>NC_034196.2:36061481-36690809 GCF_002021735.2 Oncorhynchus kisutch
CCCTCCCTTCGCTCTTCTCTGTCTCCCTCCCTTCGCTCTCTCTCTCTGTCTCCCTCCTTCGCTCTCTCTCTGGTCTCCCTCCCTTCGCTCTCTCTCTGTCTGTCTCCCTCCCTTCGCTCTCTCTCTGTCTGTCTCCCTCCCAGCGCTCTCTCTCTGTCTGTCTCCCTCCCATCGCTCTCTCTCTGTCTGTCTCCCTCCCTTCGCTCGCTCTCTCTCTCTGTCTCCCTCCTTCGCTCGCTCTCTCTCTCTGTCTCCCTCCCTTCGCTCTCTCTCTATTGTCCCTCCTTCCTCTCTCTCTCTGTCCCTCCCTTCGCCTCTCTCTGTCTCCCTCCCTTCGATCTTCTCTCTCTGTCTCCCTCCTTCGCTCTCTCTCTCTCTCTGTCTCCCTCCCTTCGCTCTCTCTATCTGTCTCCTCTCTCTTCGCTCTCTCCTCTCTCGTCTCCCTCCCTTCGCTCTCTCTTCTCTCTCTCTCCTTTGTCTCCCTCCTTCGCGCTTCTCTCTCTCTCTCTGTCTCCCTTCCTTCGCTCTCTATCTCTCTCTCTGTCTCCCTCCCTTCGCTCTCTCTCTCTCTCTCTCTGTCTCCTCCCTTCGCCCTCTCTCTCTCTGTCTCCCTCCCTTCGCTCTCTCTCTTCTCTCTCCTGTCTCACTCCTTCGCTCTATTCTCTCTCTCTCTGTCTCCCCTCCCTTCGCTCTCTCTCTCTCTCTCTCTTGTCCCTACCTGGCGCTCTCTCTATCTCTCCTCATGTCTCCCTCCCTTCGCTCTCTCTCTCTCTCTCTGTCTCCCTCCCTTCGCTATCGCTCTCTCTCTCTCTGTCTCCCTCCCTTCGCTCTCTCTCTCTATCTCTGTCGCCCTCCCTTCGCTCTCTTCTCTCTCTCTGTCGCCCTCCCTTCGCTCTCTCTCTCTCTCTCTGTCGCCCTCCCTTCGCTCTCTCTCTCTCTGTCGCCCTCCCTTCGCTCTCTCTCTCTCTCTCTGTCGCCCTCCCTTCTCTCTCTCTCTCTCTCTCTGTCTCCCTCCCTTCGCTCTCTCTCTCTGTCCCCTCCCTTCGCTCTCTCTCTCTTCTCTCCCTCCCTTCGCTCCTCTCTCTCTCTCTCTCCCTCCCTTCGCTCTCTCTCTCTCTCTCTGTCTCCCTCCCTTCGCTCTCTCTCTTCTCTGTCTCCCTCCCTTCGCTCTCTCTCTGTCTCCCTCCCTTCGCTCTCTCTCTGTCTCCCTCCCTTCGCTCTCTCTCTCTCTCTCTGTCTCCCTCCCTTCGCTATCTCTCTCTCTCTCTGTCTCCATCCCTCGCTCTCTCTCTCTCTCTCTGTCTCCCTCCCTTCGCTCTCTCTCTGTCTCCCTCCCTTCGCTCTCTCTCTGTCTCCCTCCCTTCGCTCTCTCTCTCTCTCTGTCTCCCTCCCTTCGCTCTCTCTCTCTCTCTCTCTCCCTCCTTCGCTCTCTCTCTCTCTCTGTCTCCCTCCCTTCGCTCTCTCTCTCTCTCTGTCTCCCTCCCTTCGCTCTCTCTCTCTCTCTGTCTCCCTCCTTCGCTCTCTCTCTCTCTGTTCTCTCCCTTCCGCTCTCTCTCTCTCTCTGTCTCCTCCCTTCGCTCTCTCTCTCTCTCTGTCTCCCTCCCTTCGCTCTCTCTCTGTCTCCCTCCCTTCGCTCTCTCTCTGTCTCCCTCCCTTCTTCGCTCCTCTCTCTCCTCTGTCTCCTCCCTTCGCTCTCTCTCTCTCTCTGTCTCCCTCCTTCGCTCTCTCTCTCTCTGTCTCCCTCCCTTCGCCTCTCTCCCTCCTGTCTCCCTCCCTTCGCTCTCTCTCTCTCTCTGTCTCCCTCCTTCGCTCTCTCTCTCTCTCTGTCTCCCTCCCTCGCTCCTCTCTCTCTCTCTTGTCCCTCCCTTCGCTCTCTCTCTCTCTCTGTCTCCCTCCCTTCGGCTCTCTCTCTCTCTCTGTCTCCCCTCCCTCGCTCTCTCTCTCTCTCTGTCTCCCTCCCTTCTCGCTCTCTCTCTCTCCTCTGTCTCCCTCCCTTCGCTCTCTCTCTCTCTCTCTGTCTCCCCTCCTTCGCTCTTCTCTCTCTCTCTGTCTCCCTCCCTTCGCTCTCTCTCTCTCTCTCTCTGTCTCCCTCCCTTCGCTCTCTCTCTCTCTCTCTGTCTCCCTCCCTTCGTCTCTCTCTCTCTCTCTGTCTCCCTCCCTTCGCCTCTCTCTCTCTCTCTGTCTCCCTCCCTTCGCTCTCTCTCTCTCTCTCTGTCTCCTCCCTTCGCTCTCTCTCTCTCTCTGTCTCCCTCCCTTCGCCTCTCTCTCTTCTGTCTCCCTCCCTTCGCTCTCTCTCTCTGTCTCCCTCCCTTCGCTCTCTCTCTCTGTCTCCCTCCCTTCGCTCTCTCTTCTGTTCTCCCTCCCTTCGCTCTCTCTCTGTCTCCTCCTTCGCTCTCTCTCTGTCTCCCTCCCTCGCTCTTCTCTGTCTCCCTTCCCCTTCGCTCCTTCTCTTTCGCTCTCTCTCTCTCTCTCTGTCTCCCTCCCTTCGCTCTCTCTCTCTCTCTCTGTCTCCCTCCCTTCGCTCTCTCTCTCTCTCTCTGGTCTCCCTCCCCGTCGCTCTCTCTCTCTCCCTCCCTTCGCTCTCTCTCTTCTCCCTCCCTCTCTCTCTCTCTGTCTCCCTCCCTTCGCTCTCTCTCTCTGTCTCCCTCCCTTCGCTCTCTCTCTCTGTCTCCCCCTCCCTTCGCTCTCTCTCTCTCTGTCTCCCTCCCTTCGCTCTCTCTTCTCTCTGTCTCCCTCCCTTCGCTCTCTCTCTCTCTCTGTCTCCCTCCCTTCGCCTCTGCTCTCTCTCTGTCTCCCTCCCTTTCGCTCTCCTCTCTCTCTCTGTCTCCCTCCCTTCGCTCTCTCTCTCTGTCCCTCCCTTCGCTTCTCTCTCTCTGTTCCCTCCCTTCGCTCTCTCCTCTCTCCTCTCTGTCTCCCCTCCCTTCGGCTCTCTCTCTCTCTCTCTGTCTCCCTCCCTTCGCTCTCTCTCTCTCTCTCTGTCTCCCTCCCTTCGCTCTCTCTCTCTCTCTGTCTCCCTCCCTTCGCTCTCCTCTCTCTCTCTCTCTGTCTCCCTCCCTTCGCTCTCTCTCTCTCTCTCTGTCTCCCTCCCTTCGCTCTCTCTCTCTCTCTCTGTCTCCCTCCCTTCGCTCTCTCTCTCTCTCTCGGTCTCCCTCCCCTTCGCTCTCTCTCTCTCTCTCTGTCTCCCTCCCTTCGCTCTCTCTCTCTCTCTCTGTCTCCCTCCCTTCGCTCTCTCTCTCTCTCTCTGTCTCCCTCCCTTCGCTCTCTCTCTCTCTCTCTGTCTCCCTCCCTTCTGCTCCTCTCTCTCTCTGTCTCCCTCCCTTCGCTCTCTCTCTCTCTCTGTCTCCCTCCCTTCGCTCTCTCTCTCTCCTCTGTCTCCCTCCCTTCGCTCTCTCTCTCTCTCTGTCTCCCTCCCTTCGCTCTCTCTCTCTCTCTGTCTCCCTCCCTTCGCTCTCTCTCTCTCTCTGTCTCCCTCCCTTCGCTCTCTCTCTCTCTCTGTCTCCCCTCCCTTCGCTCTCTCTCTGTCTCCTCCCTTGCTCTTCTCTCTCTCTTCTCCCTCCCTTCGCTCTCTCTCTGTCTCCCTCCTCGCTCTCTCTCTCTCTCTGTCTCCCTCCCTTCGCTCTCCTCTCTCTCTCTGTCCCTCCCTTCGCTCTCTCTCTCGTCTCTCTCTGTCTCCCTCCCTTCGCTCTCTCTCTCTCTCTCTCTGTCTCCCTCCCTCGCTCTCTCTCTCTCTCTCTCTGTCTCCCTCCCTTCGCTCTCTCTCTCTCTCTCTCTGTCTCCCTCCCTTCGCTCTCTCTCTCTCTCTCTGTCTCCCTCCCTTCGCTCTCTCTCTCTCTCTCTGTCTCCCTCCCTTCGCTCTCTCTCTCTCTGTCTCCCTCCCTTCGCTCTCTCTCTGTTCTGTCTCCCTCCTTCGCTCCTCTCTCTGTCTGTCTCCCTCCCTTCGCTCGCTCTCTCTCTGTCTGTCTCCCTCCCTTCGCTCTCTCTCTCTCTGTCTGTCTCCCTCCCTTCGCTCTCTCTCTCTCTGTCTGTTCTCCCTCCCTTCGCTCTCTCTCTCTCTCTCTGTCTCCCTCCCTTCGCTCTCTCTCTCTCTGTCTCCCTCCCTTCGCTCTCTCTCTCTCTGTCTCCCTCCCTTCGCTCTCTCTCTGTCTGTCTCCCTCCCTTCGCTCTCTCTCTGTCTGTCTCCCTCCCTTCGCTCGCTCTCTCTCTGTCTGTCTCCCTCCCTTCGCTCTCTCTCTGTCTGTCTCCCTCCCTTCGCTCTCTCTCTGTCTGTCTCCCCTCCCTTCGCTCGCTCTCTCTCTGTCTGTCTCCCTCCCTTCGCTCTCTCTCTCTCTGTCTGTCTCCCTCCCTTCGCTCTCTCTCTCTCTGTCTGTCTCCCTCCCTTCGCTCTCTCTCTCTCTCTCTCTCTGTCTCCCTCCCTCCCTTCGCTCTCTCTCTCTGTCTCCCTCCCTTCGCGCTCTCTCTCTCTGTCTCCCTCCCTTCGCTCTCTCTCTCTCTCTGTCTCCCTCCCTCGCTCTCTCTCTCTGTCTCCCTCCCTTCGCTCTCTCTCTCTCTGTCTCCCTCCCTTCGCTCTCTCTCTCTCTGTCTCCCTCCCTTCGCTCTCTCTCTCTCTCTGTCTCCCTCCCTTCGCTCTCTCTCTCTGTCTCCCTCCCTTCGCTCTCTCTCTCTCTCTGTCTCCTCCCTCGCTCTCTCTCTCTGTCTCCTCCCTTCCTCTCTCTCTCTCTGTCTCCCTCCCTTCGCTCTCTCTCTCTCTCTGTCTCCCTCCCTTCGCTCTCTCTCTCTCTGTCTCCCTCCCTTCGCTCTCTCTCTCTCTGTCTCCCTCCCTTCGCTCTCTCTCTCTCTGTCTCCCTCCCTTCGCTCTCTCTCTCTCTGTCTCCCTCCCTTCGCTCTCTCTCTCTCTGTCTCCCTCCCTTCGCTCTCTCTCTCTCTGTCTCCCTCCCTTCGCTCTCTCTCTCTCTGTCTCCCTCCCTTCGCTCTCTCTCTCTCTGTCTCCCTCCCTTCGCTCTCTCTCTCTCTGTCTCCCTCCCTTCGCTCTCTCTCTCTCTGTCTCCCTCCCTTCGCTCTCTCTCTCTCTGTCTCCCTCCCTTCGCTCTCTCTCTCTCTGTCTCCCTCCCTTCGCTCTCTCTGTCTCCCTCCCTTCGCTCTCTCTGTCTCCCTCCCTTCGCTCTCTCTGTCTCTAACAAGTGTGTACAGTAGTAACAACGCGTGCCTGAATGATTGTCTGAGAGCTTGGAATTGGTCGCTTCATTACTTCTCCATTCCGCTCGTCCCTGGGATGTATGGCTAGAAACTGAAGTGGCGTGACTGGCATCCCACTCTGAAACAAACGCTTTCCTAGAAGAGACGGGAAACACTGCATACTCTAATTGCAGCTCGACTCACTGCAACGGTGTTGTCAGACAAAAGTGTTGTGGCTGGTAGTAATTGAGAAACATGCATCTCAACAATGTTGTCAAACATGACTGTTTTGGCTGACGCATTGGTGAAATCTGTCTCACTGCATCAGCGTTGTCCTGCATAGAAGCCCTTTGTGTTGACATGGGAGGGCTTTACGGGGGTGTGTTTATGATAATTGCCTGTGCTTGTCCTCTCAAGCCAACATCAACTAGATTTAACACTCAACAAAACATGGTTTCACCAATCCCAAATTACCCCAAAGGACTGGAGCATCTTGCACTGTGCAATAAGCTCTCTGCACTAGGGATGGGCACTGTTATTCAAAATATGTGAACTGACGTTTGTATTAGATTAATTGGGAGAGTATTCATTTTGGAAAAATAATGTCCACTCGACGACATTTAGACTTGTCCCGAAGCCAGTCCTGTGTTGTCTTGGCTGTGTGTTTAGGGTTGTTGTCCTGTTGGGTGGTGAACCTTCACCCCAGTCTGAGGTCCTGAGTGCTCTGGAGCAGGTTTTCATCAATGATCTCTCTGTACTTTGCTCTGTTCATCTTTCCCTTGATCCTGACTAGTCTCCCAGTCCCTGGCACTGAAAAATATCCCCACAGCAAGATGATACCACCACCATGCTTTACTGTAGAGATGGTGCCAGGTTTCCTCCAGATGTGACGCTTGGCATTCAGGCCAATAAGATCAATCTTGGTTTCATCAGACCAGAGAATGTTGTTTCTCATTGTCTGAGAGTCCTTAAGTGCCTTTTGGAAAACTCCAAGCAGGCTGTCATGTGCATTTTATTGAGGAGTGGCTTCCGCCCGGCCAATCTACCATAAAGGCCTGATTGGTTGTCCTTCTGCATGGTTCTCCCATCTCCGCAAGAGCTCTTTCAGAGTGACCATCGGGTTCTTGGTCACCTCCCTGACCAAGGCCCTTCTCCCCAGATTACTCAGTTTGGCCAGGTGGCCAGCTCTAGGTAGAGTCTTGGTGGTTCCAAACTTCTTCCATTTAAGAATGATGGAGGCCACTGTGTTCTTGGGGACCTTCATTGCTGCAAACTTTTTTTGGGGTACCCTACCCCAGGTTGGTGCCTCAACAATCCTGTCTCGGAGATCTACAGACAATTCCTTCGACCTCATGGCTTGGTTTTAGCTCTGACATGCACTGTCAACTGTGGGACCTTATATAGACAGGTGTGTTCCTTTCCATATCATGTCCAGTAAATTGTATTTACTACAGGTGGACTCCAATCAAGCTGTAGAAACATCTCAAGGTTGATCAATGGAAACAGGATGCACCTGAGCTCAATTTTGAGTCTCATAGCAAAGGGTCTGAATACTTATGTAAATAAGGTATTTCTGTTTTGTGTGTTATAAATTTGCCCAAATTCTAAAAACCTGTTTTCACTTTGTCATTGTGGGGTATTGTGTGTAGATTGAGGAAATGTTTTAATTTAATACATTTTAGAATGCTGTAACGTAACAAAATGTGGAAAAGGGGAAGGGGTCTGAATACTTTCCGAAAGCACTGTATATATAAAAAATAGGCATAATGAAAATAATGTCTAAATTTAAATAAAATGATCTATGTGACTTTGCTACATAGCCTACAGGGATAGCCAACCTAATCCCTTATTTTTTTACTTAGTGGTCTAAGTTAGAAGGAGTAGGCTACAATGACCAACCAACAGGTAGGCTTCTGTTTCATATGAATTGCGTTGTTGTAGCTAAGGGGAGCGCAGCAAAATTGCCTTAATTAGCCTTGCTACTTTAGTTAGCTAACTGTCTAACCTAGCTGGCTACTGAAGCTATCAAATCAAATTTATTTATATAGCCCTTCGTACATCAGCTGATATCTCAAAGTGCTGTACAGAAACCCAGCCTAAAACTCCAAACAGCAAGCAATGCAGGTGTTGAAGCACGTTGGCTAGGAAAAACTCCCTAGAAAGGTCAAAACCTGGGAAGAAACCTAGAGAGGAACCAGGCTATGTGGGGTGGCCAGTCCTCTTCTGGCTGTGCCGGGTGGAGATTATAACAGAACATGGCCAATATGTTCATAAATGACCAGCATGGTCAAACAATAGGTCTGGGACAGGTAGCACCTCCGGTGGACAGGTCAGGATTCCATAGCCGCAGGCAGAACAGTTGAAACTGGAGCAGCAGCACGGCCAGGTGGACTGTAGACAGCAGGGAGTCATCATGCCAGGTAGTCCTGGGGCATGGTCCTATGGCTCAGGTCCTCTGAGAGAGAGAGAGAATTAGAGAGATTGCATACTTAAATTCACACAGGACACTGGATAAGACAGGAGAAGTACTCCAGATATAACAAACTGACCCTAGCCCCCTGACACATAAACTACTGCAGCATAAATACCGGAGGCTGAGACAGGAAGGGTCAGGAGACACTGTGGCCCCATCCAATGATTTGTGGGCTTCACCATGTTTCATTGAAATGTACAGCTGTGTGTCATCCGCATAGCAGTGAAATGCATTATGTTTTCGAATGACATCCCCAAGAGGTAAAATATAGAGTGAAAACAATAGTTGTCCTAAAATGGAACCTTGAGGAACACCGAAATTTACAGTTGATTTGTCAGAGGACAAACAGAGACAAACTGATATCTTTCCAACAGATAAGATCTAAGGGTAGGCAGGGTAGCCTAGTGGTTAGAGCATTGGATTAGTAACCGAAAGGTTGCAAGTTCATATCCCCGAGCTGACAAGGTACAAATCTGTCGTTTTGCCCCTGAACAGGCAGTTAACCCACTGTTCCTAGGCAGTCATTGAAAATAAGAATCTGTTCTTAACTGACTTGCCTAGTTAAATAAAGGTAAAATAAAAAAATAAAAATAAAATAAACCAGGCCAGAACTTGTCCTTGTCCATTAAAAGGTAATTTACCACCTTCACAAGTGCAGTCTCAGTGCTATGATGGGGTCTAAAACCAGACTGAAGCATTTCATATACATTGTTTGTCTTCAGGAAGGCAGTGAGTTGCTGCGCAACAGCCTTTTCTAACCTTTTTGTAGAAGAATGGGAGATTCAATGTAGGCTGATAGTTTTTTATATTTTCTGGGTCAAGGTTTGGCTTTTTCAAGAGATTTTATTACTGCCACTTTTAGTGAGTTTGGTACACATCCGGTGGATAGAGAGCCGTTTATTATGTTCAACATAGGAGGGCCAAGCACAGGAAGCAGCTCTTTCAGTAGTTTAGTTGGAATAGGGTCCAGTATGCAGCTTGAAGGTTTAGAGGCCATGATTATTTTCATCATTGTGTCGAGATATAGTACCAAAAAAAACGACTGCACGGTACTGTCTTTCCAAGCTAGTCGGAAGACTTCCAGTTTGGTGTGGCGCCATTTCTGTTCCAATTTTCTGGAAGCTTTATTCAGAGCTCGGGTATTTTCTGTATACCAGGGAGCTAGTTTCTTATGAGAAATGTTTTTAGTTTTTATCGGTGAAACTGCATCTAGGGTATTGCGCAAGGTTAAATTGAGTTCCTCAGTTAGGTGGTTAACTAATTTTTGTCCTCTGACGTCCATGGGTAGGCAGGGGGAGTCTGGAAGGGCATCAAGGAATATTTGTGTTGTCTGTGAATTTATAGCACGACTTTTGATGTTCCTTGGTTGGGGTCTGAGCAGATTATTTGTTGCAATTGCAAAGGTAATAAAATGGTGGTCCGATAGTCCAGGATTATGAGGAAAAACATTAAGATCCACAACATTTATTCCATGGGACAAAACTAGGTCCAGAGTATGACTGACAGTGAGTAGGTCCAGAGACATGTTGGACAAAACCCACTGAGTCGATGATGGCTCCGAAGGCATTTTGGAGTGGGTCTGTGGACTTTTCCATGTGAATATTAAAGTCACCAAAAATTAGAATATCTGCTATGACTACAAGGTCTGATAGGAATTCAGGGAACACAATGAGGAACGCTGTATATGGCCCAGGAGGCCTGTAAACAGTAGCTATAAAAAAGTGATTGAGAAGGCTGCATAGATTTCATGACTAGAAGCTCAAAAGACGAAAACATATATTTTTTTGTAAATTGAAATTTGCTATTGTAAATATTAGCAACGCTTTGCGGGATGCACGGGGGATATGGTCACTAGCTATCAACCTTCTTTACAACGATTTGATGCATTCACGACAGGCACTACCAGATGGTATGGTTTCATAACCTATGGGATCAACGAGTTTGTCTCTAACGTGTTATTTGGTATGGCTACTTTCGCTCTCTCCCTCCATGCCCCCACACACTGTCACGTACACCGGCCCCTGCTCCTCTCTCGCACCCCCTCCACCTTCCAGCTTAAACAAGCAGAGTGTAGCTCACCGGATCTCTTGAGTCGTGCAAGCAAGTCTCCATTAAAGTTACTTAAAACACAAACATTAAAACACTGATTATACAAAACAGCAGGAACACCTGCTCTTTCCATGACATTGACTGACCAGGTGAATCCAGGTGAAAGCTATGATCCCTTATTGATGTCACTTGTCACTTGTTCCATTTCAATCCATGCAGATGAAGAGGAAACATTTTAAAGAAGGATTTTTAATCCTTGAGACATGGATTGTGTATGTGTGAAATTGAGGGTAAATGTGCAAGACAAAATATTGAAGTGCCTTTGAATGGGGTATTAAAGTAGGTACCAGGCACAACGGTTTGAGTCAAACTGTAATGCTGCTGGGTTTTTCACACTCAACATTAGAGGTCGACCGATTCATCGGAATGGCCTATTAATTAGGGCCGATTTCAAGTTTTCATAACCATCGGAAATCTGTATTTTTGGACACCGATTTGGCCGTTTAAAAAAAAAAATCCTCACTTTTATTTAATCTTTATTTAACTAGGCAAGTCAGTTAACACATTCTTATTTCCAATGACGGCCTAGGAACGGTGGGTTAACTGCCTCGTTTAGGGGCAGAATCACAGATTTTTACCTTGTCAGCTCAATCTTGCAACCTTACAGTTAACTAGTCCAACGCTCCAACCACCTGATTCCATTGCACTCCACAAGGAGCCTTCCTGTTAAGTGAATGCAGTAAGCAAAGGTGGCTAGCATTAAACTTATCTTATAAAAAACAATCAATCATAATCACTAGTTAACTACACATGGTTGATGATATTACTAGTTTATCTAGCGTGTCCTGCGTTGCATATAATCGATGCGGTGCGTATCGTTGCTCCAATGTGTACCAAACCATAAACATCAATGCCTTTCTTAAAATCAATACACAAGTATATATTTTTAAACCTGCATATTTAGCTGAAAGAAATCCAGGTTAGCAGTCAATATTGGCCAGGTGAAATTGTCACTTCTCTTGCGTTCATTGCACGCAGAGTCAGTGTATATGAAACAGTTTGGGCTGCCTAATTTGCCCGAATTTTACGTTATTATGACATAACATTGAAAGTTGTGCAATGTAACAGGAATATTTAGACTTAGGGATGCCATCCGTTAGATAAAATACGGAACTGTTCCGTATTTCACTGAAAGAATAAACGTCTTGTTTTCGAGATGATAGTTTCCGGATTCGACCATATTAATGACCTACGGGTCGTATTTCTGTGTGTTATTATGTTATAACTAAGTCTATGATTTGATAGAGCAGTCTGACTGAGCAATGGTAGGCAGCAGCAGGCTCCTAAGCATTCATTCAAACAGCACTTTTGTGCATTTTTCCAGCAGCTCTTCGTTGTGTTTCAAGCATTGAGCTGTTTGACTTCAAGCCTATCAACTCCTGAGATTAGGTTCGTGTAACCGATGTGAAATGGCTAGCTAGTTAGCGGGGTGCGCGCTAATAGCGTTTCAAACGTCACTCGCTCTGAGACTTGGAGTGGTTGTTCCCCTCGCGGCTTTTGTGGAGCGATGGGTAACGCTGCTTCGAGGGTGGCTGTTGTCAATGTGTTCCTGGTTCGAGCCCAGGTAGGGGCGAGGAGAGGGACGGAAGCTATACTGTTACACTGGCAATACTAAAGGGCCTATAAGAACATCCAATAGTCAAAGGTATATGAAATACAAATCATATAGAGAAATATTCCTATAATAACTACAACCTAAAACTTCTTACCTGGGAATATTGGAAGACTCATGTTAAAAGGAACCACCAGCTTTCATATGTTCTCATGTTCTGAGCAAGGAACTTAAACGTTAGCTTTTTTACATGGCACATATTGCACATTTACTTTCTTCTCCAACACTTTGTTTTTGCATTATTTAAACCAAATTGAACATGTTTCATTATTTATTTGAGGCAAAATGGATTTTTATTTATGTATTATTTAAGTTAAAATAAGTGTTAATTCAGTATTGTTGTAATTGTCATTATTACAAATAAATTTTTAAAAATCGGCCGATTTAATCGGTATCAGATTTTTTTTGGGTCCTCCAATAATCGGTATCGGTGTTGAAAAATCATAATCGGTCGACCTCTACTCAACAGTTACCTGTGTGTATTAAGAATGGTCTACCACCCAAAGGACATCCAGTCAACTTGACACAACTGTGGGAGGCATTGCAGTTAACATGGGCCAGCATCCCTGTGGAACACTTGACACCTTGTAGTCCATGCCCTGAGGCTGTTTTGAGGGCGAAAGGGGGATGTGTTCCTAATATTTTGTACACTCAGTGTATTTTGACTATCCGGATATCCGGAAAAAATATTATGATATTATTTGAATAGTGAAATAATGTCAAATGCCCATCCCTACTCTGCACACTGGTCCTATAGTAGCCGTCACACTGGGCGATTAGTTAACACACGACAAACAGCCTCCACCTTAGAATTTGGGAGTTACCAGGGAAACAGCTCCAAGGGTTTGTGTGTGTAGTAGAATCTATGACTCATACGAAGAGATAAGGATGTAACGATAACTAATGGAATTGATTGGCCTAAATGTTGACATGGATGTTTAAAAAATAAAGAAATCACATTATTTTATGTTGCACTCCATGTGATCAGTATGTATGTTTCCAGTATAGGATTGAAAGTTATTTAGAAAGAAACAAACTCATGTTGCTGTAGAGCGTGGCAATTTCCCTCCAGCTTTGGTGTCTCTCTTTTTATTTTGATCACATTAACTCAAAGGCTCAAAGACAGCTGTTGTCTTTTATAGCTCCAGACTTGGTTCCACATGGAGTGTGATACCTGTAGCCCTGTACCTGGAAACCTTGTGATTGGTAGGATTCACAGGTGGCTGGTGGAACCTTAATTCATTGAGGAGGAGTAATGACTGGGATGGAATAAATCAAACGGTATCAAACACATCCAACCCATGGTTTCCATGTCCTTCATTCCATTCCAGCCATTATTATGAGCCGTCCTCCCCTCATGAGCCTCCTGTGGTAGGATTCTTGTCATCCTGATGGGTCCAGGCAGCGTAGCTTTTTGGATGAGGCCTGCGTGTGAAATCTGGGGCACAGTGACCCTGTCTCTGGAGGCTTGGTCCCATCCTGGAATGAACCAAAGCCAGCCCTGCTGCAGTGCTCTGTTCCTCCACGCTAATTACAGAGGTTTGGTTATTAGAATCAGACCAAAGATTGGGATCAGTGTCCTAGTTCTTCTTTGGGACTTAGCTTGTTTGGTGCCCTGTGTCTGATTTCAATTAAATAATTGGAATTGTTATGAATAAACTAGGGGATTTATCATTTTATATATGGTAACTGCAGACATGTCAAATGCAACAAAGCTTGCCTTTTTACACATTGTAAATAAGGACCCTTCCATTCACAATAGAAAATACTTTGTAATTACAGTGCTTTCGGAAAGTATTCAGACCCCTTCCCCTTTTCCACATTTTGTTACGTTCCAGCCTTATTCTAAAATTGATTACATTCATTTTTATCCTCAGTCTACACACAATACCCCATAATGACAAAGTAAAACAGATTTTTTTTGACATTTTTGCCTAAAATGTATTAAAAATAAACATACCTTTTATATACATAAGTATTCAGACCCCTTTGCTATGAGACTCAATTCAGCTCAGGTGCATCCTGTTTCCATTGATAATTCTTGATGTTTTTTCAACTTGATTGGAGTCCACTGGTGGTAAATTCAATTGATTGGACATGATTTGGAAGGCACACACCTGTCTATATAAGGTCCCACAGTTGACAGTGCATGTCAGAGCAAAAACCAAGCCATGAGGTCGAAGGAATTGTCCGATAGAGCACCGAGACAGGATTGTGTCAAGGCACAGATCTGGGGAAGGGTACCAAAAATGTTCTGCAGCATTGAAGGTCCCCAAGAACATACTGGCCTCCATCATTCTTAAATGGAAGAAGTTTGGAACCACCAAGACTCTTCCTAGAGTTGGCCGCCGGCCAAACTGAGCAATCGGGGGAGAAGGGACTTGGTCAGGAAGGTGACCAAGAACCCGATGGTCACTCTGACCGAGCTCTAGAGTTCCTCTGTGGAGATGGGAGAACCATCCAGAAGGACAACAATCTCTGCAACACTCCACCAATCAGACCTTTTAATTTTTTATATTTTTTATTTCACCTTTATTTAACCAGGTAGGCAAGTTGAGAACAAGTTCTCATTTACAATTGCGACCTGGCCAAGATGAAGCAAAGCAGTTCGACACATACAACGACACAGAGTTACACATGGAGTAAAACAAACATACAGTCAATAATACAGTATAAACAAGTCTATATACGATGTGAGCAAATGAGGTGAGATAAGGGTAAAGGCAAAAAAAGGCCATGGTGGCAAAGTAAATACAATATAGCAAGTAAAACACTGAAATGGTAGATTTGCAATGGAAGAATGTGCAAAGTAGAAATAAAAATAATGGGGTGCAAAGGAGCAAAATAAATAAATAAATTAAATACAGTAGGGAAAGAGGTAGTTGTTTGGGCTAAATTATAGGTGGGCTATGTACAGGTGCAGTAATCTGTGAGCTGCTCTGACAGTTGGTGCTTAAAGCTAGTGAGGGAGAAGTGTTTTCAGTTTCAGAGATTTTTGTAGTTCGTTCCAGTCATTGGCAGCTTTATGGTAGAGTGGTCAGACAGAAGCCACTCCTCAGTAAAAGGCACATGACAGCCTGCTTGGAGTTTACCAAAAGGAACTTAAGGACTCTCAGATCATGAGAAACAACATTCTCTGGTCTGATGAAACCAAGATTGAACTCTTTGGCCTGAATGCCAAGCATCACGTCTGGAGGAAACCTGGTACCATCCCTACAGTGAAGCATGGTGGTGGCAGCATCATGCTGTGGGGATCATTTTCAGCCTGCAGGTACTGGGAGACTAGTCAGGATTGAGGGAAAGATGAACGGAGCAAAGTACAGAGAGATCCTTGAAAACCTGCTCCAGAGCGCTTAGGACCGTGGACTGGGGTGATGGTTCACCACCCAACAGGACAATGACCCTAAGCACACAGCCAAGACAACGCAGGAGTGGCTTCAGGACAAGTCTCAATGTCCATTTCTGGAGAGACATGAAAATAGCTGTGCAGCGACGCTCCCCAAATACAGGTGTGCCAAGCTTGTTGTGTCATATCCAAGAAGACTCGAGGCTGTTGAAGGTGCTTCAACAAAGTACTGAGTAAAGGGTCTGAAATACTTATGTAAATTTAATATTTCACTTTATAAAAAATAAAAAAAGTGCTTACATTTCTAAAATCCTGTTTAGGCTTTGTCATTATAGGGTGTTGTGTGTAGATGTAGGGGACAAATATTTAAGCAATTTTAGAATAAGGCTGTAATGTAACTGTGGAAAAAGCCAAGTGGTCTGAATACTTTCTGAATTTTGTGTGTGTGTGTTATTATTTTGAGCAGATGGTCAGGGGGATGGAACATAATTACAAATCATTTGTAGACTGCAAATTGAATCTAAGCCCAGACAGATTTATTTGCTTAAAACACAGAGTTTCGGTTAGCCGGTAAATGCCAGCTTTTGGCCGACTAAAATAAATGAAAGGCTGATAAATAAAATTGTTGCTGGCCAAAATACAAACAATCCATTGCAAAATAATGCTTTTTATTCATTGATCGAAATAGCAGTCGATGTGCTCCAATTTCAAAATAAAATATACTTCATAGGCTAATAAATCCTCAAGCTGCTTGGAAAGTAGTTTTAGGTGTGTGTTTATTGTTACTCATGCAAAAGACTTGATGTCCTCATAAGGGACTTCAGCTAAATGTACTGGTGTGGATTCTTTCTCCAAAACAAGAGTAAAAACAGCTTCAAAATCGCACCTTCTTGAGGACAAAATAACGAGGCTAGCTAGTGTTCATCAAGCTTCTCCAAGGAGTTGGACAGTTTAAACTTCCCAACAGCAGCGGCTCACTTTGAGCAGGCCAAGGTCCACTGCAAATGCAAGTAAAATGGATGCAAATGATTGTTTTTGTCAGACCCGGTCCTAGAAGTTCTGCTGCCATCCTAGGCAAGATCAACATATGCCGCCGTATCATGTATCGTATAAAGATTTGGAATGGATTGCTAGACTTGTATAATGTGTATCATGCGCCACTGGGAGTGTTTCAGTTGAGCTTATTCAGTAGCACTTCGAAACGAAAGATCGTTGACAACTATTCACATCGGAGAGTTGCAATCACTAGGCAGCCAACTGCCTATATTAGAAAAGATACTTGTTGTCAATAAACCACGTTCATGGAGTGTACAAAACATTAGGAACTCTCTTTTTCCATGACACAGACTGACCAGATTAATCCAGGTGAAAACTATGATCCCTTATTTGTTGTCACTTGTTAAATCCACTTCAATCAGTGTAGATGAAGGGGAGGAGACAGGTTATAGAAGATTTAAGCCTTGAGACATGGATTGTGTACGTGTACCATTCAGGGGTGAATGGGCAAGACAAAATATTTAAGTGCCTTTGAACGGGGTATGGTAGTATGTGCCAGGCGCACCAATTTGTGTCAAGAACTGCAACGCTATATATATATATATATCTCTCACACATCATAACCCCACTATAGTTCAAATTACAATAAACATTTGTTAACATCATCAGTAGAACTGTACAAAGAGTGAGATCATTTCAGCTTTGGAAACAAATGCTTTCATGAATGCATGGCTTGTGCCTCAATTCACAGGAGCATTGTAAAATACGTTTTCTTTCAATGAACCAGCCTTAACGAATTTAGTTTATTTACATATTGAATTTTATTGTCCTATGTCAGTTATACAATTTCTTAATTTTGTGGCCGTCTAGTGTCCTCCTTCCACTGCTGTGGTGCTGAATCTCAGCGGGATTGGGACGGGCTGGCCCGGTCATGGCTAGAAGGGATCAAGCTCTCGTCACATTTTTGTTGCATTTTACCTACCCTTTTCTTAACCTTTTAATTTCATCATCCTAACCTGCTACAAAAAGTCAAATCTGACATTCATTTGACAAAAGCTGGGGCCCTTCTAGCCACGACCAGCCGGCACTGGTGCTCCTAGACATCCACAATTAGTTTTTTATTAGGCCTAATCTAAATGTTCATGCCTAGGCTAAATTAAACTAGACGGGCCTAGATTCTATTTAAAAATATCTGCATTATTTATTTATAAAATGTTCATACAAATAGCCTATAGGGAAAGGTCATTCGCAAATTATATTACGCAAATGTTATATTTTGGAGTTTTATTAGTTTAATATCTAGGCAACTTGTTCTTCTAGGCTAAATGTTTTAAATTAAAAATTATATTCATTTATGATTTATAACAGGGATGAAGACACAACAGTCAATTTTTTGCTTTTCAATAAATTCTCATTTCTATTCTGTTAAAAGGAAATAGAATCTAAATGTGATTTTGAGCACCTTGGTGGACGCCCTAACGCGTTACGCACCCAATGCATATGGATATCCAGTAAAGGAAAATCTTGTGGGTCACGTTGTCAGGCGGCACATTTTCAGAATCCCTGCTAAAACATAATCATTTCGAACCTTGCTTACATTTGTATACGATCACATTGTCTATATTATGCATGGGAATACTTTGGAACAGATATTCACAATTAAAATCACTTGGTGCTGATTTGCTGGTGTTTAAAAATGCCCCTGTTCCGTGGTATTGGAATAGTTTTATGTAAAGTGAGTAAGAACATTTTAAGTGGATGATTAAATAAATAGCATTTCATTTACTTAAGACCCACCCCTTTTTACACAACGACACCCACATTTGTATTGGTTATCCAGTATCTTATTAGTTTGACCGGAAACAACTGAGCAGGTTTAGCGGATTTCCTTCTCCATCCCTTCACTCTGCTTGGGAATAAGTCTTTTGGGTATTTATCTTGTTCATAGCGATACGGAATTAATGGTGGATGGAATTAGGCTAAGTTGAATTCTGCTTGATTATTTGCCCCATATTCCTGACTTAACAGTCATGCTATTGTCTCCCACCACCAGGAAGGGCATTAGGGTAAGAGATAATCACACGGGGAAAAACTGAGAAATCAGTAGGCCTCAGTGTTACGTACCAGTATATAGGAGCACACGTTTTCTTTGTGTCATGGTAACGAATGAATCCTCTATCCATTCTCCTTTGAATATCTTAGGAAGGCAGTCTGTATCGTTTAACACAATGTGTTTTCAAAAAGAAGTGCACACCATACATCTCCTCTTTTGCATATTTGAGTACAAAGACTAGAGTTTGAAATGTGTCGTTGGTCTGTCTGTTGTGTTTAGTGTATCTGCATTCCATATTCTGTATGCCAGTCTGGGTGAGAAATTTGTCAGATGGAGAATTGTGGCAAAAATGATGTTGCAGGGAAGGATTTAGGCTGTGTAGTGTTGACCAGTATCGTATTGGGTGTTTTCAGGCTATGCGTGCGTTTGCTGCTGCACTTTTGCCGCCACAGCCACCATTGCCCGTTCCTCTCCTCAGTCTCCAGACATGTTGTCATGGCAATGCTTCAATGATAACAACGAGGCCCGGAGCTTCAGCGGGAAATTAGAGGCAAAGTGGCCGACTTGCACCCAAGCTGACAGGCAGACCTCATCCGATTCCATCACATCCCCACCCTTCTGACTCACTACTGCACGCAGCATAGCCCCCCCCACACACACACACACACACACACCTCCTCAGGCACAACGTTGGCTATTAGGAAAGCAAAAAATAGCTCAATGTCCAGAGAATGTCTGAAGTAGACCTTCAGAGGGTCTCAACATAGCCTTTCTGCTTTGCTGTTGTGTGAATTAGTTGATTTGCCAGCTGAGGTGACCTGGATGTAAGTTTTGCATATGTATACTTCGCTATTAAAAAATACAGTTACTAAAACTATCTTCCAAAGACAGCACTACTGTTTCATCTGATTTCCCAGCTCATATTTTAGTTAGACCAAATCTCTCTTTGCTTCCCCTATTTTGTTGTACATTTTATTTTTATGAATTGTTATTCAGTTGCATCATAATATACTCAGGTGTAGCTCTGGGACACTGCATCATAATATACTCAGGTGTAGCTCTGGGACACTGCATCATAATATACTCAGGTGTAGATCTGGGACACTGCATCATAATATACTCAGGTGTAGCTCTGGGACACTGCATCATAATATACTCAGGTGTAGCTCTGGGACACTGCATCATAATATACTCAGGTGTAGCTCTGGGACACTGCATCATAATATACTCAGGTGTAGCTCTGGGACACTGCATCATAATATACTCAGGTGTAGCTCTGGGACACTGCATCATAATATACTCAGGTGTAGCTCTGGGACACTGCATCATAACATACTCAGGTGTAGCTCTGGGACACTCAGTGGGTAGTGCCTCTGAGGCAGACAGATTTACACTTAGCTTTGTAATGATTTTATAATTTCTGTCGCATAGAATTCCCCCAAATAATAACAACATAATAAAGGTGATATGTGCACACCTGCAAAAAGCGTTAAATATCATACTTGTAGTAGTAAAGGCCGCCCCCATGGCACTAAGCTCTAATAGAGCGGTGTAATCACATTACAATGTCATCATTTGTTATGTGGTTGAAGGCTGGAAGGTTTCCCTTTCTCCAATCATGAGAGAAGGTGTGAGACTGTTCTACTTGGCTACATTTTCCTTCTTCTCAATCCTTCTCACCCTCTTGTCTCTTGCAGAGATCTTCCTCAGTACGGACACAAGCAGTGGCAGTCCTACTTCGGCCGCACCTTTGACGTCTACACCAAGTTGTGGAAGTTTCAGCAGCAGCACAGGTCAGCTGGTCACTGACGGCTCCGTTCCCTCTGACACATTTTCCCAGATAGACAACGTTTGAGCCTAGTGGATGAGATGGAGAAATCTGTTGGCTTAAACATTAATTTTAAAAGCAGCATTGCTTCTTTTCTTCTGTTCTTTCTTGGGAGCAGGCAGGTCCTGGACAATCGGTATGGCCTGAAGAGATGGCAGATAGGGGAGGTGGCGTCCAAAATAGGCCAGCTGTACTACCACTACTAGTAAGGTTCCTCCAACTGCACGCGCTCACACACACAGACTGTCACATATCCTTATCATTCATGTCCTGGAACATTTTGTTGGTCTGATCTGTGCTTTAACTCTGGTAACTTGTGTGAAAACAATTCCTGGTTCAAGCAATTGATGGTACTTGATGGAGAGGTTGGTCCAGTATCTAGGATCTAGGAGTGGGCCCGACTCTAAATCCGTTATTCGGATGTGCACAAAAAGTGAAATTGGGAAAATAATTCAGAAACATTTAGTATTTGCTGCCATTTGTAACTATTTAGTTGCTACATGTAGCACTGTTTGTGTGCACCTGTGAATTAAGCAATATAAAAGGTACAATGACTAAAAACGAGGAAAATCTAAAACTAAAATTACTTACTTTTTTGGGATTAAAACTAATATGTTTGGCATAACTGAAAGACTGACTAAAACAAAATAAAAAAACAGGTGGCAAAATAAATACCTAAGTAACATGTGATCCAATGTGGTGGTGTGAGGTTTGTGGATTTTTATTTTACGATATAAAACCAAGCTGACATGCAGAATTTGTGTTTCCTAAAGTGTTTTAAGTTGATCAAATTTATTTCGTTCTTAATACACTTATTCAGGAACTACCAGTGTCACACTCAATACAGAGAGTTCTTGGCACGCCATTTTCTCTTTTTGTGTTGTAGTCTTCGTACCTCAGAAACAAGTTACCTGAATGAGGCCTTCTCGTTCTACTCGGCCATCCGTCAGCGGTCCTACTACTATCAGGTCAACAAAGAGGATAGGTGAGTGCCAACGCATGGCATTTTATTGATATTTAAGAAATTAGTTTGAGCACTCTGAACATGCCGTCTGGCTTCCATTCAGTTTTCGTCCCAGGAGGTTAATGCAAGCCAGAGGCTGTTGTAACATAGCAAAACAACTGAACTATGCACTTTAAAAGCGGCCTGGGTCAATTGAATACAGACAAGGTATGGATATACCTTTGTATTTGGAGTGAAGTATCCCTGACTGTCAGACAACTTAACGATAATGCAAAAATATATATGAGTAAAGGGTAGTTTATATACTTGCAATTTCTGCGATAAAAAAATATATTCTTTAACCCTCAGCACATTACTTTTTTCAACATGTTCAAGTGCTTTTGAAGTCTGAACAACTCTTCAACCAATGAGATTTTAGCTAGCAAACTAACGTTGCTAATAACTTAGCTAGCTAGCTAATGTTGGCAATGTGGTCAAACTAGCTACATTGTCAAACTAGCTACATGATTAAGGCTGTAAATGGCTTTGTTTCATTACCTTCAGGTTGAAAAGGTGAAGTCAGTGATGAAACATGTCAACTCGTAGATTCAAATTCTGAGTTTCCCACTTGTTACTCCGACTTGGACCGTCATTCGGCTATATTAGAGTTGGACAGTTGTATTTCCGACAGCACTTGAGTGCACATTTTTAGCCACCTAATAATTATCTGTTTGCTGCTGAACCAGGTGAACATAGTAATGGGTTAGCTGGCTTGCTAACATTATAATATTTTTTTTAAATTACATTTTTCAAAACCCAGCTAAACGAGCTGGGAAAGGTGGGTGATTTAGCGAGCAACAAGGAGCAACATTCCACATGGGGATAATGATAGAAGTTTATTTTTATGATATGATATTTGTTGAAGGTGTTTATGGTAGACTGAGACAAAATACATAATCACAATTAACAAAATCGTTGTGAATGTTCCAACAGCTACATTTATTTGGTGCTGCTGGAACAAAACACATGAACATTTTACTCTGTGTGTGTTTGTGCTTGCCAGGGATAAGTTGTAACACAACTTTTCTTTCTTCCATTGTCTTCCCCCTCCTGTTAGGCCTGAGTTGGTAGTGAAGAAGCTCCGGTATTATGCCCGCTACATAGTAGTCTGTTTACTTCTGAACAAGATGGACCTAGTGAAGGTGCTGGTCAAGGTAAGAAATCTGAGGATTAAACAAACGATTACCAGAGGAAGTTCTCAATCTCATTTGTATTTATTTACTTTTTGTGGTATTTTATTATTGGAGTTTGTGTATAGTGTGTATAACATTGGTCTACCCTCCTGCAGGAGCTGTCAGAGGAAATCGAGGACTATACACAGCGCTTCAACACAGAAGATCAGTTAGAATGGAATCTTGTCTTACAAGAGGTGGCAGCTTTTGTGGAGGTCAGATTCCAAATCGGTTGTGTGGTTGTATTGATATTGTGCCTTTGAGGTTGTGCCTTTTTAAAATTGATTTAGTTCTGTTCTTGAGCTGTTCTTGTCTATTAATGTTCTTTCATGTTTTGTGTGGACCCCAGAAAGAGTAGCTGCTGCTTTCGCAACGGCTAATGGGGATCCTAATAAAATACTAAAGAATAACTTGACTGTATATAAAGGATCACTGCAGGAATGTTTTACTCACTAATGATTGGCAGTTAACCCCCTAGAGTAAATTTGCATTGGCTGCGTCTCAATCCACCTCATCTGTTGATGTCACCCTTCCGCATATGCGGTGAATGGTGGCAGAGCTAGAGCGGTGTTTGTCAGACCATGAGACATCCCGAAAATCAGTCTACTCACAAAAACGTCGGTAGTGTCCGAACAGTTTGACCTACAAACTTCATGGAAAGATGAGTCTAATGAACATGATAGTTCTCCATTTTGCTCCATGACCTCCACAAGTCTCACGTGACTCGTCTGAAGTCGGTACAGCCGATCTGCCAACTTCGGTCTGTAGCGTCCCAACCGTTTGGTTACACTCTATGACCCCTCTGTGGAAAGGCGAGTCTCTCACGGACATGTATATTTCAGTTGTTTTGCACTAGGAAGCTTACAAGAATAGTCTGAAGATAGCCGGTACCAGTTTTAAAAAATGAATGAAAACATACACTACCGTTCAAAAGTTTGGGGTCACTTAAAAATGTCCTTGTTTTTGAAAAGCTTTTTTTTTGTCAATTTTTTAAATATCAAATTGATCAGAAATACAGTGTAGACATTGTTAATGTTCTAAATGACTATTGTAGCTGGAAACTTTATGGAATATCTACATGGGTGTACAGAGGCCCATTATCAGAAGCAATAAAGAAGCAATAAAACTGTCCTCCTTTAGACTAGTTGAGTATCTGGAGCATCAGCATTTGTGGGTTCAATTACAGGCTCAACATGGCCAGAAACAAATAACTTTCTTCTGAAACTTGTCAGTCTATTCTTGTTCTGAGAAATGAAGGCTATTCCATGTGAGAAATTGCTGAGAAACTGAAGATATTGTACAACGCTATGTACTACTCCCTTCACAGAACCAGAATAGAAAGAGGAGTGGGAGGCCCCGGTGCACAACTGAGCAAGAGGACAAGTACATTAGAGTGTCTAGTTTGAGAAACAGACACCTCACAAGTTCTCAACTGGCAGTTTCATTAAATAGTACCTGCAAAACACCAGTCTCAACGTCAACAGTGAAGAGGCGACTCCGGGATGCTGGCCTAGGCAGAGTTCCTCTGTCCGGTGTCTGTGTTCTTTTGCCTATCTTAATCTTATTTTTATTGGCCAGAATCAACTAGTCCAAAGAAGGACAGTTTTATTGCTTCTATAATGAGCACAACACTTTACTGCTAACATAATTGCAAAAGGGTTTTAACAATGTCTACAGTGTATTTCTTATCAATTTTATGTTATTTTAATGGACAAAAAATGTCTAAGTGACCCCAAACTTTTTTGAATGGTAGAGTATATGGAGAAACTAGTTCAGTGTCTAAAATAAGGGGTTGTCAAAAAAGTAAGAGTCCTGATCTTTTGTATATCTCTCAGATACAGGACATTGGGGACTATCTGTTATTCCTTGACGCTGTTATGCATTGCTATGGGCTAATAGTAAGCTTTAAAAAACAACCTTTTTTTTTACCTTATGGAGTTCTGAAATTTCAACTCAAACAGCTAAATGATCCTTGGTATGACCATATGTTCACTTAGTAGAACCCCCACGTACGTAGACTCTTAAAGATTTGAAAGGGATACTTTGCGATTTTGGTAATGAAGCCCTTCATCTACTTTCCCAGAGTCAGATGAAAAACTCATGGGTAACATTTTTATGTCTACATCCAGTATGAAGGTAGTTAGCCAATGCTAACTAGCGTGTATGTTATCAGTTTCCCTAGACTTCCAATCATTGCGCTAACACTAGTTAGCAACTTCCTTTAAACTGGATGCAGAGACATAAAAATGGTATCCATGAGTTCATCTGACTCTGGGGAAGTAGAGTAAGAGCTTCTTTGCCAAAATGACCCTTTTAATGGACATTCTATATGCTATATGATATTTCATAAAGATTCTCAGAGTAACCTTTTGCAGTCTTGAGAGAAATGATCAGCTTTGAGGATGGGTTTGGCTTATGTCGTTATAAGCAAAGGTTTAGATTTTTAACGATATTGGTATGAACTTACTGTATCCCGTCACGATCTCTTGATTACTTTTATCTTTCTGTGCCTACTGCCAATTTCCTACTACAAAAGGGGGAAATGTCATAACTTATGAATGAAAGATATATCAACACTTAAAGGAGGCTTCCACAAGTCAGCAAAAATCGGCTGGGTTTCCACCAAGCATTACTGAAGTACTGTAATTTAATTAATTCAGGATTATGGGGTTGAAATTATCATTGTATATTTATGTCAAGCTGTGATATTTTGTGTGAAAGATTTTACATACCACAAAAGTGTTACTAGAATGGTGTGCACAATGGGGTTAAAGTGTTACTAGAATGGTGTGCACAATGGGGTTAAAGTGTTACTAGAATGGTGTGCACAATGGGGTTAAAGTGTTACTAGAATGGTGTGCACAATGGGGTTAAAGTGTTACTAGAATGGTGTGCACAATGGGGTTAAAGTGTTACTAGAATGGTGTGCACAATGGGGTTAAAGTGTTACTAGAATGGTGTGCACAATGGGGTTAAAGTGTTACTAGAATGGTGTGCACAATGGGGTTAAAGTGTTACTAGAATGGTGTGCACAATGGGGTTAAAGTGTTACTAGAATGGTGTGCACAATGGGGTTAAAGTGTTACTAGAATGGTGTGCACAATGGGGTTAAAGTGTTGCTAGAATGGTGTGCACAATGGGGTTAAAGTGTTACTAGAATGGTGTGCACAATGGGGTTAAAGTGTTACTAGAATGGTGTGCACAATGGGGTTAAAGTGTTACTAGAATGGTGTGCACAATGGGGTTAAAGTGTTACTAGAATGGTGTGCACAATGGAGTTAAAGTGTTACTAGAATGGTGTGCACAATGGGGTTAAAGTGTTACTAGAATGGTGTGCACAATGGAGTTAAAGTGAAGCTATGAATGTTTTGTTTCTGTGAGCAGGCAGACCCAGTGGTGGTGCTGAACGATGAAAACACTGTGGTCTTCACATCCAATCGGCTACAGGAGGGGGGCGTGCCTCAGTTGGAACAGGGAATGGTAGTTGGCCAGCTTACCCTGGCAGATGCACTGATCATTGGAAACTGCAACAACCAGGTGTGTGAACACAGATTCTAGTCTAAAGTGCAGCTCTAAAACAACCTCTTGACCAGTCTGGGGACCCACATTCTAAACTATAATAATTTGTGTTTGTCAGGTAAAATTCAGTGAGCTAACCATCGATATGTTCCGCATACTCCAAGCTTTGGAGCGGGAACCAGTCAACCTGGCTACTACAACTTCTAAACCTGGAACATTGGTGAGGGGGAATACTGGAAACGCATCTTACACTGTGTTGTGGGCAACAACATAGACAGAATATTGCAAATGTAAAAAGTCTCGAATGTGATATGGGAGAAAGGCAGCGCCGGAAACCCTACATGAAACCTGTCCTGTAAACAGCTGCTTACTCCGTTTCTTCCTTCACAGGCCCTTACCCCATGTCTTCCTTCACAGGAACCCAGCGAGAAGCCAGCCAAGAGAGAGAACCCTCACAAGTACCTGCTGTACAAGCCAACGTTCAGCCAGCTCTACACCTTCTTGTCTGCCTCCTTTAAGGTCAGTCTCCAACTGTCTCCCCGATGTGTCAGTCTTCACTTGTCACCTGTGAGAAAGACCCGATTGCGTGACGGTTAACAACATTTCATGACCGCCACAGTCCTAGTCCTACCCAATGAAAACGCTGAACAGAAAGAAATCTACATCCTGTTCTAGAGTACATCCTAATGGAATCCCATCAGAATTGTATAAAATATAAATAAAATGTATATTTTAATACATTAATGATTTTTGGATGGTATTGGCTGATTTTAGGTGTTGTTTTGTAGGAGTTGCCAGCGAACAGTGTGCTGCTCGTCTATCTTTCAGCTACTGGAGTCTTCCCTACCGGACGCTTGGATTATGAGGGTACACCCCCTTAAATTCTGTACACACTCACTAGTTCATACACTGGTCACGTTCTTGCAAGCAGGAGCTGAAATTCATCTGATAATGTATTCCAAAAATGTGATTGATTTTCTATCAGGACCATATGACTTTGGAGGAGTTCTCACCAACACAAACCGTGATGTGGTGAACGGGGAGACTGTACAGAAAAGGAACCAAGCCCAAAAAGAGATGCACTGGTAAGGAACAGGTTCTGGCAATCCACTGTCCTCTGTGTTTTTTGGCAGACATGAGATGCATGTACAGTATTGATGTTTAAAAAGTTACATAGAACTTCTTGCACAGCCCACTTTATTTATTAACACACTCTACAATATTCGCCCAAATTGTTTGTAATGTGTGTGTGTGTGTGTACATGCAATTACTGTTGACTCCTGTATGCCTTAGCCTTCACCCTGGGGACTTGTTCCCTTTCACCCGGAAGCCTCTCTTTGTCATTGTGGACTCTTCCAACAGCACAGCCTATAAGGTTGGTGAGAATTACATTCATCACAATTACACCTTTTTTGGGTTAAGAGAAGGATAATGATAACTTTGAGGTGCTTTTCATACATTGCTAAAACACTCAACTTAAATTGATTGATGGTAGTTCCCTGGATTTGCATCATTATTTTACTGAACAACAATATAAACGCAACAATTTCAACGTTTTTACTGAGTTACAGTTCATGAGTGGCGCAGCGGTCTAAGGCACTGCATCTCAGTGCTAGAGGTGTCACTGGTTTGATTCCAGGCTGTATCACAACCGGCAGTGATTCGGAGTCCCATAGGGTGGCGCTCAATTGGGCTTGGTCGGGGTAGGCCGTCATTGTAAATAAGAATTTGTTCGTAACTGACTTAATTAATAATGAAATAAAAATATTAGGAAATAAGTCAATTGAAATAAAATCATTAGGCCCTAATCTATGGATTTAATGTGACAGGGCAGAGGTGCAGTCATGGGTGGGCCTTGGAGCCAGGCCCAGCCAATCCCCACAAAAGTGCTTTATTGCACTTAAGATGCATTTAAGGAAAAGTGGTCTATTCCTTTTGGGAATTCAGTCTGGCGTGATTCTTACTAACGCTAATATTAATGCCTTGTATCTCCATGTAGAATTTCACCAATCTCTTTGGTCAGCCGCTGGTGTGCCTGCTATCTCCCACAGTCTATCCAAAGAGCATGCAAGGTTAGTTTGTCACTATTATTATAGTTTATGCCTCTGTACTCTTCTTAATTAGCGTGTTACAGGCAACCGTCAATTACTTTCAATGTTGAAGTCGGCAATTACACTATGCCATACTCTTGAACTATTCTAGAAAATAGCTCTTAGCGCTTGTCAGTTAATTTTCAAATGCGTTGGCCTATTGATACCAGCCATTGTACTCATTTAGGCCGTTTTATGTGGCTGATTATTTTCCATTGGATTCTGCAATTATTTGAATTCATTTTATTGATTGGTTTAGTAATGTGTGGGCAGAATAAGCCACGTAAGATGAGACATTGTTTTTGTGGGTGTTCTGAGAAACTGTTCTATGAATGTCTCTCAAACTTGTCTCCTTCTCTCAGACCAGTCTCAGCGCGGCAGCCTCTTCACACTCTTCCTGTACTGCCCCCTTCTGGCCTTCTTGTCAGTGTGTGGCCTGAGCAGCCTGCGCCAAGGATTGTGGGAGAAGGCCGAGGAGTTTCTACACAAGGTGTACCGTGACATCGGCCAGATGATTACACGCTCACAAGCTATAGGTATGTTTTGTGTTTTTTGGAAATAAAAAAAATAGATTTTAAGTGCAAATATCACAACCATAATGGTGGAATTTCTCCTTCACAGACCAAGCCTTTCTACAGTTCTACGGTGATGAGTTCCTCCGATTGTTACTGATCCGCTTTGTGTTTTGCTCGGCTACACTGAGACTGCACAAGCTCTTCCGGGTAAATCAGTTTTTATTGTGCCCTTGGTACTGAGTTACATCTCCCATAGTTATTCATTGTAGTTACGGTAATTTGGGGGTCAAATGTAATGTCCCTTCTCTGTCTGTCTGCCTTTTGCAGGAGTCCAGGAGCTTCCCGGAATCGTACCCTCAGCTACCCAAACAGGACACGGTGGAGAGCAGCCTCCTGCAGAAGCACGTTCTGGAGCTGGCCGCCATGTTGGATGTGCGGAGCCTCTTTTGGGACGGAACGCTGGACGTGAACTACTAACCTTCAGCTGCCCAGCTAGTCACCACCACTATACAAACGCAGACCACCGCTATACACATTCGCACAAGGGAGAGTCCTCATCTTTGAGGTAATTAAGTTACTGTTTGAACACACTGCAATAGTGTCTGTTTCTTTTTAACCCAAGATCCCCTTATTTCCCCTACCTAATTTACTTTACCCTATCGGCTATACTTATTTTAAGTACATTCATACAGCTACTTGTGGAAGTCAACTATGTACAATGCAAACATGAACAAGTTACCTAGCTACTTATATCCACATGAGCTGAGCATGTACTGCTGTGTTGTTACTATAAAAAAAAGCACTCAAATGAACACATGGTGCAGCTATTTTAGTCTGAGGGTGGCAGGAGGACACGTGAAGCTATCGATGGCTTTAACACTTAAAAAGACAGAAAATAAATTAACATAGTTTTACGACAGCACTGCCTGCAATGGGTTCTAAATGGATGCTTCCAGCTATCTGAACGGCAAATGAACTTCAATGCAAGCTGTAGGGAAGTCTCCTCTACTGTGCATGGGTAGATGTGTTGGCCAAGTTTACTGGATGTAGGGTTTAGAGTGAGACTAACCTCCATATTTGTTTACCCAAATAGATCTGCTGGTTTTAACACATCTAATTCTAATGTAATTGCCTGGAAGTTGCTTTTTTTTGTTTCGTTTCAGTAGTCTGTTCTGTAAAACTGAGGCCTGGATGGGTAAAGTAACAGAGTGCCTGCCTATGCAGACCTTCATGAACAGTTTAGCCCTGTTCAGAAACAACCACTTTCTCCTACCCTCTAGGCACCAGCTCTGACCCGTTTAGATACCAGCTCCTAACATCTAGGTACTAACATCTAGGTACTAACATCTAGGTACTAACATCTAGGTACTAACATCTAGGTACTAACATACGGTGGCGGTGTCAGCGGCTCTGAATGATCTGCAAACATATCCGCTCATTTAGTGCAGTGACTGAGCAAGCGGGAAGTCGCTAATCTATTTTCACTGTCTATTACTCCTTGTATCAGAGCAAGTTTTCGGACTGGGTTTACCGCGGGTATATGTGTAAGCACCCTGCAGGTACACAGCTGCCCAGCCCCTCACTGGCCAAATAGATAAATAGACACATCTCTCCCAATCTTCTGCTTTTTCAAAGAAATCACTTGAGGAACCAGGGTAACACTCCTTCTAGGGTGGATCTTTTAAAAGATTTAGCTTTGACCTTGATTGGCAGCATATCATTGGCTGCATATCTTTTGAGACATTGTAGGGATGGAAAAGGCCTCTATGCTGTAGCCTATATGTTTTGGGGGTTGCATCCCATGGCAATTATAGTCTTACGTATTCTCTACTTAACCGGCTTTCTCCTGACCAGTTCTTTCAGACCAGTGGGGATTAAGGAAATTAGGTAAACGGGGTAGATTCTGAGATTCACCCCTCCTGATTGAACAACTATTGGTTTCTGGAAATGTAGGACTTTGAGAGGCCCTGTGTCATTCATTATAACTAAGCCCCCATAATGGCATTCCTCTGTCTTAGGCATGATGGTTTACTGGAGAGAGCTCATGCTGCTGTTTCTCTTTCTTTGCATGTCTTATCAGTATTCTTGTCCATAGAGTTTACTCTGTCGCGTTCATGTTAGTCTGTTTGCAGGTCAGTTCCAGCGTTAGCCGTCTAGTGAGTGCCCTGCATGGCAGCAAGCGTCATCTAATTTCCTTATATTGATGGGGGCTTGAAGCAATGGAACCGGGTAGTGCTGAAACTGACTCCTGGCAACCATTTTTAAGTACATGTGTGTGGTGATGAACAAAAATAGCCAAATCATTTTGTTTTTTGTATTTACTGAGAGAGAAAAAATGAATTTCAAAAGTAAGAAATCACAATTTTAAATGTATATTTATGTTTAATTGAAAATAACAGTATGTGATACAGAGAGATGTTTGGTCTTTAGTACGTATGTTGAATTGTTAATTGTAGAAGCTGTGAAAAATATATGCAGTTGGCACAGCAATTTTAATGAATGAACTGCACATTGTTCCCCCCCACCCCCCCATCAGTTGTTTTGGTCAAATTCAGCCAGCATACATTCCAAGGACATGGAGAGAGTCGGGGAAACTGACACGGTTCTCCCCATTGAAACAAACAAAAGTGGACCATTTCAACATGGGAAATACTACTCCCCATGGCAATTATAATCATATTTGGTTTATTTGTTGACAATGATAATATGATTAATAATGATGATAAAAACAATAGTAGCCTTGCACTTTACTGTATTGAATTATGACCTAATCTTATTTGTCGTGCTGTCAGTATAAAGGCATGCCAGAGAACGTCCAATCCATTATTCCCTATGCCACCCCACGATCATTGTAATACACATTTAGATATTTGATGTTTTTGTCAATGACAATGGACAAGAACACTGTCCATATTTTTTGTAAAAACCTTAATTGTTGTGATATATGATGTTATCTGTGTTATTTCATTAGAGCATGCATGTCTGTCCATGTTTGGGATGACAGCACAGGGCATGATCATTCAGATCACACAAGACTAGCATCCTAGCTCACTGGGAAGCACAAGCTAGTGCAACGAGCTACACTACCGTAGCTCATCTTCTCTTCACTTAGGGGACCCACTTTCATAGAAATGTATATCTACAAAGCCTCTGTGGACTGTTTCATTTAAACTGCCTTTTGGTTTTATCCAGTTTTTTTTCTTCAAGCACATCATGACCGCGGCGTCACAGTCCAATTTTTAATTGCCACCATTTTTATGGACCACTCCAATTTCCATAAGAGTTATCACTGCCAAAACAAGTTGACTGATGAGCTTTCAGGGGAAGGCCATGAAGAATTACTGTCCAGTTGAGCATATCACCCATGTTTTCTTGGACTATCCTTGATTCATGAATTTACAAACATGACGAAGTCCTCAAGGGAAGAGGAAAAGACGGAGCACCCATACTTAACTAAACCTGATTCAAAAAGGTTGACGCATTGTGACCGTGTCATATCATACACTGTGAATTGTATGCAGTAAAACCATTTTGGGACATGTTTTCCTGCTTTGTCTTTGGGCCTTTGTTTACAGCCCGTTGTAATCTCGTGGTGACTTTACTCTCCTCCATGTAGTGTGTTATTGTGCATTGTAGTTAGGAGCAAGAGGGGAACAAAAAGCACTCATATTCTTATAGAAAAGTGTCAAAGCTTCCTAACTGAAGTGAAGCTGCCCCTTTACCGTGTATCCCCAACCCAAAATAGGTCTTACTAGTGAGGATAGTACAGTATATGTAAAGTACATATGATATTTATGCATAATGACAAAGCCCTAGACACCATTTTATTTATGTTATAATACTTGTAAATTGTGACAGGATGTGGCTGACCTCTTTCCCCTGTTGGCATGTAGTTGAAGCCCCTAATAGGGTGAAATGTTGAGAAACAAAGGAATGTCCATTCTATAAATTACGTATCTATTATTTGAAAGTCATGTCAATTCTGTGCAATACATTTCTATCTGCAATGCTTTGAACGTTTCGCACCATTTGGATAAGCCCTAGATGAGTAACACAATGATATGGAACAAAAATATATTTAAGTATGAACATTCATTTCTTGGGCCTAAATCTAAAATGTTACTTTGAGAGTAAGGGTGTTCTTTCTACCGGTTCCTACTGTTGTGGGAGGGAACGATTTCAAAGTGATATATTGGTCGGAATACTCTTTCTTTATAAGTTAAGGGTTTCTAGAGATGCTAGTTAAACATTATTTGGCATTCTTTGTTTATATCCTTTAAACGGTTCTGTCCCATTTGTTGCCAATTATATTTGATGTTAAGTATGAAGGAAAAATAAGTTGACCAAAACATGCAAGCTTTTTTGAATGCTTTAACAAAATTAAAAGTTTGACTGTTTTGTTTTAATTTGTGAGATGTATTGTCTTTATTGAATAATCTATTGTTTAAAATGTATTTTATATAGGTGATTGCTTTGACTCCTCAAAAGAAAAGACCTGTTACAAAAGCATCACTCAATCAGCAATACAGTAGGCATAGGCAAGATATCAAGAGATGCCTTTGGACTGAAGACATTAACAATGTGGAAAATGCCCCTGAATGAATTTAGACACCACTCCAATTTTAAGATTTTTTTCTAACCAAAGCCAATGTCCCTCACTTATTAGCATGCTATCAAAAGGGGGAAAGTCTTTACTGTGTTACAATGGTCCCTTTTTTGATGGTCTTCAGTTGTTGCTGAAAGCATAATTAAGTAATCTGATTTATCGACATATGTAGACGTCAGTGATGGTTGTATAAAGATAATTGACCTGTTATGTCTATTACAATTAGACACCTAGCTTGTGGGGGCAATGGTTCATTCTCTGGGTGGCTGTAAGGTTTAAAACCCTGTATGAAGAGATGTCACTTGGAGCTTAACTTTCATAGCTACTTAACCAGAAATGTTCTAGGGTTCTATTCAATCCATATCGCGGAAGTTCAGTGTGATTTAAAGGCAATGTTCCCGCGTCAGCGGAGACTACATTCACGGTAAACGCTGCATGTCGGCTCAATTGAAAATTACCTTTACTGCCGCCAACACTGCTTTACCTTTTTAAAATATAAATTCAACCTTGCCTCCTGATAGGTCCAGACTTTTTAAATTGATAGTTCAAATGCACGTATACCCTAGCCCCTCCCTACTGGTTTCCACTTGACCTTCCGCTAGACCAAAATCGGAATCCTCACAGCTCTCTAAGTGCATATGACAGGGTTACTGAAGACTCCTTTGTGCTTGCATAGCTAATCCTATTAAAAACAAAAAAATATACTATTTGGATGAGGTAGTTCTCTGGAACTAGTTTGTAGATTCACATGTACCATTGTGTTCAATCTGAACAGGAATACAGGTTCCACAGCCAAATTCACCTGCAGACTAGAGGGCAAATGACAAGGACACTTGTTCCCAGTTAAGATGATCCATGAGTTTTATTGCAGCAGGCACTTTACAATGAAATCCCCCACCCACCAATTAATTGAATTCAAAGAATCTGTCTCTTTATATTAAATGTACTTTTGTCTGTACAAAACTGACAATGAGAAAAACGTAAATCTAAATATTCAACACTGTGAGCCAAATGACACTCGCAAGCTCACACAACACACACACACACACACACAGGTATAAAGGTACCAAGTAACAGTTGATGCACAGCCTTTCACCTGCCATGTTCATGTCATTAGGGAAACTCTACCTTCCCCCACCCTCAAAGAAACATGCTGATACTTGTGAATAATAGAAAGAAATGCAATGGCGAAAGAACGACAAACTCGTGATTAGGTAAAAATGATAATCCTATACATGAACAAATATCAATTTCCTTAGTTTTCTAACAGAAAATAATGTTCCCTTTGTTTTTTTTGTCTTTAACTTATGTAGTGTAAGGGTTTTTATTCTCAGGAAGAAATGTATTGTGGTAATAAGCTACTTTCCCTTATACAGAAGGCAGTCAATCCTCTTGTCAGTGGTCATGCAGGAGATGCTCCATGTGATAAAGCACGTCCCCTCAAACTGTCTTTCGGGCGGTCAGAACTCTTACGATTGACCCTAAGCCCCCAACTGCGAAAGCCTGAGTGAAAAAAGAGGGGAAGAGACAAATGAACAAATATCATACACACACGATAAATTAGGTCAGGGATGGGCAACTTTGATGGGGGTGGGTGCCACATCTGAATTCATGAGGGGCCACAGTTGCTCCCCCCCCCCCCATCACATGGTGAGAAACTTTTTAGCAGCCCCCCTCTTGGCAGCTGAGAGAAAATGTTGCCGTTTTAAAGCCAGTTTGCCGGAGAGACAATTTAGCAAATTTATAACAAGTTTCATGCAATTCAAATATTGTAATGGGGCGAAGGGGAAAATGTGCTGTTTTATAGCAAATTTTCTGCAATTCTACACATTTTGCTATACAGTGGAGAGAAATGTTTACTGTTTTTAATATCTGAGTGAGACTGACTAACAAAATCAATTGGGGCTCCCCGGGCCAGTAATTCAACCAAGATGGCTAGCCGCTAGACCAATCCAAAGACGTTTTGCTGATTGAGTGACAAACTGCTGATGCACAACTAAATTGCACTTTGAGTATTATACTATTACAACAGTTGCCCCCCTTCCTAAAAAAAAAAAAGTTCAGAGGGCCTTCAAAGAGGGTGCCACCAGTTACCCATCCCTGTATTAGGTGGCTTAGAGTTTAAAGTTCAGAGAGCTTTCACACCTTTTCGTGCCACTGTAGGAGAATGGCACTGCTATTGTCAGAGGGCTTCTCAAAGCCTCTATATATGTACTTCATAAGCAGGTCCACCCCACTTCTGTCTAGCGACTTGACAGCTGGCTCGATATCACTGGACTTGAATGACGTCAACACTCTCAGCACTATTGCCAGAGCCCTTTCCTGCAAGACAGCAAGATAAAAGGGAGAGAGCATGTTAAAGGTTATTTACAACTGCAGATTGCCACGAGAGAGGCAACATTTTATGGATACTTGCTAAGCCTCTCCTGCCATGTTATGGATGCCACATTGCTTGCTTAGTGAGTACCACTTCCACCTGATTCGGCTCATGCCTGGCTTGAACTCGGGACCGCCCTACTTGACAACATTCCAATGGTTTGAGCCACAAGGAAAAGTACCAATTGGATGGCTCCATCCGCAACATTTCAAGCTAGCTGTGGAGTGAGCTTATGGTATGTTCTTAACTCTGTAATACTAGTATTCTAGACCAATGCCAATATTGACAAAAGGAGCTTCCCACAAAGTTACATGATGCAAGAGTACAATTTCAGATTTGATGCACATCTTGGCCCATTACCTTTATTGCTGGATTCTTAGTGTTGACAGGAGGGTTCCGGAGAGCAATGTGAAAAGCTGTCATCATGTCGCCTGTGCACTACAGTCGGTTAAGGAATTGAATACTTCCTATTGCCATATCCTAAATAGGTTTAAGGGGCAGGAACACAATGCATCTCCACAAGCAAACAGACCGATATCAGGGAGGGTTTTGATGGCAGCATCCAATGTGAGATCTCTTTCCTGAGGGCACACAGTGTGTGGTGAAATCTGAATGTATTGCACTGTTTTTAAAATGATATAAACTGCCTTAATGTTGCTGTACCCCTGGAAGAATAGCTGCTGTCTTGGCAGCTAATGGGGATCCATAATAAAATACAAATACCTTAGGCTGCATTTACACAGCCAGCTCAATTATTATATTTTTCCTGAATTGGTCTTTCGTCAGATCTTTTTCAGAGCTGATCTGATTGGTCAAAAGATCAGAGTTGGGCTGCCTTTGTAAAACGCAGGCATAGAGGTGTCCGATCACACACAGCCAGTTCCATCTCACCTGACCAGACCAACCATATTCCCTTCAAATGGAGCAGGATGACGCAGAGCGATGGATAGCTATACCACTAGACAAGGTGGTGGGGGAGGGTATATATATTTAAGCAAATCCTGACCTGAATGCGTCTCACTCGAAATAAGGCCCTTATTAAGGGGGGCCATGTTGACCATACTGACACTGATACTCCTGCCTCACCCAAATCAAATGGCTCAGTGATCCCCCCCCCCCATCGATACTAGAGCAACTGCTTGTACTTAGCATACTAGTTATAGCCAACTATGTTTAGACGTAACTACCTAGCTAACAAAAAGTTAGGACATCCAAGAGTGTCGGGTTTAGATAGCTCTGGAGGGCGCCCTGGTCTGGACCAGAGTTAAGAACGGTTCAGCCAGGGATATCCTCCATTGGCTAGTTAGCCAACAACCTAAAACGACACATTTACACAACATCAACTAAGCTAACTTGCAAGATACATTTGGCAGTACGAACACAAAATCAGCTGTTGAACATTTGTTTTTTTAAATGAAAAACAAAATCGCCGACGCTATCTGATAGCTAAATGTGCTAGCTTGCTTAACACGGGGGGCATGCGCATGAACGTAAAGGATATTGCCTGATGAGGTTGTCTATCTCCGCGCCGTCGGGTCCTTGATTGTCGACAGCCTCATCGTGATCATCCACGAATTTGTTCTCATCAAATTCATCTATGTCGAGTTTCCTGAATCGCGACGAAAGAGTGTTTTTCGCCATCGGAGCCACTTCGCTGGAGGAAACAGTAGCTAGCAAGCCAGCGAGCTAGTCCTCCACGGCGCTGTTGTTGAGTTGATGCGAGCGTAGTACAGTGTACTTGCCCTGTCGGTGCTATTGCTAGCAACCACAGTCTACGCAGATGTGACAATCTAACGGTGTTTTGATTGTAATTTATCTGCCAGTGTTACACAATCATTACTTTTCAACCAAATATCTAGCTAACTAGTTTGACACGCGATAGTGTTGTTGTCAGAATCATTTTCACCTACGTGAAGCCAGCAGCATAAACTGTCACTTCCGGGTCAAATATTAGAAAAATCCTTCACAATAAGTGTGCTGCCCTGAAACCAAATCAAATTGTATTGGCACATACACATGGTTAGCAGATGTTAATGCGAGTGTAGCGAAAAGCTTGCTTTGGAGTTCCGACCATGCAGTAATATCTAACAAGTAATCTAACAATTTCACAACAACCTAGACAATTATTGGAAATCAAATTTAAATGCCAAAAAAAGCAGTACGGTTTACAGTACATCACTGTCATTATATATTATTCTAGTTATCAAACTCAATACATTTGTAAAAAAACGATGTGATTTTTTTTGTTTCAGTCCATTGGCCTTTCTGCCGCTTATATTCCTCTCATAGAGAATGATAGAGGCCTCTAGTGTCCAAACGGCTATGTTATCAAGGGCAGTGTAACGGATGTGAAACGGCTAGCTTAGTTAGCGGTGGTGCACGCTAATAGCGTTTCGATCGGTGACGTCACTTGCTCTGAGACCTTGAAGTAGTGGGTCCTCTTTGCTCTGCAAGGGCCGTGGCTTTTGTGGAGCGATTTCAACGGTGACAGTTGTTGATGTGTGCAGAGGGTCCCTGGTTCGCGCCCGGGGAAGGGACGGTCTAAAGGTATACTGTTACAGCAGCACCATTGAGGGCTTCCACCATTTTAATGTAGTCAGCTATGTGGGACTAAAGGAGTCTGAAGGCAGCCCAGCCGAAACAAGTTGGGAGAGTTTGAGACTATTTTGAGGAAGTGTATACTACGGCGTCTCAAAATGGACAAACAGTACTATTGCCGCTTTCTCTCGTTTTTCAAGCGACGCTCTTTTAAGGCAGTATGCGAGCACACTTGTTCGGTTCGGCTAGCCGAGTTTGGCTAGGCGCCAGTTGACCTGAAGCATGCTGACACGTTTACAACTTAATTGGCTGATCCCTCCTGGTGACCATGTTAGAGTCATGTCCAACGGGGTCATCGGGAGGGATCAGCCAATCGTGAAGAAGAAAATGTACCACTTCAAAATGGAGATTGTCTCAACGGCGCTGCCTATCCTGTCACAGACGCTACAGTATAGTAGCACAGATACAAAGATGAATCCTCTATTTATCTCTATGATTCCTGTAGTTCAATGGATGCTTTTGCACTGGTTGGTTGTGAAGTTGAGGGATGCGGCTGTTGGGAAAATGTAGCATAAATTACCACTCTCAAATTCATATATTGCATTTTGAGATCAACTACATTAGTCTGACTGTGCAGAATCAATGATCTACAGATCATCTTGCAATCCAAACAGATGATCTTACATGCACTGATAGACAGAAATAGAGGTCTATGGATGCAAGGACCCAGACCAACAGTCAAAAAAAGGTGACAACCAAAACATGAAAAGTGGAGTAAAACAACCGTAGCCTATCATTTTTGTTATTACTAGGGTAAGACAGGACTGAACATGTTTAGTTAAATTCTTCAAGAACCAATATTAGAGGAGCCATGTGTAACTTCATGTTTGAGGGGATACATCTGAGCAAGGTGCTGTGTAGATTCACTAATGTTCACATAATGAGTTGAGGTGCTAAAATATTTTTAGCTGGGGGATTGGGGGATTCGAGCACTGAATGCACTGAATGCTAATTGGCTGAAAGCCATGGTATATCAGACAGTGTACCATGACAAAAAGTACTATTTACTGTTCTAATTACATTGGTAACCAGTTTATAATATAATAAGGCACTTCGGGGGTTTTGGTATACGGTCAATATACCATGGCTAAGGGCTGTATCCGTGTTGCGTCGTGCATAAGAACAGCCCTTAGCCATAGTATATTGGCCATATACTACCCCCCCCCCCCCCCCCCCCCCCCCCCCTCTTATTGCATAAATATATCAGAGATTTGTCGCAGATTTTTCTCATTCGGTGGGGTTTTGCGACAGATGACATCATTTAATGGTGTATTGCCACCACCAACTGGACAGGGGTGAAAAATTTGTCAAAGAAAGCTAATTTCATTAGAGGGAAGGGAGAAATAACATCAATCCACATAAACTACAAAAAATGATAAAAAAATATATATAAAAAAATATAAAATATATATATACACATATATATATATATATATATATCAGTCAAAGTTTGGACACACCTACTCATTCAAGGGTTTTTCTTTATTTTTACTATTTTCTAGATTGTAGAATATATACGTGAAGACACCAAAACCTATGAAATAACACAAAGGGAATCATGTAGTAACCAAAAAAGTGTAAAACAAATCTAAATCTATTTTATATTTTAGAATCTTCAAAGTAGCCACCCGTTGCCTTGATGACAGCTTTGCACGCTCTTGGCATTCTCTCAAACAGCTTCATGAGGAATACTTTTCCAACTGTCTTGATGGAGTTCCCACATATGCTGAGCACTTGTTGTGGCTGCTTTTCCTTCACTCTGCAGTCCAACTCATCCCAAACCATCTCAATTGGGTTGATGTCTGGTGATCGTGGAAGCCTGGTCATCTGATGCAGCACTACATCACTCTCCTTCTTGGTCAAATAGCCCTTACACAGCCTGGAGGTGTGTTTTGGGTCATTGTCCTGACCCCTCCTGTCTCAGCCTCCAGTATTTATGCTGCAGTAGTTTATGTGTCGGCGGGCTAGGGTCAGTTTGTTATATCTGGAGTACTTCTCCTGTCCTATTCGGTGTCCTGTGTGAATCTAAGTGTGCGTTCTCTAATTCTCTCCTTCTCTCTTTTTTTCTCTCTCTCTGAGGACCTGAACCCTAGGACCATGCCCCAGGACTACCTGACATGATGACTCCTTGCTGTCCCCAGTCCATCTGACCGTGCTGCTGCTCCAGTTTCAACTGTTCTGCCTTATTATTATACGACCATGCTGGTCATTTATGAACATTTGAACATCTTGGCCATGTTCTGTTATAATCTCCACCCGGCACAACCAGAAGAGGACTGGCCACCCCACATAGCCTGGTTCCTCTCTAGGTTTCTTCCTAGGTTTTGGCCTTTCTAGGGAGTTTTTCCTAGCCACCGTGCTTCTACACCTGCATTGCTTGCTGTTTGGGGTTTTAGGCTGGGTTTCTGTACAGCACTTTGAGATATCAGCTGATGTACGAAGGGCTATATAAATACATTTGATTTGATTTTGATTTGTTTTGAAAAACAAATGATAGTCCCACTAAGTGCAAACCAGATGGGATGGCATATTGCTGCAGAATGCTGTGGTAGCCATGCTGGTTAAGTGTGCCTTCAATTCTTAAAATATCACAGACAGTGTCACCAGTAAGGCACCTCCTCCATGCTTCACGGTGAGAACCACACATGCAGAGATAATCCGTTCACCTACTCTGCGTCTCACAAAGACATCTCACGTCTCAAATTTGGATTTCCACCGGTCTAATGTCCATTGCTCGTGTTTCTTGGCCCAAGCAAGTCTCTTCTTCTTATTGGTGTCCTTTAGTAGTGGTTTCTTTGCAACAATTCGACCATGAGGGCCTGATTCACGCAGTCTCCTCTGAACAGTTGATGTTGAGATGTGTCTGTTACTTGAACTCTGTGAAGCATTTATCTGGGCTGCAATTTCTGAGGCTGGCGACTCTAATAAACTTATCCTCTGCAGCAGAGGTAACTCTGGGTCTTCCTTTCCTGTGGCGTTCCTCATGAGAGCCAGTTTCATCCATAGCGCTTGATGCTTTTTGTAACTGCACTTGAAGAAACTAAAAGTTCTTAAAACTTTCTGGATTGACTGACCTTCATGTCTTAAAGTAATGATGGACTGTCATTTCTCTTTGCTTATTTGAGCTGTTCTTGCCATAATATGGACTTGGTCTTTTACCAAATAGGGCTATCTTCTGTATACCACTCCTACCTTGTCACAACACAACTGATTGGCTCAAACACATTAAGAAGGAAAGAAATTCCACAAATGAACATTTAACAAGGCACACCTATTAATTGAAATACATTCCAGGTGACTACCTCATGAAGTTGGTTGAGAGAATGCCAAGAGTGTGCAAAGCTGTCATCAAGGCAAAGGGTGGCTACTTTGAAGAATCTAAAGTAGATTTTGATTTGCTTTACACTTTTTTGGTTACTACATGATTCCATATGTGTTATTTCATAGTAGTGATGTCTTCACTATTATTCTGCATTGTAGAAAATAGTAAAAATAAAGAAAAACCCTTGAATGAGTAGATGTGTCCAAACTTTTGACTGGTATTGCATATATATACATGTATGTGAACCCACTCTCTGAGGAACTACCTGGATTACTTACATTTCAAGTTATTTAGCAGATGCTCTTATGCAGAGTGATTTACAGTAGTGAGCCCATCCATTTTCATAAATTTCTTTCATACTGAACCCCCATGGCAATCAAACCCACAACCCTGGTGTTGCAAGCGCCATACTCTACCAACTGAGCCACACTGTCTAGTGTCATCCCACTCTCTGAGGATTCAGAGCCTAAGCAGGGTATTTAAGTTTTCAAATTACGTATTCCCACTCCTTCAGTCATTTGAAAACTTAAACAAACCTGCAATCAGTGTGACTCAGTTGGTAGAGCATGGCGCTTGCAACGCCAGGGTTGTGGGTTCGATTGCCACGGGGCCTCAGTATGAAAGAAATGGGCATTCCAGGGATGTCACCTCATGTTCTCCACCACAGTTACAACACTTTGCTCCTTGTCGATTTGGAGCAGCTCCGTGCTCAGGCCAATTTCATTAAACATGCTGAGAGTATGTTATGGAGTACCACAGTGTGTTATTTGACAGACAACCCTATGGTTCATTTTCTGTCTAAACATTTGTTGGTTATTATATACAGTGCCTTGCGAAAGTATTCGGCCCCCTTGAACTTTGCGACCTTTTGCCACATTTCAGGCTTCAAACATAAAGATATAAAACTTTATTTTTTTGTGAAGAATCAACAACAAGTGGGACACAATCATGAAGTGGAACGACATTTATTGGATATTTCAAACTTTTTTAACAAATCAAAAACTGAAAAATTGGGCGTGCAAAATTATTCAGCCCCCTTAAGTTAATACTTTGTAGCGCCACCTTTTGCTGCGATTACAGCTGTAAGTCGCTTGGGGTATGTCTCTATCAGTTTTGCACATCGAGAGACTGACATTTTTTCCCATTCCTCCTTGCAAAACAGCTCGAGCTCAGTGAGGTTGGATGGAGAGCATTTGTGAACAGCAGTTTTCAGTTCTTTCCACAGATTCTCGATTGGATTCAGGTCTGGACTTTGACTTGACCATTCTAACACATGGATATGTTTATTTTTGAACCATTCCATTGTAGATTTTGCTTTATGTTTTGGATCATTGTCTTGTTGGAAGACAAATCTCCGTCCCAGTCTCAGGTCTTTTGCAGACTCCATCAGGTTTTCTTCCAGAATGGTCCTGTATTTGGCTCCATCCATCTTCCCATCAATTTTAACCATCTTCCCTGTCCCTGCTGAAGAAAAGCAGGCCCAAACCATGATGCTGCCACCACCATGTTTGACAGTGGGGATGGTGTGTTCAGCTGTGTTGCTTTTACGCCAAACATAACGTTTTGTATTGTTGCCAAAAAGTTCAATTTTGGTTTCATCTGACCAGAGCACCTTCTTCCACATGTTTGGTGTGTCTCCCAGGTGGCTTGTGGCAAACTATAAACAACACTTTTTATGGATATCTTTAAGAAATGGCTTTCTTCTTGCCACTCTTCCATAACGGCCAGATTTGTGCAATATACGACTGATTGTTGTCCTATGGACAGAGTCTCCCATCTCAGCTGTAGATCTCTGCAGTTCATTCAGAGTGATCATGGGCCTCTTGGCTGCATCTCTGATCAGTCTTCTCCTTGTATGAGCTGAAAGTTTAGAGGGACGGCCAGGTCTTGGTAGATTTGCAGTGGTCTGATACTCCTTCCATTTCAATATTATTGCTTGCACAGTGCTCCTTTGGATGTTTAAAGCTTGGGAAATCTTTTTGTATCCAAATCCGGCTTCACAACAGTATCTCGGACCTGCCTGGTGTGTTCCTTGTTCTTCATGATGCTCTCTGCGCTTTTAACGGACCTCTGAGACTATCACAGTGCAGGTGCATTTATACGGAGACTTGATTACACACAGGCGGATTGTATTTATCATCATTAGTCATTTAGGTCAACATTGGATCATTCAGAGATCCTCACTGAACTTCTGGAGAGAGTTTGCTGCACTGAAAGTAAAGGGGCTGAATAATTTTGCACGCCCAATTTTTCAGTTTTTGATTTGTTAAAAAAGTTTGAAATATCCAATAAATGTCGTTCCACTTCATGATTGTGTCCCACTTGTTGTTGATTCTTCACAAAAAAATACAGTTTTATATCTTTATGTTTGAAGCCTGAAATGTAGCAAAACGTCGCAAAGTTCAAGGGGGCCGAATACTTTCGGCAAGGCACTGTAGCTATTTATGTGTGAGATATTTATTTAATGCTGTTTGAATGTTCACAGTGAATAAAGCTTGAATGTTCACTCTGAATATTAACCAATTATAATAACACATTTTAAATGTGTTAAAAATGTTATGCATTCAACATACTCTAAATTATTGCTAAATGTGTATCAAGTGGTAGCAATATTTCAATTATTTTGTTTTGATTCCCTCCCAAATTCATTAACTATTGCAATACTATTTACTGTACAACGAAACTGTCAAAAGATGTCCATCACTTATCCTACTAAGTTAATTTTTTACTGGGAGATTTTATTTTGAAACCGGAAATCTCAATGATACCAGTTCTTGTCAGGATTACGAAGATTCTGATTGGTCGATAATAACCCGGTAGATGTTCCTACCTGGCCCCTCAACTTCCTTTTTGGTGAGCGATCAGCGACGACGATGGTAAGCAATAATCGACAATAAATCAATCTAACACAATCCTCCATCATCCAGACAATTTGTATATAGTAACATTTATAAAATAGTTGGCACTCATCTCTGGGCTTCGCGTGATTAATTTTTGATTGAGTCCGCCTTCGTATTCGTTGATTAGAATGTCCTGCACGTTCAGAATCCAGTTGTACTTTTTTGGGGCTAACCCCTCAGATGGTCAGGTTTACATTAGTACTACGAGAGACAGACAAATTAATGACATCGACTCTCAACTAGGTAACTTTTATCTCACATAGTGTAGTTAGTTGGCAATTTTAAGTATTTATTAGTCGCTAGGTAGACCATCTTGCAAATATGTTGTCTGGTGTGAAGTATTTTGAGGCATTGACATAATTAGGCACTTGTCAGATTTTAAGTTTTCTTTTGGGTATGTATGTTAGTGCTACAAATGTGAGTGCTGCATTTCAAGGTTCAGGGTTTGGGCATCTTGCCTGAACCATCCTCAATCGTAATTTAAGTAGCCTAGGATACGGTCGTCATTTATAGGAGGCCATGGCTGTGTGTTTTGGTTTTCCCTCTAGGGTGAACATTGTCATACACTTGACTCCGATAAATTACAATGTTATTGTAGTTATTTAATTTTTTTCGTTCTTTTACCAGGTAAGTTGACTGAGAACACGTTCTCATTTACAGCAACAACCTGGAGAATAGTTACAGGGGGAGAGGAGGGGGATAATGAGCCCATTGTAAACTGGGGATTATTAGGTGACCATGATGGTTTAAGGCCTGATTGGGAATTTAGCCAGAACACCGGGGTTAATACCCCTACTCTCACGATAAGTGCCATGGGATCTTTAATCCTGTTAGATCTGTATGATTAGGCAGATTGCAAAATATTCCATGTTAGTTTGAAGTTATCAGTAAAGAACTACCTTCCTAATTAATGATTTGTTTATCAATGTTTTTTTCAGGCTAAAATCAAGGCCCGAGACTTGCGGGGCAAGAAGAAGGAGGAGCTCCTTAAACAGCTTGAAGACCTCAAGGTGGAACTATCTCAGCTCCGTGTTGCCAAGGTTACGGGTGGTGCTGCATCCAAACTGTCCAAGATGTGAGTATTGTTTAGAATCACTTGCACTTGCTAACAGTTCATTTGACCTTTCCTCCCACAATGTTTTGCAGACAGGTAATATGCAGAAGTGTCTAGTGGCATTATTACAAGCAGACATTAGGCATTGAATGTAAACACAACTGCACCCTTTTGAGCATTTCCTCACCTTTGGACAACAATGTCAGGAGTTTAGATGGAATGCTCACAGATGTTAATTACTGTGTCCAATTCACCACGCTTGACGTCTATGGGTTCTCAATGCACACATTTCTGAGAGGGTGCATGTAGGCTAGGTGAAATCACAACCGCGCAATTCACAGGATCATTATCCGCTCAACCCTCGAACCAGTTACTGGCCCAAGGCCCTTAACCACTAGGCTACCTGACACTCCTGGTAGAACCTGAACTCTCAGGTAATGAACTGTATCTTGTTGACCTGGTTCTGTGTTTCCTGATAGTGATCGAACTTAAGCTTAGAAGTGTTTAGCGACGCATCGTTCCTATAATGTCCAAATATGTCACATGCGTTTCCCAAAACTCTGCGTAGAGAATGTTCACTAAGTGGGTCTTTGAAGCATGTGTCGATACTGATAGGATCGAAAGGAAGGCAGTGCTGCTCTAAGATCAGCGTTCTCTGTTAAAATTCTTACCTAACATAAGTAGTCGTACACACTACTGACAACGGATCAGCTCTTAGAGAGACTGTCACCTATGGCTACAAATATTGAGGTGCTTTATTCTGTTGTCGCCTCTATTGCATTAAATCTTAATTCTCACATCATTGTGCATGTTGTTACACAGGAAGTATATTGAGGCAAAATGACTAGGCCACAACAGCAAAATAGAACTAAATTGTATTTGATTGTTGTTGAAATATGGAGGCATATGTAGCCTGTTGACCTTAAAATGAAGTAATCTCGGGAAGCTTGGCCCTGAAGGTTTTTCAACAACCTTCATTTGAGCATTTTAAAGTGAACTTTAAAATGTATTTTATGACATGGGTGAAAGTTGATTGAATTTATTCCCGGTACGGGACCTCCTGTGTAAACACGCTTAATCATAGAATTACATATACAGTGAACAGAAATATAAGCGCAATGTGTAAAGTATTGGTCCCATGTTTCATGAGCTGAAATAAAATATCCCAGAAATGTTCCATACACACACTGATATTATTTCTCAAATTTTGTGCAGAAATGTGTTTACATCCTTGTTATAGTGAAAATTTCTCCTTTGCCAAGATAATCCATCCACCTATGTGTGATATGTGGCATATCAAGAATCTTGATTAAACAGCATGATCATTATACCTTGTGCTGGGGACAATAAAGGACTACTCTAAAATGTGCTGTTTTGTTACACAACACAATGCCACAGATGTCTCAAGTAGAGGTTGATGATTATGCTTTTTCAACGCCGATGCCGATTATTGGAGGACCAAAAAGGCAGATTAATTGGCCGATTTAATTTCTTGTTGTAATAATGACAATTACAACAATACTGAATGAACACATATTTTAACTTAATATAATACATCAATAAAATCAATTTAGCCTCAAGTAAATAATGAAACGTGTTCAATTTGGTTTAAATAATGCAAAAACAAAGTGTTGGAGAAGAAAGTAAAAGTGCAATATGTGCTATGTAAGAAAGCTAACGTTTCAGTTCCTTGCTCTGAACATGAGAACATATGAAAGCTGGTGGTTCCTTTTTAACATGAGTCTTCAATATTCCCAGGTAAGAAGTTTTAGGTTGTAGTTATTATAGGACTATTTCCCTCTATACCATTTGTATTTCATTAACCTTTGATTATTGGATGTTCTTATAGGCACTTTAGTATTGCCAGTGTAACCGTATAGCTTCCGTCCCTCTCCTCGCCCCTACCTGGGCTCGAACCAGCAACACAACGACAACATCCACCATCGAAGCAGCGTTACCTATGCAGAGCAGAGCAACTACTAGAAGGCTCAGAGCGAGTGACGTTTGAAATGCTATTAGTGCGCGCTAACTAGCTAGCCATTTTACTTCGGTTACACCAGCCTCATCTCGGGAGTTGATAGGCTTGAAGTCATAAACAGCGCAGTGCTTGACGCACAACGAAGAGCTGCTGGCAAAACGCACGAAAGTGCTGTTTGAATGAATGTTTACGCGCCTGCTTCTGCCTACCACCGCTCAGTCAGATGCTTGTATGCTCAATCAGATTATATGCAACGCAGGACACGCTAGATAATATCTAGTAATATCATCAACCATGTGTAGTTAACTAGTGATTATGATTGATTGTTTTTTATAAGATAAGTTTAATGCTAGCTAGCAACTTACCTTGGCTTACTGCATTCGCGTAACAGGCAGTCTCCTTGTGGAGTGCAACGAGAGAGAGGCAGGTCGTTATTGCGTTGGACTAGTTAACTGTAAGGTTGCCCCGAGCTGACAAGGTGAAAATCTGTCGTACTGCCCCTGAACAAGGCAGTTAACCCACCGTTCCTAGACTGTCATTGAAAATAAGAATGTGTTTTTAACTGACTTGCCTAGTTAAATAAAGGTATAAAAACTAAATTGAAGAAAAAACATCGGCAAATCGGTGCACAAAAATACTGATTTCCGATGGTTATGAAAACTTGGAATCGGCTCCAATTAATCGGCCATTCCGATTAATCGGTCGACCTCTAGTCTCAAGTTTTGAGGGAGTTTGCAAATGGCACGCTGACTGCAGGAATGACCACCAAAGCTGTTGCCAGATAATTGAATGTTAATTTCTCTGCATAAGCCTTCTCCAATGTCATTTTAGAGAATTTGGCAGTACGTCTCACAACCGCAGGCCATGTATATCCACACCAGCCCAGAACCTCCACATCTGGCTTCTTCACCTGCAGGATCATCTGAAACCAGCCATCTGGACACCTGATGAAACTGAAGTATTTCTGCACGAACTGACAGAAACCGTGTCAAGGAAGCTTACTTGCGTGTTCGTCGACCTCACCAAGGTGGCCTAATTGCAGTTTGGCGTCGTAACTAACTTCAGTGGACAAATGCTCACTTTCAATGGCCACTGGCATGCTGGAGAAGTGTGCTCTTCACAGATGAATCCCGGTTTCAACTGTACTGGGCAGATGGCAGACAGTGTTTATGGCGTTGTGTGGGAGAGCAGTTTGCTGTTGTGAACGAGATCCTGAGGTCCATTGTCGTGCCATTCATCCAACGCCATCACTTCATGTTTCTGCATGATCATGCACGGCCCCATGGTGCAAGGATCTGTACACAATTTCTGGAAGCTGAATAATTCCTAGTGTTTCCATGGCCCGTATACTCACCAGACATGTCACCCATTGAGCAGGTTCGGAATGCTCTGGATTGATGTGTATGACAGTGTGTTCCAGTTCCTGCCAATACAGCCATTGAAGAGGTGGACAACCTTCCACAGGCCACAATTAACAGCCTGATGAGCTCGCTGCGAAAGAGATATGTCATGCTGCATGAGGCAAATGGTGGTCACACCAGATACTGACTTGTTTTCTGATCCACCCCCCTACTTTTTTTTTTTTTAAGGTACTGTATTTGTGACCCAAAGATGCATATCTGTATTCCCACTCGTGTGAAACCCATAAATAAGAGCTTATTGAATTTATTTCAATTGACAGATTTCCTTATATGAACTGTAACTCAGTAAAATCTTTGAAATTGTTGCATTGTATATTTTTTTCTATATAGAATCCCTATTAATTCAATAGGATTTCTGTGTGCCTAGTCTTAAAAGATTTGTAATTTTAAAGCTGCAATATGTAACTTTTTGGGTTACCTGACCAAATTGACATAATGATTGACATAAGATCTGTCAATCTCATTGAAAGCAAATCTAAGAAGCGGTAAATATGTTCTATCTGTGCTGTTTCTATTATTCCCGTTCTTAGGGTTTGTTTTTGCGTCTTTTACTTTCGGTTTTGTACACCAGCTTCAAACAGCTGAAAATACAATGTTTTTGGAAAATATATTTCACAGTAGTTTAGATGGTACAATGATTCCCTACGCTATACTTACTTGTTTTGTCACACAAACTGAAACTATAATTTTAGCAACTAGGAAATGGCAGTGTTTTCTGCAGTGCATCTTTAACTTTTAAAAGTTATGACCCTTTTATTGTGGCATAAACACAACCAGTCATGATGTTTTCATCTGATTATCAAACAATCACGTGAAAGGGCTCCTTTACTAGGCTACCTGCCCACGTTCATACACTCAACATATTACCAGCCTCCAAACAGTGGTGAATGGAAACAGACATCTGTTATTCAAAACACCACAAAGTGTCATAACCTTTAGCAATTGTCATTAGGTTAGCATTTATGCATCCACTGCTGTCTGTGCGCATCTCTATGTTCGCCATTCATCTCTGCCTTGGCAAAAATTTCTGTTCTGGTCGAACCACATCACATTTTGGAATGTAGGCTATACCACCCGTTCAAGTTCATTCACACATTTTTCATGGTGTTATAGCCTACAGTTTTCTTGACATTTTGTTTTGTGATAGGCTCATGTTTTACTGGTACAGTGTACTGGACCGTAGCACCTTTCACCCCTGCTTATGAGGGAAAATCATAAACTGGATCATGGTCAGATTGGCACACCCCTCGTAAAACATGTTCAACTTGAATGTACTACACATTGTTTGACATTGATATATGGCAGAAAAGCAATTGTGCATTTCCCTACATCTTATCGGCACAATTTGAAAGATAAAATTAAAACGTTGTAAATAGCAATATGTCATTATTTGCCATGATCAGCATTGCAGATATTGAGATGAGTGAGATTCAAGACTTTTCTTTCACACAGCATCTGCGCATATGGATGTGTTAGCTTCAGGCTCTTACAGTATGGGAGCCACAGGAGAAGTCGATTATCGTGCTTTAAAGCTCTGTTGTGGAAATTTACCACCTATGCTGTTTACTTTTTGCATCTACGTCATATTGCGGAGTCTACCTTTTTAAGTTTTTTTAAACAATATGTTGAAAGGGCAATGTTTCATGTCATTTCACTTATTCCCACCTTTTATTTCAGCCGTGTCGTTCGGAAGTCCATTGCCAGAGTCCTGACAGTCGTCAACCAGACCCAGAAGGAGAATCTGAGGAAATTCTACAAGGTAGGCCTTTTATTTAAAACTTTGTTGCTGGCTTCATAGATTTAAGTTATAGGATGTTATAGAATCACAGTATCTATGCGTCATGATGGTACAGTATCCTGAGGTCACTAGCAATACTGAGCTCTAATTGTCTTCACGTATTTGGTGCATCAGCGTTAGATTATTTTGCTGAATCATGATGTGGAGTTGGTGCTTGAAAGTGGAGTTTTCGCTAGTTGAAATCCAGCCACATGTGCCCTAAATAGGGCTGTTTGCGGTGACCGTATTACGAGTCATGAAGGCAGTCAAATTCCACATGACCTTTTAGTCATGGTAATAAGGCTTCTCCATGCTTTGATGCTGCTGATGGTCATTAGTAGCCTACCAAACTTGCTAACTGCCTGGTACTCAGCGCTCTACTGTCCCTCTAATCACTCTGACATAAATGCAAATGTGATTGAAAATCTAATCAAACACTTGATTACAGCTCCTGTTGTGCAACATTTCTATAGGCTATGCAATTGCTTGAGAAAACAGAGTTTTGATGGCCTCCCATCAGCTTTTTATAGGTTAATATAATAATATATTTATTTCCCAACTTTCCTAATATTAAACATATTATATTTACAACAGGAGTATAGCCTATCTGGCTGGCATGAAAATGAACCATGGGGAAAAGCGTCCTCCATTCGCTATTTAAGTGCATAGATGACGTGTATTTTTTCCAGCTGCCCTGTTTCGATACAGGTGCATGATAATGGTCCATTCCAAATCAAATACATTTTCACACTTATACGTAAAGACAAAATTAAATCAATAGTGACAATATTAGCCTATCACTTGTGAATTATATATCACTTGTGATTGGTGCCTAGCGTAAGAAACGAATACTTTTTTTTGTGACTTTTTCTAATCACACCTCAGGCCTATATTACAACTAAAGTGGCCAAATAACTTCTTAAAATTAAGCACATCCGCTTTACAATGTGTGTAGAGCCTAACTGGCATACATAAGCAGCGGGTGAGTTTCAAGTTTGGGGAAGATCATTTTCACCATTAAAATGCACCTTTATAATAAAAGCAATACATGCATAATCGCATTTGCGGTCACTTTTGATAATGGTGTTTTTCCACTAATGGACCATTCGCGCTTATAGCCTACTACGATGTGTGCATTGCTGTTCTTATAATGTGAATAAATAAACTATTAGGGTATCAAAATTTTTAAGCTAAACATTCCGATCTGTTGCGTCAGCCACATTGCATAAAACGTTTTTTTTGATGCTAGTGGTTGTATTCATTTGGGATCTATCGCATCCCACAATTGTCCCAGACTATGTTTGGAATATTTATTTCTCGCACAAAATAGAATAGGTCAACTTTTGTACTATGGGGGATAGTAGATTTACATAGGGTAGTGCTTTTGGTGTTCATTAGGCTTACCCGTCTTGTTGGCTGTAAATTTGGACAGTTCTTCCAATATCTTCAATATTCACCTCGGAATTGCATAAGGACACGTGCAGTTGCGTCCCCGACAAGTCGGTCTTCACTTGTAGCCTTTGAGAAAGACCCGATCATGTGATGGAGAGCCATGTGAGTGCTGCACCCGGGGAGAAGGGCTTCTACGTCCACTGGTGGCAAAAGGCATGGATTTCTTTTTTGGGGGGGGGGGGTGCATTACGGCCACACAAAGGGGATGCCGCCATGAAATTCTAAGCATTATGAAGTGCTTATCAAATTGTGAATGAGAGACTGATGTAGTGTGTACAGCCTGCGCAAAAAAAACAAAGCAGAGCTCATGCCTTTCAAGTGAGTTTTTTCAAATCCTCATTAGTCGCATCAAGCAGCCTTACAATGGATTAAAAATCAAAACATATAGTCTAATGTTTGTAGAACAACTAAAGTTAAATCAATAACACTAAATTAAGCATATAGGAATACCTATTTCTTTGTTAACCGCTCAACACAGAATAGTGCGCGCTCTCAAAGCGTTTGGAGAAAATATTATTTATATTTTATTCAGCTTTGTCTATTTGTGTTCTTGATACTATAAAATAATGCCACGGAATACAAAGCAAAAATTGTCTGCTAAATTAACTAGTGTAACCCACAGCCAATCGGCATAGCCAGATCAGGACCTAATATAAGGACAACAGAGTATGCTATTCTGTTCTTCTGAAATGGACTACATTTTATTCATATCGTGCTTCTTTAGACCTGTCTAAAATAAAAATGTTATTTATTGTGAAGGTGTAGGCTATATTAAATGGATTTATTAGACTTTTTAAATGTCGATGTTCCAAAGGTCTACATCAGTGGCTTGAAGGCTGTGTGTTTGTTAGTTAACGGTCAATTACTGTGAGACCGACAGTTATTTTCTTGACAATCATTGGTTGACGCAATTATGTGACTGCCACATCCCTAGCCCCAAGAAGTAAAGCTAGTGTTGGATTTGGTTATGGGTTCCAAGACTAGGGGGTCATTTGCAGAATGGCACATACTGCCTGCATCAGGCACTGCGTTGCTGAATCTCAAACCAGCCCCTCGCCCCTGACAACTCACTTAGAGGGTACTCCGTTGTCACATGTTGCTGACGAGACTTCAAGTGCCGAGGGGATCAAATAAACCCATCATCTTCGGGACATGCTTGTGACTTGAATAATGCAGTTTGTGTTCCATTTTTAAATAACAAAATAAGAGTGAAATTATAATTAACAAGTTCCCCCAGTCATTTTAAATGTTATAAACTGCAGTTAAACATTTTAATTTGGGAGGTGGGTCAAGCCTTCAGATGCAAACAGTTGCATGTGGCATATAATTATACACTCCTCTCCATTATTTTTTAAATAGTTGTGCGTGTTGGGAAGACGTTCTGAAGCTGTTAGACTGGCTATTGGAGGGTCTTATTAGCCCCTACACCTTGAATAATGTTCACTCCCTCAGCTTTGGTACACCTGTGCATATGGTGGAAGAGCATGTGAATGTGCAAATTGAGGTCAGAGGGTAAGGGACTGTTTTTGAGATTTATTAGCTTTGAACTAGTAGTTACCAGATTTGAAGAGCTGGATATAATTTGGTGAACTGATTCCAAAATCAGCTGTTGTGGATCCTTGTGTTCTGACATAAAGCTTAATATTTCTAGAAAATCTTGAGGAACAGTAGTTGAACTTGCTTTCTGGAATGCCCCCATTCTGTATTTTTTTTCCACTTTTTTCCCACACATAGTCAAATGTATTTGTAATTACCTGAAATAAACCACCTGTAAATAATTATTTCTGGCCTTACATTTTGGAGCACATGTCATGGTCAGTTGTACCTAAAAAATACTTTAATCCCTGATATCATGGAAATTGGAATAGTGATTTGAATGGAATTGGAATCTTTACACTTTTTTTGTTTCTTTTGCAGGGTAAGAAGTACAAGCCCCTGGATCTGAGGCCCAGGAAGACCCGTGCCATTCGCAGGCGGCTGAACAAACATGAGGAGAGTCTGATGACCAAAAAGATGCAGAGGAAATCACGCTTGTACACTATTCGCAAGTTCGCTGTCAAGGCTTGAGTCTGTACCTTTTTTGTATTGAAAATAAATGACCTTTCCCAGGAAAAAAGATCATGTTGTCTTGTAAGTGTTTGAATTAAATCTGTCAGAATCCCCAGGGAACAGCTTTTTTTTTTAACAGTATTTGGGGGGGGGTTTAATAAGTGGAAAAATGTACACCGTTTAAGTTGTGACCAACAAAATAACAAGGGAAACAACATGGGGGAAATGATCAAATATAATGCTGTGACCTCATTCCCTCCCCTGTGACGTGCACTCTCCATTCTTCATCATTGATTTTAAACTATGATGGATTGGTGTATAGAAGTTGACTATGATCTTACCCAGAAACCTTTTGTCACTACTCCTAAGTTGGGCCTTGCATGGTCAATCAAGGCTAAATGCCTGTCTTCCGTCTATGAGCCATATAGCATTTACTGCGATAAGGCCTCTGCAAAAGTCAAGGCATTTATACTTCTTGCCTTTGCATAGCAGAGCTGTTGTCAAGGATGTGAGTTTGTGTTTATACTGGACCTCCCGCCTCCACCTACCGTCAACCAATCATGTCAATGCAGAGCTATATGGAGGCCTCCGCATTGTTACAGTATTCGGGCAGCGCACAACGATGCAGTACGGAGTTCAATTTTGGCTCTGGAGCTTCGGCAATTGCCTCACATCCTCCATACGGCGCCAACGACCACACTTTCCAATCAAGCATAAATTGGCTTTTAGGTGAAATATTTCCCATATAGAGTTTAGGTAGGAGTAGGTCCCGACCTTTGGTTTCGCTGAGTCGTCACCAGATGGTGCTCTAGGTTCGCGTGTAATGGACACTTCAAGTCAACTATATGTCATGGAGTCTATCATGAATAGGCTTTTAATCTATTTTAGCAAACAAAATTTATTCTTTACTAAATCAACCAAAACCCGCGTTATTTATTAATGTGAATTGATTAATTACCATGTTTTGCAGCAAAAACAACTCAGTGTTCGCAGTCTCTCTAGGCCAGAGTAGACCACCCTGTGTTTAAAAAATAAAAATTGGGGAAACGTCTAGCTAGGCATGTAATAAATTACAGAGACATCTAAAATGTACACTCTTAACAGGGCTCTTTGCATTGGTTGGAGCGCTTGTCAATCATATTGCCCATTGTCTCGTTGGTGCGACGGATAGTAGAACTCGAGCTGGTTGTAAGCGCGAGAAAGCAGTTGTGGCAGCAGAACCAGTGATGGGTGCACTGATCTCAAGTGCTGTTTAGTTGGAATTGTTCAAACTTTTACGTGGGGAGTTGAAATAACATGAAGTGTGAACTTGGAACTATGTTAAGGTCAACGATGTTGGAATTACTTTTGTTTTCATTGACAGCTGGGTTATATCGTGCTGCACCGCGCGCCTCCAACAACAATGAACTGTCTGTATCAAAGCAACCTGCCATGTCCGAAATCACACTCGGGCAGCTCGGCACTACCATGCCAAACTATTTACCCGAGGACAATGTGAGGTTGTCCACAATTTCAGCGCTCTCCCCAGTTTCTACCGCTACCACATCGGCAAACAGGATTACAGGTAAAACCACTAAATCTTCCCAAACAAACAAGTTGACCCGAACAGCAAAGACCACCATAAGTGAGTCCATATCGGAGTCCTCAGTAAAAAACAATGATGGTACAGCTGACATAACGCCGATAATTTACACAGGAATATTTCGAACTACAACGCCAACTGCTTCGACAATTTCTCCATCGAGGACTCCCGAAACAAAGACACATTCTTCGTCCACCTCTCAGCCTTTACCTGTCCCCACCACTGACACGCAACAAAGTAAGTCTCTGCTCTACCCATTTTTGGAAATTGAAATGCAGTAGGATGTTGACCTTTCATTTTGAAACAAGATTATTTTCATGTCCAAACACCGCGTAGCATGAAATAAAAATGTATTTGAAAATGAAACGAGGCAGAGCACTGTCACTGCCATTTGTCTCAAGACACATGACCCTTTTCCAGTTACACGACAAGTCAGAAAAGGCGATGGGAAATGTAACTTATGTTAAGTGCCTAATTGTCCTTTTATCCACTCTAGCCTACTTCGTTTTTGTTTTGTTTATGCACAACGTTACATGTGTATAGTAGTAATGCATTATAGGTGATGTCTGTACCATGTTTCAACTCAATTTGAGTGGTCCTCAATGCTTAATTTTTTAAAATCTGTATTTTGTATCATTGTGGAGTGACAATTAAATACAATTTTCTACCTCTACATCCAGTTTGTTCATTTCAACTAGCCCAGTGTGACTACTGACTGACGTCCACTGTAATAGGGTCATTCATTGTAGCATCAACCAATGACTGTGTGTGTGTGTGTGTGTGTGTGTGTGTATATATATGACACCATCAACAGATATTTTGCATTAATTGTGTGCTAGACAGTTTTCCTGTTTCATGGAAACTCATTGAATGTCCATCAGGTCAGGGTTTTGTCCCAGCCCTAACACATTCCACGAATCATCTGCACACACACTAGGCAGGGTAGCCTAGTGGTTAGAGCGTTGGACTAGTAACTGGAAGGTTGCAAGTTCAAAACCCCCGAGCTAACAAGGTACAAATCTGTCGTTCTGCCCCTGAACAGGCAGTTAACCCACTGTTCCTAGGCAGTCATTGAAAATAAGAATTTGTTCTTAACTGACTTGCCTAGTTAAATAAATAAAATCAGGGTCTTGAGTTACAGGTTTTGGGTAAAAGAAGACTGAGCAAAACTACTATTGAATCGGTTAATTCTGATATGAATCCAATATTTTTATAACACAGTAACTCATACATCACACTCTACAGGTACAGTTGAAGTCGGAAGTTTGCTTACACTTGGGTTGTCATTAAACTCGTTTTTCAACCACTCCACAAATGTCTTGTTACCAAACTATGGCAAGTCGGTTAGGACATCTACTTTGTGCATGGCACAAGACATTTTTCAAACAATTGTTTAGACAGATTATTTCACTTCTAATTCACTGTATCACAATTCCATTGGGTCAGAAGTTTGCATACACTAAGTTTACTGTGCCTTTAAAATTAGGTCATGGCTTTAGAAGCATCTGATAGACCAATTGACATCATTTGAGTCAATTGGAGGTGTACCTGTGGATGTATTTCAAGGCCTACCTTCAAACTCAGTTCCTCTTTGCTTGATATTAATGGGATAATCAAAAGAGATCAGCCAAGACCTCAGAAAAAAATTTGTAGACCTCCACAAGTCTGGTTCATCCTTGGGAGCAATTTCTAAACACCTGAAGGTACCACGTTCATCTGTACAAACAATAGTAGGCAAGTATAAACACCATGGGACCACGCAGCCATCATACCGCTCAGGAAGGAGACGCTTTCTGTCTCCTAGAGATGAACGTACTTTGGTGCGAAAAGTGCAAATCAATCCCAGAGCAACAGCAAAGGACCTTGTGAAGATGCTGGAGGAAACGGGTACAAAAGTAATTATATCCACAGTAAAACGAGTCCTATATCGACATAACCTGAAAGGCCGCTCAGCAAGGAAGAAGCCACTGCTCCAAAACCGCCATTAAAAAGCCAGACTATGGTTTGCAACTGCACATGGTGATAAAGATCATACTTTTTGGAGAAATGTCCTCTGGTCTGATGAAACAAAACTAGAACTGTTTGGCAATAATGACCATCGTTATGTTTGGAGGAAAAATTAGCATGCTTGCAAGCCCGAAGAACACCATCCCAACCGTGAAGCACAGAGGTGGTAGCATCATGTTGTGGGTGTGCTTTGCTGCAGGAGGGACTGGTGCACTTCACAAAATAGATGGCATCATTAGGGTGGGAAAATTATGTGGATATATTGAAGCAACATCTCAAGACGTCAGTCAGGAAGTTAAAACTTGGACGCAAATGGGTCTTCCAAATGGACAATGACCCCAAGCCTACTTCCAAAGTTGTGGCAAAATGGCTTAAGGACAACAAAGTCAAGGTATTGGAGTGGCCATCACAAACCCTGACCTCAATCCTATAGAAGATCTGTGGGCAGAACTGAAAAGCGTGTGCGAGCAAGGAGGCTGACAAACCTGACTCGGTTACACCAGCTCTGTCAGGAGGAATGGCCCAAAATTCACCCAACTTATTGTGGGAAGCTTGTGGAAGGCTACCCAAAATGTTTGACCCAAGTTAAACAATATAAAGGCAATGCTACCAAATACTAATTGAGTGTATGTAAACTTCTGACCCACTGGGAATGTGATGAAAGAAAAAATAGCTGAAATAAATCACTCTACTATTATTCTGACATTTCACATTCTTCAAATAAAGTGGCGATCCTAACTGACCTAAGACAGGGAATTTTTACAAGGAATAAACGTCAGGAATTGTGAAAAACTGAGTTTAAATGTATTTGGCTAAGGTGTATGTAAACTTCCGACTTCAACTGTTTATTTTATTTTATTTTATTTTACCTTTATTTAACCAGGTAGGCAAGTTGAGAACAAGTTCTCATTTACAATTGCGACCTGGCCAAGATAAAGCAAAGCAGTTCGACAGATAAAACGACACAGAGTTACACATGGAGTAAAAACAAACATACAGTCAATAATGCAGTATAAACAAGTCTATATACAATGTGAGCAAATGAGGTGAGAAGGGAGGTAAAGGCAAAAAAGGCCAAGATGGCAAAGTAAATACAATATAGCAAGTAAAATACTGGAATGGTAGTTTTGCAATGGAAGAATGTGCAAAGTAGAAATAAAAAAAATAATGGGGTGCAAAGGAGCAAAATAAATAAATAAATTAAAATTAAATACAGTTGGGAAAGAGGTAGTTGTTTGGGCTAAATTATAGGTGGGCTATGTACAGGTGCAGTAATCTGTGAGCTGCTCTGACAGTTGGTGCTTAAAGCTAGTGAGGGAGATAAGTGTTTCCAGTTTCAGAGATTTTTGTAGTTCGTTCCAGTCATTGGCAGCAGAGAACTGGAAGGAGAGGCGGCCAAAGAAAGAATTGGTTTTGGGGGTGACTAGAGAGATATACCTGCTGGAGCGTGTGCTACAGGTGGGAGATGCTATGGTGACCAGCGAGCTGAGATAAGGGGGGACTTTACCTAGCAGGGTCTTGTAGATGACATGGAGCCAGTGGGTTTGGCGACGAGTATGAAGCGAGGGCCAGCCAACGAGAGCGTACAGGTCGCAATGGTGGGTAGTATATGGGGCTTTGGTGATAAAACGGATTGCACTGTGATAGACTGCATCCAATTTGTTGAGTAGGGTATTGGAGGCTATTTTGTAAATGACATCGCCAAAGTCGAGGATTGGTAGGATGGTCAGTTTTACAAGGGTATGTTTGGCAGCATGAGTGAAGGATGCTTTGTTGCGAAATAGGAAGCCAATTCTAGATTTAACTTTGGATTGGAGATGTTTGATATGGGTCTGGAAGGAGAGTTTACAATCTAACCAGACACCTAAGTATTTGTAGTTGTCCACGTATTCTAAGTCAGAGCCGTCCAGAGTAGTGATGTTGGACAGGCGGGTAGGTGCAGGCAGCGATCGGTTGAAGAGCATGCATTTAGTTTTACTTGCATTCAAGAGCAATTGGAGGCCACGGAAGGAGAGTTGTATGGCATTGAAGCTTGCCTGGAGGGTTGTTAACACAGTGTCCAGAGAAGGGCCGGAAGTATACAGAATGGTGTCGTCTGCGTAGAGGTGGATCAGGGACTCACCAGCAGCAAGAGCGACCTCATTGATGTATACAGAGAAGAGAGTCGGTCCAAGAATTGAACCCTGTGGCACCCCCATAGAGACTGCCAGAGGTCCGGACAGCAGACCCTCCGATTTGACACACTGAACTCTATCAGAGAAGTAGTTGGTGAACCAGGCGAGGCAATCATTTGAGAAACCAAGGCTGTCGAGTCTGCCCATGAGGATATGGTGATTGACAGAGTCGAAAGCCTTGGCCAGATCAATGAATACGGCTGCACAGTAATGTTTCTTATCGATGGCGGTTAAGATATCGTTTAGGACCTTGAGCGTGGCTGAGGTGCACCCATGACCAGCTCTGAAACCAGATTGCATAGCAGAGAAGGTATGGTGAGATTCGAAATGGTCGGTAATCTGTTTGTTGACTTGGCTTTCGAAGACCTTAGAAAGGCACGGTAGGATAGATATAGGTCTGTAGCAGTTTGGGTCAAGAGTGTCCCCCCCTTTGAAGAGGGGGATGACCGCAGCTGCTTTCCAATCTTTGGGAATCTCAGACGACACGAAAGAGAGGTTGAACAGGCTAGTAATAGGGGTGGCAACAATTTCGGCAGATAATTTTAGAAAGAAAGGGTCCAGATTGTCTAGCCCGGCTGATTTGTAGGGGTCCAGATTTTGCAGCTCTTTCAGAACATCAGCTGAATGGATTTGGGAGAAGGAGAAATGGGGAAGGCTTGGGCGAGTTGCTGTTGGGGGTGCAGTGCTGTTGTCCGGGGTAGGAGTAGCCAGGTGGAAAGCATGGCCAGCCGTAGAAAAATGCTTATTGAAATTCTCAATTATGGTGGATTTATCAGTGGTGACAGTGTTTCCTAACTTCAGTGCAGTGGGCAGCTGGGAGGAGGTGTTCTTATTCTCCATGGACTTTACAGTGTCCCAGAACTTTTTTGAGTTAGTGTTGCAGGAAGCAAATTTCTGCTTGAAAAAGCTAGCCTTGGCTTTTCTAACTGCCTGTGTATAATGATTTCTAGCTTCCCTGAACAGCTGCATATCACGGGGGCTGTTCGATGCTAATGCAGAACGCCATAGGATGTTTTTGTGTTGGTTAAGGGCAGTCAGGTCTGGGGAGAACCAAGGGCTATATCTGTTCCTGGTTCTAAATTTCTTGAATGGGGCATGTTTATTTAGGATGGTTAGGAAGGCATTTAAAAAAAATATCCAGGCATCCTCTACTGACGGGATGAGATCAATATCCTTCCAGGATACCCCGGCCAGGTCGATTAGAAAGGCCTGCTCGCAGAAGTGTTTCAGGGAGCGTTTTACAGTGATGAGTGGAGGTCGTTTGACCGCTGACCCATTACGGATGCAGGCAATGAGGCAGTGATCGCTGAGATCTTGGTTGAAGACAGCAGAGGTGTATTTAGAGGGGAAGTTGGTTAGGATGATATCTATGAGGGTGCCCGTGTTTAAGGTTTTGGGGAGGTACCTGGTAGGTTCATTGATAATTTGTGTGAGATTGAGGGCATCAAGTTTAGATTGTAGGATGGCTGGGGTGTTAAGCATGTTCCAGTTTAGGTCGCCTAGCAGCACGAACTCTGAAGATAGATGGGGGGCAATCAGTTCACATATGGTGTCCAGAGCACAGCTGGGGGCAGAGGGTGGTCTATAGCAGGCGGCAACGGTGAGAAACTTGTTTTTAGAGAGGTGGATTTTTAAAAGTAGAAGTTCAAATTGTTTGGGTACAGACCTGGATAGTAGGACAGAACTCTGCAGGCTATCTTTGCAGTAGATTGCAACACCGCCCCCTTTGGCAGTTCTATCTTGTCTGAAAATGTTGTAGTTTGGAATTAAAATGTCTGAGTTTTTGGTGGTCTTCCTAAGCCAGGATTCAGACACAGCTAGAACATCCGGGTTGGCAGAGTGTGCTAAAGCAGTGAATAGAACAAACTTAGGGAGGAGGCTTCTAATGTTAACATGCATGAAACCAAGGCTATTACGGTTACAGAAGTCGTCAAAAGAGAGCGCCTGGGGAATAGGAGTGGAGCTAGGCACTGCAGGGCCTGGATTCACCTCTACATCGCCAGAGGAACATAGGAGGAGTAGAATAAGGGTACGGCTAAAAGCTATGAGAATTGGTCGTCTAGAACGTCTGGAACATAGAGTAAAAGGAGGTTTCTGGGGGCGATAAAATAGCATCAAGGTATAATGTACAGACAAATGTATGGTAGGATGTGAATACAGTGGAGGTAAACCTAGGTATTGAGTGATGAAGAGAGAGATATTGTCTCTAGAAACATCGTTGAAACCAGGAGATGTCATTGCATGTGTGGGTGGTGGAACTAATAGGTTGGATAAGGTATAGTGAGCAGGACTAGAGGCTCTACAGTGAAATAAGCCAATAAACACTAACCAGAACAGAAATGGACAAGACATATTGACATTAAGGAGAGGCATGCTTAGTCGAGTGACCAAAAGGGTCCGGTGAGTGGAGAGGTTGGTTGGTGATTTAGACAGCTAGCCAGGGCATCGGTAGCAAGCTAGCATAGGATGGAGGTCTGTTGTTAGCTACCTCTTGCGTTCCGTCAGTAGATTAGTGGGGTTCCGTGTGGTAGAGGGGATTAATCCAAATCACACAACAACAACAAAAATAAAAACAATAGATATAGTTATAGAGGCCCAAGAAGAAAACATAATAATAATAATAAAAAAAAAAAAATAATAATAATAAAAAAAAATTGTCCGATTGTCTATTCAGATAGCAGCCGGTAAGACAGCTAACGGTTAGCAGGCCGCAGATGGGCGTTCAGGTAACGTCGCGACGGAGGAGCCAGCCGAATAACTCCTTCGGGTAGATAACGTCGGCAGTCCAGTTGTGAAGGCCCGGTGGGGCTCCGCGAAAGCAGTAAAACGGGTCCGGATAGGTGACTGCAGCCCAGGTGTGATTGATGGAACTCAGGAGTGATTGACGGAGCTTGCTAGCTCCGGAATAATTGATGTTTGCTCCGGAATCGACGAAGGCCGATAGTCACACGGATAGCAGCTAGCTAGCTGTGAGATCCGGGTATGAATGTCCAGAGAGCAGTCGAAATCCAAGGACATGGAGAGAAAAATTGGTCCGGTATGTTCCGTTCCGAGCCGCGCTGCGCCGTACAGAACTGGCGATAGATTTTCGAGCTAAAGGATAGCTGATGACCACAAACCGTGGTTAGCTGAATACTAACGATTTGCCAGTAAAGGAGCTAACTAGCTTCTGAACTAGCTTCTGGATTAGCTTCTGGCTAGTTTCAGGCTAGCTTCTTGGAGTTTCTGGCTAGCTTCTTGGAGGATTACAGATCTGAGGTAAATAATACTTTTTTATAAATATACATTGGTGAGGCGGGTTGCAGGAGAGTGTTTTGAAGATGAGTTGATGGAAAATAAAAATAAAATGTATGTGAAAAAGTTGTAAATATATATATATACAGGACACGACAAGACGAGGACAAAAGACGTCTGAACTGCTATGCCACCTTGGTCACCTCGGTGTGTATATGTATCCTATCTGTATCCCATATACAACTGTATATGTATCCTGTCTGGAGTGTTTTGGCCTAAAGATGTGTCGGATGTTTCTGGCTACCTTTGTTTTTATGTAGTTTTGTGTTAATAAAGTAACATTGGGAGGAAGTCATCGATGATTGAAAATGGATATCATTGCAGGTCTGTGGGAGTGACATGAACATGAACTAATATGCCTGTGATCTTCATGTGTGGAGTGAGATTGCAAGTCACAGCGTGGGTGACATTGCACGTGCCCTGCTTCACATTCAGAGATCCCTATCCTTTCTTCCCATGCTTCGGCACAGCTCAGGGCAGCTGAAAGGGGCCGGTTTCTCTGCACCTGGTTGGATAGCATCCCCAATGCTCCCCATAGACCCTGCCAAGCCCTGATGGAACATTGTGGGTTGGCACTGATTTATTTTGTGCTAATGGGTTTGTGATGGCAAGGATTGCAGACTCCTAGATCCAGGAGATGTTTGTCACAGTGATGCCTGTCAGCCCATGTTGCCCCTCTGTGGTCTCCCCCTAGTTCAGAAATATTGAATCAGTTTTGTCTGATTGTGTGGTCTTTTAACTCGTCTCACTGTCAAATTCTGCTTATTATTTTGTAATACATTTTTCCATCTTGACAGTTTTCTTTTTCAAATGTCTACTGATAGAACAGAGATGCCTTGAGGGTGAGTTTAGAAGCAGTGTAAGTTCTTCTAGTTCTAGGCAAACTATTTGATGATTGCATTAAATAATCGTGGAAGCTCATATTAGAGTAACTCTCATGACAAGTTTTACTGTGCTTTATTGGTTGCGTGAGGAGTGGATTTCATTTGGCGAAAAAGAGTACTCCCGCGAACACTGTATTACCTTCTCATGTTGTTTATTGTGTCTACGTTTCATTCAAGATATGGTTGGAGTTGCTTTTGTGTTACAGTAGATGGACTACCACTGCAGCTACGGGTGGATTTATTTTCCCTGGTTTTTGATTTGTTCCCTTTCCCATGCACAGGGACCCAATAGGCAGTAACTAGAGGGCTACTGTAATGGGGCTGTATTTGATCGATAGCCAAGCCTTCAGGGCGTCCTGTCCAGATGAAAAGCATCTGACCGTGTCGCTGTTATCACACCACAGATATGCCACATTCAGATGTACGGGGTAGATAGAGGCTACAGAGAGGCAGTGTCAATTGTCACCATAACAACAAAAACAAGAATCCCAATTGCCCCCCCCCCCGCCTCTTATTCCCCAGGTTGTTGCTTTAAATGAGAATGTGTTCTCAGTCAACCTGGTTAAATAAAAATAAACACGGTGCCATTGCTGAATCTGCCGTGATGTCGCACAGATGCAGTAAGATGAAGTTTCCCCTCGCTCTACCTAGACGTTGGGAAGCCATTCGATGTGCCTTACTTGAAAAGGCTCCATGGTAGTCGCTGACCCTGACCACCCGTTACACTAGCATTGGTTGCTTGGTCAGACTTCCCTCGACCTGCAGCCAGGCTGTAGAGTAGACCCTTGGACAGCCCTCTTGCCATAAACACACTGAACTGCTGAGAGAAACCCATTTGTCTACTGTGCCTGTCTTCTTGTCCACCATTATGTTCATCTGGCCTTTTCAGTTTATGAACGCTGTATATTCTGTTTGACATTATGTGCTCGGTTTGTTTAAGCTATTACTGCGAGAAGAATGATCTCCTTTAGGATATTCATCTACTGTATTTTACTCTTAAACAAGCAGTGTGGTGACAAACGGAAAGCGTGTCTTCTTAGGGTCAGAAATTGTGCTGAACCAGAGGATTTGTTCTCTCGGAGAAGAATGCTATCCAATTTTGTGACGCTGTGAATCCGTGGGAATATGTAATGGTTCTACCGGCTGTAAAATTAGCTTAGAGCGGCCAGTTGGCCAGGGATGACCTCAGCAGAGGTCTGCGTGTAAGACAGCAGCGTTGCTCTTCAAGCATCTCCTGGCAGCCCCTCTGGCAGGTCCCCCTTAATGAGCTTCGCAGGTCAGGAGAAAGTGTAGTGCGCCGTTCAAGCTCCCCAGCTGGAAAGTTGGTGGACACAGCAGCAGTGTCTTGTACAGCACAAGACTGTTTTGCTTCTCAGATACATTTTTTTCTGTGTGGGGCTGTGGGTGTCTGCAGTATACAGTCTCCCTTGTTCTCCCTGATATGTCTGTGTTGAGTGCCTGTGGGCTTTGTGTATCTTCATGTCTACTGTGAAAAGTGATAACAGTAGTTCCATTCTTGCATAATGTCAATGATTTAATCCATATTCTCAACATATTTTTGACTTGCGAGCTTATGAGTTCAAGAGCTCGAGATGCAAGACAAATTCCCGAATACAGTAAGAACAATAAAGTGACCTAAACCACACTGAGCTGGATTGGAGATTCTCTGCTCTGTCTGTAAGGGTCACGTGCGATGTAAGCTGTGAGGGGGGATCATGAAAGTGTCGGGCAATGCAAGCTGACAGTGGCACAGCAAACTCCGGGGGTCAGCGGCTCTGCTGCCAAGAGCGGGGACATGTCTCACACTCTCTGACTGCTCAGGCTTGTTGCGTAACTCCTGTCAAATTCTATTGGAATGTAGAACCACTGGTCAAAGAGTACTTTGCACAACAAAGCCAATGTTTCTTTTGATCAGGGGGCACAAGGGAACACTTTGAGAGGAACCAGGCTTTGGAGTGTGGGAGGTACAGTTAGTTCTGACCTCTTTCTCCTTTGTCCTATTCATGCAGTCACTCTCTTACGTAACACTGGGAAGCCACTAGGCCTCGTCATGAACGTTCCCAGGCCACCACCTGAACTGCCAGGCTACTGCTTCAGTGACTGCTGTACTGTCCCTGGATGTACTAATGTACATACCATGCTCTATCTAAAGAACACTGCTGAATGGGGAACTTGATATGTTTAATGTAAAAATGGGTGGTAATGTCCACATCCTCCAATGCCAGAGCCTCAAGCACATTGGACATTGTACTCCTACTTTCACCCTAACCAGACCTTGTTATGACAAGCATATCTGAATTAGGCCCACATAATTATACCTACGGAGGAGCAGCTTCTATGGAGGAACTGTGAATGTCTTTGAACTTCAGTGTTGGCTTAGCTAACGTTGGACCAGAGCTAGCTAACGTTGGACCAGAGTGAGCTAATGTTGGACCAGAGCGAGCTAACGTTGGACCAGAGCTAGCTAACGTTGGACCAGAGCTAGCTAACGTTGGACCAGAGCTAGCTAACGTTGGACCAGAGCTAGCTAACGTTGGACCAGAGCTAGCTAACGTTGGACCAGAGCTAGCTAACGTTGGACCAGAGCTAGCTAACGTTGGACCAGAGCTAGCTAACGTTGAACCAGAGCTAGGTAACGTTGGACCAGAGCTAGCTAACGTGTTAACTATGGTATCCTTAACAAGCATTGAAAAAATGAATCCATTCTAATTAAAAATCTCTCCCTAATTTCTTAATCATGTTTGTAACGTCAGTAGCTACAGCAGACTACGCTTGGTAAGGAAGGGCAGACACTGGAATATGTTGCTGGATGACAAATGAGGGCTTTGCATAGGCGCTTTGTGGGATTGGAAAAAAAGACCTGGAATGTAAAAGAACGTTATTAACTGGTTCCTTTACTTTTAAAATAACTGTTATGTTCCGAAACAGTATAGATCACTTCTGTTCTGCTTCTGTTCCTCAATTTTTATTTGACGGTTTTCAGTTATGTTCCCTGAAATAGTTCATACCCCTGTTTGGATGTCTTTATAAGTCCCACCCGGTTGTGGCTGTTTGGAGAGTGAAAGACATTATATAATGATAATCACACTCTGCTACAAAGAGCAGGATACCCCTTTCGCATTTTGTATAGAACTCCAAACCCATCCTTTATCATTGTCCTCCTGATAAAGCCATGCCGTTGACAGGGGGAGAAAGTGATTATGTACAGTCAGTCAAGGGTCCTGTATCTACCACCATCGGGACGATTGAGCCGTCCGAGGCAATGAAGGAAAAAGGTGCACACTGGTAGATTTTCACATTGTGTAATCTTCTCTGTGGCAACAAGGTCACCTCTGATAGAGGCTCCTGTTTCCCCAGCCGAACGGTGCTGTTAGCTGGTGCTAGATATCTGCCTGATGCATCTCTATTTTTCTCACTGCGTCGCCGGGCCATGTTCGCTGCTGACTGATGTAATTGTATAACAATTGCAGAATAACTGCCATCCCAGTCACTGCAGTCCATGACGTTCTTTGTTTGTGTCTTCCTATTCATTCAGTTGATTATGTAATAATGAGTGCAGCTAACCATTCATCATGCGGCAGGGTAGCCTAGTGGTTAGGGCGTTGGACTAATAACCGAAAGGTTGCAAGTTCAAATCCCCATGCTGACAATGTACCAATCTGTCATTCTGCTCCTGAACAGGCAGTTAACCCACTGTTCCTTAACTGACTTTCCTAGTTAAATAAAGAAAACATTTTAAAAAATCATGTCGCCAGAGAGGGAGAAGAAAAAGATGACTGTTTTTGATGTGCAGAGAGCAGCAAGTTGTCGTCTATAAACTACTTTCAATGTGTTCCATTTAAGAACTCAGTTTTCATAGAAAATCAGAATTTGATCCAATTTAAAAGGGGTTGGTACTTTTGTAAGTGTGTTGGTGTGATGACAGTGGGTTCAAGTAACGTGTCACCGATATGTCCACTTGTGATGTGCAAATATGATGCCTGTGGTCATTTTCAGTTAGCAGTCTTTTCAATGGACTTATCCACATGCCATGATCACTCCACTCATTCCACCTGGATTTAATCTGGATCACTTCATATACAATTTTCACGCTGAATCACTCACTATATTACATTCATAATGATAGTAGAACGACACACTTGCAGACAACGGTAGCACTCAGTTTCCTTACAAAGACACCCGAGGATGAAAGAGTTGATTAGAGATTGCAGCAAACTCAACGTTTTACCCATGTACCTTGTAACACAATGGGTAATAGACCTATAGTCCCCTCACAGAGCGAGTGAGTGTCTCCCAGGACACACGACTGTTCTCCCAGTGTATTTTTCTTCCCTCACTGAGCAGTTATTGTCTCCTTTCCCTGTACTGCAGTGTTAAATATATACTAGGGCTATCCTCTCACCAAAGTACCTTCTTCCAGGACATCGTTTGTTTGTGTTCTCTGAAGTTGCTATTTTCCCCACTGAGTCTAAAAAAAGGCAAAGCCTCTGGAATCTTCCAGGCTTCCATGACATTTTGTTTTATACAGAAAGTAATTGGGTAGAGTGAGGGGGAGAATAAGTCTCAAAGCTCGCTACCAAATTTCCTCTGATCTTCTCTGTCCAGGCATCTGCAAGTCAGTCTTGTTAAGCATCACGCGGATCCCATGGCTAATGAAATATGCTCTTGTCTTCTGCGGCGCGGGTGAAAAATGATATCTGCTCGACACAACCCAGCACATCAAGGTCATCCGGCTCTAGTGCAGAGATAATGATCAACCAGGCTCTTCTGAGGGAGATCTTTGTAATACAGGCCTTTTTAAATATTTAAACAGGCTGTTAATGAGATGAACCTCAATTTGATATGTATCTTGGCTTCTCAATTAGGATTCTTCATAAGAGATACTGGGAATTAGCTGATTATGATATTGAAAGTTTGCATAGTTTCTTTGTAAAGTATGTGACACACAACACGTAGCCTACATGTGATGTGACAATTTTTACAAATGATCCCTGCTGGGATTGAACCCACGACATTGGTGTTGTTGGCGCCACGCTCGTACCAACTGAGCCACTTCGGCAGTGTCTTAAAGCTTTTGGTCGGGTTGAGGGCAAAATATAAATGTCGCACAAACAGTAGAGCACCTTTATGTGATATCAACAATAACCTCATCTGAATAACCCACTACCTGTTCTGTCCCCAGCTGAGTTCCTGTGTAACTGTAGCAGCGAGGGATCTCTGGATCTAGACCGCTGCGACCGCAGCACAGGGCAGTGTGTCTGTCTGTTGGGCTACATGGGACTGCGGTGTGCTGACTGCCAGGAGGCCCACTTCAACAACGGCACCACCGGCTGCATCCCCTGTAGCTGCGACTCCTACGGTGCTCTTGGACCCCTCTGCGACAGGTGAGACTTTTCATTAATGTGTGCGTTATCAGTGTTTACCAGGTATTCCAGACAAATGGCAAAATGTATTCCATAGCAGTGTCTTCATGGTTTACAAATTATTGCCAATGTAGTGGAGGTATCTATGGGTAAGACGTTAGGTTAGCGTGTGAAAGTTCCCCGGTTGGACCAGACCAGCAGTCTGGTCTCATGGGACAACGCTTTAGATGTTTTTACAGGTATGATAACTAAAAGGTGCGTCATCTAACATCACATTGTCTGCAGTACTATTGTCTTTCATGTGCTCCTGCTCTACCTGTTAGACTGGTGACTCACTCACCTGAACCCAGGGTTGTGTTCTTTAGGGCACACATCTGAAAACGTTTTTGCATCGCAAACCGGATTTGAGTGTTTATTGGACGTATCCAGGTAGTCCCTCCCTGTTTCAGTCTGTTTTCTTTAATTTGGTGCTTTATGAACTCCAAGGAAGAGGTACCAACCCCAAGACATTCCCTGGTAAAATAGAGGTTAAATAAGCGCAATGATGTCACTGCAAAGTCACAACGAGGCAGGGAGTTCCGTCTCTGTCTCTTCACTTGTGTGAGAAAATACTCCCTCGAGAATGTCCAAAGTTGTTGTGCCTTAGCGTGCAGTAATTGTGTGTCCCCGGGGCTATTGACCTCTGCTTGGTTTCAACTGTCATTTTTCACCTGAAAGGCTGTGTAATTTTCATAACAACTGTAATTTCTCTAAGTCTGACACAATGGTTGGGATTTTGGGAGTTTCAGTTTGACTTCCCTGACTCCTATAGAAAGTTTTGTTTAAAGTCTATGCTTGTAGGGGTTGTTGTTTATCCGATTGGTATTGACACTGGGGAAACTGTGTACAGCGTAACTACTGAGGACTCTGAAGCTGTAATTAGAGTGTAACACACCCCACCATTCTAGTGGGGCTGTGAAGAGAAGATCAGCAGTCCGGATGAATGAATGGTGTTCCAGTTCCATTCACTGCTTATATTGTGCGGTAGCCAGAGATTCTAACATTAATTTAATCACATCCCTTTAGTATTATCCCAGGGATCACTATTACAATCATAACCAATTCCACCAAGTTTCCTGAGTCTTTATTCCCTCCTACAAACATGTTCTTTTGTGGTGTGTGTGTGTCGGGTTGGGATGACATACCATTCCTACATACAGTACATGCTTAAGTGTGTATTTCGGAGGGAGAGCATGCAATGGATGTGTGCATTCTATACATTGATACTATAGCATAATATCAGATGGTGTTCAAGCCCATGACCATAGACTCTTTCAATGTTTTTGTTTATCTCTTTAGAGTAGCTGTTTCATACGTCTTCAGTTCTTGTCCCTTACTACCCCCATTGCTGATGGACCGTGTATGATGCATTGTCATGTGACACTTCTCACCCAGGTTAATGTAGCATGAAATGAAGACCTGGTTAATGTAGACATGAAAGACTTAATCAATAAGGTGCGAGGAGATGTGGTATATGGCCAATATAACACGTCTAAGGGCTGTGCCTAAGAACAGCCCTTAGACGTGGTATATTGGCCATATACCACAAACCCCAGAGGTGCCTTATTACTATTATAAACTGGTTCGTAACGTAATTTAGAGCAGTAAAAATAAATGTTTTGTCATATCCTTGTTATACGGTCTGATATACTACGGCTGTCAGCCAATCACAGTTCAGGGCTCGAACCACCCAGTTTATAATAAAGCTTGAATCCCTGGTCTATGACTTACTGACAGGCATCTTTACGGATCTATCAGTAAAATAGTGCAATATTGAGTTTGTTTGGAAAGAGTGGCCATCAGCGGCAGACATCAATCCCCCTGCTGTGCTTTCAGTGACCTTCTCCCGCTGTTATATTTATAAATGCCAGTGCATCTGTCAGCGTTTTTGTGCTGCCTATTTTGTCTCTGGATTGTGGACAGATTGTGAGTTCATCTCCTGAGGATGTTCTAGGATTCCTGCCCAAATGCAACCGCAGGATCAAAAAAATCCCTCAGTGCAGGTGAAACACACACACACACAAACAGTAGCATATCCTTTTCCCTGCCCAAGCAATCTCAGGTTCTATCTCAAGGCCTGTGAAGAATAGGTTGTCACTTTTGGAAGATGCCACTGTAGTCATGATTGGAAAACTCAATGATGGCAGGAAAGTTCAGGATTCAGTCATTCCCCGCCAAGAAAACAGCTAGTCCCTGTGTAGCAACAGCAACTCAGAAGTAAACTGTTTTCATAACCTTGCTGTTGTGCCAAAGTGAAAAGTAAAATGCTCAGCTTTCCTCAGCGGTGGACAAAGTTGGGAAACTGTTGAAATTGGTACTCTCCTACATTCCTGGCTGACCCGCCTGCACGGTAAAGGAATGTCGATGAGACCAGAGAGTGGCTGAGCTCCACAGAACCTCACTATACCACAGAACATTACTATACCACAGAACCTCATTATACCACAGAGACCTCACTATACCACAGAACCTCACTATACCACAGAACCTTACTATACCACAGAACATTACTATACCACAGAACATTACTATACCACAGAACCTTACTATACCACAGAACATTACTATACCACAGAACATTACTATACCACAGAACATTACTATACCACAGAACCTCACCATACCACAGAACCTCACTATACCAAGCAACATCACCATACCACAGAACCTCACTATACCACAGAACATTACTATACCACAGAACCTCACCATACCACAGAACCTCACTATACCAAGCAACATCACCATACCACAGAACCTCACTATACCACAGAACATTACTATACCACAGAACCTCACCATACCACAGAACCTCACTATACCAAGCAACATCACTATACCACAGAGTTGAACAGTGAATGGCAACAAATTGACAGCCAAAGTGGGAAGGCAGTCAGCAGTATGTTATATAAGTACAGTGCAAGTCAAGACCCCAAAAGTCAAGGCTCAACATTTGTGACACATAGAATGGAAAAATATGTAGACAAAGTTCAAACAGGAGCCTGCATCGTATTGTATCTGTATCCATCGATCAGCTGCCCCATAACACCATCGTTATGCCCCCAGCGAGCGACTGTGTTCACTGTACTCTCGGGACCTTTCAATGTCGACCACCCCCATACCCTGTCTCGGTTTCCCAGGGGATCCCTCCCTGACACACTCGTACTCTGTTGCTTTTGACTATTGGCTTATCAACATATTTTTGTTGTACTAGGTAAACTGGAAAAGAGGGTCTGCAAAAATTACTATAGTGTTTATGGGGAAGTATATTCCTGCTGTCCTGAAATGGTTCCTCTTTACAGTTCTGGCTTTTTTCACTGCAACTGAGAACTTCTCCATCCAGCCTCAAGATGAACCATCTCAAGGGACTTCAGATTGGCCAACAACCATAGTAGTTGGGGTTTATAGGGCCCTATAAAATGCTTTTAAATTTCTTCCCAAATTCCATTTTATTATTTCCAGGTTTGTCCCCCCCCCCCCCCCCCCTTTTTTTCTTTATGTATATATTTTTTGCTCTCTAAATCATGCTTTTTAAAGTGGAACATCCAATTTAATTGTTTTTCTAAGTCCACAACAATGCTTAAACCACATCTGGGGACCACTTTTGAAAAAATATTTAGAATTTGGGGTCTTGTTACCCTTTAATTCCAGTCTGCACCAAGCAAAAGGCTGTTGGTTAGTGGTGTTTTTGTAGTGCACATATGATGATAGAGTTAGCAAAACAAATATCCATTGGATTGATAATCATATCCTTCTGCCAGGTAAGCATAGGCTACTTTATAGTTATCATTTTAATTGAGAAGGTTTTTGGGAAAGCCTTTCCATCTACCAGAAGATTTTTCATTAGCATCATCAATAACGGCTACACGAACTGGTAGCTGCTCCGTGCACCACACATACAGGTGGAATTCTCGTTGCCTCTTCAGTAAGTTACAGGAAATACGAATCACTGACACGTTATGTCTTATGATAAACCTGGGAAAACTATTTCATTTTCAATATATTTAGTTGGTTCCCTATTAAGTTCGATAATTTAAAAAAAATATTGCTGAATTCCGTTTTGTCTGAATTCCATCCGCATTCTCCGTATCTCGGATATTTCTGTTTTTCAACCAGGCAATAGGGTAGGAGGGATGAAAAAGTGCCGTGGCATCTTTCTGGATACTGTGTACTGTCTGCAACCCTTCCTCTATCTATCTGCAGTGGGAAAAGGGGGGCTTGGAAGCCCGATTCCTGATGTACTGAGCTCATTGACATGGAATGGGTATGACCTTGGTTTGACAGAGCCAATAGAATTGGAAGACCTGAAAACTGCTGCAACATTCATAAAGGCTAATCAACCTACAGTTGAAGTCGGAAGTTTACATACACTTAGGTCGGAGACATTAAAACTTGTTTTTCAACCACTCCACAAATTTCTTGTTAACCAACTATAGTTTTGGAAAGTCTGATAGGACATCTACTTTGTGCATGACACAAGTAATTTTTCCAACAATTGTTTACAGACAGATTATTTCACTTATAATTCACTGTATCACAATTCCAGTGGGTCAGAAGTTTACATGCACTAAGCTGACTGTGCCTTTAAACAGCTTGGAAATTCCAGAAAATGATGTCATTGCTTTAGAAGCTTCTGATAGGCTAATTGACATCATTTGAGTCAATTGGAGGTGTACCTGTGGATGTATTTCAAGGACTAACTTCCGCCTCTTTGCTTGACATCATGGGAAAATCAAAAGAATTCAGTCAAGACCTCAGAAAAACAATTGTAGACCTCCACAAGTCTGTTTCATCCTTGGGAGCAATTTCCAAATGCCTGAAGGTACCACGTTCATCTGTACAAACGATAGTACGCAAACGATAGTACGCAAACAACATGTGACCATGCAGCCGTCATACCGCTCAGGAAGGAGACAACTACTTTGGTGCGAAAAGTGCAAATCAATCCCAGAACAACAGCAAAGGACCTTGTGAAGATGCTGGAGGAAACAGGTACACACATATCTATATCCACAGTAAAACAAGTCCTATATCGACATAACCTGAAAGGCCGCTCAGCAAGGAAGAAGCCACTGCTCCAAATAAAAAAGCCAGACTACGGTTTTCAACTGCAGACGGGGACAAGAACGTACTTTTTGGAGAAATGTCCTCTGGTCTGATGAAACAGAAATAGAACTGTTTGGCCAAAATGACCATCGTTATGTTTGGAGGAAAAATTGCGAGACTCTCAAGCCGAAGAACACCATCCCAACTGTGAAGCACGGTGGTGGCAGCATCATGTTGTGGGGATGTTTTGCTGCAGGAGGGACTGGTGCACTTCACAAACTAGATGGCATCATGAGGGGGGAAAATTATGTGGATATATTGAAGCAACATCTCAAGACATCAGTCAGGAAGTTAAAGCTTGGACGCAAATGGGTCTTCCAAATGGACAACGACCCCAAGCCTACTTCCAAAGTTGTGGCAAGATGGCTTAAGGACAACAAAGTCAAGTTATTGGAGTGGCCATCACAAACCCTGACCTCAATCCTATAGAAAATTTGTGGGCAGAACAGAAAGCGTGTGCGAGCAAGGAGGCCTACATACCTGACTCAGTTTCACCAGCTCTGTCAGGAGGAATGGGCCAAAATTCACCCAACTTATTGTGGGAAGCTTGTGGAAGGCTACCCAAAATGTTTGACCCAAGTTAAACAATTAAGTGCATGTAAAATTCTGACCCACTGGGAATGTGATGAAAGAAATAAAAGCTGAAATAAATTATTCTCTCTACTATTATTCTGACATTTCACATTCTTCAAATAAAGTGGTGATCCTAACTGACCTAAGAGAGGGAATTTTTACAAGGATTAAATGTCAGGAATTGTGAAAACAGAGTTTAAATGTATTTGGCTAAAGTGTATGTAAACTTCTGACTTCAACTGTATATAAACAGATATTCACACAATCATGTATAAACTCCCTCTCTTGCTCTCACACACGCGCACACCTGCAGACACACGCACACGCCTGCACACACGTGCACGCCAGCACACACACACATGCAGCAATTTATCTGAATGAGATGCGCAATTATCTCCTATCATTCAAATCCATCTTTATCTGGTTGTAAATCAAGTAACCTTTTGACAGTTTGATAATGGGATGTTGGTTACCCTGTCAAAGCCACTTTAATACTCTGGGCCAAGAACGCAGGAGGGAATACATCCCCCTTTAACTTTATAAACCCCCCAAAACAAATTAAAAAAATAATGATAATGACTCTTGAGGAAGATGTTATTTAGTTGGATGCAGTGGCTGGTGCTCTCTGAGGGACTTAAGAGCAGGAAGCCCTCTCTGTTCATTAGAGATACCTACCGCGGTGTGGTGACACATAATGGAAATGTGAGAGGTTGCTTAGCAACTGCAGCGTGGATGGAACCCCCCCTCCCCCCGACAATCCCCCTCCCCAGTAAAGTGTTAATGTGACAAGCAGATGAGGAAATTTGTCCAGGGAAGCAAGAAAGTGGGAAGGACGGTGAAGGAGGAGGGGGTTGCAGTAGACCACCATCTGTGAGCCAAACCCCACTGTCTCTGTATTGGGAGAGAGAGTGAAAGTGTGTGTGTATTGGGGGTGGGGTTCGAACACCACCAGGGTCAATCAGAATTAGGTCATTGAACAATCGGTTAATGCACATGGCTTTGCATTGAACACAGTGGGCAGTATTGCAGTACATTTACAATGGCCTCAGCTCAAATACCATCATAGTATGTTTTCATGTAAGATGTACACGGAACAAGAATATAAATATAAATATAAATGCAACATGTAAAGTGTTGGTCCTATGTTTCCCAAAAATATTATTTTTCTCAAATTTTGTGCACAAATTTGTTTACATCCCTGAGGGAGTTTGCAATTGGCATGCTGACTGCAGGAATGTCCACCAGAGCTGTTGCCAGAGAATTTGTTAATTTCTCTACCATAAGCTGCCTTCGACGTCGTTTTAGAGAATTTGGCAGCCCGTCCAACCGGCTTTACAACCGCAGACCACTTGTAACCACGCCAGCCCAGGACCTCCACATCCGGCGTCTTCACCTACGGGATTGTCAAGGGGTGGGTGCTGAGGAGTATTTCTGTCTGTAATAAATATTCTGATTGACTGGGCCTGGCACCCAGAGGGTGGCCTCGCTCCTAAGTGGGTGGGTCTATGCCCTCCCAGGCCCCTGCCCAGTCATGTGGAATCTATAGATTAGTGCCTAACGAACTCAGCAATGTCTTTGAAATTGTTACAAGTTGTGTTTTTATATTTTGTTCAATAATAAAATGCCAATTAAACTCTTGTTAGAAGTTTCATCCCCCATTGGATGTCTGTGGTTGTTGACCCCTACATTAAAGCACAGCTAGATTGTGTTTAGTGTCTTGCACCCCATGCACATATTTAGTCTGGGTATCACATTCTGAGCAGTGGGTCAGATTGTGAGAACACCACAACCAGACACACAGCCAAGCTCTTTAAAGCCCCCTCCCACACACACAATTGGCCTTTCCTCCACGTATGCGGTTCATGTGGCGGGCTGACTGGCAGCTAGGCAAGCATGCAGGCTTCCCTGACCCACATTAGTTTGTCTCAGTGCATGTTTCCAGAAGTGGGAGGGTCTGTGGGGAGAGAGATGGGGAATATGGCTCTGATGGAACGTTGAACAACAATGACTGAAACTGTGGCACTAGTCCTTTTTATTAATTGTGCCCAATCAGCTGAATTGAATTGGATTTAGCTGCTGTCATCTTTGGGTGTAGATGTCATTTGTCCTTTTTAGGAAAGCTCAAATGTTCGTTTGCTCGTCATCTAGCTTTGCATTAGAGGAAAGTATTAGCCTGTGTAGGTGAATTGCTTTATCGTCATTAAAGGCGTCCACATACATAGGTTTGGTTTGCTCCTAGCAGAACTCGGGTAGGTGGCATGAATGTCTGCTCGCTTACTCCCAAAAGACCTTCGCTTGAAAAATGCCAATATTACTTCCTCAAAATTTTCAGAATGAATCTTAAGATAAATCAAGAAATCTGTAATTAATTTGGACCTTTTTACAGAGGTCTTGCTCGCAGAATTTTACATCTAACTACGATGTTTGGTGCAGTATTTGTCAGGTGAAAAAATGTGCATGAAAACTATTAGTCTCTCGTTGAATGACAACAAACATTTAATTGAAGAGTCCTGTCCATAATTCCTACTCTTACTAGGAGTAGTTCTGTTGAACAATCACCGACAAAGGGACGTAGATAACGGCTACCGAACTTTGACTTCAAGAAAAATGTTTGCTCAAACAGCCAGAAAAAAAAATCTTGCCGAACACAAATGCAATAAAAACATCAACATTTCGTCATAATATGTATATGCACAAACTGTTTAGACTGGGAAGCAGGCGGAAGGCTTTGGTATTCATAATATAATGTTGTGTGTACAAAAAATAATGTTTTCATGAATCAAGGGTAGGTGGGAGTGGAGCCTTTTGTTACATTCGGCATCACTCGTCAAAGGAAATATACTCTTCTTTCTATCAAAGATATCTACATATATTTCAGGATGTTGTGTATCCCTGGAAACAACCAGAATTCATGTAAACATATGGGTCTCTTAGAACAACTGTGTACTTTGTTAAACACTTTTAACATAGACCCTTACCTCTTTAAAAAAAAAACGGGTATGTGTTCACGCCAGTGCATATCCACTCACCTCTCTATTACCATGGAAGCCCATTACAAATGCCTACTCTCATAACTGGACCTATAACACCCATGGTGCTTCAGAAATCTCCATCTCAAGGTCTTGACTGCTGGCGTCACGGGGAGTGCAGTGATGATGGGACGTGCTGAGTCCAGAATATCATATTACCATATAAATCATTGCTCCCCACTTTTGAGATGGGCCCCCTGTTGCTTACTGTCTGCTCCCTCTCTCCTCGTGGCCGCGCAGTAGTCTTCAGCACCACTCAGTTCCCTCTGAAGGTTTTGTTGCTTCAAGGCACAAACCCCAAAACAAAGGCTTCTTCTCTGGTCAGTGGTGGCGCATTGAGACGGAGCTGTTTTTCCTCTTTGCCATTGAAGTGGTGGGGAGATTTGAAGAAAGGAGAATACATAATGCAAGCACTGCAGTTGAACGGTGACTGAACAGTTCTTGTCAAGTGCTTCTCTGCATAATGTTTTCTACTTTTGGCAGAGGGCTACATTCAACAGAGCACAGTATGCAGTAGACCTGTTGACCTAAGTGAGAAATCTTTCTAAACAAACTTACTTTTTTTGTGTGAAATGTGCCCCGAATGGGACGGGAGCAGCTGTCTGCTGCCCTTTTGAACTCTAGACTGGATATGGTGTAAAATACAAGACACCAGAAACCTGACATAACAGGTCAATAGGCTTATCCAGATTGTCATACCTTCATACTGACCTTGTCGTACATGTCGATCCAGAATATCCCAAGCATGCTCAATGGTTGACATGTCTGGTGAGTATGCAGTCCAGGGAAGAACTGGGGCATTTTCAGCTTCCAGGAATTGTGTACAGATCCTTGCGACATGGGGCCGTGCATTATCATGCTGAAACATGAGGTGATGGCGTTGGATGAATGGCACAACAATGGGCATCAGGATTTTGTCACGGGTCTCCATGCATTAAAATTACCATCGATTTAAAATGCAATTGTGTTCGTTGTCCATAGCTTATGCCTGCCCATACCGTAACCCCCGCCACCCTGGACCACTCTGTTCACAACGGAGTGCCAAATTCTGTAAAACGATGTTGGAGACGCCTTATGGTAGAGAAATTAACATTTAAATCCTCTGGCAATAGCTCTAGTGGACATTCCTGCAGTCTCCATGATTATTGCACGCGCCATAGAAAACTTGAGACATCTGTGGCATTGTGTGACAAAACTGCACATTTTAGAGTGTCCTTTTATTTTCCCCAGCACATGGTGCACCTGTGCTGGGGATCATGCTGTTTAATCATATTCTTGATATTCCACACCTGCCAGGTCGATGGATTATCTTGGCAAAGGAGAAATGCTCACTAACATGGATGTAAACAAATTTGTACCCAAAATTTGAATGAAATGAACCTTTTATGTATATGGAACATTTCTGGGATCTTTTATTTTAGCACTTTACATGTTGTGTTTATATTTTTGTTCAGTGTTTGCAGGACAGGCATCCCAGCTCATAAAGTTATACAAGTAACTACAAGCGAAGTTTGATTTTGGAAGAAGCTTGACTCTAGATGGCTAACTAGCTACTAAATTAGCAAACCAAATACACAACTGCAGAGCATTTAGCACATTTTAAACAGTTAACTTAATAGTTATAAGAGAACTAGCTGGCAAACATTAAGTTGTGAATTCCATACTGTAACTAGATCACCTAGCGCGTGCTGCACAACAGTGAGTGACTCACAAGGCTTCGGTCTCTCGTGTGCTTGTAAACAAACACCAGATGACTGGGACTAGTGGTACGCTTCATAATGCAACATTTTTTGACAGGTGAAATGAACAACGCAATCTTTATCACATAATTTATTGCACAAGTTAACTGCAGGTATTTACTTAAAAAGTTGCTGCAAATATTCACATTTATTTAAAAAATATAACTATTGGACAAACCATCTTGTGGCTATATCCAAATACCTCGGTATACGGTATACCCCCCAAGCCTACAGCTCACGTCTCAACCCTTGACCGGGGTCACGTCAACTCTGAACGGGGTCACCCTTGAATAGGGTCACGTCTCAACCTTGAACTGGTCACGTCCTCCCCCTCTGCCTCGTGGGCATTATTCCAGTTTTACCACTCTTAGTTTCTTAGTTTTAATACTCTTTCTTATATCAAAAGTCTCAACTTTAGCTGAAATATTCTAACTTGAACAACAAGGCAACTGAACCAGGGAACCCTGTATCTCCATTAGAGGTCGACCGATTATGATCTTTCAACGCCGAAACCGATTATTGGAGGACCCCCCCCCCCCCCCCCCCCCCCCCCCCCCAAAAAAGCAGATACCGATTAATCGGCCGATTCTTTTTAATTTAAAAAAAAATGTAATTATTATTATTTGTTGTTTTTTGTACTTTAAAATTATTATTTTCTAAATGTTAAATATTTTTTTTACATTTTTATTTATTTGTAATAATGACAATTACAACAATACTGAATGAACACTTATTTTAACTTAAAGAAGAATAATACATAAATAAAAATCTATTTAGCTACAAATAAATAATGAAACATGTTCAATTTGGTTTAAATAATGCAAAAACAAAGTGTTAGAGAAATAAAAGTGCAATATGTGCCATGTAAAAAAGCTAACTTTGAGTTCCTTGCTCAGAACATGAGAACATATGAAAGTTGGTGGTTCCATTTAACATGAGACTTCAATATTCCAAGGTAAGAGGTTTTAGGTTGTAGTTGATATAGTGTTTATAGGACTATTTCTCTCTCTATACCATTTGTATTTCATATACCTTTGACTATTGGATGTTCTTATAGGCACTATAGTATTGCCAGTGTAACAGTATAGCTTCCGTCCCTCTCCTCGCCCCTACCTGGGCTCGAACCAGGAACACATCGACAACAGCCACACTCGAAGCAGCGTTACCCATCGCTCCACAAAAGCCGCGGCCCTTGCAGAGCAAGGGGAATAACTACTCCAAGTCTCAGAGCGAGTGACGTTTGAAACGCTATTAGCGCGCACCCCGCTAACTAGCTAGCCATTTCACATCGGTTAAACCAGCCATTAGGCTGATAGGCTTGAAGTCATAAACAGCGCTGTGCTTGCGAAGAGCTGCTGGCAAAACCCACAAAAGTGCTGTTTGAATGAATGCTAACGAGCCTGCTGCTGCCTACCATCGCTCAGTCAAACTGCTCTATCAAATCATAGACTTAATTATAACATAACACACAGAAATACAAGCCTTTCGTCATTAATATGGTCGAATCTGGAAACTATCATTTCGAAAACAAAACGTTTATTATTTCAATGAAATACGTAACTGTTCGGTATTTTATCTAACGGGTGGCATCCCTAAGTCTAAATATTATTGTTACATTGCACAACCTTCAATGTTATGTCATAATTATGTAAAATTCGGGAAAATTAGTTCGCAATGAGCCAGGCTGCCCAAACTGTTGCATATACCCTGACTCTGCGTGCAATGAACGCAAGAGAAGTGACACAATTTCACCTGGTTAATATTGCCTGCTAACCTGGATTTCTTTTAGCTAAATATGCAGGTTTAAAAATATATACTTCTGTGTATTGATTTTAAGAAAGTCATTGGTGTTTATGGTTAGGTACAGTCGTCCAACGATTGTGTTTTTTCCGCAAATGCGCTTTTCTTAAATCATCCCCCAGCATTGCATCGATTATATGCAATGCAGGACATGCTAGATAAACTAGTAATATCATCAACCATGTGTAGTTATAACTAGTGATTATGATTGATTGTTTTTTATAAGATAAGTTTTATACTAGCTAGCAACTTACCTTGGCTTCTACTGCATTCACGTAACAGGCAGGCTCCTCGTGGAGTCCAATGAGAGGCAGGTGGTTAGAGCGTTGGACTAGTTAACTTTAAGGTTGCAAGATTGGATCCCCCGAGCTGACAAGGTAAAAATCTGTCGTTCTGCCCCTGAACAAGGCAATTAACCCACCATTCCTAGGCCGTCATTGAAAGTAAGAATGTGTTCTTAACTGACTTGCCTAGTTTAATAAATGTTTTTTTATTTTTATCGGCACCCAAAAATACCGATTTCCGATTGTTATGAAAACTTGAAATCGGCCCTAATTAATCGGCCATTCCGATTAATCGGTCGACCTCTAATCTCCATCCATCTTTTTTTCTTTGTCCTTCTGTGTTTTTTTGCTGTCTCTCTCCACTCTAGCACTGCATCTCCCTTAATACTCGAGCCAGCTAAATGCTGACCGTGGTGACGGCACTTTGACAGAGGGAGTAATTCTTTCAGGTGTCCAGGCTTTCCTGTATGGACCAGTCAATGCACAAGGAGCTCAGTGGGCCCAAACTGTTGAAGACGGATGGAGGACATTTTGAAGAGAAAACATTGATCTTATCCATGAACCTATGGTTGTGCACGTCTTTGATGTACGGCTGTTGTGTGTCTGTGTGCGTGTCACCTTGCATGCACGGTGTGTGTGTGTGTGTGATTAAAAGCGTGAGTGCACGCACATGGGAGATGCTGTAGTCGTGTGACTCCCAGCCTCACCCCCTCATCTGCTCCCAGTTGGTGGCAAATTAATTCCAGGTGATCCCAACATCCTTCCCAACTCCCAAGGTTGTTTCACCAAGAATTAGATCTCCCTACAGAATTCTGCAACCTTTCCCGATTGCTCACTTCCTGCACTGAGATATAATATTTATACTGAAATTGAAGCGGCTATTACAGTGTACTTGGTGGTCTCCATCTCAAATGTCACCTTCCTTTCCCACCCTGGTAGATGGAAACTTCAGGGGTAATAAAGATAATTCATGCCTGCCTAATTAAATGTATAATTCAGTGAAATGATGTATTAAATATTTTACTGAACTATCCCTTTCAGTTCTCAGACTAGGTGATGTTCTGTTATTCCCTGTAGCTCATAATGGCTCTTTCCAGAAAATTCCCCAGAAACCGCCCATCAACGTTTTCTACTGAAAAGAGGAAATGTTGTTTTGCCATGACGTATTCCTATTCATAAATACTTTTCAGCAGGCGAGGATATTCTTTCAGCATGCCGTGTTAGCATCTACCCATATGTCAAACACCTGGAGAGGGAGTGAAAACAGTGAAAGTAGATTTGCTTAGTTGTTGAACACATTCTCCTGTCTAGCTAGTCTCCTCTGTCAGCTCCTAGTTGAGCAAAGTACAACGGTACATCTCCAGTGAATCCTTTTTCTGGGCAGTTGTCTTGACTTCATTCCAGGTGGTTCCTGGCTTCCTTATCTCTTCATTGGTCCTTCTCAGTGTTTTTTTTTTCTTGTCCAAGACTTAATATCGCCGTATGTTAACAAAATACTATCTCCGTATCAAATATTGAGGACGCTGCTCCCTCAAATCATATGGCACCCTCTCTAACACACCACTGTGTGCCAGCCAGGCACTGTCAGACCAGCCGGCACCCTTCCAATCTGTGGCACCTCCAAGTGGCTGTGAAGGAGATTGGAGATGAACAGTGACACCATAATCTCTAATCACTATGTCCTCAGAAGGCAGCACCACTAGACAGCAGCAGTTTGGCCTAGAAATTAAACTGAGTTTGCAATTATCCGGTGTGCAGTTATTGAGCGTTGGCTGTATTTGCTTTGCGCGTGCGTGGGCTTACAGTACTCCTGTTTGTCTTTCATGTATTTGACCTCTGGAGTGAGTGAATGATGCAGATCAGGCTGTTGCTTAGCGGCAGCAAGCAGATGTAACTGATGGCTGTCTCCACATCCCTGTGTATATTTAGCAGGAGGTCCTGTGGAGAGGCTACATGGTGTCATGGTCGTCCGTGGCTCTGGCACGTACAGTGCCCTCTGTCGTGGTACACAAACCCACTGGTGTGTCCTTGAACTGACTCGTCTTTTTCCACTATTTTAATTAAAGACACTGTCATTAATCAGCTGTGATGATTGCAGGTACCACCCTCTCCTGTAGTAACTTGGAAGATGAATTGAACTGTGTTAGAAGTGTAGCCATCTATCCTCTGTTTTCTCCCCTCCTCAATATTTTCAGGTGGACTCAAATGGACCAGAAAGTTAGACAATTAGTGCTATGTTTTATAAATGATCCACACATTTTCACTGTGCATTTAATGAACTAGCTAGCTAGAGCAAGGTTGTGTTTACATTTGCTACAAGGTTTAGCTGGCTAGTTAGCTACAGTAGTTAGCTACTGCCATCAGTTGTTGTGTTATCATATTTTGCCCGTTCCACCGTTTGTATACTGGCATTTGAATATTGTGCAGGAAAAGGGAATCCAGACACAGTGTGGACACGGTAAACCCATTTAATTGTAGGTGTAGACTCATGACGCATTCTGAATTCCATGATCAGAACTCTGTGATCAGAATACTAAAGCTGCATGAACTGTCATGTCTAGACATGGCCCAAATACATATCTGATCTTCAAACACAGAAGTGTGTTTGGGTTTGGGGCATTCATCTCTGTGCTGCTAGTTGCTTACAGGTTTGCAACAGATAAATCATGTTCTCTCCAGCTACTCTTGCTCTCCTCCTGTAAATCTTTGCATCCTGTGTTTCCTGTGGTCCCGTATTACACTAATTCATTTGTCCGCTGGCACATCCGCCATCCATACACTCAAAGAAAATTGATTATCATCACGCAATATGTGTCAGCACACCACATGCCTGTGCCAACTGACCTACACCTTACAGCATGTGTTCTGTCTGTGCTAGAACTCTACATTTGCTGACAATGGCTGTCGCTCCCCTAGTTTTTTGCTTTGTTTGCTCTTCCCAGCTCCCTCCCTCCCTCCCTCCCTCCCTCCCTCCCTCCCTCCCTCCCTCCCTCCCTCCCTCCCTCCCTCCCTCCCTCCCTCCCTCCCTCCCTCCCTCCCTCCCTCCCTCCCTCCCTCCCTCTCTCCTTCCCTCGCTCCTTCCCTCCCTCCCTCCCTCGCTCCTTCCCTCGCTCCTTCCCTCCCTCGCTCCTTCCCTCCCTCCCTCCCTCCCTCCCTCGCTCCTTCCCTCCCTCCCTCCCTCGCTCCTTCCCTCCCTCCCTCGCTCCTTCCCTCGCTCCTTCCCTCCCACCCTCCCTCGCTCCTTCCCTCCCTCCCTCCCTCCCTCGCTCCTTCCCTCCCTCCCTCCCTCCCTCGCTCCTTCCCTCCCTCCCTCCCTCCCTCGCTCCTTCCCTCCCTCCCTCCCTCGCTCCTTCCCTCTCTCTCTGTGGATGGGGGAGAAATGAAAATGCCGAGTCTGTGGGTTTGGTTTTTATCAGGTCAGCAAGCTGTGGGGCGGCTCTGCGGCTCTGTCGGCAGCAGCTCGTATTCTCCGATATGAGTTCATGTCTCCGGTGAGGTGGGGGAGGAGGGGCGAGAAGGAGGGTTGAGGAGGAACGTGAGGCTGCGTTGGGATCTCGGGGCGCTACTATATTGTAGGTGTCTAGGGAGGTCAGGGAGGAGGTGGACCTCTGTTACTACACTTTACAGTCTATTGTTTGGTTGTTCTGTTATTTTATGCTTTGGAGTCATATAGAACAAGCACTGTTGTGTAACATTCAGTTCTATCAGGCTATTTCTTTGGCTGAGTAAGTGATTTCTGTTTAGAGATTCAGATACAGTACACATGTACATAGGGCCTGCTACACTCAAGGTCACGACGATTGTAATATAGGTAGCGTCTGAAACCGTAATCACTAACATTACAGCTGCTGGTTCACACCACAGCCAGACTTTTCCTTGTCAGACACGGGTTTCGAACCAGCAACCCTCTGTACTCTGGTCCGCATGTCTAACCCCAGATGAGTTGGATGGAGCATAGTAGTAACTCCAGCATGATGCAGGCAACACCAAGTATGTGAGTCCAGGACTGGCTACATATACTCTACCAATTGACTTTGTCTAGAACGTATTCTAAAATAAAATAAATGTGTGCTCGCCGTCTCTAGATCTGTGACTGTCTGTAGTCTAGTGGGTAGCTGTTACAGCAGACTATTCCTGCCGACCACAGCGCTGGCCCGGGAGACTTGCATATAGAGCTAGAGGCTACTTATAACCCGGGAGGAAATTCCAGTGAGAGAGCGAGAACCCACTCGCATTCCTCCCCCTGGTCATAGAGAGAGAGGTTGGAGTCTCCAAGACAAAACAGAGGGAATTTCAGATGGTGCCTCAGTAGGAATTTTCACAATGGGTTTTCCTTTAGTCACAATTGGATGAAGGAGAGGGTGAAATTGAGCCAAACTCAATCGTTCCATTTTTAACACGAGGTATCAGAATGTCCACATCTTTTCACACTTTCATTTGTTCTTTGTCTGACTCTATCTTGTTATAATTCAGACTGGGTTCAGTTGGCTGAGATTGTTTCTTTGCTGAACAGATTGTGTGTGTGTGTGTGTGTGTGTGTGTGTGTGTGTGTGTGTGTGTGTGTGTGTGTGTACACACGTTAGGGATGGGAATTGCCAGGGGGCTCACGATTTTTTCAAATGTTTTGAAATGCTGGTCATGGCTCACATCAACACCAATATCCCAGAAACCCTAGACCCACTCCAATTTGCATACCGCCCAAACAGATCCACAGATGATGCATTCTCTATTGCACTCCACACTGCCCTTTTCCACCTGGACAAAAGGAACACCTGAACACCTGAGAATGCTATTCAATGACTACAGCTCAGTGTTCAACACCATAGTGCCCTCAAAGCTCATCACTAAGCTAAGGACCCTGGGACTAAACACCTCCTTCTGCAACTGGATCCTGGACTTCCTGAAAAGGCCGCCCCCAGGTAGTGAGGGTAGGTAACATCACCTCCGCCACGCTCATCCTCAACACGGGTTCCCCTCAGGGATGCGTGCTCAGTCCCCTCCTGTGTTCCCTGTTCACCCTTGGCCTAGTGGCCAGGCACGACTCCAACACCATCATTAAGTTTGCCGACGACACAACAGTGGTATGCCTGATCACCGACAACGATGAGACAGCCTATAGGAAGGAGGTCAGAGACCTGGCCATGTGGTGCCAGGATAACCACCTCTCCCACAATGTGATCAAGACAAAGGAGATGATTGTGGACTACAGGAAAAGGAGGACCGAGCACATCCCCATTCTCATCAACGGGACTGTAGTGGAGCAGGTTGAGAGCTTCAAGTTCCTTGGTGTCCACATCACCAACAAACTATCATGATCCAAACTAGAGGTCAACCGATTATGACTTTTCTATGCCGATACCGATTATTGGAGGACCAAAAAAGGCCGATGCCGATTAATCGCCCGATTCTTTAAAAAAAAGAAGTTTTTTTGTAATAATGACAATTACAACAATACTGAATGAACACTTATTTTAACTTACATCAATAACATCAATTTAGCCTCAAGTAAATAATGGGACATGTTCAATTTGGTTTAAATAATGCAAAAACAAAGTGTTGGAGAAGAAAGTAAAAGTGCAATATATGCTATGTAAGAAAGCTAACGTTTCAGTTCCTTGCTCAGAACATGAGAACATATGAAAGCTGGTGGTTCCTTTTAACATGAGTCTTCAATATTCCCAGGTAAGAAGTTTTAGGTTGTAGTTATTATAGGAATTATAAGACTATTCCCTCTATACCATTTGTATTTCATTATCCTTTGACTATTGGATGTTCTTATAGGCACTTTAGTATTGCCAGTGTAACAGTATAGCCTCCGTCCCTCTCCTCGCTCCTCCCAGGGCTCGAACCAGCAACACAACGACAACAGCCACCATCGAAGCAGCGTTACCCATGCAGCGCAAAGGAAACAACTACTAGAAGGCTCAGAGCGAGTGACGTTTGAAACGCTATTAGCGTGCGCTAACTAGCTAACCATTTCACTTCGGTTACACCAGCCTCATCTCGGGAGTTGATAGGCTTGAAGTCATAAACAGCGCAATGCTTGATGCACAACGAAGAGCTGCTGGCAAAACGCACGAAAGTGCTGTTTGAATGAATGTTTACGCGCCTGCTTCTGCCTACCACCGCTCAGTCAGATACTTGTATGCTCAGTCAGATTATATGCAACGCAGGGCACGCTAGATAATATCTAGTAATATCATCAACCATGTGTAGTTAACTCTTGATTATGATTGTTTTTTATAAGATAAGTTAATGCTAGCTAGCAACTTACCTTGGCTTACTGCATTCGCGTAACAGGCAGTCTCCTTGTGGAGTGCAACGAGAGAGAGGCAGGTCGTTATTGCGTTGGACTAGTTAACTAAGGTTGCAAGATTGGATTCCCCGAAGCTGACAAGGTAAAAATCAGTCGTTCTGCCCCTGAACAAGGCAGTTAACCCACCATTCCTAGGCCATCATTGAAAGTAAGAATGTGTTCTTAACTGACTTGCCTAGTTAAATAAAGGTATAAAAAAATAGGCAAATTGGAGCCCAAAAATACAGATTTCCGATTGTTATGAAAACTTGAAATCAGCCCTAATTAATCGGCCATTACGATTAATCGATCGACCGCTAATCCAAACACACCTAGACAGTTGTGAAGAGGGCACGACAAAACCTATTCCCCCCCACCCTAGTCATAGACTGTTCTTTCTGTGCCAAGTCTAGGATTGAAAGGCTTCCTAACAGCTTCTACCCCCAAGCCATAAGACTCCTGAACAGCTAATCAAATTGTCCCCTCCCGCCCACTCCCTCTTTTAAGCTGCTGCTACTCTGTTTATTATCTATGCATAGTCACTTTAACTCTACCTACATATACATAAACTCAGCAAAAACAGAAACACCCTCTCACCGTCAACTGCATTTATTTTCAGCAAACTTAACGTGTAAATATTTGTATGAACATAACAAGATTCAACAGCTGAGACATAAATTTAACAAGTTCCACAGACATGTGACTAACAGAAATTGAATAATGTGTCCCTGAACAAAGGGGTCGTCAAAATCAAAAGTAACAGTCAGTATCTGGTGTGGCTACCAGCTGCATTAAGTACTGCAGTGCATCTCCTCATGGACTGCACCACATTTTCCAGTTCTTGCTGTGAGATGTTACACCACTCTTCCACCAAGGCATCTGCAAGTTCACAGATATTTCTGGGGGGAATGGCCCTAGCCCTCACCCTCCGATCCAACAGGTCCCAGACGTGCTCAATGGGATTGAGATCCGGGCTCTTTGTTGGCCATGGCAGAACACTGACATTCCTATCTTTCAGGAAATCACGCACAGAACGAGCAGTACAGCTGGTGGCATTGTCATGCTGGAGTGTCATGTCAGGATGCGCCTGTAGGAAGGGTACCACATGAGGGAGGAGGATGTCTTCCCTGTAACGCACAGCGTTGAGATTGCCTGCAATGACAACAAGCTCAGTACGATGATGCTGTAACACCTGGCCCCAGACCATGACGGACCCTCCACGTCCAAATCGATCCCGCTCCAGTGTACAGACCTCGGTGTAACGCTCATTCCTTCAACGATATACGAGAATCTGACCAGCACCCCTGGTGAGACAAAACTGTGACTCGTCAGTGAAGAGCACTTTTTGCCAGTTCTGTCTGGTCCAACGACGGTGGGTTTGCCCATCGGCGACATTGTTGCCGGTGCTGTCTGGTGAGGACCTGCCTTACAACAGGCATACAAGCCCTCAGTCCAGCCTCTCTCAGCCTATTGTGGACAGTCTGAGCACTGATGGAGGGATTGTGCATTCCTGGTGTAACTCGGGCAGTTACCTGTACCTGTCCCACAGGTGTGATGTACCGATACTGTGCAGGTGTTGTTACACGTGGTCTACCACTGCAAGGACGATCAGCTGTCCGTCCTGTCTCCCTGTAGTGCTGTCTTAGGCGTCTCAGAGTACAGACATTGTAATTTATTGTCCTGGCCACATCAGCAGTCCTCATGCCTCCTTGCAGCATGCCTAAGGCACCTTCACATAGATGAGCTTGGGCATATTTATTTTGGTGTTTTTCAGAGTCAGTAGAAAGGTCTCTTTAATGTCCTACGTTTTCATAACTGTGACCTTAATTGCCTACCGTCTGTAAGCTGTTAGTGTCTTAATGACTGTGTTTAAACCCTTTACAATGAAGATCTGTGAAGTTATTTGGATATTTACGAAATACTTTTGAGAGAAAGGGACGTTTCTTTTTAGTTTATTAACGGTTGAGCGTGAAAAACCCAGCAGCGTTGCAGTTCTTGACACAAATCGGTGCACCTGGCACCTACTACCATACCCCGTTCAAAGGCACTTCAATATTTTGTCCATTCACCCTCTGAATAACACACATACACAATCCATGTCTCATGTGTCTGAAGGCTTAACAATCCTTTAACCTGTCTCCTTCCCTTTTATCTACACTGGCTTTACAGTGGCTTTAACAAGTGACATCAATAAGGGATTAAAGCTGGCCAGTCTGTCATGGAAAGAGCAGGTGTTCTTAGTTTTTTGTACACTCAGTGTATTTCTGCTGCAGAGACGAGAGAGCGTGAAGTTTTGATCAGTCAGGGAAATACAAGTGCTGAAAACGTGTTGGCTCACGATTTCAGAAGAAGATGGGGAATAAGTTATAGGATAAAAAAATACTGGAGTTTAACTCTAGCTATAGTAGCGTTTTAATTGTATTGCATTAATTACAAATCAATATATCGTCCAAAAATAATATTGCAATATGTAACTATCATTTTTTTTTACCCCATCACTTGTGTGTGTGTTCCATCTGCATGAAGCTTTGAGGAGTCCATTCATTTCTCTTAGTGAGGTAATGGTGAGGAATAGCCTGCTTCTTCAAAACAGCACCAGTATGGTTGGCCACCACCAACCCACAGGCTGTAGCCTAGGTCTGGGCCTTGTGGAGACTGGCTGTGGGGGAATTTTATGAAGACTTTCATCCATGAAGGGGACAAAGGGAGGTCAGTGGACATAGGTCAATATCTGACCTCCTAGGGCTACTCATTGATCTTGGTAAGTAAGTGCAGCGAAGAAAGGTTTCAAGGGATTGATAATGACATTGATTATAGGACTCTGAGTGGGACATGGGAGTCCACCTGTCAGGGTTGTAGTAACCTTGTCCCAAGGCTTGAATTGGTGGTTGCATAGTGCCTGGTAACGCTGTGCAACAAAGTGGGACTTGAAAGGGGTGTGGTTAACATCGAGACAGGAGAGGGAGCAAGCCTGCTACAGCTGTGTTAGATGGGACTTTAAAAATTGGTGGATATCGATAATCAAAATAAATGTTCTATCACAGCGACAATGTGAGTTCAGGCATATAAAGTGAACTATTTCTTAGATGCATACTTTCTGATTTCCCTGAACTCACTCCCTTGTTTAGCCCATTACTTATGCTGCTCTCCCTTTGAAATTCACAAAGAGGGTGAGGTGCTAGATGGTGATGGACTGAGAGATCAGCCAATTTATACCTGTCGCTGTATTATAGCAGCTCCTACCATTTCAAGTCCCGTTCTGAGGCTCTCTGAAATCAGACTTCTCGACAGAGAGAGAGAGGGATCCAGCTGTTGGGCCAGATTAGGTTTGTAGTAGCTTTCTCTCATAATGCCGAGATCAGAATAGTACTGTGAAAAGGGTGTGTCAGTGGGAGTGCAGCTCATGATTGTTTCCCCTGCGGGTATAACTAACCAGTTTGGTTGTAAGACGTCATTTCAACCAGTTACTCGTTGGGCCCTGTCGAACGCTGTTGCTCTCCATTAACTGATTATCTGTTTACAGCATATCTAGCTGTATGATTTCTGTTTACAGCATATCTAGCTGTATGATTTCTGTTTACAGCATATCTAGCTGTATGATTTCTGTTTACAGCATATCTAGCTGTATGATTATCTGTTTACAGCATATCTAGCTGTATGATTTCTGTTTACAGCATATCTAGCTGTATGATTATCTGTTTACAGCATATCTAGCTGTATGATTTCTGTTTACAGCATATCTAGCTGTATGATTTCATGTCACTGCTTGGCATTTGGGTGGGAGAACTGTGATCTGTACCTTCATCAGAGAATCATGGCCTTTTTCTTTTCCTTGGATCTGCTTCATGGTTCCTCAACAGGGTGTCTTAATTAGTTAGCAGAAAGGTTTTACTTTTCAACGGTTCCTTCCCCTCTTATCTTGTCATTCAAATTCTTGTCGCTCGCTGCTTTTGAGCTTCACAGTTCAGTGAAAATGGCCGCCATTCTCATTAAGTGGAAAAGCCAGACAATAGTGGGAGGGACTGGGAAGTCAGGGGGATGAATTAGCCCAGAAACCGTCAGGTGCTAGAAGCTCCTAGCACTGCTGGCTCATGAATATTTTAGGTTTAAGGCAGCATGAAATGGGATTTAACTATTATATTATTCAAATGTTATTCAGTCACTGGGCAATGTTAGGCAGGTGTCTGCGGTTGGCTTTTAAAGACCTGCGGCAAATTCCATGTCTGGAGTTCGCTGATTTAAGGGTGTATCTGCAGCCAAGTGACAATTTGCTCTGGCTTCTTTTTAAATGAGTTGTATACCCACTGACTGACGGTCACAATGCTCTCATTGACCTGTTGACCTCTTTGGTCCGGGTTGATAATGTAAAACAAGCGGTCCAAAGATACAATTAGTCAATATTTTTCCCTGTGTTTATTTACAAACTATGTCCACAAGCAGGTAGCAATAATTCACCAGGCTTGAAGTTGGATAAGTGATGCGTGCAATGCAGTTGAATCTGATTCATTGCAGACTTTCTTTGAAGTAGCATAAGTGCTTCACTGCATTTTTTTATTGATTCTGTTTGTTTTGACTATGGTGCCATTTCAGCAGGCACGATCAAAATGTCACCCTGTTTGTTGCAGAAAATCTGCTCAATTGAAATGGAATTGATCTCAGCCCTGTTCCTGGGTTCTCATGGCTGACTGGAGCCCTGTCTCAAGCTGCCTCTCCAAGTACTAGTCACAATTCCTTTTTCAAAAAGAGGAGATCTCTGAGCCTGCTGCTTGGAGGAAAATAAAACATCCATTCTGTAAAGAACAAAGGGCTTGCTCAAGTGGACATCAGGCCAGCGCACTGTTTCTGCATCCAAAAAGGCTTTTGTCACAGGCTGAGCAGCGTGGGGCCTCGGACTAGGTTGCAAAGGGTCGGAAACTTTCCGGTAAATTTTCCATGGGAAGTTAAGCCCGGGAATTTGGGGAATTTTGCTTAAATTAATCCAAAAACTTAGCTTATAACAGTGAAACTTTTTTTGTGGGATACACATAAGGCAATTCTAGGTCGTGTGTCATATTTTGGTTAAACTATCCCCAATTCAATGGAATTGCAACTCTCTGCATGCACAGTGCGTTCTTCCATCACATGCGCAGTGTACTTTTCCATCACATGTACAGCTGATTCTCAAGATCTTGCACACTAATGAGATGCTATTGAGCTCACACTGCTACTCTGTCTGAGCCAGGGACTACATGCTTTCTGGTAAGTTTTGATTACAATACTGGGTGGGGTGAACATTATTTTATGACATTTTTTGTTAACTAGTAAATAGTAGCCTACAGCAAAGTGTGATTTAAATCATTTCTAACTTGTTAACAATTTCTGCTAGTTAGTTTTCTCTAGCATGTGGGTTTTAGCTTGCTTGCTGCTAACTGAGTGTTAATTCACCTGTTTCCATACATGTTTCATTTTAAAACATTTATCTTAAAAGGAGTTGTTTAATCTAACTGCTTAACTATTTATTTGTACGTGGAATTGTATTTGTTTTTATTTTTACTTATTTAAAAAAATCTTTACAGGAAAATGCCACGGGCACTATCTGATGTGTGGAGACATTTCACTGCAGCTAATGTAGAAGGAAAAGCTGTGTACATTTGCAAATACTGTGACAAATCATATGTGAAGAATGCAACAAAGATGCAGAATCATCTGGCCAAGTGCATAAAGTTCCCTCAGCGCTCACAACAAGCAACATCTAACAATAGTCCCTCTACTTCTATTTGAGGTGAAAATGATGAATCAGACACCTTATCGATAGCAACAGCTCATGGTCCTCCTGGAATCAGAAGTTTGACTCAATGGAGGAACATATTCAGAGAAATGCTGATGAATGTCTTGCTCGAGCTGTGTATGCAAATAGTTCACCTCTGATGCTCACAGGCAATGTGTATTGGAAAAGATTTCTGAATGTTCTTCGTCCAGCATACACCCCTCCAACCAGACATGCTTTATCTACTCATTTGCTGGTTCTGAGTTCAAGTGAAGGTCAAGCAAATCATAGAGAAAGCAGACTGCATTGCAATCATCTGTCATGGGTGGTCGAATGTTCGTGGGCAAGGAATAATTAACTACATCATCTCCATCCCTCAACCAGTATTCTACAAGAGCACTGACACAAGGGACAACAGACACACTGGTCTCTACTTTGTTGACGAGCTGAAGGTTGTCATCAATGACCTTGGACCACAGAGGGTATTTGCACTGGTGACAGACAATGCTGCGAACATGAATGCTGCTTGGTCTTAAGTGTAGGAATCCTTCCTCACATCACACCCATTGGCTGTGCTGCTCATGCATTGAAGACAAGAGAGCCAAGGAAATGGTTAGGTATGTGAAGGGTCATCAAGTTATAGCAGCAATCTACCTCACCAAGCAAAGTGAGAAGAATAAGAACACCACATTGAAACTGCCCAGCAACACCCGTTGGGGTGGTGTTGTCATCAAGTTTTACAATCTCCTGGAGGAGAAGAGGTCTCTCCAAGAAATGGCCATATCACAGTCTGCTGATATGGACAGCCCGTATTTTGGGAGAGAGTGGTAAGCAGCCTGAGACTCCTGAAACCTATAGCTGTAGCCATTGCACGGATTGAGGGATGACAACGCCATCCTGTCTGATGTTCAGACTCTGCTTGCAGATGTAAGAGATGAAATCCATACTGCCCTGCCCACTTAACTGTTGTTTCAAACAGAGGAAACTGCAGTTCTGAAATGCATCAAAAAGTGTGAAGACTGCCTGAAGCCCATACACGCCGCAGCGTACATGTTGTTGGACCCCAAGTATGCTGGCAAGAGCATCCTGTCTGGTGCAGAGATCAACAAGGCCTATGGTGTCATCACTACCGTGTCTCTCCACCTTGGCCTGGATGAGGGCAAGGTTATTGGCAGTCTGGCGAAGTACACTTCCAAGCAAGGGCTTTGGGCTGGAGATGCAATATGGCAGTCGTGCCAACATATCTCATCAGCCACCTGGTGGAAGGGACTTTGTGGATCCGAGACTCTTTCCCCTGTTGCCTCCATCATCCTCCAAATCCCACCAACATCAGCAGCCTCAGACTGCAACTGGTCCTTGTTTGGGAGCACGCAACATGCTGACCAATACAAGGTTGAAATGTTGTTGGCCATCCGGGCAAATTTGAGGCTTTTTGAGCCTGACAACGAGCCATCCTCAACAAGGTTGGAAAGTGACAGTGAAGATGAAGCCTCTGATGTTCAAGTGGTGGACACTAAATATATATTTTTATTTCTATTGGAAGGATGTAATTATGTCTACTTATGAAAAGGTAAAAGGTTTATGTTTCTGTCTCCATATATGGTAAAAAAAAATCTACATTTTAAATGCTATTAATATTAATTTGCATATTTCTGTTAATTCCCATATATTCCCGTTAATTCCCACGGAAAGCTTCCACCTCTGAATATTCCCCAAAATGTGCAACCCTAACTCGGACACACTGCAGCCTTCCTTCACGCTGCCTGTGTTGCACTGCAGCCTTCCGTCACGCTGCCTGTGTTGCACTGCAGCCTTCCGTCACGCTGCCTGTGTTGCACTGCAGCCTTCCGTCACGCTGCCTGTTTTGCACTGCAGCCTTCCGTCACGCTGCCTGTTTTGCACTGCAGCCTTCCGTCACGCAGTCTGTGTTGCACTGCAGCCTTCCGTCATGCTGCCTGTTTTGCACTGCAGCCTTCCGTCACGCAGTCTGTGTTGCACTGCAGCCTTCCTTCACGCTGTCTGTGTTGCACTGCAGCCTTCCGTCACGCTGCCTGTGTTGCACTGCAGCCTTCCGTCACGCTGCCTGTGTTGCACTGCAGCCTTCCGTCTCGCTGCCTGTGTTGCACTGCAGCCTTCCGTCACGCTGCCTGTGTTGCACTGCAGCCTTCCGTCTCGCTGCCTGTGTTGCACTGCAGCCTTCCGTCTCGCTGCCTGTGTTGCACTGCAGCCTTCCGTCACGCTGCCTGTGTTGCACTGCAGCCTTCCGTCACGCTGCCTGTGTTGCACTGCAGCCTTCCGTCACGCTGCCTGTTTTGCACTGCAGCCTTCCGTCACGCTGCCTGTTTTGCACTGCAGCCTTCCGTCACGCAGTCTGTGTTGCACTGCAGCCTTCCGTCATGCTGCCTGTTTTGCACTGCAGCCTTCCGTCACGCAGTCTGTGTTGCACTGCAGCCTTCCTTCACGCTGTCTGTGTTGCACTGCAGCCTTCCGTCACGCTGCCTGTGTTGCACTGCAGCCTTCCGTCACGCTGCCTGTGTTGCACTGCAGCCTTCCGTCTCGCTGCCTGTGTTGCACTGCAGCCTTCCGTCACGCTGCCTGTGTTGCACTGCAGCCTTCCGTCTCGCTGCCTGTGTTGCACTGCAGCCTTCCGTCTCGCTGCCTGTGTTGCACTGCAGCCTTCCGTCACGCTGCCTGTGTTGCACTGCAGCCTTCCGTCACGCTGCCTGTGTTGCACTGCAGCCTTCCGTCTCGCTGCCTGTGTTGCACTGCAGCCTTCCGTCACGCTGCCTGTGTTGCACTGCAGCCTTCCGTCTCGCTGCCTGTGTTGCACTGCAGCCTTCCGTCACGCTGCCTGTGTTGCACTGCAGCCTTCCGTCACGCTGCCTGTGTTGCACTGCAGCCTTCCGTCACGCTGCCTGTGTTGCACTGCAGCCTTCCGTCACGCTGCCTGTGTTGCACTGCAGCCTTCCGTCACACTGCCTGTTTTGCACTGCAGCCTTCCGTCACGCAGTCTGTGTTGCACTGCAGCCTTCCGTCACGCAGTCTGTGTTGCACTGCAGCATTCCGTCACGCAGTCTGTGTTGCACTGCAGCCTTCCGTCACGCAGTCTGTGTGCACTGTAGCCCCCAGTCACGGCTACTAATCGTGTCAACTAGAATTTCATTATGGCCAGATGGAAAATGTCAAAATCAGCCTGCAGGGTCTCCATAGAGAGAGACCTATGGAGAGAGTGGCTCAAGATCGCAGCCCTGTTGAGTATGTTTTGCTTTTTAAAGCTTGATCCTGCTCTGAAATGTTGAAATGGATGTCCTCTTGTTTCTATTGAATTAGTGGTTGAGTTGATGCCTTTTTGCCCCTTTTGAAATAGCCACTGAACTTGCAGGGATTGAGATAAGAGCTTCATATTGGACTGAAATGGATGTCCCCACGTTTGCATCCATTTAGTGGTTGAGTGGTTCGGCTGGTCGTCAATACCTGATCACTGCTAATCACTGCTTTTAAAGGATGTGAGATTAGAGAAAAATATGGTCTAAACCCCAATCTAGGAGTCCAAAGCAGCTGTCAACTTTCAAGGAAAGAGGGAAAGACGTGTAATCCGAGACCATTCAAGACTTCAGATTTAACTTCAGAGATATGTGTGTGGGCAGGCACTTGGGATTATTTCTACCAACGGAAACTCTTAGTCATCAGCCTATATATAAAACGATTCTGCAAAGCATTGCTTCCTATTGAAAATATTTTTTCAAATGGCTTAAAATGTAAATACTCTTTTTAAAGTTGAAGGTATTTATGGTGAGCAGATTTGTCCTCCCAGACGCGGGCCAATGCTAAGTGCCTCTGCGGCTAATCCGGTCTGGCAGTTATGCAGTGATGTCTCAGATCCAGTGCACACATTCACTTCCAGCCTGCCAGAAGCAGACCTGAATTTAAATACTATTTGAAATAATTTCATATACTTTATCGTTGCTTGATTGAGCTTGACTGACTTAATGGAACCAATAGATAGTTGGAAAATGCCATTCCAGGTAGGCTAAAGTAAACACTTAAAGAATTTGAAAGATTTTAAATGGTATTCGAACCCAGGTCTGCCTGCTACTGGAGTTAACCTCCCGTGGTTAATTCAGCATAGGCTTCCTTCAGGGCATCCACACTGAATGTGTCATTTACAATTCAAAGCAGGGCAGAGTTTCAGGCCTGTTTTTAAATGGTAGGCTATTTTGTTTTTTAAATCATCAAATATGAATTTTCATAATGGTCTATTGCTTTGAAAAATGTTCTAGGTTTTTATGTTGTGGTGGAAAACGAACAGTTTTTCTATGGATTGTCGTACACATGACATGCATCTATATGGGTATGCATATCGTGCACCACTTACACACAGACATTCCCCTTTAAACATTAAGTATACATGTTAAAAATAAACACTATACACACATTTTATCTTCAAATATGTCAGTGTGAATGTTGGCAGTGTTTTATCACTGGTGTCCCAGCAGTGGATGGCCACGATTCAAGCCTGCTGCCAAGACCTCTGTGTGCCCCCACCCCCACAATCAGACACTCCACACCAGACACTTGTCCAAGGACACATATTCTGACCAACATAGTGGTGTACTGCAAATACTTGATGCATTGATCCCCACAAGTGAAAAGGCCATTTCTGTTTGTAATGACATGAGGTTTGATCTTTGCGGATAGAAATGTTCATTTCTTAGTTTGTGTGTTCGGTTGGGTTGTGGTGGTAGAACATGTTGATCAATGGGTTTACTGTATGCATTGTATGATACAGTATATCCTGCATGTAGTGTAAAAAAAAATATTAGAAAAAGTATTTCAATTAGCATAATTTTTATCAGCCTTTATATAGCGCCACTAGGGACACTACCATGAAATCCTCAGTGCTTTCATTCTCCTCTACCCGCAGTGCTTTCATTCTCCTCTACTCTACCCTTGGTGCTTTCATCCTCCTCTACTCTACCCTTGGTGCTTTCATTCTCCTCTACTCTACCCTTGGTGCTTTCATCCTCCTCTACTCTACCCTCAATGCTTTCATTCTCCTCTACCCTTGGTGCTTTCATTCTCCTATACTCTACCCTCTGTGCTTTTATTCTCCTCTACTCTACCCTCGGTGCTTTTATTCTCCTCTACTCTACCCTCTGTGCTTTTATTCTCCTCTACTCTACCCTCAGTGCTTTCATTCTCCTCTACTCTACCCTTGGTGCTTTCATTCTCCTCTACTCTACCCTCGGTGCCTTCATTCTCCTCTACTCTACCCTCGGTGCTTTAATTCTCCTCTACTCTACCCTCGGTGCTTTCATTCTCCTCTACTCTACCCTTGGTGCTGTCATTCTCCTCTACTCTACCCTCGGTGCTTTCATTCTCCTCTACTCTACCCTCGGTGCTTTCATTCTCCTCTACTCTACCCTCGGTGCCTTCATTCTCCTCTACTCTACCCTCGGTGCTTTAATTCTCCTCTACTCTACCCTCGGTGCTTTCTTTCTCCTCTACTCTACCCTTGGTGCTTTCATTCTCCTCTACTCTACCCTCGGTGCTTTCATTCTCCTCTACTCTACCCTCGGTGCTTTCATTCTCCTCTACCCTTGGTGCTTTCATTCTCCTCTACCCTTGGTGCTTTCATTCTCCTCTACTCTACCCTCTGTGCTTTCATTCTCCTCTACTCTACCCTCGGTGCTTTCATTCTCCTCTCCTCTACCCTCGGTGCTTTCATTCTCCTCTACTCTACCCTCTGTGCTTTCATTCTCCTCTACTCTACCCTCGGTGCTTTCATTCTCCTCTACGCTACCCTCGGTGCTTTCATTCTCCTCTACTCTACCCTCGGTGCTTTCATTCTCCTCTACTCTACCCTTGGTGCTTTCATTCTCCTCTACGCTACCCTCGGTGCTTTCATTCTCCTCTACGCTACCCTCGGTGCTTTCATTCTCCTCTACTCTACCCTCGGTGCTTTCATTCTCCTCTACGCTACCCTCGGTGCTTTCATTCTCCTCTACGCTAAGGTGGGCAGAACACTGTTACGTCTGATGGGGCTCCGATCAATAAGTTCATGATGAAGCCTCTCTGTCTGGACTCTGGACTAGTGCATGCATGGTGCAGTCTCTCCCTTCATCCCTCTTCTGCCCATCACCACCCATACTCCTGTCAGAGCCCCTGACAAACGTCAGCCCCTCAGCTACTTTTGCTAATGGAAACTGACTCTTAGTAGATGGGGAAGGGAGGACATTTCTCTTCATCATAGGGATTGGAAGAAACAAGTTCCACTGTTTGCTGCCAGATGCAGCATCAATTATGCAGTACACTGGAGCTGGTGGGTGTACACTACAGTATTAGGACAGGCACATCATTCTCTACCCCCTCCTCCCGACAGACTACTGTTGTGTTCATCCACTGAGGCTCTGCTGCGTTGGTGGATATGCTGGTAACATTTAAAGGCCAAAACTCAGACTTTTCTGTGTCAGCTGGCTTGTCCCCCCCCCCCCGTTGGGAATGTTAGGATTCATGCCCCTTGGTTTATAAAGATTTTTAACAAATCTGTTTTTTTGTGAAATACCATAGAGGGTAGGCAGTAGACTTCATCTTAACTGGATTTGCATCATTATCGCTTAGAAAATAACTGTTAGATAAAGAACTCTCCGTCAGTCTGAGGTGAAATTCACTTGGCGGCCTGACTGCCGGTGCTGTGGGTTCACAAAACCTGATGTGAATAATAAATAGAACGGAGATATATCCTCCTGGATACTTTCAGTCCTCTGCTTTCAAAGCAGTCCGTTTCATTTCAGGGTTGTCCAATTTCTGTCCAAGTGAGTAGGTTGGTTACGTGCCAGCTGCATGTCGGTTCCATGTACATCAATCATTAATTATGCCTCACTGTGTCTGTGGCTAGCTTATAGTCTTCTGGCATATGACTAGAATATGTTTGGACTGATTTCCTTAAAACGTAGTGGAAAAATTACTATATTTCTGTGGAGAAATTTTAATGTAATTGCAAATACAATTTCTCATAGTCTTTACCCTAGAAACCTCAGTGAACTGTTTTGGTTTAATAGGGCCCTTTTATGTGCATACGGTTCATTTATCTGTGATCTTTGTTGAAAAGGACCAACTGCCTACCAAAAGGCAAATAACATTGCCAACTCTTTTATAATTATTTTAATTGCACATTCGATGCTGGACAGATTGCTCACTAAGATCCTGAATTCTGGGACCAGTGTGAACACTGAAGTAATAAAACGCATGTGGAGAGCTCTGAGTTACGGTGTACTCTTATCCCATGGTGATGATTGGGGGGGGGGGGGGGGCAGCTTATAAGTTATCCGAGGTGCCTTTGTTCGTCTGATCCCTCCGTAGACCTCTCCCATCAGTGGTTTAGTGGTGTCTGGAAAAGTGCGTATACTTTTAATTTGCCCCAAATTTCCCAAACGGCCCACCCAACGAAGAAAAGGTGCCCCGTGTGGAAAAATTCTATGAGAGAACCGTGACATACACTCTGAATTACCTACAATGAGAACTCCCATGTCGGTCTTTCACAGTCAGGCCAATCTAAGCTGTACTGTGCTAGTAGGCTAATAGTAGGCCTACTTTTGAAACAGATAAACGAGGCTGTCTAATGACTCAGAAATTCACAGAGTTCAGATTTTTTCCATTATATTCGAGTTTTCACTCAGTCACACTTTTTTAATAGAACATCCAATTTAGTTGTTTTTCTAAGGTCACAACAATACTTAAACCACATCAGGAGACAACTTTGGAAGTCTGGGAAGTTTTAGAAATGTACATTTGTTTTTCGTGTAGGTGTCCTTTAATTCCAAAGCAGACCCCTAGCACTGTTTGGTTAGCGGTGTTTCTGTAACACATTTGCAAAACAAATGGTCACTGGATTGATGCAAATAATCATGATATCATTCTTCCAGGTATACATTTCTCACTTGGGTACACACTGGTTAAATCAGTGTTGTTTCTATGTCATTTCAATGGAATTACGTGAACCCACGTGGATTAGACGTTGAATTGACATCTGTTCCCAGTGGAAGATGACTTTGTAGCTAGATAACATTTAATAGAGATGTTTTTTTGGGAAAGCCTTTCCATCTACCAGAAGACTGTTATAGTGCCTTCAGAAAGTATTCACACCTCTTGACTTTTTCTACATTTTGTTGTGTTATAAAATGGGATTAAAATGAATTTGTCATTTTGTTTGTCAACAATCTACACAAAATACTCTGTCAAAGTGGATGAAATATTCAAACATTTGTAGTGTTTTATTTTTCATAAATCTATTATCTTTATTCAACCCCCTGAGTCAATACAGCAATTTCAACTGTCAAATGTGTTTTTCTGGGTAAGTGTCTGAAAATATGGAGAGTGGTACTCAGTAATATGTTTGGCGCATATCCAATACAACACTTTGTATTCAGGACAAAGAGTGAATTGCTTTGCTACGTTTTTTGCAGTATTACTTTAGTGCCTTGTTGCAAACAAGATGCATGTTTTGGAATATTTTTATTCTGTACAGGCTTCATTCTTTTTAGTATTGTGGAGTAACTACAATGTTGTTGATCCATCTTCAGTTTTCTCCTATCACAGGCATTCAACTCTAGCTGTTTAATTCACCATTGGCTCCATTGGTCTCAAATCCCTGAGTTGTTTCCTTCCTCTCTGGCAACTGAGTTAGGAAGGATGCCTATATCTTTGTAGTGACTGGGTTTATTGATACATCATTCAAAGTGTAATTAATAACTTCACCATACTGAAAGGGATATTCAATGTTTTTGTTTTGTTTACCCATCTACCAATGGGTGCCCTTCTTTGCGAGGCATTGGAAAACCACCTTGGACTTTGTGGTTGAATCTGTGTTGGAAATTCACTGCTCGGCTGGGGGACCTTACAGATGTGTGTGGGGTACAGAGATGAGGTAGTCATTCAACAATCATGTTAATCCCTATTATTATACACAGAGTGAGTCCATGCAACTTATTATGTGACTTGTTAAGAAAATATTTACTCCTGAACTTATATAGGCTTGCCATAACAAAGGGGTTGAATACTTATTGACTCAATACATTTCAGCTTTTCATTTTGTATTAATTTGTAAAAATGTGTATAAACATAATTCCATTTTGACATTATGGGGTATTGTGTGTAGGCCAGTGTAAAAAATTACATCTAAATTAAATCAATTTTAAATTCAGTCTAACAAAAAAAAAATGAAAACATCAAGCGGTGTGAAGACTTTCTGAAGGCACTGTAGGCCTATCATTAACATTGCTTTATTTTTCCTGCTTGAAACTGACATTTTACTTCATATTATGAGGCATGTCTTACCTTGCTTCAAAGTAGCCTATAGCCAAAATCCCACCATAGCAACATGGAGGCAATTGTTTTATAAAGACTTCCTCGTATGCGTACATGCGTACTGCTGTTCTATCTTCCAACTTTCTTTTTTATTGTCTAGCAGCCAAAGGCATCCTAGTCATATTAGCAACCGATAATAGTTGTTGCATCTTTAGATCCCACCTCTTTCTAAATTCCTAACGGATATTTCTAAACCGTGTGTGGTTGTGTGGTGAGCATTTTAGAAAGATGTTTTCCCGCAAATTGCATTTGGGAACATTCACGCGTAGGCCTAACGCTATGTGCACATTGCTGCACTTTAAATGTGAAGAAATAATAGTTAATCAACATTTTAAGCTAAACATTCTGATCTGTTCCATCAGCCTTATTAATTGATACAGCGTATACCTCCACTGCACTACTTTGATACACATCGTGGGGATTAAAAAGTGAGTACATTGAATGCCCACTGAAAAATAAGTGGGTATGCGGCGTATACCCTACACTACACCATGGTCTCCCACTTGAATAACAACCTATGGCTGGCTATTGGCCATGTTGCTGGCCCCCGTATCCCTGTGTCCATCCCCCAATCAGTCTCCGCTCTCAGCCGCCATCACAGTGCAGGGCGACCAGCGCCGGCCATGGTGTTGTTGCCATGGAAACCCCAACCCCTATTGCGCCTGTGGGGATAGGATGGAGTGAGTTGCGTCTCTGCAGGGTTTGGGGATTATGCCCAAGATGCATTAAAATAGGGTCTGTTCTCCCCTTATTAAAATAGGGTCTGTTCTCCCCACATTAAAATGGGGTCTGCTCTCCCCACATTAAAATGGGGTCTGCTCTCCCCACATTAAAATAGGGGTCTGCTCTCCCCACATTAAAATGGGGTCTGCTCTCCCCACATTAAAATAGGGTCTGTTCTCCCCACATTAAAATAGGGTATGTTCTCTCCACATTCAAATGGGGTCTGCTCTCCCCACATTACAATGGGGTCTGTTCTCCCCACATTAAAATAGGGTCTGCTCTCCCCACATTAAAATAGGGTCTGCTCTCCCCACATTAAAATAGGGGTCTGCTCTCCCCACATTAAAATAGGGTCTGCTCTCCCCACATTAAAATAGGGTCTGCTCTCCCCACATTAAAATAGGGGTCTGCTCTCCCCACATTAAAATAGGGTCTGCTCTCCCCACATTAAAATAGGGGTCTGCTCTCCCCACATTAAAATAGGGTCTGCTCTCCCCACATTAAAATAGGGTCTGCTCTCCCCACATTAAAATAGGGTCTGTTCTCCCCGCATTAAAGTGAAATATCTCACCGTGTGTACCAGCGAAGACTTGCGTAAGCATCAGAATGTAGGAACATAATGTTTTGCTGGGGGTTGTGCCAAACCTTGCATCTGTTTACATTATCACCATGACACGTTGTGCTCTGCAGCAACCTTTCTCTTTATCCAGGCAGCTCCCTACATATTTAACATGGCTGAGAGAGAAAAGGATCAAAGGACTGCCGGTGCCTGTGACAGATCAGTGTCAGAGCAGCAGACCTGTAATAATAAGCTGAACACCCCTCTGTTCTACCACTGTGGACTCACTCCATACAAACACCAACAACACAGGACAAAGCTATTTCATTAACACCTTCATATGAATAGATTTGACCATGTTGAAATGTTAATGAATAGATATTGTATCTCAAATAGTATCTCCAAATATATTGAACTGCCTAGGTGTACTCACTGCTCAAACATCTGGAGTGGAGGTGCTGGCCTAACTTAAGTGAATACTGCAAGTCAACACAAGGTGTGGAAATCTCCATGTAAAATACTAGACTTAATCTACTAGAGCTAGCGTAGTATTTTTATATGGAGAGAGTGATGCACCTTGATTTTAAACCAGCTCTGTGTACTTAGTATCCTAGCCCATGAAGACTACTGCAGTGACAGCCACACTACTGTTTAGTGAGAACACTGCACTTTGTAGTTTGAGATGGATTAAGATGCCAAACACATTTCCTCTTCCTCTCCCTCTCCTCTTCCTCTCTTTTCCTTGAATGAGGGGGAATCTCCTTCCTCGCTCTAGGATGCCCCATACATAATTTATGATCCCTTTATTAATTGAAGGTCTGTCTCCACCGTGTTTGTGTGTATATGTCTGTGTTTGCGGGCCAACCCACCCTCTTTTATGCATGAGTCTGTAGTAGTAGTAGTAGAACACATTTGTCTGGTGAAGTGAGGAGGTAAAACTCAAGACAGGCTATCTGAGACTGGGAGCAGTTAGTTTAGTCTGGTTTCAAACACTCCTAATGAGGCTCATCTGGCTCAGCTCTGACCACTGACCCCGTAGCCTGGTCGCAAGACTGTATTCCGTATTTACACAGAAAGAGCAATTCCATTATACTGGGTGAATGCTGCAATAGACAAAGTACATAATATATGAGGACAATGCAGAGACTAACCATATAACTAGGCCTAATAAAAGTGTACTCTCTACAGGCAGTTCGTGCACAATATATCGGTGAACATTTCGGAATAGGCTGATATTAGCTTAAAATGCCAATATCGGTATCGACCCGATGTCTAGTTTATTGCTCATATGCAAAATGGATGTCAAAGCTGATGTGCAGACCTATATAACGTAGGTACATGACGTAATGACACCACGTAAAATGTTGCACTACACGTGCAACACAGCATTCCTAAACTAGCCCACAATGTCTGCTGTGTGGATCGAGCAGTCATTTAAAAGAGTAAAAAAGTCATATTGCATGCTTATGAATGTGCTGGTTGTCATACCGCTGCTGCCATTTCAATGGCATTTGAGAACATGTTTGAAACTTGGAAACACACTAGCTAGCTCCTTTCGAACAACTGACTCGAGAAATAAGCTCATTAACTGCACCTGCAGCAGATGTGATAGCTTCTGTCATGGCATTGAAACGCCTGCTCAGCAAAACTGCCGACACAGGCTGTGAACAAGCGATTCGGTGGCATTCTCTCTTTACTGTGTCGCTACCATGCTCGATGCTAGGTACAAGGACCGCTACTTTGATGCAGACAAGAAACAGGGTTAAAGTGAAATGTTACAGACACAGCAGGACAAGATGGAAACAGTGACAGTGTGCACAGAGGAAGAGAGACCACAGACAGACAGAGCAGGACAAGATGGAAACAGACACAGTGACAGTGTGCACAGAGGAAGAGAGACCACAGACAGACAGAGCTGAAACTTCACTGCTTGACATGTATGACATGCATTCAACACTGCCCTTTCCCACCTGGACAAAAGGAACACCTATGTGAGAATGCTGTTCATTGACTACAGCTCAGCGTTCAACACATTTGTGCCCACGTAGCTCATCACTAAGCTAAGGACCCTGGGACTAAACACCTCCCTCTAAAACTGGATCCTGGACTTCCTGACGGGCCGCCCCCAGGTGGTAAGGGTAGGCAAACACGACTCATTAAGTTTTCTGACGACACAATAGTGGTTGGTCTGATCACCGACAACGATGAGACAGCCTATAGGGAGGTGGTCATAGAACTGTCTGTGTGTCAGGACAACAACCTCTCCCTCAATGTGAGCAAGACCAAGAAGCTGATCGTGGACTACAGGAAAAGGCGGGCCCGAACAGGTCCCCATTAACATCGAAGGGGCTGTAGTGGTGCGGGTCTAGAGTTTCAAGTTCCTTGGTGTCCACATCACCAACAAACTTTCATGGTCTAAGCACACCAAGACAGTCGTGAAGAGGGCACGACAAAACCTATTCCTCCTCAGGTGACTGAAAAGATTTGGCAGATCCTCAAAAAGTTCTACAGCTGCACCATCGAGAGCATCTCACCGCCTGGTATGGCAACTGCTCGGCATCTGACCGCAAGGCACTACAGAGGGTAGTGCGTACAGCCCAGTACATCACTGGGGCCAAGCTTCCTGCAATCCAGAACCTATATAATAGGTGGTGTCAGAGGAAAGCCTATAAAATTGTCAGACTCCAGTCACCCAAGTCATAGACTGTTTTCTCTGCTACCGCGGTACTGGAGCACCAAGTCTAGGACCAAAAGGCTCCTTAACAGCTTCTACCCCCAAGCCATAAGACTGCTGAACAATTAATCAAATGGCCACTGGACTACTTACATTGACACCCCCCCCCCCTTCCATTTGTTTTGTACACTGCTGCTACTCGCTGTTTATTACCTCAACTAACCTGTACCCCTGCACACTGACTCGGTACCGGTACCCCTATATATAATATAGCCTCATTATTGTTATTTCATTGTTACTTTTATTATGGTTTTTAACTTTAGTTTATTTTGTAAATATTTTCTTAACCAACTGCAGTTCAAGAAGAGTTAAGGGCTTGTAAGTGACATTTCATGGTAAGGTGTACTCTTGTTTTGGCGCATGTGACACATTGATTTGATGATGAAATCCTGGTTGAGAATAAAACGACTGAACAAATGAACGAAACAGCACTGCAAGTAAGTGAAAGAAATACGTTTTGATGATGTTTTACTGGTAATGGGGACATCTGCGAATGCCAACAACATAACTTTTTGGTGTGTGTGTGTGTGTGTTTAAAACCTTTATTTAGCTAGGCAAGTCAGTTAAGAACAAATTATTATTTACAATGACGTCCTACCCCGACCAAACCCGGACCACGCTGGGCCAATTGTGCGCCCTATGAGACTCCCAATCACGGCCGGATGTGACACAGCCTGGATTCGAACCAGGGACTGTAGTGATGCCTCTTGCACTGAGATGCAGTGCCTTAGACCTCTGTGTCCGTGTGTAACTATTTAACTTCACTAGAATGCTAAAAGTCAGCTAAAATTGTAAATATCGGTTATCGGAATAGGTTTTTTTTGGCAAGGAAAATATCGGGTATCGGCCAAAACTGTGGTATCGGGGGGTCACTAGAAAAGACATAAAGGTCAATTTAAACAGCATCAACATATCATAAGGTTGGCGTTCCAGGCGTTGCACACGTCAACCAATGTTTTGATCTGGCAGGCGACTGCAATGTAGTCAGCCTGGAACGCGGCCCATGTCTCTTCCCTTTGCATTGATCATGCCTACTGTTTAGAGTGCACTTGAGACAGGAACCTTTTCATTGCCTGTTTTGTCAGCTAAGGATCAGCGACATGGAGGAACCTTGAAATCTTAAACCTCTTTGTGCCTTTTGCTTGCGGTGAAGAGGGCTTTTTCAGTAATGTGTAATGAGGCCTGAAGATGATCCTTTAATGAAGAAATGGCATGACCTTGATTACGGAACCACTTACCGTTTCTGGGTCGTCTTGCTTTATTTTGATCTGTATAATGTCATTACTAGCTCATGCATGTAGTAGCATACGTCACTCCTATGTTATATTACCAGACATGTATGCATATCTGTAGCTTTCCTTTCACCCCAAGCAGATTTAAGAACCTGCCCCAATGCATAGTGCCAACTGTAAAATTTGGTGGGAGGAGGAATAATGGTCTGAGGTTGTTTTCATGGTTCAGGCTAGGCTGCTTAGTTTCAGTGAAGGGCAAGAGTTTGAATAGACAATTCTGTGCTTCCAACCTTGTGGCAAGAGTTTGGGGAAGGTCCTTTCCTGTTTCAGCATGACAATGCCCCTGTGCACAATTTTATTTGTATTTTTTTCCCGATTTTTTTATTTAACCTTTTATTTAACTAGGCAAGTCAGTTAAGAACCAATTCTGTATGGACCTCGCTTTGTGGGCTCCCAAGTGGCGCAGCTGTCTAAGGCACTGCATCTCAGTGCAAGAGGCATCACTACAGCACCTGGTTCGAATCCGTGATTGAGAGTCCCATAGGGCGGCTAAACCCATATCGTCCCATATCGTCTACCCCGGCTAAACAGGACCAGTTGTCCTATGGGACTCTCAATCACGGCCGGATGTGATGCAGCCTGGATTCGAACCAGGTGCTGTAGTGATGCCACTTGCACTGAGATGCAGTGCCTTAGACTGCTGCGCTACTTGGGAGCCCACAAAGCAAGGTCCATACAGAAATGGTTTGTTGAGATCGGTGTGGAAGAACTTGACTGGCCTGCACAGAGCCCTGACCTCAACCACATCGAACACCTTTGGGATGAATTGGAGTGCTGACTGCGAGCCAGACCTAATCACCCTACATCAGTGCCCGACCTCACTAATGCTCTTGTGGCTGAATGGAAGGAAGTCCCTGCAGCAATATTCTAACACCTAGTGGAAAGCCTTCCCAGGAAGAGTGGAGGCTGTTATAGCAGCAAAGCAGGGACCAACTCTATATTAATGTCCATGATTTTGGAATGAGATCCTTGACGAGCAGGTGTCCTTACCTTTGGTCATGTAGTGTAATGTAGTGTAGTATAGGAAAAAAATGCATCACTTCTCTGCCCCTTTGCTATAGTGTGGTAGGGTAATCAGACCAAAATGCTTGTTACAAGCTATTATCTCTACAGTGCTGTTATATCACATCTTTATAGGCTATGGTTTGGAGATGACATAGCCTATTAGACAGAAGCATGTCTAATCTATGAAATATATTATCAACTATTTGATTTTGTCTGTTAAGCTGTGTGCACTGAACTGACATGCATGATTGTTGCTGACACTCCGATGTTCAGATGAAGGGGATTTTTTTTAAATGACGGTTTGATGGTATTTTATCTTCTTGAATAATAAAAGTTCTACATTTGTTTTATGATTAGTACGTGAACCTAGGGTGACACCACATACAGTTGAAGTCAGAAGTTTACATACACCTCAGCCAAATACATTTAAACTCAATTTTTCACAGTTCCTGACATTTAATCCAGGTAAAAATTCCCTGTCTTAGGTCAGCTAGGATCACCACTTTATTTTAAGAATGTGAAATGTCAGAATAATAGTAGAGAAAATGATTTATTTCAGCTTTTATTTCTTTCATGACATTCCCAGTGGGTCAGAAGTTTACAAGCACTCAATTAGTATTTTGTAGCATTGCCTTTAAATTGTTTAACTTGGGTCAAATGTTTCGGCTAGCCTTCCACGAACTTCCCACAATAAGTTGGGTAAATTTTGGCCCGTTCCTCCTGACAGAGCTGGTGTAACTGAGTCAGCTATGTAAGGCCTCCTTGCTCGCACAAGTTTTTTCAGATCTGCCCACAAATCTTCTATAGGATTGAGGTCAGGGCTTTCTGATGGCCACTCCAATACCTTGACTTTGTTGTCCTTAAGTCATTTTGCCACAACTTTGGAAGTATGCTTGGGGTCATTGTCCATTTGGAAGACCCATTTGCGTCCAAGCTTTAACTTCTTGACTGATGTCTTGAGATGTTGCTTCAATATATCCACATAATTTTCCCCCCTCATGATGCCATGTATTTTGTGAAGTGCACCAGTCCCTCCTGCAGCAAAGCACCCCCACAACATGATGCTGCCACCCTCGTGCTTCACGGTTAGGATGGTGTTCTTCTGCTTGCAAGCCTCCCCCTTTTTCCTCCAAACATAACGATGGTCATTTTTGGTGCTCCAAAAAGCAGTTCCCTTTTTGTTTCATCAGACCAGAGGACATTTCTCCAAAGAATACGATCTTTGTCCCCATGTGCAATTGCCAACCGTAGTCTGTCTTTTTTATGGCGGTTTTGGAGCAGTGGCTTCTTCCTTGCTGAGCGGCCTTTCAGGTTATGTCGATGTAGGGCTTGTTTTACTGTGGATATAAATACTTTTGTACCCGTTTCCTCCAGTATCTTCACAAGGTCCTTTGCTGTTGTTCTGGGATTGATTTGCACTTTTCGCACCAAAGTACGTTCATCTCTAGGAGACAGAATGCGTCTCCTTCCTGAGCAGTATGACGGCTGTGTGGTCACATGGTGTTTATACTTGCGTATTACTGTTTGTACAGATGAACGTGGTACCTTTTAGGCATTTGGAAATTGCTCCCAAGGATGAACCAGACTTCTGGAGGTCTACACATTTTTTTCTGAGGTCTTCTTGATTTCTTTTGATTTTCCCGTTATGTCAAGTAAAGAGGAAGTGAGTTTGAAGGCAGGCCTTGAAATACATCCACAGGTACACCTCCAATAGGCCAATTGACATCATTTGAGTCAGTCAGAAGCTTCTTAAGCCATGACATTTTCTGAAATCTTCCAAGCTGTTTAAAGGCACAGTCAACTTAGTGTATGTAAACTTCTGACCCACTGGAATTGTGATACAGTGAATTATAAGTGAAATAATCTGTCTGTAAACAGTTGTTGTAAAAATGACTTGAGTCATGCACAAAGTAGATGTCCTAACTGACTTGCCAAACTATAGTTTTTTAACAATAAATTTGTGGAGTGGTTGAAAAATGAGTTTTAATGACTCCAACCTAAGTGTATGTAAACTTCCATCTCCAACTGTACATACATACATACATTCTAAGTGATTTTCAATGGGTCTTTCTCCATTCTTTATACTGTTCAACCCAATTTTTTAAAATACATTTCTGCATTTCCTGTGCTCATTTATGGTAATTTCCACACTGCGATGTAGGGCTGCAAGATATGGGGCAAACAGTCTAGGCCTTATTTTTAACCAAATGTTGCAGTTGCGATTTGACACTTAGGTGAACTGTTGGAATCATACAAATATAATAATTATTATAATTATATAATTAATTTAATAGTGGGCACTTTGAATACAGTCTTTGACATGACAACAAATGAAAATGCCAGGGAGGAGTTATTGTGACAGGGTAGGAACCAAAGAGAAAGATCACATCGCGTCATTGGATGGCTGGGTGCCAGCAGCATTTTGCATGCGCCAACAGAGTGGAGCAGACATTTTCTCTCTCTCTCCTATTGAAGAAGCTATCGTCCGGTTGAAATATGATCAATTATATATTGTAAAAACAACCTGAGGATTGATTACAAAAAAACGTTTGACATGTTTCTAACTTTACGGATACTATTTGGAATTTTCGACTGCCCGGTCGTGACCGCTCGAGCCTGTGGATTTCTGAACATAACGCGCCAACCAAATGGAGGTATTTTGGATATAAAAATTATCTTTATGGAACAAAAGGAACATTTATTGTGTAACTGGGAGTCTCGTGAGTGCAAACATCCGAAGATCATCAAAGGTAAGCAATTAATTTTATTGCTTTTCTTACTTTTGTGACCAATCTACTTGGCTGCTAGCTGTTTGTAATGTTTTGTCTGCTGAGAGAGATATCCTTATATAAACGCTTGGTATGCTTTTTCCGAAAAGCTTTTTTGAAATCTGACACGCCAGATGGATTCACAACAAGCTAAACTGTGTTTTGCTATATTGCACTTGTAATTTCATGAAAATTAAATATTTGTAGTATATTTGGTGCTCAAATATTTGGTGCTCTGCAATTCAGCGGATGTTGACGAAAATGATCCTGCTAACGGGATGGGTGCATCAAGAAGTTAAAATAATTTTTACCCATATGTTTTTGGGCTCATTTCTGGAGGTGATCATTATGTTTTAAGTGTTAGCATAATTTTATTTTCATACATTTTGAGTAGAATGTCTGTTTAAAAAGTCACCAGAACTGAGCTTCAGTCCTTCTATATGGGACCCCGGACTCACTGTTACTTCAGGAATTCAACCAGTGTTCTCATTAAATGTGAGTAATGTGCTTAAGTGTGTGTCTGTAACTGTGACATGCTCAATTTGGCTACACCATTGTAGTGTATATTTTAAGCAGGCATTATGAGAACCCAGGGGTCCTGACTGAAGTGTCACCAGCTTTCTGTTCTTTCCACAGCTCTGGGATGTGCGTGTGTAAGACAGGCGTATACGGTGACAAGTGTGACGATTGCCACCCAGGTTTCTTCCGGTTCAGCAGCACGGGTTGCCAGCCATGCCAGTGCAATAATCACTCCAGCTACTGCCACCCACAATCAGGTGAGTCACCCTCGCTGTGCCCAAGGTTGAAACAAATGTCTGCCATGGCCTCTACTCTATACCAGGGCTGTGCAGACTGCAGAGAAGCCACACATTTGCACAGATGCAGAAATGCATTAAGCAAACTAACTTTTATTAATCAAATTAACTCTAGGGAAGCATTTTCCATGAAATCATATTCGTAACATGTCCCCAACAGAGCTGTTTATGCAGTTAACACGAAACAGCATTAGTTGTTATGTAACGGTAAAAAAAAACTGCCATATTGACTTCTCCTCCGGAGAGATTCACTCCCATGCTGCCTGCTGACAGACTGTTTGGGGAGTTGCAGTGGTTTGATTTGTATTCACACTGTGTGATATTGCCTTGGCCTTAAAAGAAAAAAGAAAAAATCAGTTGGCTGTTAAAATGAGTTTGTCGACCACAGCCAACATAGCTCCCATTCCGCTAATGAGGAAATGCCAGAGTCATCACTCCGCTGCAATCACTGTGATAAGCATTTTCGCCTGTTCCCTTTCGCTTTTCCATGGTTCACAGCTGGGCAGAATGGCAGGCCTAAGTACGTGCAGCATGATAAGCAAATTACGCACCTTTCCTCCTACACACATTAATGAGTATAGATCGGTATATAATGACGAGATGCCGATGCCCTAACAATGGGAGTGGTTGTCCCAAAGGCGGAAAGGCAGGTGACAATTGTAGGGCCAAAATAAGCCCATAGAAACGCATTGGGTATATTTTTGGACAGATTTTGGCGAGAGTGAAATCTCTCGATTTGCATTTTCCTCTCTTTTTACACACACACACACACATCTTCTCTGTTTACACACACATGCCGAGCCCCTACCCCCGCCACTCACAGCAACAAAGATGAGAGATCACTTCTTCCCCTCAGACAAATGGTTTCAGTTCAACTATTTGCATTTGAGGTTTGGTCGAACAGAATCGGTCATATGGAGACCCAAACACATTGTCATTATTTTACTGTATTAGAGGAGAAGTTAAGTTTTCTAACGAATGTTTACATCTCAACTCCTCAGATTACATGCAGAGCAGACACTACTAAAACGGGAGTATCAAACAACTGAGTTTGGAAAATGAATGCTGACTTTGTTGCGCACGGCTTTGCGGTACCACGTACCCGTTATACTAGCTGTCTAGTCTGTGTTTTAGAAACACAATTATATAAGGAATTGGCAACTCGTTCTCATTCTGAGAAATAAGGTAGGCCACTTGATTTCAACATCTGAACAAAGTGTACAGGCTAGCATCCTTTTAAACACTTTGAGATGGACAGAAGGGTGTGTTCATAACCATTCAACTGTTCTGCCTTGTTAGCTATCAAATGGATCAAAGTTGGCTAAACTAGAAATATAAATATCAGTTGGCTACTCGTATCACGTGGGCTTGAGACCTGTGTTCATTTCCTATAATGCCTTCCACAAGAAGTTAGTAATTGGGCTGTTAGAGAATGTGTATTATGCTTGGTTCAAAAAAGCAGCTTAAACTATTTTGATAAAATATACTGAACATAAATATAAATGCAACATGTAAAGTGTTGGTCCCATGAGCTGAAATATCCCAGACATTTTCCATACGCTCAAGAAGCATATTTCAAATTTTGTGCACAACTTTGTTTACATCCATGTTAGTGAGCATTTCTCCTTTGCCAAGATAATCCATCGACCTGACAGGTGTGGAATATCAAGAAGCTGATTAAACATCATGATTTAATTAAGCAATGTCCGAGGCGGTGTGTTATGTGGCCAATATACCATGGCTAAGGGCTGTTCTTAGGCACAACGCAACGCATGGTCACCAATGTAATTAGAGCAGTAAAAATAAATGTTTTGTCATACCCATATGGTATACGGTCTGATATACCATGGCTGTCAGCCAATCAGTATTCAGGGCTCGAACCACCCAGTTTATAATCAGGGACAATAAAAGGCCACTCTAAAATGTGCAGTTTGTCACACAACCCAATGCCACAGATGTCTCCAGTTTTGAGGGAGCGTGTAATTGGCATGCTGACTGCAGGATGTTCACCAGAGCTGTTGCCAGAGAATGGAATGTTCAATAAAACGTTGTTTTAGAGAATTTGGCATTATGTCCAACAGGCCTCACAACCGTAGACCACGTGTAACCAGGCAGTGGGTGGGCCTGGCTTCCAAGTGGGTATGTCTATGCCCTCCCAGGCCCACCCATGGCTACGCCCCTGCCCAGTCATGTGAATTATTCATTTATTTCAATTGACTGATATCCTGTTTTTATATTTTTTGTTCAATATAATTCAATTATTAGTGGGTCTTATGGTTGTGGAAGGCTTATATTAAGCCTAGGTATATTTTCACAAGCCCTGAATTCATTCGATTATTGACGACTGTTTTAAATGCAGTGTATTTGACTTTTAGTTGTACAACAAAGCTAATATATAGAACACTCTTTTTTTTTTATCGAGATATACATTGCCTTCGGGAAGTATTCAGAACCCTTGCCTTTTTCTACATTTTGTTACGTTACAGCCTTATTCTGAAATGGATTGAATAAAACAGTTTCCACAGCAAGCTACACACAATGCCCCATAATGACAAAGCAAAAACAGTTTTTTGGAAATGTTTGCACATTTATTAAAAATAAAAAACATTCCTTATTTACATAAGTATTCAGACCCTTTGCTATGAGACTCAAAATTGAGCTCAGGTGCATCCTGTTTCCATTAATAATCCTTGATGTTTCTACAACTTGATTGGAGTCCACCTGTCGTAAATTCAATTGATTGGACACAGGCCAAAAACCAAGCCATGAGGTCAAAGGAATTGTCCGTAGCGCTCCGAGACAGGATTGTGTCGAGGCACAGATCTAGGGAAGGGTACCAAAACATTTCTGCAGTATTGAAGGTTCCCAAGAACACAGTGGCCTCCATTCTTAAATGGAAGAAGTTTGGAACCACCAAGACTCTTCCTAGAGCTGGTTGCCTGGAAAAACGGAGCAATCAGGGGAGAAGGGCCTTGGTCAGGGAGGTGACCAAGTTTCACGATGGTCATTCTGACAGAGCTCTAGAGTTTCTCTGTGGAGATGGGAGAACCTTCCAGAAGGACAACCATCCCTGCAGCACTCCACCACCAGCCTTTATGGTAGAGTGGCCAGACATGAGCCACTCCTCAGTAAAAGGCACATGAGAGCCTGCTTGGAGTTTGCCAAAAAGGCACCTAAAGACTCTCAGACCATGAAAAACAAGATTCTCTGGTCTGATGAAACCAAGATTGAATGCCAAGCGTCACGTCTGGAGGAAACTTGGCACCATCCCTTTGGTGAAGCATGGTGGCAGCATCATGCTGTGGGGATGTTTTTCAGCTGCAGGGACTGGGAGACTACTCAAGATTGAGGCAAAGATTAACGGGGCAATGTACAGAGATCCTTGAAGAAAACCTGCTCCAGAGCGTTCAGGACCTCAGATTAGGGCAAAGGTTCACCTTCCAACAGGACAATGACCCTAAGCACACAGCCAAGACACTGCAGGAGTGGCTTCGGGACAAGTCTCTGAATGTCCTTGAGTGGCCCAGCCAGAGCCTGGACTTGAACCCGATCGAACATCTCTGCAGAGACCTGAAAATAGCTGTGCAGCTACGGTCCCCATCCAACCTGACAGAGCTTGAGGATCTGCAGAGAAGAATGGGAGAAACTCCCAAAATACAGGTATGTGAAGCTTGTTAGCGTCCTACCCAAAAGACTCGAGGCTGTAATCGCTGCCAAAGGTGCTTCAAAAGTACTGAGTAAAGGGTCTGAATTCTTATGTAAATGTGATATTTCAGTTTTTTTATAATTTAGCCAAAGTTTTTTAAACGTTTTTTTTGTTGCTTTGTCATTATTGTGTGTAGATTGATGACAGGGGAAAACAATTGAATCAATTTTAGAATAAGGCAGTAACCTAACAAAACGTATAAAAAGTCAAGGGGTCTGAATACTTTCCGAAGGTACTGTATATCATGAATCGCCCATAAGTTTAAAAAACAATGATATTTCGGCCATACTGTATCACCCAGCCCTACGGTATACACAAGGCACTCATAATACCAGTCATGTGAGTGTTGCAGTGTCATTCATAACTCCCTTTATAACACATCACTGGTCTACGACTATTATGGACCTATATTGACTTTCTGTGAATATTGGGCATTGGCCACACACTGTGTTGTTACATAGAGAAATGCATCAATTTAGAGACAGTAGCCAAGTTAATTCCATGGTAACGATACTGTTTTGTGAGTGTTGATCTGGACAACGATAACTGCATCTATACAGAAGAGGAAGTAGGACCGATACTCTCCCAGCTCATGTAGACTACCATGAAGGAGCATACATTTCAAGCTTATGCAATGCTTTTCAATGCTTGAATGCTAGTCTTGAGTCATACAATCAATATTCTTCACGAGGGTTGAAAAATCCAGAAATCCTAGATGGAGGATTCCTGGAATGAGGAGGGAGTAAGAAGGGAGGGACTCCTCCTCTCACCAGAATTTCGACTGCTTGCCGCCCCAGCCTTAGAATAGGGTGTGTACTGTACGGTCCAGTTACTCATCTTTCTCACTCTCAGATCACCTATGACCTCTAGCCTGGTCCCAGATCTGATGCCATGGGAGTTGGCTATATAGTACAAACACATCAGGCCTTCTGAGCACAGGTCAGAATAGCAGAACTCTCCGGAGAGCTGGTTGCCTCAGTGGGCCTAGGGCAGTCACCATCTTTGAATACAGGACATGAACAGGAGACCATCTTTGTTCTGGGTCCCAGGGGATGCCAGGGGGCCTTGTGTAGGAAAATCCCCAGCGGAGGTGTCTTACAAGGGGGTTTATCTTGGTAGACACAGCCCCTTTGATCCTTGCCTTCAAAGACGGATTGGAATAAAAGACACCCTTGCCTAGTGCCTCCTAAGCTCATACCATTATGTCTCTTTGTGTGTCAGACTGTCGGGGAAATGTGCTCTTCATCTGGTGTGCTGCTACAACGGAGAAGCAGTTCGAGGCCAATGTATAAGAAAAATTGTCAAGACTGAAAGCTCAAAGCAATCGAACCTCCATTGCGGTATTTACACAGGCATTTTCTTGCCATGATCAAACAAAATCTCAGACTGGTTTGCCATTGTATAAACCTACTGATTTTAAGATCACTTTATTGGTCAATTGCACTCAAGGTCAAACTGTAATTTGACTTCCGCTTGTAATTCAACCCTTCCAAAAGGCACACATACAAACACATACAGGTTTTTTGAGAGTTGTTGGAGGCTGTTGTGGGGGGTTAAGTGCCTTGCTCAATGACACAATGGCAGGCAATGGCATCTAGGATTTGATACCAGAAACCCTCTGGTTGCCAGCTCACCTCTGGTTGCCAGAGGGATTTGAACTGGCAAACCTCCGGTTGCTGGCTCAACTCATTGATCACTAGGCTACCTGCCACCCGACTGATGCTACCAGTTAGAGCCTACCATGGAGGACAATATCAGAATGACAGGTGGGCAGATGTGAACAAGACACTGCGATAATAATAGTAATATAATGTTATTCTTAACAATTTATGGACTAAAAATATTAAAACACCACCTGTGTGTACAAGACATATACATTAAAAACAGATTCAAAACCATCTTGAGGGAAGCAACGCAATATCTGATAAGTGCTATTTAATATGGTCTAAACCTTATTTTTGAGACCAGTGGGAGTCGTCGAAGAGAATTGAGTGAAACTACAGCCTCAATGTGAGGTAGGGGACCAGGGAAGGAGGTTGCACAGCGGTATAATGTACTCCCACTACTGTACTTTAAATATACCACAACTATAACCTGTGGTCCCCATCACCACATGCAATGACATCGGCATAGTTAGTCCTACTATGTAAGCCAAAATACCAGATGTGGGTTCAACTACTAAACTCTGCAAAAAAAGAAACATCCTCTCACTGTCAACTGCGTTTATTTTCAGGAAACGTAATATGTGTAAATATTTGTATGAACATAACAATATTCAACAACTGAGACATAAACTGAACAAGTTCCATAGACATGTCACTAACAGAAATGGAATAATGTGTCCCTGAACAAAGGGGGGGGGGTCAAAATCAAAAGTAACAGTCAGTATCTGGTGTGGCCACCAGCTGCATTAAGTACTGCAGTGCATCTCCTACTCATGGAGTGAACCAGATTTTCCAGTTCTTGCTGTGAGATGTTACACCACTCTTCCACCAAGGCACCTGCAAGTTCCCAGACATTTCTGGGGGGAATGGCCCTAGCCCTCACCCTCCGATCCAACAGGTCCTAGACGTGCTCAATGGAATTGAGATCCGGGCTCTTCGCTGGCCATGGCAGAACACTGACATTCCTGTCTTGCAGGAAATCATGCACAGAGCGAGCAGTATGGCTGGTGGCATTGTCATGCTGGAGGGTCATGTCAGGATGAGCCTGCAGGAAGGGTACCACATGAGGGAGGAGGATGTCTTCCCTGTAACGCACAGCGTTGAGATTGCCTGCAATGACAACAAGCTCAGTCCGATGATGCTGTGACACATTGCCCCAGACCATGACGGACCCTCCACCTCCAAATCTATCCCGCTCCAGAGTACATGCCTCGGTGTAACGCTCATTCCTTCGACGATAGACCATCACCCCTGGTGAGACAAAAATGCGACTCGTCAGTGAAGAGCACTTTTTGACAGTCCTGTCTGGTCCAACGGCGGTGGGTTCGCCTATTGTGGACAGTCTGAGCACTGATGGAGGGATTGTGCTTTCCATGTATAACTTGGGCAGTTGTTGTTGCCATCCTGTACCAGGTGTGATGTTCGGATGTACCGATCCTGTGCAGGTGTTGTTACACTTGGTCTGCCACTGTGAGGACGATCAGCTGTCCGTCCTGACTCCCTGTAGCGCTGTACGGACTTTGCAATTTATTGCCCTGGCCACATCTGCAGTCCGCATGCCTCCTTACAGCATGCCTAAGGCACGTTCACGCAGATGAACAGGGACCCTGGGCATCTTTCTTTCTTTATTTTTTAGAGTCAGTAGAAATGCCTCTTTAGTGTCCTAAGTTTTCATAACTGTGACCTTAATTGCCTATAGTCTGTAAGCTGTTAGTGTCTGAACGACCGTTCCACAGGTGCATGTTCATTCATTGTTTATGGTTCATTGAACAGGCATGGGAAACAGATTTTAAACCCTTTACAATGAAGATCTGTGAAGTTATTTCAATTTTTACGAATTATCTTTGAAAGACAGGGTCCTAAAAAAGGGACGTTTCTTTTTTGCTGAGTTTATTTGAAATAATTTCAAATACACTACATGACCAAAAGGATGTGGACCACGTGCTCGTCGGACATCTCATTCCAAAATCCTGGGCATTAATATGGAGTTGGTCCCCCTTTTGCTGCTATAACAGCCTCCACTCTTCTGGGAAGGCTTTCCGCTAGATGTTGGAATATTGCTGCGGGGCTTGCTTCCATTCAGCCAGAAGAGCATTAGTAAGGTTGTGCACTGATTTTGAGTGATTAAGCCTGGCTTGCAGTCCGTGTTCCAATTCATCCCAAAGGTTTCAATGATGTTGAGGTCAGGGCTCTGTGCCGGCCAGTCAAGTTCTTCCACACCGATCTCGACAAACCATTTTTGTATGGACCTCACTTTGTGCATGGGGGCATTGTCATGCTGAACTCGGAAAGGACCTTCCCCAAACTGTTTCCACAAAGTTGGAAGCACAGAATCTTCTCAAAAGTAATTGTATGCTGTAGCGTTAAGATTTCCCTCCACTGGAATTAAGGGTCCTAGCCCAAACCATGAAAAACAACCCCAGACCATTATTCCTCATCCACCAAACTTTACAGGTGGCACTATGCATTTGGCCATGTAGTGTTCTCCTGTCTGACTGCCAGATGAAGTGTGATTCATCACTCCAGGGAACGCGTTTCCACTGCTTTAGAGTCCAATGGCGGCGAGCTTTACACCACTCCAGCCGTCTCTTGGCGATGCGCATGGTGATCTTAGGCTTGCCTGCGGCTGCTCTTCCATGGAAACCCATTACATGAAGCTCTTGTGCTGACATTGCTTCCGGAAGCAGTTTGGAACTCTAGTGAATGTTGCAGCCGAGGACCGACCATTTTTATGTTCTATGCGCTTCAGCACTCGGTGGTCCCGTTCTGGGAGCTTGTATGGCATACCACTTCACGGCTGAGCCGTTGTTGCTCCAAGACGTTTCCACTTCACAATAACAGCACTTACAGTTGACCAGGGCAGCTCTAGCAGGGCAGAAATTTGACAAACTAACTTGTTGGAAAGGTGGCATCCTATGACGGTGCCATGTTGAAAGTCACTGAGCTCTCCGGTAAGGACATTCTACTGTCAATGTTTGTCTATGGAGATTGCATGGCTGTGTGCTCGAATTTTTTATTATACTTTTTTTTTTTTTGCAACTGTCAGCAACAGGTTTGACTGAAATAGCCAAATCTGCTAATTTGAAGGCATGTCCACATACTTTTGTATATGTAGTCTACTTCAGTGGTGCTTGATTGAGCTTGCATGTTGCAATGGAACCAATTAATAAGTCCCTCACATGCAAACCCTGTCCCCTGGCACACCAGGTGAAATAAAATGTTCTGATATATACAGAGCTCAACTGAGTAAACTAACAGCAAAGTCTGACACTAAAAACAACTGCTATTGGTTTAGGGGGTCCATAGGGCCCAAAGAGCAAAACTTTTTCAGAGCCAGCTGGTCAGCTTTACGACTTCAACTGATGTGGGTTTTTGTATTGGCATTCATTCACTTTCAAGAGCAACAGAAAATTGTAATCCTACCACCTCACCAGCCACTGCTGTGAGGCTTAGCCCTATGCTGAAAGCAGTGGCTTGATTGAGATGCCTCAATCAGTGGCTGTTGCCAAGCCTTTGTCCAAATCAATATACCGGTCTACAATGAAGTCATCCTGTCCACAATTAGGTCAGTCAGATAAGGCCAACTGTCACGAAGCAATCAGGTGTTTAATAGATATATATTAGCAGAGGGATTTGTCATGGTGAAAAAGGTGCTTAAGCACTGAACTGTCGTCGGCGTGGTGAGTAACCTAAACCCGCTACTGCTAACAATGCTAATTTAGTATGATACTTGCTCCTCGTAGTTGAGATGCTTTCTTGCTTCTAGCAGATAATGTAATTTTACAGTTTAAGTTTAATGGGGTCCTTAGAACTAAACAATAGATCAAATTTAGATTTGAGTTGTAGTGGAATGCCTGTGAGGGAAATATCAGGCCAATAGCAGGGCGGGCATGTTTCAACAGCTCATCACTAAGTGATTATGTTAATTTGATTAGGTTCACTTATTAATTCACCGTCTCTTATGAAGGGGGGAAAGTATGTAAAAATCCAGTTTTTCCTAAGAAATTCGATTTCACCTTGAAAATGACTGTTACTTTGTGGGAAATTCTTGTTACTCAGTACTGCCTATACTTGCCATATTCTGTAGGCTAGTTTATGTTCAGACTGTATGTAACAGAAGTTATAGAAGTTCTCCTGTTGGGATCCTAATGAAAGCACTAGGGCTGTCCCCGTGTCTTTTCTTTCAACAAATCGATTGGTCAAAATTAAAACGTATTTTTCCATATATAGACACACCCTAGGTGTTTTTAATGAAATCAACTATATGTAGGCTTCTGAACTTTTCTGATGCTTTAATAACCACACTGTTTGATTAAATAATTAAGACCCACAAATTACTTGAGGAAATCAGAGATTAAGATCTTGAAGTTGCTGGTAATAGGCTACACCAGCAGTCAACAACCTTTTCCATTTGGATTGCCAATTTAGCTTAACATTTCTACCCTTCTGCATGCCAGTTATGATTTTCATATGCAACTTTTCACAGAACAGTTTCATTAAATGTATAATAGTCTTTGTATCTCAATCATTTTCTGTGGTTAATCTACATTCTATCTAAATGAAAATATACAAATCTAAAAGTCACTTTTATTGCGATTGCCAACTATGTGAAAATAGCCTACATAAAGCCAACAAATAAACATTGCAGCCTGCAGGTAGAAAATGTCCTGATAAAAATAAATATCCTATCAATCACATTGGCTACCCATGGCCTGTCTGCAATGAACTTGAAACATTGTATCAACTAGGTGGCCAGAGACTAGCATGAGCAAACTTGCAACATTGTATAAAATATTCTGGGCCCTGAAGAGTTTCCTGCACCAGTGAGCTTTTGGATAGACAACTGTAGGCTATTTATGCAAGGGATAAGAAGTAATCAGGTATTTTATGATGTTTCCACTGGATCAGAGCATTACATTTTGCCCTTTCATGCTGAGTGGTTATAGAAAGGGAGAGAGCTGGAAACATGTTTTAAATACTTTGAGGAACTATTGACATTCTCAATTGATTCTAAAAACAGACTTTGTTTACTTGCTCTTTGAGGTGAAGAAAACCTTTCTTTGAGAAGCTCCACAGTTTATTATTGGTGGTAAGTTAAGACAATCGCAAATACTATCAGACAACCCCAAATCAGCACATGTATAGGCCTACATTTGCGCGCAGGCCAGGTATACTAGTCCTACATCTATGCTTAATCAGGTGTGAGTCCTTACTCAACATTGACAGGAGCATTTCAAACAAAAGACCATTAATAAATTGACGACTTGTAAATGGAATGACATTAAAAAAAACTTGAGTAGCATGGGTTGTGAGTTCTGCAAACATAATGTCCACTCTGACAATGACAACGGTAAACAACTGTATGGGTTGTGAGTTCTGCAAACATAATGTCCACTCTGACAATGACAACGGTAAACAACTGTATGGGTTGTGAGTTCTGCAAACATAATGTCCACTCTGACAATGACAACGGTAAACAACTGTATGGGTTGTGAGTTCTGCAAACATAATGTCCACTCTGACAATGACAACGGTAAACAACTGTATGGGTTGTGAGTTCTGCAAACATAATGTCCACTCTGACAATGACAACGGTAAACAACTGTATGGGTTGTGAGTTCTGCAAACATAATGTCCACTCTGACAATGACAACGGTAACAACTGTATGGGTTGTGAGTTCTGCAAACATAATGTCCACTCTGACAATGACAACGGTAAACAACTGTATGGGTTGTGAGTTCTGCAAACATAATGTCCACTCTGACAATGACAATGGTAAACAACTGTATGGGTTGTGAGTTCTGCAAACATAATGTCCACTCTGACAATGACAACGGTAACAACTGTATGGGTTGTGAGTTCTGCAAACATAATGTCCACTCTGACAATGACAACGGTAAACAACTGTATGGGTTGTGAGTTCTGCAAACATAATGTCCACTCTGACAATGACAACGGTAAACAACTGTATGGGTTGTGAGTTCTGCAAACATAATGTCCACTCTGACAATGACAACGGTAAACAACTGTATGGGTTGTGAGTTCTGCAAACATAATGTCCACTCTGACAATGACAACGGTAAACAACTGTATGGGTTGTGAGTTCTGCAAACATAATGTCCACTCTGACAATGACAACGGTAACAACTGTATGGGTTGTGAGTTCTGCAAACATAATGTCCACTCTGACAATGACAACGGTAACAACTGTATGGGTTGTGAGTTCTGCAAACATAATGTCCACTCTGACAATGACAACGGTAACAACTGTATGGGTTGTGAGTTCTGCAAACATAATGTCCACTCTGACAATGACAACGGTAAACAACTGCATGGGTTGTGAGTTCTGCAAACATAATGTCCACTCTGACAATGACAACGGTAAACAACTGTATGGGTTGTGAGTTCTGCAAACATAATGTCCACTCTGACAATGACAACGGTAAACAACTGTATGGGTTGTGAGTTCTGCAAACATAATGTCCACTCTGACAATGACAATGGTAAACAACTGTATGGGTTGTGAGTTCTGCAAACATAATGTCCACTCTGACAATGACAACGGTAACAACTGTATGGGTTGTGAGTTCTGCAAACATAATGTCCACTCTGACAATGACAACGGTAAACAACTGTATGGGTTGTGAGTTCTGCAAACATAATGTCCACTCTGACAATGACAACGGTAAACAACTGTATGGGTTGTGAGTTCTGCAAACATAATGTCCACTCTGACAATGACAACGGTAAACAACTGTATGAGTTGTGAGTTCTGCAAACATAATGTCCACTCTGACAATGACAACGGTAAACAACTGTATGGGTTGTGAGTTCTGCAAACATAATGTCCACTCTGACAATGACAACGGTAACAACTGTATGGGTTGTGAGTTCTGCAAACATAATGTCCACTCTGACAATGACAACGGTAACAACTGTATGGGTTGTGAGTTCTGCAAACATAATGTCCACTCTGACAATGACAACGGTAACAACTGTATGGGTTGTGAGTTCTGCAAACATAATGTCCACTCTGACAATGACAACGGTAAACAACTGTATGGGTTGTGAGTTCTGCAAACATAATGTCCACTCTGACAATGACAATGGTAAACAACTGTATGGGTTGTGAGTTCTGCAAACATAATGTCCACTCTGACAATGACAACGGTAACAACTGTATGGGTTGTGAGTTCTGCAAACATAATGTCCACTCTGACAATGACAACGGTAAACAACTGTATGGGTTGTGAGTTCTGCAAACATAATGTCCACTCTGACAATGACAACGGTAAACAACTGTATGGGTTGTGAGTTCTGCAAACATAATGTCCACTCTGACAATGACAACGGTAAACAACTGTATGGGTTGTGAGTTCTGCAAACATAATGTCCACTCTGACAATGACAACGGTAAACAACTGTATGGGTTGTGAGTTCTGCAAACATAATGTCCACTCTGACAATGACAACGGTAAACAACTGTATGGGTTGTGAGTTCTGCAAACATAATGTCCACTCTGACAATGACAACGGTAAACAACTGTATGGGTTGTGAGTTCTGCAAACATAATGTCCACTCTGACAATGACAACGGTAAACAACTGTATGGGTTGTGAGTTCTGCAAACATAATGTCCACTCTGACAATGACAACGGTAAACAACTGTATGGGTTGTGAGTTCTGCAAACATAATGTCCACTCTGACAATGACAACGGTAAACAACTGTATGGGTTGTGAGTTCTGCAAACATAATGTCCACTCTGACAATGACAACGGTAAACAACTGTATGGGTTGTGAGTTCTGCAAACATAATGTCCACTCTGACAATGACAACGGTAACAACTGTATGGGTTGTGAGTTCTGCAAACATAATGTCCACTCTGACAATGACAACGGTAAACAACTGTATGGGTTGTGAGTTCTGCAAACATAATGTCCACTCTGACAATGACAACGGTAAACAACTGTATGGGTTGTGAGTTCTGCAAACATAATGTCCACTCTGACAATGACAACGGTAAACAACTGTATGGGTTGTGAGTTCTGCAAACATAATGTCCACTCTGACAATGACAACGGTAAACAACTGTAATAATAATAATACATTGAATGCATTAACAAATTATTGTATCCAAACAAACATTGCAGATTAGAAATGATTGGAATTAACAGTAAATGTAGGCTACTACTGGTGATATATGTTATGGGGAATTGATAGACACAGCAAACCATGCACACAATGAAGTTATGAAACAATGAATACACAGGAAATGGCGGGAGAGAGCGCATTCTGGAGGGAGAAGTCCCTTCTGCATCTGAGCCACACTGCCATTATTCTTGAACTGTGTCATCCCCGCAGCCTCCTCAATGGATTAGTCCACTGAGACAGGCGCAAATCAAACAGGTGTCTCTTGTGCTATGATATATTTACAACTGCACCATTTTATTTTATTTTATTTTTAGAATTTTATTTAAAGCCTCTTGACCAAACAATCGACCAGTTTACTAAATGGGATCAGCCCTATAAAGCATACACAGTTTGAACACTGTTCCTCCCCCTATAGAGTCACTTCCTGGTACTCTGAGCTTTGCAGTCACATGAACTCTTTTGCACTTCCAGTTACCCGGCTGAGTTTTTTTACAGCCCTCTGCCTGTCTTTTTCCAACTCAGTCAGAAACTCACTCTCCACTGCCCTGCGCACTAGCGCCACTTCCGCCCTTCTACCGTTGTGACTCTACCTCAGTCGCTCAACACTGTGACAGCACAGTCAACTGTTTACTTAACCCCTTGTCCCTCCTCTTTTTCTCTCAGGCATCTGCTTGAACTGCCAAGGGAACACCAAAGGACCCGGCTGTGAGGAATGCAAGTATAATTTCTACCGGAGGCCCAGCGCTGCCCTTACTGAAGTCTGCGTCCCCTGCCCCTGCTCCAGCGTCACCTCTTCTGGCAGCTGCCACCTTGGTGAGTCTCCGAATCTACTGCGCCACTGACCATCACCTCATTTAATAACTCTGACAACTCTGGCTGGCTGTGTCTCTCCCCTTTGTGGGCAGGAGGCAGGGAGGCCAAAGCGGGAAGTGCCCCTACATTTGTTTTGGTTTACAAGACTGACTAACTGGCTTAATTATGTAATAGTAGCTGCCAAGAAGCAGCCATTATACATTTCGACAGACATCTTGTACTAACAAACAGCAGAGTTTAGATCCTTTTGACTAGAGAAGGTTTAGGATTCAGTAAAGGACCAATGTTCTATCCTCCTCTTAGTCCATTTTCTGTTTCCTATTGAGATTTGTTAACAAACCACATCTATGAGAACAATTTCAAAATGTTCAATGTTTCATCATGTTCGCAAGTGTTGTAATAGCCCCGGTTGTAATAGCTTGTTGTCTGTCAGTGCAGTCAGCTCAGTGGAGATCTCTCTCTCACCTTCTCTCTCTCACCTGCTCTCCCCTCCCTCTATCACCCCCCCTCTCATTTCAATTCAACAGGCTTTATTATTATTTTTAATAGATAATAAACAAAAGTGAAATAAACAATCAGAAATTAACAGTAAACATTACACTTTCAAAGGAATAGAGACGTTTCAAATGTCATATTATGGCTATGTACAGTGTTGTAACGATGTGTAAATAGTTAAAGTACAAAAGGGACAATAAATAAACATAAATATGGGTTGTATTTACAATGGGGTTTGTTCTTCACTGGTTGCCCTTTTCTTGTGGCAACAGGTCACAAATCTTGCTGCTGTGGTATTTCACCTAATAGATCTGTGAGTTTATCAAAATTGTGGGTCTGTGTAATCTGAGGGTAATAAGTGTTGCTAATATGGTCATACATTTCGCAGGAGGTTAGGAAGTACAGCTCAGTTTCCACCTCATTTTGTGGGCAATGTGAACATATCCTGTCTTCTGTTGAGAGCCAGGTCTGCCTTCAACGGCCTTTCTCAATAGCAAGGCTCACAGAGTCTCTAAATATAGTCAAAGCCTTCCTTAATTTTGGGTCAGTCACAGTGTTCAGGTATTCTGCCACTGTGTACTCTGTTTAGGGCCAAATAGCATTCCAGTTGGCTCAGTGTTTTTGGTTAATTCCAATGTGTTGCTGTACTAGGGCTCTGTGGGGTCTGTTTGTGTTTGTGAACAGAGCCCCAGGACCAGATTGCTTAGGGGACTCTTCTCCAGGTTCATCTCTCTGTAGGTTATGGCTTTGTTATGGAAGGTTTGGGAATCGCTTCCTTTTAGGTGGATGTAAAATTGGAACAACTTTTTTCTGGATTTTGATAATTAGCGGGTATCGGCCTAATTCTGCTCTGCATGCATGATTTGGTGTTTTACATTGTACATGGAGGATGTTGTTACAGAATACTGCATGTAGTCTCAATTTGGTGTTTGTCATATTTGTGTTAATTCTTGGTTGGTGAGCGGACCCCAAACATCACAACCATAAAGGTCAATGGGTTCTATAACTGATTCAAGTATTTATAGCCAGATCCTAATTGGGATGTCAAATTTTATTTTCCATTTGTTGACGTAGAAGGCCCTTCTTGCCTTGTCTCTCAGATCGTTCACAGCTTTGTGGAAGTTACCTGTGGTGCTGATGTTTAGGCCGAGGTATGTATAGTTTTTTGTATGCTCTAGGGCAACGGTGTCTAGATGCAATTTGTATTTGTGGTCCTGGAAACTGGACCTTTTTTTGGAACACCATTATTTTTGTCTTACTGAGATCTCCTGTCAGGGCCCAGGTCTGGCAGAATCTGTGCAGAATATCTAAGTGCTGGTGTAGGCCCTCCTTAGTTGCAGACCAAGCACCAGATCATCAGCAAACAGAAGACGTTTGACTTCAGATTCTAGTAGGTTGAGGCCGGGTGCTGCATGCTGTTCTAGTGCCCTCGCCAATTCATTGATACACTATAAATACAAAAGTATGTGGACACCCCTTCAAATTAGTGGATTCGGTTATTTCAGCCACAACGTTGCTGACAGGTGTATAAAATCAAGCACACAGCCATACAGTCTCCATAGACAAACATTGGCAGTAGAATGGCCTTACTGAAGAGCTAAGTGACTTTCAACGTGGCACAGTCATAGGATGCCACCTTTTCAACAAGTCAGTTCATCAAATGTTTGCCAAGCTAGAGCTGTAACTGCTCAGCTACGAAGTGGTAGGCCACACAAGCTCACAGAACGGGACCGCCAAGTGCTGAAGCACACACTCACTACGAAAATGCCCCTGGAAGCAACGTTAGGAGCTTCATGAAATGGGTTTCCAATGCAGAGCAGCCGCACACAAGCCTAAGATCACCATGCGCATTGCCAAGCAATGGCTGGAGTGGTATAAAGCTCGCCGCCATTGGACTCGCTGCCATTGGAGCAGTGGAAACGCATTCTCTGGAGTGATGAATTATGCTTCACCGTCTGGCAGTCCGACTGCCGAATCTGTGTTAGGCGGATGCCACGAGAACACTACCTCCCCGAATGCAGTGTCAACTGTAAAGTTTGGTGGAAGAGGAATGAATAATGGTTTGGGCTATCCCCCTTAGTTCCAGTGAAGGGAAATCTTGACTGGCCTGCACAGAACCCTGACCTCCACATACTTTTGACATTTTCTCAGTACATTGTTTTCACTGAGGAAATGCACAAGTCTGTTGCTAATGATGATGTAGAGGATATTCCCAAGGTTGCTGTTGACTCATATCCCATGGTAGGTATTGGGGTCAAATTTGTCTTCACTTTTGTGGATTGGAATGATCAGTCCTTGGTTCCAGAACTGAGGATGATGTTTGTGTTTAAGTATAGCCAATTGGAATTTGTGGTCTGTGTATATTTTATAATTTCTCCCCCCCCTCTCTCTCTCTCTCTCTCTCTCTCTCTCTCTCTCTCTCTCTCTCTCTCTCTCTCTCGCTCTCTCGCTCTCTCGCTCTCTCGCTCTCTCTCTCTTTCGCTCTCTCGCTCTCTCTCTCTTTCGCTCTCTCTCTCTTTCGCTCTCTCGCTCTCTCGCTCTCTCTCTCTCTCTCTCTCTCTCTCTCTTTCGCTCTCTCGCTCTCTCGCTCTCTCTCTCTCTCTCTCTCTTTCGCTCTCTCTCTCTCTCTCTCTCTCTCTCTCTCTCTCTCCCCCCCCCCCACCCTGTGTGGTCCACTCTTGTTCATGCTGCATAACATACTTAATAATAATAATACCTTTTCAGATAAAGGCTCTTTAGAGGACACTGATCAGACCGGGTGTTTTCTGATCTGTTTTTAAAAAATGGCTTCTCTTTAAGACCTATTCTAGACTGATATTTAGCAAAGCAAAATTCTGTCTGGTGATCTCAGGCCATCTTCTCACCATAATCTACCACCTACCAATCAAATAGCCTTTCCCACCATAGCCTTTGCCACCAAATCCCTGATTTAAAGTAGTTTTCTCTAGAAGGAGATGGCACTCTATAGGGATCAATGCCCTGCAGAACGATTCTCTTACAAGCAGGCTTAAGTCATCTATCACAGTGATAAATGCATCCAATATACATCCTATCCTCCTTGAAATTACTCCTGATGCTTCCTTCTTGTGAAGGAGAGACTGCAAAAGTAGCCATTTCACAGTGATTAAGCGCTCTGTGTTTGGACTGCAGGGTAAGTAGGCAATTAGTGACCTTCACAGGGATAAAAAGTGGATTAAATAAACACAGGTTGTGCTCATAAGCAGGGGTGCAACTGGGGGGGGTGGGGACATTGGTATATTTAAAGGCAAGGTGCAGTCAAAAACTTGATTTTGAAATAATACTGTGAAATTGTGGAAAGGATGATAATGCCCTTTTAGTGTAAGAGCTGTTTGAAAAGACCACCTGAAATTTCAGCTTGTTTTGGTGGGATGAAGTCTTGCCCTGCGTGGTGACATCACCAGGCTGTAAATTAGTTAATAGATCAATAAGAAAGAGAGTTCCAAACCTCTCTGCCAATAACAGCTAGTTTTCAGTTTTTCCTTCCCCAGTCAGACCACTCCCCCTCCCCAGTCAGACCACTCCCCCTCCCCAGTCAGACCACTCCCACTCCCCAGTAAGACCACTCCCAGACAGTCCTAGCTAAATTCTTGCTTGAGAAATTGGCTAAGATCCACATATTAAAAATTTTTAAAAAATAGTTTATTTTTTTATTTTTTTTAGTTTAAAGTCACAGTAAGATACTTAATTGCTACCCAGAAATGATTTGACATTGAGATAAAAACGGTTGCATTGGACCTTTTTAAAGTTATTGCATGTAACAGTATACCATCAAATTGTTTAATTACTTACCTCCACCTTTAATGGCAATTGATTCACTCTTGTCCTTCATACTCTACCTATATAATGGCACGATATACTAGATGTACCTAGATTGTCCTTGATGTGGAAGCGTCACAGCTGTTTTAGCACCGTTCAGTCTTCATTCAATCCTTTTAGTATCTATTGATGGATCCAACTCCCCGTCTGTCTGTCATTTAACTACACACACTACTACTACTACTACTACTACTACTATTCACTCATTCACACAGCGTTTAATGCACAGTAAGAATAATTGACAGCCAAACTGAAGGGACCACAGAGGAGGAGACTGGTTGCCCTGGCAATGCCAACAAGTGTTAAAATGCCTGTACCCCCGATAATGCACTGGGAGGGCTGTGAAAGCCCCTCTGGCTAAGTTGATGATGGGGATAAATGCTCCTGCAGTCCAATGCATACAAATGGAGGGTCAATCAGATACAGTGCGTCCTGGGGGGCTTTTGTCTACCGAGCAACGCCTGGCTGCTGACTATGAAATTGGCTAGTATCTTCTTTAATAAAATGTTATGCTGTTTCAAATGAAACAAAATACCCTGCTCTTGTTAAAGCTTCTAGAATTAGTTTGCTTTGCTTGTTCCAGAGATTATTGCATCCATTCATCCAATACTTCACTGACTGTATACGACAACAGCATTCTGAATGGAATTCTGTGTGTTATGTTTGTTTATTTGAGTTAGTAAATCCAAGAAGGATAATGTAGCATTTTATTGCATTTTATCGCCTACCAATCATAAAATCTAATTATATGGCTATGCCGATATTGGATGGGTATTTCATGACTCGTTCACATTTTTACAACTAACTTATGCATAACTGCTTCTTCAGCACGTTTAGGAGCATGTCTTCTCCTGTTAAACTTACAACCTGGTCCCTAGTTTTGGATGTGCAGTGGGGGCAACAGCTTGACCCCTTGAGCGTGTTTTGGGTGGAAGGTATCCTAGCTTTTAATAGCGTTGGTCCAGTAACTTAAAGGTTGCTGGTTCGAATCCCTCAGCCAACTGGGTGAAAAATATGTCTGTGCCCTTGAGCAAGGCAACCCTAATTGCTCTTTTAAGTCGCTCTGGATAAGAGCGTCTGCTAAATGACTAAAATGTTTTAAAAAATAAAATAAATGTGCTTCGGCACGTCTCATCTCATTCTCCACTGACTCAGAAGATTGAAGTGTATGTGTTTGCTGTGGAGGAGAGAAGGATGAGAGGGGAGGGAGGGGAGATTCTTGTCATCCACTAAGCAGTGAAGGAAACTGGGGGGAGCCCCCTAGCTACCACATGCCTCCTCGCTCGTGTGTCCCAGATCTTGGTTTCGTTTCACATGCTCTGTCTAGCATGGGTAGCATTGGTCATAGCGTCACTGGCCAAGAAGCTGAGAGAATTGTAAACGAGAGACTAGGCTACAGTATAACACTATCAAGCAAACAGGCTTGGAGATGTATAATATAAGGGTCGTGTGGGTTGAGGTCTCTATCAGTCACCTCACAACACCCCTGACCCATGGAAATCCATTAGCCATTAATATGATGTGATAGAAGGAAACTGCAACAAAAAAAAAACATTTTTAGTTTATTCATATGCTGCTAAATGCTGAATTTCAATATACAATACATACAGAACCTCATAGATTTCAGACCAATGCTAACTCTTGTAGTTTTGTGAGCGTTTGCCATCTAGGGAAGGATCCATCCTCCATTAACGGGTCAGAAATTGGGCCATCCTGTGTACACATGACCCAAATCTATGAATATGTCACTTTGAGGTTTTAATTAACCACTCGAAGGCCTTTTAATGTCTTTTGGGAAGAAGCCTCTACACTGGTACTCAGTTAATAATTTAACAATTCACTAGATAAATGATCAACATGGTACTGTACATGCATGTAATGTACAATGGTTTCAAGAGGCAGTTTAATCCTGCTTTTCCTGAGTCCTCGTTTTGAAAGGTAGACTCCGCATGCTGTGTTTCCTGTATGTTTGTTAGTTCCTTGTCAGTGGTGCTGACAGATGAGTTTATTAAGGGCCACACGTCCAGCTGGCAGCCACCCTGCTGTTTCCATCCACAACACAGGAGCGGACCAACAGTACAACTTCCTGTCATCCTGTAGTTTTCAGACCAGAGGTTCCCCTGCTTTGTTTCCCCCTCCAGGGCCACTCTATATCCCCCAAAAGTATTAACAACCAGTGTATATGAAACACTGAGTACGTTTACATGCACATTAATAATTTGATATCAAACTGAGTATGGCATTAGTCATGTAAAAAACACCTTACTCTGCTTATCCTAACCGATGTAAGGTCAAAATTGAGGTAACACAATTTCCCCTCTGCTGTTCACTGGAAGCTGCACACTGAGATAAATAAGGTATGGTGGGACAAGGGGGCGTCAGAGGTTCCAGTTTTGCTTTAGTTATGGCCATGACCTTGTAGGCAATTTCTGCAGACAGATACAAGTCTGTGTTTTGACCAACATGAATACAGCAGTTCTGTATGTTTAAAATGGGACCCCCCCTGTGGCAAAGGTCAAATGAATTGCCCATGAAGGATTTATCACATTTGCAATGCAAATGATTTTACACTCTGGTTCACCCAATACACTGAGGCTGGAAGTTTATTAGGCGAAAGGTAAAAGGCCAATGCTAAAAGAGGAAACCGTTTCACTCTCTGTCTCTCTCTCACTCTGCCCTATGACACTTTTTCACTAGAGAATGTAGTGTCATTAGGCTCCCTACGCACCACACAGGTTTTAATTGTCTGGCATGTACCACACAGGTTTCAAGGAGTGTCTGAGGAACCTGAATACTTCCAGCATGCGTCACTAACCTGTCATTGTGTGCATAAGCGTGTGTGTGAAATTAATTTTCAGCCTCTCTGCTGCAACAGTAAATGCTTTTAAATGAGCCCCTCTAATATTTCACTAATTGTCACCGCCTTCTATTTCCCTGCTGTGACTGATGATGGTCATTATCCTCCTAGCCTGTTACTCTGCACATTACCTGTGAAATTGGTTTAGCTCAAAGTGTGTTCCTCCTGAGTGGCAATCATCTGACGAGTCGAGGTTCTTTGATCTGCTTGGTTTACATTCTGTTGGCAGTCCATTGCAGAAGGCAAAGTGAGAGAAGGTACAGAGAGGGGTTCTAGTGCTTAGATTTAGATTTATATGTCACCATTCACCAAGCCTTTGCACCAGAGCAAATTTCACACCTTTTTGTTTATCTTCCTCACAATTGAACAATCATAAGGTAAAGTTAACTCAAATAGTAAAACAGTAGAAGAAATGGTGCTTTTGCATTCTTTAATTACCTCTCGTTGCCATGAGAGCAAGTGACTGATCGATTAATTGATATCTGACAATACATTTGAAGTCAGTACTCACTCTTAATGAAAGCCATTAAACTACAGTACCCTCAGTGGGCAGAAGTGTCTGGGAACGAGATTACTGTACGCACACAGTCTCTCTGGCATGTTTTTTCTCTGAAGACCTTAGACTTTGTGGGCCACGACACATCCATTTTGAGCTTAGTGATTAAAATTCAGGGCATAAAAAAACAAAGACGATGCATTTTGAGGAAATCTTGTTATGGTTTGTTTTCACAGTTAGTTTGAACATGACTCGCCTCTGGCGGATAACAGCGACTTCTGTTAATCCTTTTTTCATTAGATTTGGAGTAAAGATGGCACAGAAACAAAGGCAAGAGTGGAACCAACCGCACAGATTGTGGAGCTCCGATGTAGAACAGAAATGTGTCAGTCATATGTTGGGGATTCAGTTTAATAGTACAGGACACGCTGCTCATGCAATTCCACCATTTAGGAGGTGCATGAATGAGAGAATGGACACAACACCTTTCTTTCTGATATTATTTGTTCTAGACTGTTTGGCCCTGTGTACTTCTGGTTGTAAAAATGCATCTGGTGATACTATTGTAGCCACAGAGGGACATTGGATGTTTCTGGTCAACTAGGTGTACAGTATGTGCAGAGGACAAATCACTATCTTAGTGTGACGGGATTGGCATTGAAAGTTAGTGTACTCAGCTTCTTGATGGTATCCTAGCATCTTTGTCAATAATATATGTAATTGAGCAGATGCTTTTATCCAAAGTGACTTAGTCATGAGTGCATCCATGTTTACATATAGACGGTCCTGGGAACTGAACCCACTATCCTGGCTTTGCAAACGCCATGCTCTACCAACTGAGCAAGACCATGACGTACTGTGTGTTGACTTCTTATCCACAGAGAGAGTAAATGAAACCCGTCAATATAACTTTACCCTGCACATTCCTGAATGCTTCTGGTAGAACTGGAATGTTACATCTCTGCCACTGTGCTTATGCTTCCTGAGAAAAGTTGTTTTGTGCAGAGATTTGACGTCCAAAAAATAAATAAAAGGACGTCGTAATATTAGCGTTTTGTTCTCACAAAAAAGCTCTTATTGTGGTGTGTAAAGCATAATTTCTATTTTTCTTGTTTGAAGTGTTCAATTGTCTATCATACAAGCACAACCCATGCTACAGTCAAGCGCTCCAAAATGTTTATCCCATAGAATGCTACCACCACCTAGTGGTAGAAGGTCTTCTTGACTCCCCACACTGAACCTTGCTGTGATGTTTCTATCTTCCTTCCAGACCCCAGAGGACAATCTGTGTGTGACCAGTGTAAGCCAGAGTACCAGGGGCCCCACTGTGACCAGTGCAGGGGCGGCTTCTACAATGCGGACAGCATCTGCCTTCCTTGCAACTGCAGTGGGAACGCCGACCCCGGGACCTCGCCCCGCATCTGCAACCCTGAGACGGGTCACTGCCTGAGCTGCGTCAACAACACGTCGGGGAAACACTGCGAGCGTTGCGCTGAAGGATACGTGGGTAGTGCCATCATCCACAGCTGCAAAGGTCAGAATCATTCAATAATAATCAGAATCTTTGTTCTACTGACTATCTTTCATGTGGATGACAAGCGCTTCAAAGCAATTCATTTTGGTAGTGTTAAATTTAATCTCGCTTACTGTCTGTGTTAAATTAACATTTTGACAGTGTAACTCCTAATTCAGTGTTATTTTGTCTAGATTATAACAATGGATTCATATGTACACTGTGAAAGTGTTGAATTTCACATGGAGTTAAATATACATTAACAATGTTTCTATGGCTGATATTCTCCTGTAATCACCATTGAATAATTCCACTGTAATATTAAAGATGTATAATAAAATCAACAAACAAAGCTGAGGATGCATAATAGTAAAACAATTAGCAGTGACCTTTATCAAGAGACAAGACAGTGAAGTGTTCCTTGTGCTAAACACACACTTGCCTCTCTTCCCCAGCTATAGTCACTCCCACCCCTGAGCAGAACACGACAACAACCACCACCCTGACCCTGCGCTCCACCACCACTACCCCCTCTAGTGGCCACACTATGACTTCCACCTCCAACACCACCACCACAGCCTCCAGCACCACACCAGGTCTCCTCGCCAACACCACGGCCGCCATCTCCGAGGTCTCCTGGACCCAGTTCAATGTCATCGTCCTCGCGGTGATCATCGTGGCAGTGGTGGTGCTGATGGGCGTGGCGGGCGGTGTCTATACCTACCGCGAGTACCGCAACCGCAAGCTGAACGCTCCGTTCTGGACCATCGAACTTAAAGAGGATAACATCAGCATCAGCAGCTACCACGACAGCCTGCCTAACATGGGGGACGTGTCGGGCCTGCTGGAGGAAGAGGCCAGCATGGAGGTGGCGCCCAACGGCCAGCTGGCGCTTAGCAGCCCCATCAACATGTACAAGGCGTGATGATGGGCCATGGGCGGGGATGCTTCTTCTTCTTTGGTGTTTTAACGGCGGTGTGCAAGCTAATGTTTATTGGTGTTACCGCAGCCTTCTGGACTAGTGTGGTAAAGACTCATCCTCCGGGAAACTGTATTCTGTCCCATCTCTACCACACCCACCAACCCCAACCGTGGTGGTCACACCCACCATGGAACTCTGACTGGGGGAGGGATGTCTCTGACTGGGAGAGGCAGAGAGGGGGGAGGAAGGTCTCTGACTGGAAGAGGCAAAGATGGGGGGGAGGTTTATCATCCAGTCCTCAGGATTTTAATAATAAATTATCTGCTTGTTGCGGTTACTAAAATGCGGAGGAGCTGGAAGGATGGACTAACTACAGAATCAGAAATCAAGTGACTTCTGAGTCACCCAGACTGGGAGAAAACAACCTGAGTTTGAATGGTTCAGAAGGGCCTGGGAGTTTGAATGGTTCAGAAGGGCCTGGGAGTCTTTGTGCCCTTCATGATTCAACCTTTGAGCCACAGGGAACCACATTGACCTAGGAAGAGAGTGAAGGTGAGCATGTGGAGGTCCGTGAAGGCTGAGTGTCCAGCCAGGCCTATGAAACCAGTTAACTGAAGCCCACTCTGAAACGCTGCATCACACAATCAAAAACATACTGAATATTGACAGTATGTGCACCTCTTCAAATACGCATCCTCAAACACTATGTTTGCACAGAGAGTACTGCACACACATGCACAAGCACTAAATAAAACACACACACATGCAGACCTTGTACCATAATAAAACACATACACACAAAATAAAGAGAGCGTGTATTGTCCTGGTTGGTTTCAATGGAGGATAACTTGCTTCAAATTGTTTATTTACATTGTATAATGAGAGAGAAAATGGACAAAGTTTTGCAACGATTATGATTCATACAACACTGCTGTGGGGCCATTTTGGTATGTTTTGACACTAAAATGAAACGATTGCAGGGTTCTGGTACACTGTTAAGTCTAGGGCATCTATTTCACTTGGAGAAAACAAGAGGCTCCACATTTTAAACAAGTGTTTTTGTTTATGTTATTTGATAATTTATTGCTTTCTGTTTTCCTCAATAAGCTTTCTGCTAATGTGTTGCACAGCCAGATTTTAGCCATGCAGATGCCAGATGGCCCATTACAAAACATGTATTGGTTTACGGCTGAAACTGAAGTTAAGGCAGGAGAAGTCATTTTCATGGTTTCTTATTTTATTCATAATAATAATAATAATAATGAACTGGATTTGTGTAGCAAGTGCTCAAATGGTTTTACTATGATCCACTACTTCCACCTGGATGATGACATTCGAGTTCAGTAGGCATGAAACAGAAGAAAAAGACTGAAACGTGGAGACACTACCTAGACTTGTTTTCGTTTTCTGTTTCAAAACATTTTACCACCAGTGTTACCTACTGAACATGACCCAGCTGTCACAGTGGACAGATGAGGAAGTGCACCATACTAATTAAGAATCAGGGGGGATTATGTGGGCATGATTGTCTGAGGGCCTGACTGGGAATTTAGCCAGGACAGCGGGGTTTAACAACACCCGTACTCTTGCTACTTTTTTGGAGCATAGCTAGTAATACTTATGGAAAAGGATGAAACCATTTAGCGGTGAATTCAAAAGCATGCGAAAATAGGGAGGGCAGAGCTCTTTCCCAATAATTTTGAATGCAATGCAAACTGGTTTGAATTATGAGATTTGGGAGAACTATTGTCACCATACCAGGTTTCTTTGAAATTGTAATTACCTAACAATTCCCATGTGCACCGAGTGTACAAAACATTAGGAACACCTTCCTAATATTGAGTTGAACCCTCTTTAGCTCTCAGAACAGCCTCATTTATTCAGTGCATAGACTCTACAAGGTATCCAAAGCGTTCCACAGGGATGCTGGCCCATGTTGACTCCAATGCTTTCCACAGTTATGTCAAGTTGGCTGATAGTGAATCTCTGCTCTGAATAGCTCGTTCCATCTCATCCCACAGATGCTCAATTGTATTTAGATCTGGTGACTGGACAGGCCACTGTTGTTTGTGGAACCATTCCTGGACAATCCTAGCCTTGTAGCCATGCCTTGTAGCATGGGTCATTTTCCTGCTGAAAAAATCAATTCGCAGATGGATACACTGCTGCCATGAAGGGATGCACCCAGTGTATATCAAATGTCTAGTTTCAGTTATCAATAATGGTTCTTACCTCCCTTCAAGCTGCTCAACAGATCTGAAGCTCTGAACCCCCCCCCCCCATTTCCCTGCAATACATTTCTCCCCATCTTTCCACCTAGAGATCATGTGCTCTTACTCCCTCAGGTACTGTCCTGCTCATTGTAAATATGAACATGATGTACAGATTTGTTGTAAATAAGAAGCTACTATTGTAGATAGGAGGGTGAATTCTTTTCAGGATTGGGAAATTCTGGGCCTCTTCTCTGGGTTGTTTTGACATCCAGGCATATATTAGGGGTATTCTCAACTCTGATCTCTTCCCATTGAAACGACATACCAACCTTAATTCTTCCATAGAAGCATAGGTGCTGAGATTTACCAGATGCCTTTTCTGTCCGATACACCTTGTATATACCACAGCTAATGTAACCTACCAAAATTAAACTCTGTTTTTGTTTAATTTTTGTGTCAGTGTTGTTAATTTATTATATAAATGGTTCAATATGCAGAAATTGCTCTGGCATTTCCTGTTTGATAAAATTCGAATAGTTTGCCAAATTTCAGTTTATGACAAAACAAGCAGTCATTGTGTACCATCTAAAGCGCTGTGAAATTGTATTTTCAGTTGTTTGAAACTGGTGTACAAAACCTAAAGTAAAAGACGCAAAAACCAAACTTAAGAACGGGAAGCATAGAAACAGCACACATTACTTTAGAACAGATCTACCACTTCTCACTTAATATGGATTTGGTCCCCCCTTTGCTACTATAACAGCCTCCACTCTTCTGGGAAAGCTTTCCACTAGAATTTGAAACATTGCTGCAGGGACTTGCTTCCATTCAGCCACGAACATTAGTGAGGTCGGGCACTGATGTTGGGCGATTAGGCCTGGCTCGCAGTCGGCGTTCCAATTCATCCCAAAAGTGTTCGATCGGGTTGAGGTCAGGGCTCTGTGCAGGCCAGTCAAGTTCTTCCACACAAACCATTTTTGTATGGACCTCACTTTGTGCATGGGGGCATTGTCATTCTGAAACAGGAAAAGGCCTTCCCCAAACAGAATCGTCTAGAATGTCATTGCATGCTGTAGCGTTAAGATTTCCCTTCACTGGAACTAAGGGGCCCAAACCATTATTCCTCCTGCACCAAACTTTACAGTTGGCACTATGCATTCGGGCATGTAGCGTTCTCCTGTCATCCGCCATACCCAGATTTCGTCCTTTGGACTGCCAGATGGTAGAGCGTGATTCATCACTCCAGAGAACGCGTTTACACTATTCCAGAGTCCAATGGCGGCAAGCTTTAAACCACTCCAGCCTACGCTTTGCATTGCGCATGGTGATCTTAAGCTTGTGTGTGGCTGCTTGGCCATGGAAACCCATTTCATGAAGCTCCTGACAAACAGTTCTTGTGCTGACGTTGCTTCCAAAGGCAGTTTGGAACTCGGTAGTGGGTGTTTCAACCGAGGACAGACACAATTTTACACTATGCGCTTCAGCACTCAGCGGTCCCGTTCTGTGAGCTTGTGTGGCCTACCACTTCGCGGCTGAGCCGTTGTTGCTCCTAGACGTTTCCAATTCACAATAACAGCACTTATAGTTAATCGGGGCAGCTCTAGCTGGGGAGAAATTTTATGAATTGACATGTTGGAAAGGTGGCATCATATGACGGTGCCACGTTGAAAGTCACTGAGCTCTTCAGTAAGGCCATTCTACTGCCAGTGTTTGTCTATGGAGATTGCATGGCTATGTGCTTGATTTTATACACCTGTCAGCAACAGGTGTGGCTGAAATAGCCGAATCCACTAATTTGAAGGGGTTTCCACATACCTTTGTATATATAGTGTACATGGTATGTCAGGGATCATCAACTAGATTCAGCCACGGAACGATTTTGTTCTGGAGCGGATGGTCGGGGGGCCAGAACATAATTACAAATCATTTGTAGACTGAAAATTGACCGCAAGAAGACCATCAGATATGTTTGACTGAAACATAATCATTTCAAACCTTGCTTACATTTGTATACAATCACGTGTCTCTGTTATGTGTGAGAATATTTGGATAGATTTCTTAAATTAAAATCCCTTTGAGCTGATTTCCTGGTGTTTTTAGTCTTATGTTAACACTGAAAATTCCACACAACTTTTTTTGCTCAGAAGACCTGGGGGAATTAATGTAATTTATAAAAAAATATTTGATCAACCAAATAAAAATCAACATACTGTATCTGTGTTTGTGCGCATCACTTGCATGTGTGCGAGATGAGTGAGCCGTTGCTCAAGGAGAGAGAGACAGTTGGACATTGCAGTAGCATGTCATTTAGCTTAGAAAATATGATAGAACAGACTAGACCGCACGCGCAGATTGATTTTGTCCCGCCGCACCCGATGCGATCAGGACACGCAGGTTGAAATATCAAAATTAACTCTGAACTAATTGTATTAATTTGGGGACAGGTCGATAAGCAAACATTTATGGCCATTTAGCTAGCTAGCTTGATGTTGATAGCTAATTTGTCCTGGGATATAAACATTGAGTTGTTATTTTACCAGAAATGGACAAGGTCCTCTACTCTGAAAATTAATCCACAGATAAAATGGTAAACCAAGTTAGTTTCTAGTAATCTCTCCTACTTCAGGCTTCTTCGTCTTTGGAATTTATATGGTGGTTGGCAACCAACTTTAAGCTGCATTACCACTACCGACTGGACTGGAGTCTGGACCTCAGTTCATCTTTCAATCACCCACGTGGGTATATGCTCCTAAAAACCAATGAGGAGATGGGAGAGGCGGGACTTGCAGCGTGTTAAGCATCACAAATAGAATAAAGTTATATTTTAGCGCCTGGCTACGCAGACGTGCGCGAGCACTGTAGGTGCAATGATTGAATAACATGTATGTGTACATTTATTTTGCAATCCTCGAATGGTGAGCGATGAGGTCAGCATGTAATAACTTGGTAGCCAATTCAAAACATACTGTATCTTGTACACTGTAGTTAACTGTTACGCTATTATTAGTGTGTATTCATGTTTTCATCATGTCCCCCCAAAAAAATTCCACCGACACACACGAATAAGGCCATAAAGTTTAACTTTATTATATTTTAAGGAACATTTCAATTTTTTACATTTTTATGTTTTTTTTTTTCACATTTTAAAATAAAAAATAAATTAAGGCTTCTAATGGTATATAGAAATCTGGTATATACCATTAGAAGCCTTAATTTATTTTTTATTATAAAATGTGGAAATAAAACATAAAAATTTTAATGTTCCTTAAAATATAATTTTTTGGAAGTACTAATGTTAAGTTTCCCCACGACAAAAAACAAAACTTTAATACATGTAATCGTGTATACTTGGCAAAAACAAATGTAGACATAAATAAATGCATTTCTATAGCTTTAAAAAAAATTGTGGTGGAGTACAAAAATGCTGGCGCAGTTTCGCTCTTTGGGGCGGCAGGTAGGTTAGTGCGTTGGGCCAGTAACCGAACAAGGCAGTTAACCCACTGTTCCTAGGCCGCCATTGTAAATAAAAATTGGTTCTTAACTGATGTGCCTAGTTAAATAAAATAAAAAATATATTTTTTAATCTGAGTTAGTTTGACATCCAGGCCAATTGGGGCATTGTGGGTATTCTCCATATTGCATTAGTCCGATTGGTTGAACTTTTCCCACTGAAACATACTAATAATTATTCCATAGTAGCACATGTGCTGAGTTTTTCAGACCATTTTTCTGTTCAATAGGCAACGCCGTGTACAGCTAATGTAACCTACCAAAAGAAAAATATGTGTCCATAATGTTCATTTAATTTCTTAGTGTCTCACAGAATTCCTTTTCGAGGTTTGGGTGGTCACTTTGAAAATATGGATTTTGTGTTCACATTTTTGAAGTTGTAGCTTATTTCTGACACCCAGGGTTTTGGACGTTTTTTATTTTTTTAAAGTTTGCTGGTTATTTAGCAACGTCCAAAATCTTCTGGGTCGCATTTTTACAGCAATGCTAGTGGAAACTGAATCAGCTAGTGGTGCATACAAAAGCATGGGGCAAATGAAGGAAAGCAGCTCTTTTATTTCAAAAGCACTGAAGACAAAAACAACTACCTCTGTCATGTACTGAGTAAGGAGACCAACTGACATTTACATTTGTATGCCATTTGGATTTGGGATGGTCAGTCAATGTTTTCACTTTCAATATTAACAATAGGCTGTTCATAGTCTTGTCAACAATGAGCACTTTTATGTATACTGTGAGGTTAACAGTTTATATTATTTACAGTATAGTGTCCTTAAATGCTGTGAGAATTGGTTTGATACCAAGGCAATTTGACAAACCCTGTCTAATCATATCATATGATTAGACAGGGTTTGTCATAGGGTTTGTCATATGATCATATGACAAAATTTGTCAACAGCGATAAACTAAAATTCATACTGATTGAGCCTACATGACTTGCAGCTTGTTTCTAATCACACAGCATGCCACATACTGTACATTGGGTCACTCCTGATGCATCATGGTGAAAAATACTGAATGAAATCTGCAATTTGAGGATATCAACATACAAGGCCAATCAAAAGACCTTAAATTTGCCAACAGGTTTATCTATGTACAGGTAAGATTACTTTTTATACAGCTAATTTAAACACTTCTCTCACCATTCCCTCGACTACAGCAGTTGCAACTTCTCTCACCATTCCCTCGACTACAGCAGTTGCAACTTCTCTCAAACTCTTAAAAACACCTATTCAATTGATATTTATGAGAGAACAGTTTGTGCACAGTATAAAACAAATCAAAGGAAAATCTATTTCACTGAAGCAGTAGCGATGGAATGACAAGCAAATTGTGCCCCAGTCATTACCATATAGTGATGAACAACACCCATTATAGAGGGAGGGAAATCATTTTCTTTGTTGTGAAATGTTCATTGTCGGTACATTGTCTGGATCAATGGAGTGATAAGTAAAAAGGGTCGCACAATGCTTTTCTACCACCGAGGATGTTTTACATATCAGGGTACTGACTTAAAATAACCAACCTGACGATTATGGCGACAGTGCATATAGTCACCTTAGTATTTACACACAAACATAATGCGTCTAACATGCATTTGAAGTCATTTGCAAAGACATCTATTTGAACACTTATTTTGCATCGTACTTGTTGACCTAGCGTTCAAGATTTCAATCAAGTTTCAAATGATCCACAATCCGTGTCGTTCCACCCTTTTCCATCTCATAAATGTATATTGTATGTCGCATGACCGCACAACGGTTCAGTTATGATGGGAATTTGAGAGAATACACTGATTATAGTGTCCGCAATTCAGTAGTGTAAGCCTCTAGGACTGCTCATAGACAAGCAACTGCTCAGCATTTAATTTCTATGCATCTCTATGTAATAGTTGGCTCAAACTCATACAGCATCTGTAATTGGGCCCTGTTCGCTTGGCAGTTTTTAGTTGGTGTTGAAATCAAAAACGTACTTCAACAATTAAAGCTTTGTGTGGCAGGAACACAGAATCAATATTAATTCATGCTGATGTCAAACATGAGCTGCTGTTATTTAAATCCAATTAAATAAATAAGGTTGACTTTCCCAAGCGTTCTAAAAGACAGTCAGCGTGTCATTAGCAGTTTCTTGTCGTTGGCTGCAGCATATTAAACTGATGCTCTGTATCACAGAACATAAATATATAAAGATGGTAACTGCTTAGATCCATGGTCCGTAGACTAGTAGCCTGTGTTCAGTCCCATGTTGTTCAATGTTCATTAGGCTTTGCAATGGAATTTTTAAAAAGATGTTTCGCAACAAAATGAACATTTCTTATTGGACAAAGTCCAGGTAGTCCCGCCCTGTTTGTCTACTTTTCCTGTTTGGTGCCTAATGAACCCTGGCCCTTCTTCCTCCCACAGAAAAGTACCTAACTTCCTTCTGTCTCTCAGAGAAATGTCTTGTAAGCACATCGACGGCACTAGCTTCTGCGAAGGCAAACGAGTTTATGGTTGTTGAATTGACTCTAATCCTGGAAACCATGATGATGATGAATGATTGACAGCAGCGGCCCACCATTGTCAGCTTCACTAAAAGGCTGAGCAGGAGTCAGAGGACGAGACAGGTAGCAGACTCCATCACTCACTTAGCAGGGTAACACCACGTTAACAGGCCATCACGGACAACTGTCGTGGGAAGAAAAGAGATACATGTATAGGAGGTGAAACTGTCAAATGTTCATGTAAATCATCATTTGAGAGGATGCGGTACTCACTGTGGGGAGTGTACTCACTGTGGGGAGTGTACTCACTGTGGGGAGTGTACTCACTGTGGGGAGTGTACTCACTGCTAAACCAGCCCGTCGTACAGCGATAGAGCCTGGACGATGGACGGGTCTGCTTTGGAGCCCTCCTGGAATTCCTTCAGGGTCAATAATCCATCTGCGTTCTGAAAAACGACAAATCCTCACATTTGAATAATACTTTTATTACATATTACCACATGGATAATGGCTGGACTGCTGTTCAATATTTAAACCAGTAGAGGGCACTCCTCGTCAGTCTCAGCATAGTGTATAACAGCCTATTTAATGCACCCTTATACAACCCAATCAGACAGCGTTGGTCTGGCCCAGTTCCGAATGCCTCTTGAGAGACTATCTAACTCTCCATTGGGTTTGATAAGGAGTCTCTCTGACAAAAAGCCTCGGGACTTGGGCTAGCTAGTGTCTCCTTGGGGGGGGCATCAGAGTTTTCCGACTGAAAACAGGCCTTCTATGTGAGCAGTGCCAGCCGCACAGGGCACATGTATCCTACTGAGGAGGCTAGGAAGATACATTGGAGCCGCTGGCCTATCTTTCACATGCATTAGACAGGTGTGTGTGATTGGTTTACTCTACCTTGTCCATCATGGCAAAGATTCGGTCCACTCTTTTCTCTGGTGTGTTTTCTTCCTCAGGCAATTCCACCGTGTTCCCCTTTTTGTGACCAAATGTTACATTTGATTTGATTTAACATATGCATGGTAACACAGACAACAGACAACCCCCCCCCCCCCCCCCCCCCCCCCACACACACACACTCACAGGCCCTCATTTACAGAAAATATCACAAATTGCAGGTCATAACAATTCTATTTTTTTAACAACAGAAGTTAATAACTCTACATTTGCCTCTTTAGCACCATGCATGCAGGACACAGAAAGATCCAGTTTGCAATGTTCATAAATGAAAGCACACATTGACATAATGGCAGAGAGTAAAGTTCCTGCCAACGTAAAGCAATCATTTTTTGCGCTGCTGTAATTCTGGCAAGACATATTCGCTTTTCACAAACAGTAAGAGCCACGGAAGAACAGTGATTGACAGTAGTGGTGTTGGTGAAAAGGGAATCTTTTTTGGCAACAATGGTTGATAAAGACATCAAAACCTGATTCGAAAATGAGGAGACCTCTGGACATTCATGAAACCATATGCAAAAAAGTGCCTTGGGAACCATGGGGGAAAGAGCAAACAATTTGGTACGGGAACTATTTTAATTTGAAATATTTGACGTGGTGTGGTGTATAGTCGATATATGAAATAAAAATCGGTCATCTGATGATTGTGATTTCTTGATGATAATGAGATGTTGGAACAGACCGAGCAGCAGTTGATGGCAGTCTGGTAAGGATAGAGCCCTACACCATTGTGTGTTAAGGGATAGAGGTTTATTTGCAGCTGTCAGAAAGTATGTATATAATTTATAGACTAAGGCTGGGATTCAATCCGATCAAAGGAAGAGCTGTGTTATACAGCGCCTTTCTCCAATCGAGAATCTGTGGAAAGAACTGAAAACTGCTGTTCACAAATGCTCTCCATCCAACCTCACTGAGCTCGAGCTGTTTTGCAAGGAGGAATGGGAAAAAAATTCGGTCTCTCAATGTGCAAAACTGATAGAGACATACCCCAAGCGACTTACAGCTGTAATCGCAGCAAAAGGTGGCGCTACAAAGTATTAACTTAAGCGGGCTGAATAATTTGGCACGCCCAATTTTTCAGTTTTTGATTTGTTAAAAAAGTTTGAAATATCCAATAAATGTCGTTCCACTTCATGATTGTGTCCCACTTGTTGTTGATTCTTCACAAAAAAATACAGTTTTATATCTTTATGTTTGAAGCCTGAAATGTGGCAAAAGGTCGCAAAGTTCAAGGGGGCCGAATACTTTCGCAAGGCACTGTAGCACACTTGACATTTTAAAGGTAGTCCTAATTTCCAATTGAGCCGAGCTATGCAGCATTTACCTGAATGCAGTCTCTGCAAATCCGGGAACATTGCCTTTAAAAGGTGCATAATTGACAAAGTGAGATCGAACTGAATCCAATGAGCAGTTGATCAAGCATAGTTTTTTGTTACAGGATTCGTAGTTAGCTCTGTTCCCCATGGTGCACCATAAGCCCGGAGCGCTGCCCATAGCTGCAAATAAACAAAAAGAGGTCCCTGGTAAATTATGTTGACGTTGTACCCACCGTGGTCCCCTGTACGCGCGGCTGCGCGCAAACAAACAAACACACACACACATAAATGCCTGTTACCTGCATGAAATTACGGAATATTTCTTTAAATGCTAAACACTACACGGGACAAGGTATCATCTAAACTGTCTCAAAATGGCTCACTTAAGAGCAACAACCAGACATTCCCATTGAAATGTTGAAATACTGATTATGATGCTCCGTACCCATCAACTAAATTACGAGAATAGATCAAAGCTGAATATTTGAATTTGAGACAACCGAGGAAGAACTTACCACCATCTGGTAAATGGCATCCACAATATTCAGCATCTCGTCCCGAGTTATGTAACCGTCGTTATCCAGGTCGTAAAGTTTGAAGGCCCCTGCAAAAGCCATAAACAGCACATGGAGGAAACTTTTTTTTAAACTTTTTTTAGCCAGCCGCACCAATGTGTCAGAGGAAACACATTGCACCTGGCGACCGTGTACTGCACACGGCCCACCACAGGAGTCACTAGTGCGCGATGGGACGAGGACATCCCTGCTGGCCAAACCCTTCCCTAACCCGGACGACACTGGGCCAATTGTGCGCCACCCCATGGGTCTCCTGGTCGCGGCTGGCTGCGACAGAGCCTGGACTCAAACTCAGAATCTAGTGACACAGCGATGCAGTGTTTTAGACCACTGCGCCACTCGGGAGGCCCAGAGGATACTTTTTATATATTCCTTAGGACTGCTAATATATACAGTAAGGTGACACCTAATTTCACTACGATTGAAATGCATTCTAATACCTCTCTACCTGTTAGCCAATTACTGCATCAACAACTGTCAGCAGTTGATCAACTGAGGCGTGCAGGGGTGTGGGTGTGTGTGACAGTATCAGCATGTGTGAAACAGGGTGTGTGTCAGTATATCTCAACACTGCATACATAGCGTTTATTCCTGTTATCCCTGCCGTTCATCTACAACGACAGCTGTGACCACATACAGGCGTCTGGGAAGATTAGAGATCACCTTGTTGATGCAGGAGCCAACATGACTGGGTCAAAGGTCAGTGTGAGGAAATGGTAATGCAAAGCAGTGAGAGAATGGGATAGGGAGAGAGAAAGAGTGTGAATTGGTGTGTTATTTTTAATGCTGTGGCTGACTGGGTTTGAACCTGGGTCGACTGCGCGGCTCAAGACTGTGCTAGCCTGCTGAGCTAAAGTTTAGGCCCTAGGATATTTTCTCCAGGCTTACATCTGAGCTTCTCGTCCAGGGTCCCTCTGGAGGTGACCGACAGGGCCTGGATGAACTCGGCAAACTCAATACGTCCATCCTGCAGAGAAACAGAAGGAAAGAGGGAGATAAAGAGTTAGTACAAGAAAAGTGGAGGGAAGGAGAGAGATCGTGGAGGGAAGAAGTAGGGGAGCTCAGGGTGCACCCCCCTCCAAATAAAACACAATGAAATTGTTCAAAAAGTAGTATACTGGGTCTTTAATAGTCCTGTTTTAGTGGACCGATATAGCCCCCCCCCGACTATGGTAAAGCATGTTTGAAAGAGGGAAGAAGGATATAGAGAGAAGATCATGAAAGTGATAGACGCATAACCAAAGAAACAGTCACAGCCAGACAGTAGAAAATAATCGACCAGACACAGAAACAGGCTATTTTCTCCACAGAAGAGTGAGAGAGACCAACCATTCAATCTAATCTCACAATCTCTAGGAAAGAACTAAAGTCTGGCTTCTCAATGGAAATGACTGCAGACTGAGAGGACACTTAAAGCAAGCAAAAAAAATGTAAGCCATTTAGCAAACGCTTTTATCCAAAGAGACTTGCGTGCATACAGCATTTCCTTTTGGGTGGTCCCAGGAATCAAACCCATAGTGCAAGCGGCATGCTCAACCAACTGCGCTACAGAGGACCAGTACATTAGCCATGACATAAACATTTCAATTATGCAATGGAACCCAATCCAAGCATTTTATAAGGGATGTTAAGTGATGTCCTGTAAGGTTGTTAATTGGTTTACTGTTGTCCTAGTTTCTAAGAAAATAAAGTGAACATAAATGCGTTCCGCAGGCAGCCTGTTACCTTGTTCTCGTCAAACACATTGAAAACGAAGCTGGCGAACTTGGTGGGGTCACCGAAGGGGAAGAATTGCTTGTAGATCTTCTGGAAGCCAGCTGAATCCAACTGACCACTAGGACAGTCCTTAATAAAACCCTTATACCTGGGGGTGGATGGAGGGAGGAATGAGGAAAGGAAGAAGAGGGGAGGAGAGAAAAGAGAGAGGTGGTGAGCGGTGAATCGATGAATGGAACAATTACTGCATTCAGTGTGACTGATGAAACTCATTCCTAAAGTAAGGATCCCTGAGGCCTGCTAGAAAGATCGGATAATGAACGTCCTGCTATCAAGTAGCACAATGATAAGAGTGTTGTCTGCATGAAAGGAGGCATAATAAACAAATCAAATATCCCAAACATATTTGATATTTTGAATTTTTCTGACATTCACTATGAAGAAATAGCATCTAAAAGAAAATGATTAAAGAAATACTGTATATAATAATAATTACAAATACTAAGCTATATTATATGCTTAAAAAGTTGGGAAATTATATTATTTTATACTAATACAATTGCTCAGAGAAAGAGATTTTGTTTAACAAGTATAAAAACAATTCTCAAAAAGATAGGGGTCAAAATTATTAGCACCCCTTTTATTGTTATTTATTTTTTTACACCCTTTTTCTCCCCAATTACGATCTTGCCTCATTGCTGCAACTCCCCATCGGGCTCAGGAGAGGCGGAGGTCAAGTCATGCGTTCTCCAAAACATGACCGGCCAAACTGCCCTTCTTAACACCCGCCCACTTAACCTGGAAGCCAGCTGCACCAATGTGTCGGAGGAAACACTGTTCAACTGACAACAAGTCAGCCTGCAGGCTCCCGGCCCGCCACAAGGAGTCGCTAGAGCACGATGAGTCAAGTAAAGCCAAACCCTCCCCTAACCCGGACAACGCTGGGCCAATTGTGCGCCCCCTATGGGACTCCCGGCCACGGCCGGTTGTGACCCAGCCTGGGATCGAACCCCGGTCTGTAGTGAAGCCTCAAGCACTGCGATGCAGTGCCTTAGACTGCTTCGTCCCTCGGTAGGCCCGCACCCCTTTTTTTCAATACTCTAGCACAGTGGTTCTCAATCCTGGGCCTGGGGACCCTAGTGATTCACATGATTAAAATCAACAACTCCTCATCAGGCTTTGATGATTTGAATCAGGTGTATAGTGTTAGGGCAAAAATAAAAATGTGCAGCCCTTTGGGTCCCCAGGCCCAGGATTGAGAACCACTGCTCTAGCATGATACTGAGCCTTTTTCTGAAAATGTTTTATGAGATTGGAGGGATCACATTGGGAGGGATCTTAGACCTTAGACCATTCCTCCATCCAGAATATTTTCAGATCCTTCATCGTTTGTTTGTTCTTATGGACTGTCCTCTTCAATTCAAACCACAGGTTTTCAATGGGGTTCAAGTCCAGAGACTGATATGGCCATTGCAAAATGTTGATTTTATGGTTAATTAACAATTTCTTTGTGGATTTTGATTGGTGCTTGGGGTTATTATCTTGCTGTTAGTTTCAGCATCCTCGCAAAGGCAACCAAGTTTTGGGCTAAAATGTCCTTGGTAAAGTCCATTGTGCCCCAGAACCAGTGGATGCAAAATAGCCCCATAACATCAAAGATCCACATCCATATTTTTTATTTTAAATTTTAGTTTACCCCCCTTTTTCGTGGTATCCAATTGTTAGTAGTTACTATCTTGTCTCATCGCTACAACTCCCGTACGGGCTCGGGAGAGACGAAGGTCGAAAGCCATGCGTCCTCCGAAACACAACCCAACCAAGCCGCACTGCATCTTAACACAGCGCGCATCCAACCCGGAAGCCAGCCGCACCAATGTGTCGGAGGAAACACCGTGCACTTGGCGACCTGGTTAGTGTGCACTGCACCCGGCCCACCACAGGAGTTGCTAGTGCACGATGAGACAATGATATCCCTACCGGCCAAACCAGGACGACGCTAGGCCAATTGTGCGTCGCCCCATGGACCTACCGGTCGCGGCCGGCTACGACAGAGCCTGGGCTCGAACCCAGGGTCTCTGGTGGCACAGCCTTAGACCACTGCGCAACCCGGGAGCACCACCCACCACCATATTTTAACTGTAGGTATGAGGTACTTTTCTGCATAAGCTTCTATTCTTCAACGCCAAACCCATCACTGGTGTGCTTGGCCAAAGAGCTCTATGTTCATGTCACCCTTGCACTGGTTCTAAGCCAAGTGCAAATGCCGTTGATCAAACTCCCGGCGCTCTTACCTTACTTACAAACAAAACTTACCCCTAGCCTTGAGAAAGACCAGTCTTTCATCCAAAACCACACTGTTCAGGTCTTTTACTTTCCCACACTGTATCTGAACGAGGAAGAGATGAGGGACTGACACTGCTCCCACACAAGGGTGTAAGCAGTAGGCTCACTAGTGGATGACAGCGACAGCCCCTGTTTTATTACCGTTTGATGTGTTGTTTGCCTACTCGGCAGACAGAACGATCCCCTGGCATTGTGATTTGTAATCTCTCGCTCGGCTCTATTCATGTCAGCTAGCTAGCACTGTAAACGCTTTGGGTGAGAGTCTTCTTCCAGCACTGACTTCACAGTACGGGGTGATGCAAAATCACTTCAAAGACAAGCGAGGCAAAATAGGGATCGGCAGGGTATTGTGGTTGGTGGCGGGCAGAGAAGTTTGTGTGTGGGTGTGTTGTCTCTTTCCAATGGCTTCCTCTCACAGTATGATCTGTGAGCTGACATAGAAGCTCTCGTAGGCCTTTTTGCAGCTATAGACAGAGACAAACACATTTCAGTCTAGCCCAACTCACAAAGATATGACTGGGGACAGGGGCATGAATGGGTACTGGGGACGGGGCATGCCTGGGGACAGGGGCATGACTGGGGATGGGGCATGAATGGGTACTGGGGCATGACTGGGGATGGGGCATGAGTGGGGAGGGGGCATGAATGGGTACTGGGGACAGGGGCATGACTGGGGATGGGGCATGAGTGGGGAGGGGGCATGAATGGGTACTGGGGCATGACTGGGGATGGGGCATGAGTGGGGAGGGGGCATGAATGGGTACTGGGTACAGGGGCATGCCTGGGGACAGGGGCGGGACTGGGGCATGAGTGGGGACAGGGGCATGACTGGGGATGGGGCATGAGTGGGGAGGGGGCATGACTGGGCACGTGGGCATGACTGGGGACGGGGCATGACTGGGACTGGGGCATGACTGGGGACGGGGGCATGACTGGGGACGGGGCATGACTGGGGACAGGGACATGACTGGGGACAGGGACATGACTGGGGATGGGGCATGACTGGGGACGGGGCATGACTGGGGCATGACTGGGATTGGGGCATGACTGGGGACGGGGCATGACTGGGGACAGGGACATGACTGGGGACAGGGACATGACTGGGATTGGGGCATGACTGGGGACGGGGCATGACTGGGGCATGACTGGGATTGGGGCATGACTGGGGACGGGGCATGACTGGGGCATGACTGGGATTGGGGCATGACTGGGGACGGGGCATGACTGGGGACAGGGACATGACTGGGGACGGGGCATGACTGGGGACAGGGACATGACTGGGGACAGGGACATGACTGGGGATGGGGCATGACTGGGGCATGACTGGGGACAGGGACATGACTGGGGATGGGGCATGTGAGGGGTCATTTTCTCTCTCCTTCTCCTTCTGACTGCTCTTCCTTCTTTGAGTCTACATGTTATGTCGTTCAGTAACATGTCTCTCCGCAGTTTTCGATAAGTTTCTTATCAGAGTGGGAACTCGACCCAGTGTCAACAGCTCTAAATCTGTGGTGTGTACGGGGAGCCACAAGAGGGGGAGCCACAGAACTTGGCACAGAAAGGTTATGAGGTCAAAATAACCTAGCACTGGTCTGAGGTGATGCGTTGTGACAGAAACGTCCTTTGTTTTGATTGGCTATGTCAAACATAAATGTTTAGCTGCTTTTGCGACACCACATCTCTTATATTCTGCTCTTATGGCCAGTTTTTGTAAACTTCACTCAATACTTGTTGATATTTTTACTTATTTAAGTTGTCCTACGGCCAATCGTGCATGTTTTATTTTTTTTAAACAGTGAGTTCTGCCTAAATATAGTAATGAATTTGGCGACCGGCAAAACGGGTAACATCAGAACACGGCACCACCTTCATAACCCCAGAGACTAGCCAGAGGTTATAATAACTATGAGGAGATAACATCAGGGTTGTATACGGCTACCAAGGCAGCAGCTTCTCAGGGTGTGGACCTCTGGCTACAGGCTGAGGGCCAGGCTGGTCTAGCGAGGTTATGTCTGCAGCTGCCACAACTAGTGGCGGTGCCAGCAAAGTCTCAGGCAGGAGAGCTGTGCCACTGGGCTCTGTTGTGGTACCTGGCCCACGTACATATGTGTGTGGCCTGACACCTCAGCCAACACACTGAGTCTGGGCACAGAGCCTGGCCAGCCCACCACCATTCCTCAGAGGATGGCCAATGATAGATTGTTTTCATCAAGCCCTTTTCACTAGGCTTCACAGTGTTCTTTTGAAACACGGCAGCCATTTTGTGCCCGAGCGCTCACCACACTTTATAGTGGAGGAGAAAGCAGTGATTTCGCAGGCAGTGGATAGTTATAGGGCATTGCTACTACATTACTGTGACAGGCCAGGTATGAAATGTAGAAAGGACACCCATTGTCTTGCGATGTCACAGGATCTTTACCAACCACCTCAATTTAACGTTTCATTCGAAGGACGGTGTCTGTCCAAATTCAACTTGAGGCATCAGCTACAATACTTTGAAAGCTGTAACGCCTTACAAAGAGCCTTCTATTTCAAGATGTGGTTATGAAAGCCTGGTGATGCATTAGGTGTCCATGGTAACGAGGGCTGAACAGGAAGGTTGCTGTAACATAAACACTGTAGGAGTTTGCTGAAGTTTTTAGCGTTCCACAAATATGGTTGATGCAAAATCGACAAAACAGAGAGTGCCACTGAGTTCTGGTGCCAACTATAATGCCAGATGACTCACCACCTACAGCTGTTGTGCCCTTGAGCAAGGCACTTTACCCCTAACCTGCTCCAGGGGTGCATTGCAGCTTTGCAGTTGAACCGGAGGTTTTCACAGATGTATTGCATTGTTGTTGACTGACAGTACACAAGTATAATGGAGCATTTGCAATACGGGGTTGACTTAGTTGTTAGCTGAGACAATAAGAGGAACTTACCATTGTTGTACCTCTTTTTCTGTGACTGCAGACAGAAAACAGAGAAAAGGAGATTGTTAGAAGAAAAACAATTGACATAAAGACAACACACAAGACCGACAGGAGGTTTTCACTGATGGCTGATATGTTATTCAGTCGCTGAAATAACTTACATCTGCTGGGAGTGAAATGCTATAAGAACGAACATCAATACATCATAAATGTTAACACCATGTGCACTGTCAACAAGTGTATATTCTGTTATTATTCTGTTATTACTCCAGATATCAGCGTGCACCAATTGTATTTATCAGGAGTCAACTGCATTTGTTAAAACATAGGTATTTTCTGACAAACTATTAGTTCCTGACAAATGGAGAAGCAACAGCACCACAAGTCCACTATTTGGATGGGCTTGCACGGGCCTCCATCACCATTCTGTTGACAGCACAGGCAGCTGTCACGCCCTGACCATAGAGAGCTTTTATTTTCTATGTTTGTTAGGTTGGGGTGTGATTTAAGGGTGGGTTATCTAGGTGAATTATATTTCTATGTTGGCCTAGTATGGTTCCCAATCAGAGGCAGCTGTTTATCGTTGTCTCTGATTGGGGATCATATTTAGGTAGCCATTTTCCCATTGTGCTTTGTGGGATCTTGTCTATGTATAGTTGCCTGTGAGCATTATATTAGCGTCATGTTTCGTTTGTTCGGTTTGTTGTTTTGTTCTTTAAAGTTTTCTATTCCAAAATAAAGGATGGAAACATACCACGCTGCATCTTGGTCCACTTCTTATAACAATCATGACAGAAGATCCCGCCACAAACGGACCAAACAGTGTGGCCAGGAGGAGAAGACATCCTGGACTTGGGAGGAGATAATGGCAGGAGACGAAAGCCTTCCATGGAAGCAGACACAGGAGGATCAACGGCGACTCTGAAGTTCATGACCACGACGGAAGCCCCAGAGGCAGCACCCCAATTTTTTTGGGGGGTGGGGCACACGGGTTGGTCGGCGGAGCCGAGGGGCTAGTCTGAGAGCAAAGAGGAATATTGGGATAGACTGAGCGAGGAGTATTGTGAGATAGTTGAGGGGAGTGATGAGGTAGAGTGGATGTTTTGGTGTCTGGAGCAAGACAGTCGCCGTGAGGAGCGTGGGACCAGTTTTGCGGAGATACGCAATGTGTCTTCAGTGCGCATCCACAGCCCGGTGCATTCTGTGCCAGCTCCTCGCACTTGCCGTGCGAAAGTGAGCATCCATCCAGGACGGGTTGTGTCGGCTCAGCGCTCCTGGTCTCCAGTACGTCTCCTTGGTCCAGGATATCCTGTGCCTGCTCTATGCACTGTGTCGCCAGTGCGCCTTCACAGCCCAGTGCGTCCTGTGCCAGCGCCCCGCATTTGCCGGGCTAAAGTGAGCATCCAGCCAGGACGCGTTGTGCCAGCTCTACGCTCCAGACCTCCAGTGCGCCTCCACGGCCCAGTATATCCTGCGCCGGCCATACGTACTGTGTCTCCAGTGCGCCTCCACAGTCCAGTACGTCCTGTGCCTCCTCCCCGCACTCGCCATGAGGTGCGTGTCATCAGCCCGGTGCCACCTATACTGGTCCCACGCATCAGGCCTCCAGTGCGCCTCCACAGTCCAGTACGTCCTGTGCCTCCTCCCCACACTCGCCATGAGGTGCGTGTCATCAGCCAGGTGCCACCTGTACCGGTCCCACACATCAGGCCTTCAGTGCGCCTCCACAGTCCAGGACTTCCGGGGCCGGAACCTCCTGAGACGGTCCGTGGGTATGAGCCTCCTGAGACGGTCCGCGGTCCGGAACCTCCTGAGACGGTCCGCAGTCCGGAACCTCCTGAGACGATCTGCGGTCCAGGGCCTCCAGCGGGGGTTCTCAGGCAGGAGCCTCCTGTGAGGGTTCCCAGTCCGGAGCCTCCGGCGACAATCTACGGTCTGGAGTCCCCGGCGAAGAACCACGGTCCGGAGTCCCCGGCGACAATCTACGGTCTGGAGTCCCCGGCGACGATCTACGGTCTGGAGTCCCCGGCGAAGAACCACGGTCCGGAGTCCCCAGCGACGATCTATGGTCCAGAGTCCCCGGCGACGATCTACGGTCCGGAGTCCCCGGCGACGATCTTACTGTCCAGTTCCTCTGGCGACGATCCACAGTCCGGTTCTTCCGGCAACGAGCCACGGTCCGGTTCCTCCGATGACGTGTCCACGAGCGGAGTGGGTACTTCGTCCTGCACCGGAGCTGCCCCCGACGGTAGATGCCCACCCGAACCCACCCCTATTGAGTCAGGTTTTGCGGCCGGAGTCCACACCTTTTGGGGGGGGTACTGTCACGCCCTGACCATAGAGAGCTTTTATTCTCTGTTGGTTAGGTCGGGTGTGATTTAAGGGTGGTTATCTAGGTGAATTATATTATGTATGTTGGCCTAGTATGGTTCCCAATCAGAGGCAGCTGTTTATCGTTGTCTCTGATTGGCGATCATATTTAGGTAGCCATTTTCCCATTGTGCTTTGTGGGATCTTGTCTATGTATAGTTGCCTGTGAGCATTATATTAGCGTCACGTTTCGTTTGTTCGGTTTGTTAGTTTTGTTCTTTAAAGTTTTCTATTCCAAAATAAAGGATGGAAACATACCACTCTGCATCTTGGTCCACTTCTTATAACGATTGTGACAGCAGCTTAGTGATGAAATCAACTTAATGGGCTGCCTCTGTTCTTCAGAAAGAGACATTTGTTTGCATAGCATCAGAGTGTTTAAAACTCAAGAGAGATATTGAGACCACACTTGAGCTAATAGTGGATCAAGAACAGTGGAACAGGAACTTCATTGCCCCCTCCCCCAGAAAACAGAAACTCACTGCCATTGGATACACTACAGTTCAAATGTGAAGATTTCTGACATGATTTCATAGAGATACGAAGTCTACCTTAAAATAACAGATCTCCATACTCCCTAATTTCCTTTACTCAGTCGTACGGGTGGAAGAAAAAAAACATCCAACTTCATTAAATAAAATCTACTACCTTGGGTCCGGGGGAAAAAATCCTCGTGGGCTCTCGGAAGCAATTCATCTCCATGGAAACCAGAGAACATATGCATACCAGGGGGAACAAAGGGTAGAGCTGTAGTAGACAATAAGAAATATTCTGACTGTGAGTGAGTGCAGAACGTATATGAGTGAGAGAGTATTGAGTTATTAGCCTGCAATTAGTGGCAGCAGTGGGATGTTATGCTGTTGTTAAACAATACTCACTGTTTATGGTCAAATATATATATATATTCTACCTGCAACCAAAAAGGGTTCTTCAAAGGGTTCTCCTATGGGAACAGCCAAAGAACCCTTTTAGGTTCTAAATAGCTCCTTTTTTTCCTAAGAGTGTAGGAGGAGGAGAGTACTGGGAGGAGGAAAGTAGGGGGAGGAGGAAGGGAAGAGGACAGTAGGGGGAAACAAAGAAAGAGGGAGGGTTTAAAAGGAGAAAAGATATGGAGTGAGCCTCTCCAAGCGAAGGGCAGAGCAATAAGAAATAAGACGAGCTGCAGTCATGCTGAAAAGAAGAAGAGGACAGAGTGGAAGAGAGTAGGGAGAGGAAGCAACAACAAAGAGGCAGACAGAGAAAAAGGGAAGAACAGAGGAAGAGCTAGATGGAAAGGGGAGAAGGGGAGTTAGAAGCAGGAAGGAGGACTAGACCTAGAACCTGCATAGTGCAGAGCTATCGAAAGCTTTGTGGATCAGTGTGTGCACGTGTGCATGGTATAGTGAGTTTGACTGTTGCTTGTGCAGATGGATTGAGGCAATATGATCCTTTGAGCCAATGTGTGTGACTGTGTGTGTGCAGTATGGAGAGAGTGTGTGTACTGTGTGTGTGCAGTATGGAGAGAATGTGTGTACTGTGTGTGTGCAGTATGGAGAGAGTGTGTGTACTGTGTGTGTGCAGTATGGAGAGAATGTGTGTACTGTGTGTGTGCAGTATGGAGAGAGTGTGTGTACTGTGTGTGTGCAGTATGGAAAGTGTGTGTACTGTGTGTGTGTGTGGGTGGGCATGTTAATGGCTTTAGCGGAGGCTGGCTCTTAGAGCTATGCCAATGAGAACCTAATTATACCCTTCCATTTCTCAAGGAAAAACAATTACAGGGTCAAAAGAAACAGAGCAGAAAACAGGAGAAGCTTGCATAATCTGACAACAGCAAGATCATGCAAGACTGCAAAAAAGGGCTTTATAAATACATTTGACTGATTTCAACAAGTCAACCAACTAAATAAGCTAACTCAAAACGCATTTACGCCAGCCCCCTAGGTTATCACCAGTAACCCTGCACATTGATTTGGTACTGACCCTGTATATAGAGTATATTCTGTGTGGCTTTATTTCTTGTGTGTTTTTATTATTACTGCATTGACCAATAAAACCTGATTTGATTATTTGTATCTTATCTTCTTACCTTAGATATTTAGTACGGCATTGTAGGGAAAGAGCTTGCAAGTAAGCATTTCACTGTACACGTGTTGTAATTACACCTGTTGTATCCTGTGTACTTGACAAATAAATGTTGATTTTATCTGATTGATTTGTCATGTCTTAGTGGACTAAATCAGTGTTTCCCAGACTTGGTCCTGGGGCACTCTCTCTTGGTGCACCATTAGTTTTCTGCCCCAGCACTCACTACGCAGCTGACTCAAATAACCAACTCATCATCAAGCTTTGATGATTTGAATCAGCTGTGTAGTGCTAGAACAAAAACCAAAACGTGCACCCGGGGGGGGGGGGACCCCAGGACCGAGTTTGGGAAACCCTAGACTAAATTACCTCAGTGAGAGATGTGTAGTAAACAAAAGCTGCTTTCTCGTCATTCCTTTTTGCATGCCCAGCACTTTCCTCCTCAGGACTGAATAGACTTCCATGACAAATTCACTCTCCAGAGTACATGAGAGCCATCTTAGGTGCTTCTCGTCATATCGCTATCACCCTGTATTAAAACTGAAACATTGACTGTGGTGAATGCTGATTGCTGAGGCAATGAGACTATATGGAAGTGATCTCCCTGCGATGAAGTTGCATTCAGAACCAAAGAGTGATGTCTCAACCGCACCCTCCTCCCGACAGCACTTTAGGTTGGCACACATACTGCTATAATTAGGAAACGCGAGACCCCGTGTGAGAGCATGAAATTAGCCCGTTTGACATGCTCACTTCCCTTCTCAATGGGGGGCGTCTTCATCCACACATACACACACACACTAGTTCACACGCTACACCTCACCATGAAAGATGTCTCTTGCCATTACACACATTCAAACACAGGAAAATAATATTCTGATTTATTTCTGTGAAATCTCTTCTGAATTCTAACTAGCTAACAAATTATCAAGGCTGAGCAGAGAAGCTTAAATATGCACTATGCGGAAATCGCTCCTCCATTTCCTGGTTGCAAAAATGTGTATAGTTCGCTCAATGTAGAGAATCATTGTACCATCTAAACTGATGTGATATATCTTTTCCATAACCAAAGTCATTTTATTTTCAGCTGTTTGAAGCTGGTGTTAAAAACTTAATGTAGGGGAAGGATAGAAATAGAGCACAAAGAACAGATCTACCGCTTCTTAGACTTTTATTTTTTAACCTTTATTTAACCAGAAAAGCTTCTTAGACTTGCTAAGAAGAATGACAGGTCTATAACACACATTTCTATGTGAATTTGGTTGGGTTGCACAAAAAGGGACATATTTCAGCTTTAATATCTAACACTACCAGCAGGACATATAGTGTACATCAGTAATTGTCTGGTAATAAATGTCAACTCCAAATAGTTTATGATGACAATAATATATTTGATTTAAAAAGCATTTTTCATAACAACAACGATTATGGTGACATCCTTACCGCCCAATGTATTACTATTGTCAGGTGAAATTGTTGCATACAGCACCTTTAAAGATGCACTATGCAGAAATCGCACCGTCATTTCCTGGTTCCTAAAATTAGAATAATTTGCCTAATTTCAGTTTATGTGACAAAACAAGGAAGTATAGTGTAGAGCAGGGATCATCAACTAGATTCAGCTGCGGGCAATTTTTTTTCTTGAGCAAATGGTCGGGGGGCCAGAACATAATTACAAATAATTTGTAGACTGCAAATGAAGCGCAAGAAGCCCAAACAGATATAATATTGGAATAAAACATAATTATTTCAAACCTTACTTACATTTGTTTATGATCATGTGTCTTTCTATTATTCGTGGAAATACATGGGAACAGATTTGCCAAATTAAAATCACTTGATGCTGATTTCCTAGTGATTTTAACGTTTTTTATATCCAACAATGAAAATTGAACTCATCTCTGGACCTCGAAACTGGTTCCACTGCATTTTTTCATTTTCCCCCTTTAATCAGGGACTGATTTGGATCTGGGACACCAGGTGTGTGCTATTAATTGGGGCGGCAGGTAGCCTAGTGGTTAGAGCGTTGGATTAGCATTGAATCCCTGAGCTGACAAGGTTAAAAAATCTGTTGTTCTGCCCCTGAACAAGTTAACCCACTGTTCCTAGGCTGTCATTGAACATAAGAATTTATTGTTAACTGACTTGCATAGTTAAATAAAGACAAAAAAAATATCAGGTAGAACAGAAAACTAGCAGGCTCTGGACCTCGTAGGTTAAGAGTTGAATAACCCTGCTGTAGAGAATGATTGTATCTAAACAGCTCTTTAATAATGGGAAGCATAGAAATAGCGCACATAGGCCAGATATACTGCTTCTTAGACTTGCTTGCAATGAGAATGACAGATCTATAACACACATTTCTGAATGAATTTGGTCAGGTCACCCAAAACGTTACATATTGCAGCTTTAAATATTGTGTTTTTTCAGAAGATACAAAAGAAGGTAGCTTTTGATAATTTCAGCCATCTCATTGAGTGTTCTTGACCAGAGAAACAGTGAGACATAACAGACATGGTAGTCGGCTTTTATCTTATCCGCAAGAGTTTACCTTCACTCCGTGGGGGTGTTCCTCGAGGTCTGGTTCAACCTTTGACCCTGCTAAAGGTCTGAGTTTATCTCTGTTAGTATGGTGGTGAGTGATAAACAAGCCACACACACTACTGTAGGGGAAAGCATTCCGCTTTCACCATGTAGACATATCTATTGCCTGTAAAGGTTTCTCAAAAGGACAGATACAGCTATTTAGTTATTGCTTTACTTGATTACATTTTATCCTACTCTGATTTAGTGCAGCACATTATTTGGTCGACATTGTTCTAAAGCATGGCTTCATAATCTTCATTAGAAGTATTGCATCAAGCGCTAAGCGGATTTCGAGTGACTACTGAGTCTCTAACGTGTATTAGCACACCTGAGGGAAAGCCATTCAATCTGAGAGGAAGATGTACTACAATGGTTGCTGTGTCCATGTCTTCAAACCACATTACCGAATGGCTATCACCTTCCAACGGCTGGACGACCAATTTACAACAGTGTAATAAACTGAAATACTTTTCAGATATTCAATATATATGATTTAATGAGTCTCTCTTTAGTTTTACGATTTGAGATTTGCTCGTTAACATCTTAATGTCCAAATGTGTAGTATGGCAGGAGTAGCTGAAAAGTTTACATCGCAAAGAAAGTTGCATACTTGTCTCCCACCATAGGATCGCCATTACAAATGTCTTTCTTTCTATTTATTTGGCTTTTGCATACAATTAATCACTTTCCAAGACTTGGACAAAGCACCTTACCTGATGATCACTTGGCTGTCTCTCAACAACAGTGTGCTGATAGCCTGTTTTAAAGTCAAGGATCGCAACCAACGGGTAAGTCATGTCATTTTACCTAAGGCTCTATTGTAAAATGCTAGATTCCTTTCAAGGCATCCTCTTCTGTAGAAATCAAATGTTAATGTTTTTTTAAGGTTGGGCCATCAAAGACAGCACAGAACAGTGGCGGTTGGAGAGGGAATGAGAAAGTCTAAAAATAAATTAGTGTTAAAAAAAAGGAAAACGGTCTGCTATATCAAGACAGACTGGCAAAAAAGAAAGGGATAAATGAAAAGAGTCTAACCTAAAGATATAGAAAGAGAGTGCTATACTTACAGTAGGTTTTCCTGGTCAGCTCCTCCACCATTTCAGGCTTTAGTTTGCTGTTGGACTTCCCCATAGCTCAAGCATATGCCTTTAAGCCTTTCTCCACGTGCTTTAAAAGACTCCCAGTTCTGCCACCTTCATTACCATTTAAAAAAAAAATATATATATATATAATCAAAAAATACTACTTAGTCTTGCTCTTCAAGTAGCAGACATAAAATTACGTGGAATTATAGAAAAAAAGGGAAAAAACGATCAGGAAAAGGCAAAGAATACTATGAAAGAGCAGCAGTAGCGTTAGTCTCTCCTCTCGGCGTAGCAGGATGAGTCTGGAGAGAGGAGGGCTGTAGCCTGTAAACCACTCAGCCGTGTTACTCCTGCTTCCTGCAATCCTGGCTTGCTGCTGCTGGAACACCCTACTGGGAATAGGGTGGAAGAGAGGAGGGAGTGTGTGAGTGTGTGTATACAGTATGTGTGTGTGGCCAGCCGGGAATGTGTTGATACTGTTCACCCCTGGCAACAGGAGCCACTCCTCCTCATGTACTCTCTCTCTCTATATATACAGTGCCTTCAGAAAGTATTCACACCCCTTGACTTTTTCTACATTTTGTTGTGTTACAAACTGGGGTTCAAATGGATTTGTCATTTTTTGTCAACAATCTACACAAAATTATCTGTAATATCAAAAATGAAGAAAAATTCTAACATTGTAAAAACAAATGAAATAAAACACTAATATATATTGGTTAGATAAGTATTTAACCACCTGAGTCAATACATGTTAGAATCACCTTTGGCAATGATTACAGTCTTTCTGGGTAAGTCTCTAAGAGCTTTGCACACCTGGATTGTAAAATATTTGCACATTATTCTTGTTAAAATTCTTCTAGCTCTGTCAAGTTGGTTGTTGGTCATAGCTAGACAGCCATTTTCAAGTCTTGCCATCAATTTTCAAGCCGATTTAAGTCAAAACTGTAACTCGGCCACTCAGGAACATTCAATGTTGACTTAGTAAGCAACTCCAGCATATATATTTGCCGTTGTCTTTTAGGTTATTGTCCTGCTGAAAGTTGAATTTGTCTCCCAGTGTCTGTTAAAAAGCAGACTGAACCAAGTTATCCTCTAAGATTTTGCCTGTGCTTAGCTCTATTCGGTTTCTTTTTATCCTAAAAAACGTCCTAGTCCTTGCCAATGACAAGCATACCCATAACATGATGCATCCGCCACCATGCTTGAAAACAAGGGGGTAATTGAGCTTGACAAAAATGTGCACTAAAGTATCTTCCAATAAACACCAGGGATATGTGTGGCTATTGAAAGAAAACCTATAGATTTTCCAGTTGACTTCAACAAGAGTATAGGCCTATGAGAAATAAAATGTTTGTATGGTACCCATTTTAATAAGATATTGACTGGCAGGCTACATCTCAAAGGAATAATCCAAAAGTGCTTCTCCTACTACCTGAGCACAGGGCTTCAGTTTTCTCCGTAACTCTGAGGTTTGTACCTTTGAGGTTCTATGTATAACTAAACCATGCAGAAAATCATCAGAACAAAAAAGCCCCGGTTGGCTAAAGCCCATCCCACCTGTCTCTATCCCTCCCAGAATAATCTATAACAGGAGGACTTTGTTGTTATACACGGTAGACTACAGTGAGCTCCAAAAGTATTGGGACTGTAAGAAATAATGAGGCGTGAGAAAGTCACAGAGACAAACATAGAAATGCATCCAACAAGTTTGTAGAAACATACACTTAATATTATCATTGCGTGCTAGGAATATGGGACCAAATACTAAACTTTTGACTACTTTAATACACATAAGTGAATTTGTCTCAATACTTTTGGTCCCCTAAAATGGAGGGACTGTGTACAAAAAGTGCAGTCGTTACTAAACGATTCACACGATATGGATGAAATACCCTCAAATTAAAGCTGACAGTCTGCACTTGAACCTCATAGTGATTGTATCATTTCAAATCCAAAGTGCTGGAGTACAGAGCCAAGACAACCAAAAATGTGTCCCTGTCCCAATACCTTTGAAGCTCACTGTATTTCAAAAATGTTCCACCTTTGTAAGTAGGTCACTGATAGAACAATGATTTAAAGGGGTTATGAAAGAGACTTAAAGCTACAGTGACACCTTATGGGGGGTCATTGTGTATCATGCTACTAGACGAGCTCAGATTTTTTAGGAATGGGCATATGGGCATTTTACATTTGGCATAGGCCTATGTTGTATCATATAATGTCATATGTTGTTCAAATGTATTTATAAAGTCCTTTTGACATCAGTAGATGTCACAAAATGCTTAGTGCTTATGTTGTATGGATTCGCTGCAGAAAATCATAGTTTTTTTTGTTGCCACATTGAATTTCTGTTTACACTGGCAGATTCCAGCGATAGACCATGATACATCTGACAAACAGCTGCCTGTCAAAGCCAACCGGTTATTGCTGCAGAGGTTCTTATCATTGGGGAGAGGCTTTACGGCTCGCAACTGAACTGATGAAGCTTTGCATGTTTCATGGCAGGAACACAGTCCTCACCACGCGACATGACGAGAGGGACAGTCCATCTTTGCCATTGAACCACTTGCCCGTGGAGAAGCCTCAAATCTACTAATTGCCCTCTCCAAGGGACCTGGCTTGCATGTGTAACACGTGGAATATGGACCCGGGTCTCCCAAGGGAGCAACCAATGTCTTAGATCAGCGTTTCCCAAACTCGGTCCTCGGGATCGCAAGGGGTGCACGATTTGGTTTTTGCCCTAACACTACAAACATAGTTATGTACATTTTTACATATTTATTAACTTATTTACCGGGATATCTTCCGAACTACCCACATTGCAGTATTTCTCAATGTCATATGGAGGATCTACTCTGTGCTATTGAGTTTGTATGCCACCTCTGTAGCTAGCTCAAGCAGGCTAACATTAGCCACACCTCATGCTCTTCACAGACTTTGTGGCTGTATTATCTAGTGGGAACCCTTTGGTACGTTCTTGCCGTGGGCTCAAAACAAATAAAATAAAATTCATACCTGCTTGCTCTAATTGTGTAACGTACCTCGTAGGTTCTCCTTTTTGTTTTGTCAACTTTTCGGCATGTTCTCTGTGAAGTAGGCTATGGGACTTTTGTAAATATTTCCATCTTGGCTAAGTGCTAGAGTTGACTGACATCTGAAATCTATCTATTTTGTATTTAGCTATAGCTATTGGATTTTCCCTGAGTTGTGTTGTGTTAGTTGTGTTCTAACTGGTCTCCAGTAGTTGGGTTCTAGCATGCCGACCGTAGCCGGGCTGACTGGCTAACTCATTCTGATGTAACGTTAGCAGGCTGGTAGGGTTAACATTAGGAGGTTAGTGGGCCTAACTTTAGCAGGCTAGTTGGCTAGCAACCTTGCAAGTTAATTTGTAACAAATTCATAAAGTATTTGCTTATAAATTGGCTGAAAATGTTATTGAAACCAGTAGTCATGAGTGCAAACAATTTGGTTTAATTTGGAGTCATTTTTGCTGGAGTTTACATTATAGCATTATAGGGAACAGGCTGGCTTGCCGGGTCTGTTTATGATCGGTTTTAAGTAACTCCAAAAATAGAAATGTGAGGTGAGGTGTAACATTGTATTGGGACTTTTGATGTGTATACTAATGCAAATCCATATGTTACATGTGGTTACGTTTATGCTACTTACCCTTTAATCCAGCCTGGCCAGGAAAGAGGCACAGCTGACAATTGACACTACTTTGCTGTGGTCTGAGCTGGTTAAGCAGCCTACCACACAATTAGTGTGCCTTAAAAAGATGAGTACACACACTTTGAACAGAAAGAGAGATGAGCAAAGTAGGGTAATCCGAGAATAGACATGCTCATCTTGAAATAGAGTTTGTGGGGGGAGGGAGGTGGGGTGGGGGGGAGGGGGGGCATTAAATGTTGGGTTGATGTAAAAACAAAATGCATATTATATGATGGCATATTTTTGCCTGTTTAATGGGTAAATAGCCTAATACAATTGGGAAGTCTTGAGTATGTTTGGGAATGCATTTTAATTCAGTTATTTCAAGAGATTAAATGAAAATCATGAGAGGTCTATCAGAGGGCGCCTTCAAGGGCTCTATACTAAATATGAATGCAATTATGTAATAAAAATGTAATTGAACCAAAATAGACCTACAAGAGAATGTAGGCTGCATGTTGGTCAAGGTGGTCAAAACTAGTACATTTGACAGCATAGCAAGCTTGGAGCAATATTGAAGTTTCAATCCATTCAAATCAAATCCAAATCAAATCAAATGTATTTATATAGCCCTTCATACATCAGCTGATATCTCAAAGTGCTGTACAGAAACCCAACCTAAAACCCCAAACAGCAAGCAATGCAGGTGTTGAAGCACATTGGCTAGGAAAAACTCCCTAGAAAGGCCAAAACCTAGGAAGAAACCTAGAGAGGAACCAGGCTATGAGGGGTGGCCAGTCCTCTCCTGGCTGTGCCGGGTGGAGATTATAACAGAACATGGCCAAGATGTTGAAATGTTCTTAAATGACCAGCATGGTCAAATAATAGGTCTGGGACAGGTAGCACGTCCAGTGAACAGGTCAGGATTCCATAGCCGCAGGCAGAACAGTTGAAACTGGAGCAGCAGCACGGCCAGGTGGACTGGGGACAGCAAGGAGTCATCATGCCAGGTAGTCCTGAGGCATGGTCCTACGGTTCAGGTCCTCCGAGAGAGAGAAAGAGAGAATTAGAGAGAGCATACTTAAATTCACACAGGACACCGGATAAGACAGAAGTACTCCAGATATAACAAACTGACCCTAGCCCCCCGACACATAAACTACTGCAGCATAAATACTGGAGGCTGAGACAGGAGGGGTCAGGAGACACTGTGGACCCATCCGATGATACCCCCGGACAGGGCCAAACAGGAAGGATATAACCCCACCCACTTTGCCAAAGCACAGCCCCCACACCACATTATAGACATAATATAAGAAAGAAATGTAAACATTATTATCTCAAAATTATCTTTGCGCTAGACTGGGCTCTATTCTGTAGGCCTAGCCTATGGACCCCGCCAAAAAGTGTCATTTTCAAAAACATGTTTTTGTTGTCAAATGCATTTGAATAAATTAAAGCATAATGGACGCCTATATTTTTCTTGATATCAGGCTACTACAGAATCCGCAATGTGTAGGGCTCATGTTAAACAAAGATGCTTTATTCAAAGCAAATTGAGAAAAAAAAAGCCTATTCGTAATTAAATAATTTTGGCAGATGTTTACAAGGCTAGACGACTAGCAATGTCCACTAAACTTTTCTATTGTTATCTACTTTGCAAAAAGTGATTTGGGTTGGTATATAGGTCCGTTATCTGTCATTTTATCAATGTATACAAAACACAGGAGGTTGGTGGAACCTTGAGATAATGTTCTTGTGGTAATGGCTGGAGCGGAGTTTGTGGAATGGAATCAAATACATCAATCACATGGTTTTCAGGTGTTTGATGCCCTTTCATTTGCGCCGTTCCGGACATTAGTATGAGCCGTTCTCCCCTCAGTAGCCTCCTGTATATGGCGAGAGAGCAGTCCCTCCGAATTGTGCTGCCAGACTAACCAACCTCCCACACATCTCAAGCCTGTCAATGTATTATTGAAAGCATCCATCTGTCTCCCTCAAACGCCACAGAAATAAAAAAAAGCCTGTTCCAGAACAAACAAGAAAGGGTGGGCGAGGGCTTTTGTTACATGCCTCTTTTCCAGACCCCCTTTTAAACATGTACCCATCAAAATTCTAATTGAGCTCTGAAACTGTGATGCATTTAGGGACAATTAATAAGACAGCTTTAAAAACAAAAGACGTCAATTGAGGATCAAAAAAGCCTTTATGAACAGAGGATAAAGTATTTACATGGTTGTTCATCTCCTTTTGTAATTTAACGATATATGGAGTCTTTAAACAAACACAGCTTATGTGCAACATCAAACATCAGCAAACAGAATTATCTATCTCCCATTGCTTTCTGGTCTGGAGGCCAATGTGTTTTGCATTACTGTTATATGAACAAAATATAGACATAGCAACATCTTGATCAACAAATAATGGCATCATCGGTCAGTATACCCCTCTCCGCCACTGAAGATGTGGTCTTCCGCTTTGGCCATACTGACTTTAAATACATTTATCAGTCACCTCTGACCATATGGTTGGTATATGGAGAAGTAAAAGTACATCAAGATATTGGATTCTCAGTTTCTCAAGCAGTTAGACAAGTTTCATTGCTACCAAAAATAAAACTTGACGGGCCAATGTATTTTTCCCTGAAAATGACTTGCTGACAAAACAAATTGCAACCCACAAGCTAGACTCACACGAGGCAGGGAACCTTGACCGAAATGGGCATCTGTAAGCATCTCACAAACATAAGTCACAGTACCACTCCACTGCAGATGAAGCACCACAAATTAAGGAAGAATAGGGAAAACAGCAATAATCTGATGCACAACACAAATAACTTAAAAAATATATTTAAAAAAGTGATCCATCAGTTTGTGAGATGCTGTATTTCATTAAAACTATAAGTTAAGTTTTTCCACTTTATGGTTTGCAAGAAGGGATAAATAAATATAGTGTTCTTTACCACTGCGTTTTGACATTGTCTCATTAGAATGTATCTGGTTGTGAGTGTGTGTGGCAGATGGCGAGTCACAGGAGATATCATGCTGCATGTACATTAGAAAATAAATAATAACAAAGATAAATAATTACCAAGCACAGCAGCCTCAGTGTATCAATTAAAACAGACAAGGAATTGTGGACTTAGTTACTTGGAGTCCCCACATTTCCTTCACTCTAACATCAAAGGATAATTCTGATTCAGAGGGTCATTTCATTGATATACATTAACATACACATAGATACAGTTAGAACCACCATTGTTAAACCATAGTTGGGGGTTCCCCAGTTAATATTGGGCTGCTACCCACACAAGTGAAGTGGGTTAAGAATTCATGTCTGGGCAATGAGTGTCCGTCGCCACACTTGTGACCACATAGTCCAGAGACGCTGTATTTGGCTGAGCTGGGGTACTACATCTCCCATCAGGCCATGCTCTCCCGCTCTTCCGTCGGTCCATTTGAACTCCTCTTCACTTTCTTCACTCCATCCCCCATCGCCGTTGAGGTCATTATTCTGAAGAGGCAGCAGAAAAAGGCATAGGATTTAGTCCCCCAAATATATATTTTTTTAAATAAAAAATGTCAACCCTGAAAACCTCCACCACATCCCAACATTCAGTACAGATGGAACAAGCATCTTGAAACATTGGTCTAACTTAATTTGGATTGTCCCTTTGGATAGTCCCTCAACCGGACAGCTCAGGACCATTGGATTTGGATTAAGTACTATGATAAACTGGCCGCAGACCATTAAAATTACCCAATTAACTAGGTTTATTAGCCATCCCTAGCCACCCAACCAGCATAAGAAACAGCTGCATGTTGCAGACAGTTGACATTTAGTAAGATAATAAATCACCGTATTCTTATTGGCACTCAACAGCCTTGGTTTCTTTAATGACTGCCTCTCCTGGTTCACTAACTACTTCTCAAATAGAGTTCAGAGTCAAATCGGAGGGCCTGTTGTCTGGACCGCTGGCAGTCTATGGGGGTGCCACAGGGTTCAATTCTCGGGCCGACTATTTTCTCTATATATAATAAATGTCGCTCTTGCTGCTGGTGATTCTTTGATCCACCTCTACGCAGACGACACCATTCTGTATACATCTGGCCCGTCTTTGGACACTGTTAATAAACCTCCAAATGAGCTTCAACCCCATACAACACTCCTTTCGTGGCCTCCAACTGCTCTTAAAATGCTAGTAAAACAAAATGCATGCTCTTCAAACGTTCGCTGCCCACACCTGCCTGCCCGACTAGCATCTCTACTCTGGACGGTTCGGACTGATGTGGACAACTATAAATACCTAGTTGTCTGGCTAGACTGTAAACTCTCCTTCCAGACTCACATTAAGCATCTCCAATCCAAAGTTAAATCTAGAATTAGCTTCCTATTTCGCAACAAAGCCTTCACTCATGCTCCCAAACATACCCTCGTAAAACTGACCATCCAACTTATCCTTGACTTCGGCGACGTCCTTTACAAAATAGCCTCCAACACTCTACTCAGCAAATTGGATGCAATCTATCACAGTGCAATCAGTTTTGTCACCAAAGCCCCATATACTACCCACCACTGCGACCTGTATGCTCTCGTTGGCTGGTCCTCGCTACATATTAGTCACCAAACTCACTGGCTCCAGGTCATCTATAAGTTCCACCTTATCTCAGCTCACTGGTCACCATAGCAACACCCACCCGTAGCACATGCTCCAGCAGGTATATTTCACTGGTCATCCCCAAACACCTAATTTGGCCACCTTTCCTTCCAGTTCTCTGCTGCCAATGACTGGAACTAATTGCAAAAATCACTGAAGTTGGAGACATATCTCCATCATGAACTTTAAGCATCAGCTGTCAGAGCAGCTTACAGATCACTGTAGCTGTACACAGCCCATCTGTAAATAGCCCATCCAACCAACTACCTACCTCATCCCCATATTTGTTTTTCTGCTCTTTTGCACATCAGTATTTCTACTTGCACATCCTCATCTGCACATAATCACTCCAGTGTAAATCGCTAAATTGCAATTACTTCGCCACTATTGGCCTATTTATTGCCTTACCTCCTTAGCACACACTGTATACATATTTTTCTATTGTGTTATTGACTGTACATTTGTTTATCCCATGTGTAACTCTGTTGTTTTTGTCGCACTGCTTTGCTTTATCTTGGCCAGGTCGCAGTTGTAAATGAGAACTTTTTCTCAACTGGCCTACCTGGTTAAATAAAAGGTGAAATATATATGTGTGAAAAAAAACATTCATAATCTAGGCATCCAAATCAAGGCTTACCTCTAGGTAGAGTTTGACCAAATACCTGCCTCAAGCGCACAAAATGGGAGTACCATCTAAAGAACCCGAAGGAATTTTTTTAATATTCAGAATGTTCCACTTTCTTTGAAAGCCTCCTCGGGCTGCTCCACAAACATACAGCCCATGTTTAATTCATACTGTGTGTGGTCCCACTTTGAAAATGTCCCTAACACTTAGTGTATGTATTTAAATGGTATAGTATAAATACAGATTGCGTATAGTCCTCCAGTGTGGGATTCTTTATGTACACGAGGGTGTCCAGGTCTCTTTTGATGTAGATCTGTGTGTCGTCAGTCTAACATTAGAAGTGAACACCATTACTTTTAACCCACCTGCTGTGTTCTGGTTGAATTGGAGTTCTCTCTGAAAAATGTAGTTAATCTGATTGTCATAACTTTGTCCACACAGGACATCTGAATATAAATACATTTGGATGATTTTCATTACATTTCGGGTGTTTTATTTAACTTTTTTTTACAGCTGTGGGGTTCCCGGTCAAAAATGACCAGTCATTACAAATGAATGGGTGAGACTACAATTAGTGTATAAAATTGAGTTCAGGCACATGCCCATTCATCAGATGGACACACTAGCTCTCCCAGACCCCCCCACATGCATGTGTTTGAGCGCACACACACACACCTCACTCCCCTTCTTGGCTTCCATGGCAACCACAACAGGAACCTTTCCTCAATAGAATCTTTCCCCCCACAAGAACCACACCTGTTGGCATTCTCACAATCACAACATTGTTTCTATAATATATCCAACTTTTCTCGCAGCTCTGGTATATAAAGCATTTTTAAGGCCTTGCTCACAATTCATTCTGTGGAAGCATAATGACCAAATGATACACTGTATCTGAGGATCTTGATCATATCTTTGATCATGACACTGGTGAGGAGAGTCCTTGTTAAACTTTGATACAAAGTAGTATGTAATAAATAGCACAATACGTTTCATCTGATTATTTGTTATAGTCAAAATAATCCATACATTGTGCTTTTTTTTTTTTACTCAAAAACGAGTTGTATGAACTCAGGTCAATGAGGCCTACAGGCTATAAATAGCAAATAGAAGTTAAAAACTTGCAATGTCCACAACAACTTAAGTTGACAATATATGTATTATTATGGATTTAGAATCAGCTATAATGGGGCGGTCATTTTGGACCAGGAAGACAGAATTCATTAACATGAAACAAACACAACAGGAGGGCAATTTTTTTTATAGAATGGGTCTTAAAATAGAGCCTTGAGGGACACCACATGAGATCCCACAGTTGGGCATAACCCATGGCAACATATTGTATATTTTACTTTGATCACATAGTTTGGTTGTTTCTCCTATCTTAGTTTAATGCACTTCGATGAGCCACTAGAAAAAAAAACAGTTACAGACTAGGTCATGCATAGAACAAAACAGTTGTAGGGAAGTTCCTGACCGCCAGACAGAGAATCAAGGCACATTACCTGGGCCCATATTCATAAAGCCTCTCGGAGGAGTGTTGATCTAGGATCAGTTTTGCCTGTAGATTATGATGAATGGACAGAGGGGACCTTAAAGCCTCTCAGAGTATGAGTGGTTAAGAATACAGGCCTCCATTTCATTTAATGAAAAATATATATAATTTAAAGTCCTCTTGAGAACGCATAAGCCATATTTTCTTGACTTGCCTCAGTAAACATGTGTATTGGGACCGTCAAGATGTATTGAATGCGAGTTGAGTTGTGGCTGGAATAATCAACGCAAGGCCAAGAAAGACATTTCAAAAGCAACCACCACCACATTATGTTCAATAACAGCTTTTCAGAACATCCACTGAAGCCCCGCCCATCAGGAATAAACAGGGGGAAAGAAGTGTGTAGAAAATGTGGAGCCCCGAGTCTGTGTTTGTGTGTGTGTATGCTACAGTATGTATTTGAACACAGTTTAGCATGCATGACAACAGGCATTGGATTTGTTTTTTGTGTACATGTACACAAGTGAGTCTGTATGTTTGTATTATACAGCCCTGAGTTTAAAGTCATTACTGTACGCTTGTGTGTGTGTGTCCACTCCCCCTTCAGCTCCTGGTCTGTGGGTCTGGTGCCAGCTCCCCAGGCGAGCGACCCAATTCTGGGCATCCAGGCCGGCGAGAGGAGAGCAGAACGCTAGAAGCCGGACAGGAGAGGGAGGGGGAGGACGGCGCAGCCTAGACCCAGTTAACCAGCTGCACCTGGCACTCCTGCTCCTTGCCCCAAATAGTTGAACCTTTGTCGCGCTCCATTGCTGTAGCAGTCTTGCTAGGTGTGCTATAGGCTCATTATTCCACCCAGCCAACTCCTGGCATTCAGGCCCTAATCTCTCGTGGACAGATGAACCTAACATAAATGATAGCAGCGACTGTCAACAGACTGAGATATGACAACTAACGAGGAACTTTGGTCTAGTACGCAGATCTTTTTGTTGTGAATAATTTGGACAAATCACAATTTCGCAGGTGCTCACATCTTTCGAATTTTGGAAAGAACATTGGGTCCATACACTTGCAGAGTTTCCGTTTAAGGGAGGTGCTTAATATATTTAACTTTGATTGATTGATCTGACCAAATTACATACAATTTTTGTTCTGGGTTTACCAAGATTATTCAGGCCCTAAATCAAGAAAGATCAAATTTCTTCCTAGGGGAGCTACAGTTGTGTGTGCAGGCATTTCTGTGCATTTCTCCTTTGCAAAGATAAACCAAGAAGCTGATTAACCAGCATGATCTTTACACAGGTGCACCCTGTGCTGTGGACAAAAAAAGGCCACTCTAAAATGTGTTGTTTTGCCACACAACACAATTCCACAGAAGTCTCAAGTTGAGGAAGCGTGCAATTGGCATGCTGACTGCAGGAATGTCCACCGGAGCTATTGCCAGAGAAATGAATGTTCATTTCGCTACCATAAGCTGCCTCAAACGTTGTTTTAGAGAATATGTCAGGAAGTCCAACCAGCCTCATTACCACAAACCAGGTGTAACCACATCCGGCTTCTTCACATATGGACAACAAACACAATTGCATTTTATGGATGACAATTTGAATGAACAGAGATACCGTGATGAGATCCTGAGGCCCATTGTAGTGCCATTCATCCACCGCCATCACCTCATGTTTTAGCATGATAATGCATGGCCCCATGTCGCAAGGATCTGTACACAATTCCTGAAAATGTCCCAGTTACTCCATGGCCTGCATACTCACCAGAAATGTCAACCATTGAGCATATTTGGGATTCTCTGGATCGACAGCATGTTCCAGTTCCTGACAATATCCAGATACTTTGCACAGCCATTGAGGAGTGGGACAACATTCCACAGGACACAATCAACAGCTTGATCAACTCTATGCGAAGGAGATGTGTCACGCTGCATAAGGCAAATGGTGGTCACACCAGATACTGACTAGTTTTCTGATCCACGCACCTACTTTATTTATTTAAAGTATCTGTGACCAACAAATGCATATCTGTATTGCCAGTCATGTGAAATCCATAGATTAGAGACTAATTTATTTATTTGAATTGACTGATTTCCTTATATGAACTAACTCAGTAAAATCTTTGAAATTGCTGCATGTTCCGTTTATATTTTTGTTCAGTATATATAATTCATAAATACAGCTGGTTCTGGGAAGTGTTTCCAAAATCCTATTTGCCCCCCTTGGGTGAGATACAACAGTCTACACAGAGGGAGGTAGAGAGAGAACAGGGACCAAGGACACATGGTACACTTTGGATATAAAGAACAAAAAAAGGAGAGAAAACAGGTAGAAGAGCCTGGAGAGAGGTGGAATAAGGGAGGAGGATGAGTGCGGCAGGCTCCATTGTGACCTGGATGGAGAGATGAAGAGAGAGAGAAATGGAGCGGGAGGGGAGGATGAAAGCTCGGGAGGAGGGCGAGAGGACATTGATTAAGTATCTCAGGGACGTCGACATACTGACACTCTAAAAACAGATTGAGTAAAAAAAATGATAAAAGCGTCTAAAATAAGAAAACGGTAGACAAGGTGAATGGAAGCAGGTCTGCTGGTGTACTGTATGTAGGTTGGAGCACCAAATAGCCATGTTCCTTTTAAAGTGGAACTGACAGCGTTTTAACTACTTTGCAGATATGAAAACAGACAATCATAATATTAGTCAAAAACATCAAATTCACAGTTTATGCTTCAAAACCAACTTCATAAGAGGTTTTAAAAATAGATTCTATTTGGATCAAAATTCCATGACGTACAGTAAGGTATTGTTGGCAGAATAGATGATTGCAGTTCAATGCATGAGTAATATAATTCACCAATACATTTCTTGGTAGTCCAAAACAGATTGTTATCATATTGTAAATCACAGCTGGCCTGGTACATTGTTTGCTGCCGGGATGCACCGTTTCAGTTACTCAATATTCTGGACAAATACAGATGACTGTAACTAAGGTTGGGAATGTCAATACACTCAAACTAGTAAGGGAAATGATCACAAGTCAGTCATAACGTGGCTAATAGACTAGCGTACGTGACAAACAAGGCCCATGGACCGAATATAAAATATCAGTCAACAGTTGAGTCATCTACTTTATAAAATTACAGCCTGATGCGCTCGCAACTTCAATTGTGCTACTTCCGTGTGTCCCGTTTACAGCATGCAGCAGTGGGAAAAGTGTACAGACATACCACAGTCCTAGCTAGGCTACTAAAATGCTGACTTGGTTTTTAAAGCTTGACAATTAACCAAACAACACCATGCAACAGGCATGTAGGCCTATTACAGAAACATTTGAGCAGTAGCCTAGGTTGGCTACTCAACTAGCTACATTTTGAGTTCACCATACAGAAATGCTGAATTCAACCACACCGGTGATCCATTCTGTGCAAAACAATATACACATTTAAGTTTTACCTATAGTTCCATTTGTGTTATTAAATACTATTCGATTAGGGTCACAGCAGATTATGCACATTTGGAAGCATATCAGCAGAGGCTGGACAAATCATTTATTTCTTGTTTTAATATGTTAAAATCCTATATACACAGCATCATGTGAACATTATAAAAGGGCCATATTTTTTTACAAATAAAACAATGACCATGTTCAGGTCACAGTTTAACGTTTTGTTGTAAAAACAAATAGGCTATGTCTGGCCCGCAAATTCGTTGCGTTTAAATTTTTTTTTTTAACACTAACCACTAGGCTACCCTGACTTTGACACCCCTGGCTAGCTAAAAAGCCGGAGCATAACGTTAGCTAGCTAGCTGCTGGGAAGATGTCATAGGAGGAGTGGGTGAGTGGCCGACTTTTTCCCCTCATCGTTTTTTATTGGCTACAGCTAGAGATGCTGCAGGTGTCATTTGGTTAGCGAGCAAGAAATGTTCAATCGCTTTGCTAGCTAGCTTGCTATGCTGAACTTGAACGACATCCACAGCATCTCTTAGTTGTCAATCAAATGTTTTTGGCATCGATCAAATATGCGGGCAGGGAAGTTCCCATTCAGTTGTATAAACATGGATTGGGACAAGCATGCATTGGCAGGAAAGCTGCAGAAGGACGAGCAGACCACTAGTCCCCATCATCAGTGCCATTTTGACGGCTAACTAGTTGAAGGTTGAGAGGGTTTATCTAATGTTTGATTTTAGCTCATCTCGCATTAGTTGTTGATCTTGTTGATGTGAATAGGCAGCAAGCCTAACTTTTCATGGTTGTTTGATCAATAGGCTCCCGAGTGGCGCAGCGGTCTAAGGCACTGCATCTCAGTGCAAAAGGCGTCACTAGAGTCCCTGATTCGAATTCAGGCTGCATTACATCCGGCCGTGATTGGAAGTCCCATAGAGCAACGCACAATTGGCCCAGCGTTGTCTCATTGTAAATAAGAATTTGTTCTTAAGTGACTTGCCTATTAAAATAAAGGTTAAATTAGATAAATAAATAAATAAATAGGATAGTGATGTTCCCAATTGTAAGACTCCCATGGTATTTACATATTTGCAGAATCCATTCAGGTAATATTTTGTGGCTTTTGGCGAATGTTTTCTAAAGATTTAAAGTCGCGCTGTTGCTTCTGCCTGTAAACACACAATCCAGTTCAAAGTGAAAGATGGCAGGCCTGTGTGACAAATCGCTTCATTGCATATAGGCCTACTGTAGCTCTGTGGCTATGGTGCACCGGTCTATGTAGACTCTGGTCCTGAACACAGATTTTTTGCAGTGTCTATTAATTGTTCAAACGCACGGCCGCTTTCCCAATATATTGCTTCGAATTTTCACAAATGCCTTACTATACATCCTTCCCAAACATTCTACGAATTTACGAAAAATGACCATATTTAAACGGTCAGTTGTACAACTGAATGCATTCAACTGAAATGTGTCTTCCGCATCTAACCCAACCTCTGAATCAGAGAGGTGTGGGGGACTGCCATAATCGACATCCACGTCTTCAGCGCCCAGGGAACAGTGGGTTAACTGCCTTGCACAGCTATGTTCTCGCTTGTCGGAAAATGTAAAAAATAAAAATGTAATTCTGGCTGGGTGTGTATATGAACAGATTTTAAAAGATTTCATGTAACTAAAATGCAGTCAATTCCACTATAATTGGGTTCCTCCCATTGGGTGCCACAGGGGCCTTGGTAGAACTCTCTGCGTTGAACAGGTGGCACCTAGGCTGACAGGGAGAAGTCACACAGCTGTCCTCAGAACAGACCATATTGGGAGGGGTGACACTTAAGAACAACATGGGGAGGCGATAAAACTGACACAGCTTTTCATGTGGGCCACAATGGCGAGTAAGGATAGAGGAAGTAGAAAAAAGCGAGGTGCCTGGTTTACAGTAAGTGAGGGTTCTATTTTGACACCATCATGCCAACCCAAATCGTACTGTGCTGGCTCTGATATTTTTTTGTTCACATTGTCCTTTCCAGCATGAAGAGCCCCTATGGTAGATGCATAACCAGGCCAGACCAGTACACTTTGACTCACTTGATTCGGCTCAGCAGTGAGAAAAAGCATACAATACTCCTGGACCCGTAGTAACGAATTCGAGACAAAAGCCATAGCCATTTGTGACTCGTTTCAGGAAACTAGGCATATGTCGCGAGTCACTACTTCACAGTTTCAGACATTTGAAAGTTATTTTATTTGATCAAAATGCATTTTTTGGCAGAAATGCCTTCTGGAACATGGGAACTTACATGTGCCTTAAAAACTATTTTGTATGGCATCTGTAAATACTAATAAAATTGTTAAATTATAATCCTAGTTGGTTTAGCCACAGAAAAAGAGAGGACCTTCCCACTAGACATGATTGGCTGAGACAATGGATGGGCTGGACATGAGAGATGAGTTTGCCATGTAGCATGCTTCTGTCTGTAACAGGAGCTTCTCAGTATGTGCAGGTAATCCCTTCTAAAGCAGTTTATTTTTTGTGTGTGAATTTTACCCCCTTTTTCTCCCCAATTTCGTGGTATCCAATTGTTAGTAGCTACTATCTTGTCTCATCGCTACAACCCAGAGTCTCTGGTGGCACAGTTGGCGCTGCAGTACAGCGCCCTTAACCACTGCTCCACCCGGGAGGCCTAAAAGCAGATTTTTTGAAAGATATCACGAAGAACTGCACAAGTGTTGCTAAAGCTCTCCACTTTCTGGAGGACCGAGTTTTGAAATCATTGGAATGCCAAGTGGAAGCAGAGTATGATACCTAAGGAGATGGAGAAAATCCAGGCATTTGATTGCAAATGCGGAGGGAGTCGAAAAGAGAACAGAAGATTGTTGTATAGAATACCTGTCTGGATTACATCTTCAAACTAAGGGCAACCATGGCATCCGTGACAGTGAGGGATAAGCGTTCATCCATGAATATGGGTAAGAATCTAGCTAGATACATTTTCAGATATTATAAGTTTCTAATTTTGTCAGAAGGTCATCTTCATTGCAAGTTAAAGTGTACAGTTAGCTGGCTAGCCAATGTTAGCTGGCTGGCTCGCTAGCTAGCTAACGTTACGTGTATGATCTGTGCAGTAATGTTATTCGCATCTCAGATCCATTTGCTTTGCTAGTTAGCTAGCTACCTAACATTGAACCAAGCTAGTTGGTTAGCTTTAGCTACCTGTAGATTAATGCAGTAACATTATGTGTTGGGATTAAAGTTCAAATGACTCCACTATGCAAGGAACCACTTCACTCTATCCTTTACACCTAACAAGCTAGAAAAATAAAAGAACATTGTTTAGAAAGTAGCTTTTAGTTGCCTGGTTTGGTAGATTGACATATCATGAATTTAGTATGTCACTGCGACACCTGTATACAGACAAGTCGATAGAATTCATATAAACCAGCCTTTAAATCTTGAAATCTTTGGAATACTCCACGTTCAGCATATGGCCTCATGTGAATCCTTCAAGAATCCTTCAAGAGATGAGTGGGGCTAAAACAAAGAGCTTTCCAGTAGATGTCCCAACATTCAAGGCCCAAGTGGGGTTATAAGTTTATTAACTTTCAAAGCAGAATTTTATTTCCATTTCTTCCTCAACTGCAGTGTATGATATACCATTTTCTAGCTCTGAGTCTATACTTTTATCCAATGTAAAAAACACAATTTCAAAGTTTGCTACATAAGACCGAATGGAGACGGTCGGTCACACTTTGTCTGTGCTTTGACTATAACTTCTGACTATACGTTCCAAGATGCTGATGTGTGCTTGATAATGATTTGGTGCTAGTCAGACTCACACTTCCTCCATCTCCACATCATCCTCCACAGAGAGCAGCAGGTAGGGGTTGTAGGAGGCCGGGCGGAACTTATGGCCCGTCAGGAAGAAGAATGCCAGCGTGGCCAGCTCATCCAATAGCTGAAGACAAGGTGCGAGATCAAGGAAGAGACATGGGTAGTAGGAAAAATGGTGTCAGTACATTGTAACAGCTAAACGTAAAAACATAAAAGCCTTTCAAATTGGATCAAAAATGCTTTTTCCCCCAAACAAAACTGGTTTTAACTAAGGATTAACATACTGTTAAAGTACACTGTTCAAAAAAATAAAGGGAACACTAAAATAACACATTCTAGATCTGAATGAATGAAATATTCTTATTAAATACTTTTTTCTTTACATAGTTGAATGTGCTGACAACAAAATCACAAAAATATTATCAATAGAAATCAAATTTATCAACCCCCTGGAGGTCTGGATTTGGAGTCACACTCAAAATTAAAGTGGAAAACCACACTACAGGCTGATCCAACTTTGATGTAATGTCCTTAAAACAAGTCAAAATGAGGCTCAGTAGTGCGTGTGGCCTCCACGTGCCTGTATGACCTCCCTACAATGCCTGGGAATGCTCCTGATGAGGTGGCGGATAGTCTCCTGAGGGATCTCCTCCCAGACCTGGACTAAAGCATCCGCCAACTCCTGGACAGTCTATGGTGCAACATGGCGTTGGTGGATGTAGCGAGACATGATGTCCCAGATGTGCTCAATTGGATTCAGGTCTGGGGAACGGGCGGGCCAGTCCATAGCATCAATGCCTTCCTCTTGCAGGAACTGCTGACACTCCAGCCACATGAGGTCTAGCATCGTCTTGCATTAGGAGGAACCCAGGGCCAACCGCACCAGCATATGGTCTCACAAGGGGTCTGAGGATCTCATCTCGGTACCTAATGGCAGTCAGGCTACCTCTGGCGAGCACATGGAGGGCTGTGCGGCCCCCGAAAGAAATGCCACCCCACACCATGACTGACCCACCGCCAAACCGGTCATGCTTGGAGGATGTTGCAGGCAGCACAACGTTCTCCACGGCGTCCCCAGACTGTCACGTCTGTCACATGTGCTCAGTGTGAACCTGCTTTCATCTGTGAAGAGCACAGGGCGCCAGTGGCGAATTTGCCAATCTTGGTGTTCTCTAGTAAATGAAAAACGTCCTGCACGGTGTTGTGCTGTAAGCACAACCCCCACCTGTGGACGTCGGGCCCTCATGGAGTCTGTTTCTGACCGTTTGAGCAGACACATGCACATTTGTGGCCTGCTGGAGGTCATTTTGCAGGGCTCTGGCAGTGCTCCTCCTACTCCACCTTGCACGAAGGTAGAGGTCCTGCTGCTGGGTTGTTGCCCTCCTACGGCCTACTCCACGTCTCCTGATGTACTGGCCTGTCTCTTGGTAGCACCTTCATGCTCTGGACACTACGCTGACAGACACAGCAAACCTTCTTGCCACAGCTCGCATTGATGTGCCATCCTGGATGAGCTGCACTACCTGAGCCACTTGTGTGGGTTGTAGACTCCGTCTCATGCTACCACTAGAGTGAAAGCACCGCCAGCATTCAAAAGTGACCAAAACATCAGCCAGGAAGCATAGGAACTGAGAAGTGGTCTGTGGTCCCCACCTGCAGAACCACTCCTTTATTGGGGGTGTCTTGCTAATTGCCTATAATTTCCACCTGTTGTCCATTCCATTTGCACAACAGCATGTGAAATTTATTGTCAATCAGTGTTGCTTCCTAAGTGGACAGTTTGATTTCACAGAAGTGTGATAGACTTGGAGTTACATTGTGTTGTTTAAGTGTTCCCTTTATTTTTTTGAGCAGTGTATTTAACTTGGACTCATATATATACTTATATAAGTCCAAGTATTATTTTACCGTTAAACAAAACATAGGTGCACACCCACCTGGTACAGCCACTTCCACTGAAAGGGAACAATGAACTTGATGAGAATTGCGATTATACGGGTGAAATAAATATAGCATACAATCTGAAGGAGAGAGAGAGAAATACAAACATTAGATAAATGATAAACAATTTTCTAAACACAGATATTAATAAGAAACCCGGGGGATCCTTCTTTTCAGTCACACTAGCGAGGGAGACAGGCAAAAGGGGAAACAGAAAGAAAAACAAGTTTACAAGGCATAATCAGGAAGATTGGCATTGGCTGACAATATGAACGTCGATACAGAGAGAGAAGGGGGAGAAAGCGAGAAAACTAAAGCACAACCCCTTTGGTCTGCAGAGAGGGGTGACAGGGTAACCTAGTGGTTAGAGCGTTGGACTAGTAACCGTAAGGTTTCAAGTTCGAATCCCCGAGCTGACAAGGTACAAATCTGTCGTTCTGCCCCTGAACAGGCAGTTAACCCACTGTTCCTAGGCCGTCATTGAAAATAAGAATTTGTTCTTAACTGACTTGCCTAGTAAAATAAAAGTAAAATAAAAAATTACAATAAGGAGATGAACATGTTAAACACCAACAAGACAGATAAAGAAATCAAAAACAGAATGTCCGAGAGCGAGACACCTCGACAGTTGTAATATCTTTATGGAGGGGTTTCATACGTGGCTATTCACGATTCAATTAATACAAAGAGGGAGCTGTAATGACTCCACCGAAGTGGAATGGATGAAAGATGAAGTAAGACCCGTGCACACATATACTGTACAGACTCCCTAAGAACATGCCACTTCAATACAGCTATCACTTTTCCTAGCAGGTCAGGATAATTAAATGTAGCGGGGTTAGCGAAAATGCTCTCCAAACCTGCTACGAAAAGACACGCGTGTCGAAGTGGAGTGTTTTTAGGGAGTTCCGTACAGACAGACGTAGACACAATGCTGGGTTTGTTTCCATTTAAAAAGGCGTACATGTGGCTGTGTGTATGCATGTGTGTGTGTGGCCTATCGTCACACCTGCAGTGTGTATTGATGGAGCTGTGTGTGAGGAGAAAGTGTGTCTGAAGAGCATGACAAGAGGAACCTTACCATCACATAGTAGTGCCTGAAGAGCTTCAACTGGGCAAGGTTGATAGCAGCTGCAAAAAAAATGACATTCATTATTAGTAAGATAGCAAAGACCTGTGAGAGCTTTTTAGTAACACACACATCTGTCATCCCCCTCCAAAAATAAACATGGCTCATTTGAGACACCTTTTGGAGCAGTTAGGAGATGAAGAAAAAGGTTTTCTATAAGTAGAGTATATGACACTTTTTATTAAAACACCTCTAAAAAGAACATTGAATGAATCAGACGGGTAAAGGTTAGGGGAACTTCTAATTTGAGGAGTTTTGCATGATGATTCAAAAAGCAAGTGATCCAAGACGTTTGGCCCGATATAAATCCGTAGAAGGCTAAAAAGGCCCATCAGAGAAGGCTGTATTGGATGTAATAACGCTGCAAAGTGCCTTGATGCAATCTGAACCCCTTCCAACAGAAATGTGCCCCGAGGGGAAATAAATGGAGGGCGACTTGTACAGTCATTCATCATTCTCACACTGTACAACTTCCTCCACAGAAGTGGGACTTCAAAAAGGGGACAGTAAGCTATAAGTATGGATCTTACTGTGGCCTACTTAGGACAAAACAAGCCACTTTGAAACCAGGTGAGCAATTTTGGAAGTGCCATAACAACCTAGTGTGGAATCGAGGAATTTGAACGCTTTGTGCCGTAATCTACTCAGCCTGTGGTGGTTACCTACCCATAGAGACAGACGTCTGAAGCTACACTAGGTTATTCAACCCTAAAACATTTATAGAAAGACTCCTGCGCTTTCTAATAGACAAGGTAGACATACAGACATTCATGTGGCTCTGAGTGATAACGTCTGCTCTGATAAATAAATCATATCACACATACTGTGCACACACAATTTCGACACTAAGAAGCGACGCGCTAAGGGAGTTGATACAGGTGCACTGATGAGGAAACTAAACTCAATTAGCTGCATGGAAACAAACAGTGGATTGTTCATTTGAAATGGTTACTCCATTATCTCTATGGGCTGTTCATTGACTTTAAGGAGCAACCACGTGGAATTGGAACTGGTCAATCAATTACATTTTATAACTGGTCACCCAGAGAGAAAAAAATAACTTGAAGGCACGATTCCTAAATCTTCATGAATGTTGACTGAAAATGGACTTTTTCTCGTACTGAATTGTAACCGATGTAGTTTTGGTCAGACAGCAACCCATTTCTATTTGATCTGTTAAACAACTAGGAATTATAACACTAACACCAAGAATATATGGTATGAACTCCCTCTTTACAGTCGAAATGGCACAAACAAATCTCTTGTGGATTGTAACAGCTGTGGATTTGGTGAGGTCTGTCCTATATCATACTGCCTATTGTTCAATTAAAGAACTGTGGAATGGAGTCTGACAGAACCTTCTATGAGCTCCCATTCATGATAGGAATGTCATGAGAGCCAGCTCATTGACAAGTGCTATAAGATGAGCCCAACCTGAATGTATGTGAAATGGCCTGACATTTCAGTAATGAAACAGATCTGGTAGCTGTGCTTTTCCCTTTCCTCACCTGGTCTAATCACAAGTAGAATGGGAATTAATTAGGTGGCTGAAAACTTCAACAGTAAAACTTCTGCATGGAACAAGGAGAAGGGGAGCACAATAGGCCAGTGGTATGCTACTGTTACCCTAAGAGTTCCGGAGAGTGATGGTTTTCTGTTCTACCCAATAATTAAACTGAACAAAATTATAAAAAACGCAAACATGTAAAGTGTTGGTCCCATGTTTCATGAGCTGAAATTAGATGTCCCCGAAATTTTCCATACGCCACAAAAAGCTTATTTCTCTCAAATGTTGTTTACATCTCTGTCAGTGAGCATTTATCATTTGCCAAGATAATCCACCCAACTGACAGGTCTGGCATATCATAAGATAATTAAACAGCATGATTTAAATCAGGGACAATAGGTCACTCTAAAATGTGCAGCTTTGTCACACAATGCCACAGATGTCTCAAGTTCTGAGGGAGTGTGAAATTTGCATGCCGACTGCAGGAATGTCCACCAGAGCTGTTGACAGAGAATGTAATGTTAATTTCTCTACCATAAGCCGCCTCCAACGCCGTTTAACAGAAATGTCAGTACGCCCAACCGGCCTCACAAACACAGACCATATGTAACCACACCAGCCCAGGACCTCCACATGCGGCTTCTTCACCTGCAGGATCATCTGGGACCAGGCACCCGGACAGCTGATGAAACTGAGGAGTATTTCTGTCTGTAATAAAGCCTTTTTGTGGGGAAAAACTCCTTCCGATTGGAGAGCCAGCCCCAGTCAGTCATAATCCATAGATTAGGGCCTAATGAAATTATTTCAATTTACTGATTTCCTTATATGTACTGTAACTCAGTAAAATTGTTATATGTTGTGTTTTATGTTCAGTATAATTGCACACACCTGTTGTCCCTGGTCTAAAGCAGTCCCTGATTAGAGGGGATCGATAAAAAAAATGCAATGGAACTGGCATTGAAAGGCACTAGACCATATTATATATCACATATGGAGGAAATGTTGGTGTACAGGAACAGGCCATTTTTTGGGCGGGACAAAAAAAAGCGTTTCGGGAAGAAAAGAAAACCAATTCGTACACCAAGGCAACAGCATTAGATCTTGGTGTCGTTTTCTAAAGACAAGCGCTTAGGGGACATATGGCAGGGGTCGGCAACCCTGGTTCTTCATGTTTCTGATTTAACCAACCTAGAAGACTAGGTGTGTTAAATTAAGGCAATCACTGAACTGATCAATTAGCTCAGTTGGCCAGGTGTGGTGCCTAGTTGGAACAAAGTCCTGCAGTAACTGTGGCACTCCAGGAACAGAGTTGCCTACCCCTGCCATAGGGTATCCTGCTATATTTTGAGAGGCCTTATTGCTCTCGACTGACTAAGCTCACAGAACAAAAAGCTAAAAAAGGACCCTATTTGGCAGTGTATTGGCAAGGGGACAGGACACCGTTATGTTAGCTTCAGCATATCTTTACCGAGAAAACCGAATAGGAACCTACAGTTAACTTCGTCAGAAAAAAAGCTTCTATTGGTTCTCTCCTGACTCATCCATCTGAGACATCCATCTTTCTTTGAAATGAAAAAAATAAATAAACCTGGAGCCTTCACATTTGTATGAGCTATAGCAAGTTCCTAGGCAATATGACTTGGCAGCGGCATATGTTCGTACTGGTCCCCTGTGGAAATCGAACCCACAACCCTGGCATTGCAAGCGCCATGCTCTACCAACTGAGCCACACGAGCTACCGAGACATTGGTTTACCAACAAAAGAGTGTGGAACTGCACAACTATAAGCATGTAAACCCTGGCATGGAAATAGTTAAAGGCTCTCTCATTCACATCCGCAGCTCCTGACCATCATAAGCCAATCAGAGATTTAACCAATCAAAGCTCTTATAAACCTCAAAATTAACCACCCCAATGACAACACCTTGGGTCCCAACTTTCCTCAATATCTGAATGTGTGGGAGTGATGGTTCAAATAAAGCTGAACTCTGACCGACTATGATGAGGAATGCAGGGTGAAGTACAAACAGTGAAGGGCAATGAATAAGTTAGTCAGAGAGCAACCAGCTACAGCAGAAACTCACTGTAAAACGAAGCTTTTAGGAGAAAGTCAAAAATAAACGCTTCCCATGACCTAGATCAGGATTTGCCCTTAAAATATTCACAGACCACCATTTCACTCCAAACTACTTTGTTATTTTTCTCAAAAGACTTTGGAATTGTTTAAACTTTTATGAGAGGTTACTTGGGTTGTAACAGGAAAATAGCTGGGGTGAAAAACTATTCCAGACCACAGTTTTATACTCTGTGGTTGGGAGTAGGACCATGGACATGAGGATATGGTGTTGATTTTAAGTGGAAATGTCCCATTAGATGAAAGATTTTAACTCCCTGCTTGCCCTTGTTATTGAATATGCTGTTGCAGTAAGGTGGCCAACTGCAGAGAAGCACTGGCTCACAAAAATGTATGTTTTCTTAAGCGAAAAGGAAGCATACCTTTCCCATCTGTTGATGAGGCCTCTTGTAAATGTCTGATGGACCTGTGGACAAGTGAGAAAAGTAGAAATGTCATACCAAGTGGAAAACTGGAGGAGAGTGACCATTATCTAAAATAATCGCTCTTTCAAAGAAGTCAGCTGGTCTCTGGGTACTTTGGGGCGGGGCACCTAGAAAACCAAAACCTTGGGGAAACACTGCCCATAGAGAACCTCAGAACTCACCAGACCACGGGGAAGAGGATGGCGCCGCAGCACAGCAGGTCCACCAGGAAGAGCACCTCTTTCCACAGGCCGTACTCCGTGGTGCCCTCCTCTGTGGACTCTAAGATGATGTACGCCACGTTGGCCAGCACCTGGAGGGGTCAAAGGTCATGTTCTCCCATCAGTGCCACTGCATTCCCCACTAGGTTGCTTTTTGGGTAAAGATGTCTAAGATCAGCATATCCCTTGTCACTATATAAATATGACCCATCATCATGGTAGTCATGCCTTTTGGCACAAATCTGGGATCAGCCTACCTTGTCATTGTAGACGTTATCAAGTACAATGGTAATCTTGCCTCAACAGTTAGATGGTTCTAGATGGATGGTATTGTACCTGTAGTGGAATGACAATCATGAAGATCTTCTTGTCCTTATCCGAGAGGATGTGCTTGACAAAAGCCCAGCCGGTCCCTATCAGAGCAATGGTGATGAATAAGAGTGCCCCCTTCAGTCTGCAGGAAGAAACACAACTGCACGCTCATACCAAGTGACAAAACGACATTGATAAGTTTCAGTGCAGGTGAAGCAGAGACACAGAGGCCATTTTACTGGTGAGACTTACAGGTGAGTGATGTAGTAGACCACAGCCCATCCTTCTATGGGGAAGCCCTGGTTAGAGATGTAGTAGTAGTCAATCTGGAAGACAAATGTCTCAGACATCAGTTAATGACTCAAGCTGATGTAAAAAAAGAGGGACAAACTAAATTCTATTCTATTTGATTGAATTTTTACTTCAAAACTTGGAAACACCCCTTTTTTGCAGTTAAATACAGCAAGGCTTGGATTGTAGTCCGTGTGCTCACCGCGTGGAAGATGAGTGATAGAGACTTGGTGAAGGGGAGAGCAGTCATGAGCCAGTGGATTTTATAGACATCAGCACTGCCAGAGAAAGAACAAGAGAGGAGGTAGAGAGAGAGAGAGAAAAGAGGGAATTAACATTGGTTAGGTTTATGCCATTACATGAATAATTAATCTCAACAAGGGAAATAAGAGTATGATGATATTACGTTGGTATGGAGGTAAATGTTTGGCTATCTGGTGCCCTCTACTGGTCAATGTAAAACAATGCAGGTGTGACTGAGGCAAGACCACTGCTATTCATTTTAGTCATTTAGCAGATGCTCTTTTCTAGACCAACTTACAGTTAGTGTATTTCCACAGCATTTGCTCAGGAGCTCATAGAGCAGTCAGAGAACTCTGAGGTAAAAGGTCATGACATGAGACAAAGGGTAGCACACTGTGGCATGCTGACTGATCAGATTAGTGAAGAAAATGAGATACCTAGTCAGTTGCACAACTGAATGCATTCAACCAAAATGTGTCTTCCAACCCCTCTGAATTAGGACAAATAGAATAGTCATGAATTATTATTCAAGTCTTAAGGAAGGCACAGCCATTATCAAAACAGTGCTGACATCTCCTGTGCCTCAATACACCCCCCCCCCCCCCCCCCCCCCCCTCCTCCTGGGTAACTCACCGCTGAGTGCGGAGAACGTGCAACCACAGTGTGCCGAGGAAAAAGAAGAACATAGACATGATGATGTAGAGCTTGGGCAGGGGGATCTCCCCAGCAGACAGGAAGCTGTTGGGGTTCTTCTCCTCGATGTTGATCTGAAAGCATCACAAATGTTGGTTATACAGTAGATATAGCAATCTGTAGATTTGACCATTCGGACACAAATGAGCTAAAATATGAGCTAAAAGTGTGGCTAATGAATAATGTTTAATTTGATTATAAAACAATGTTCAGGATGTGATTTAGACTAAATAGAAAATTGGGAAAAAGTTGATATTGGTACGGGGCTAGGTCCATTTCAATGACGTACGAATAGGGAATGATGTCCTCCTGACAAATAAGATAACCAGATACAAACTTCAACTTGCAACAAAAGAAACAAAAGAAAACTACGAAGAGGGTGAAAGAAACACACTCACTTCAATGCTGAAGCGAAGGGGGTTAACCATCTGAGTGTCTTTGCTGTAGCAGTTGTGGAAGTAGAAGTTGTACAGGCCTTGCTGCTCGTCTGTGCTGACGTTGAAGTGAAACTGCACGCAGGGAGGGGGGGGGGGGAAACCCTGTGATCTGTGTAGCCCAACTCAAGCTAAAGAAATTATATTAGCCTGGTGAACGAGCCTTACCTGAAAGGAGAAGACTTCTTTGTTTCTATGGAGTGGAAAAGGCACTTCAGACTTTTTCTGTGAATATCAAGAGAGTGGGATCAGAAGACGTGCGTTGATGAAACGACGGCTGGAGCGCAATCCTTAAAAAGTCCTCATTCACAAACCCTTGGCTAAATTAGTAACTGGGTAAAACCCTTTATCTGGGATGCAGCCCTTGGGAGCAACTGGTTTTCCTGTACAATTTCTATTTGGTGACAGACCGACATAGATAAGTGAGAACAGGTCCCTTGGTGAATCAAAACCACTTAATCAGTTTTCAGAGGAAAAAAAGTGACAGTCCAACCCAGAGATAAAGCATGTTGGAATTGCTGTGCAAATAAACTTGTTTCACAAAACGTTTTGTTGAATAATACTTCAATTTAAATGTGCAAGAGCAAAGTTGTATAAATTATGACCCAGGAAACAGTCACGTATTTTAATGGTGTATGACCCCAAGAAAAAAAAAAAAGATGAACCTTTTTATTGCGTGCCGTCAGCATGGGTTATTGGACGAGGGAGCAAGATTGAGATCCAGATACTTATTTACTTATTTTCTTATATTGGTTGAGGTCAAAGGGTGAAAGAGTATCTATACTGAACAAAAATACACTGCTCAAAAAAATAAAGGGAACACTAAAATAACACATCCTAGATCTGAATGAATGAAATATTCTTAAATACTTTTTTCTTTACATAGTTGAATGTGCTGACAACAAAATCACACAAATTATCAATGGAAATCAAATTTATCAACCCATGGAGGTCTGGATTTGGAGTCACACTCAAAATTAAAGTGTAAAACCACACTACAGGCTGATCCAACTTTGATGTAATGTCCTTAAAACAAGTCAAAATGAGGCTCCTGGGCATGCTCCTGATGAGGTGGCGGATGGTCTCCTGAGGGATCACCTCTCATACCTGGACTAAAGCATCCGCCAAATCCTGGATAGTCTGTGGTTGAACGTGGTGTTGGTGGATGGAGCAAGACATGATGTCCCAGATGTGCTCAATTGGATTCAGGTCTGGGGAACGGGCGGGCCAGTCCATAGCATCAATGCCTTCCTCTTGCAGGAACTGCTGACACACTCCAGCCACATGAGGTCTAGCATTGTCTTGCATTAGGAGGAACCCAGGGCCAACCGCACCAGCATATGGTCTCACAAGGGTTCCGAGGATCTCATCTCGGTACCTAATGGCAGTCAGGCTACCTCTGGCGAGCACATGGAGGGCTGTGCGGCTCCCCAAAGAAATGCCACCCCACACCATGACTGACCCACCGCCAAACCGGTCATGCTGGAGGATGTTGCAGGCAGCAGAATGTTCTCCACGGCGTCTCCAGACTGTCACATGTGCTCAGTGTGAACCTGCTTTCATCTGTGAAGAGCACAGGGCGCCAGTGGCGAATTTGCCAATCTTGGTGTTCTCTGGCAAAAGCCAAACATCCTGCACGGTGTTGGGCTGTAAGCACAACCCCCATCTGTGAACGTCGGGCCCTCATACCACCCTCATGGAGTCTGTTTCTGACCGTTTGAGCAGACACATGCACATTTGTGGCCTGCTGGAGGTCATTTTGCAGGGCTCTGGCAGTGCTCCTCCTACTCCACCTTGCACGAAGGTAGAGGTCCTGCTGCTGGGTTGTTGCCCTCCTACGGCCTACTCCACGTCTCCTGATGTACTGGCCTGTCTCTTGGTAGCACCTTCATGCTCTGGACACTACGCTGACAGACACAGCAAACCTTCTTGCCACAGCTCGCATTGATGTGCCATCCTGGATGAGCTGCACTACCTGAGCCACTTGTGTGGGTTGTAGACTCCGTCTCATGCTACCACTAGAGTGAAAGCACCGCCAGCATTCAAAAGTGACCAAAACATCAGCCAGGAAGCATAGGAACTGAGAAGTGGTCTGTGGTCCCCACCTGCAGAACCACTCCTTTATTGGGGGTGTCTTGCTAATTGCCTATAATTTCCACCTGTTGTCCATTCCATTGGCACAACAGCATGTGAAATGTATTGTCAATCAGTGTTGCTTCCTAAGTGGACAGTTTGATTTCACAGAAGTGTGATTGACTTGGAGTTACATTGTGTTGTTTAAGTGTTCCATTTATTTTTTTGAGCAGTGTATAAATACAACATGTAAAGTGTTGGTCCCATGTTTCATGAGCTGAAATAAATTATCCCAGAAGTTTCCCATATGCACAAAAAGCTTATCTTTCAAATTTTGTGCACAAATTTGTTTACACCCCTGTTAGTGAGCATTTCTCCTTTGCCAAGATAATATGCCACATCTGTCAGGTGGATGGATTAAGAAGCTGATTAAGCAGCATGATCATTACACAGGTACTGGGGCCAATAAAAGGCCACTCTAAAATGTGCAGTTGTGTCACACAACACAGAGCCAGTTTTAAGGGTAGCGTGCAATTGGCATGCTGACTCCAGGAATGTCTACCAGAGCTGTTGCCAAAGAATGTAATGTTAATTTCTCTACCATAAGCCGCATGTTGTTTTAGAAAATTTGGCAGTATGTTCAACCGGCCTCACAACATGTCTATGGCGTTGTGAACAGAGTGCCCCATATTGGTGGGGTTATGGTATTGGCATGCATAAGCTACAGACCACGAACACAGCATTTTATCGATGGAAATTTGAATGCACAAGAATACCGTGACAAAATCCTGGCCCATTATTTTTTAAAGGCATATGTGACCAACAGATGCATGCCTGTATTCCCAGTCATGTGAAATCCATAGATTAGGGCCTAATGAATTTATTTCAATTGACTGATTGTCTCATATGAACTGTAACTCAGAAAAATCGTTGAAATTGTTTCACATCGCTTTTATATTCGAGTTCAGATATGTTATATGAATATTCTTACCTCTGCAACATCCCGCTTGGGTTTACTCTCACCTAGGATTCAAATGACAACATTGAGAACATAACATTGGTCATAACTTACACTGCTCAAATGCAGAATTTCTCAGCTACCTCGAACTTTGGCGTAAATCTACCATCAATGAAAGTTTAAAACATGTCCTCATCTCAAGTCAGCATTTATTCAGCCCTAAATAAAAATGTATGAACTGTAATGAGGAACCATACCATCACCATGGTCTCCCACAGGGTTTGTGTCATCTTTCCCCTTTACATGTTTCTGTTGGTCAGCTCCAGTCTCAATGCCTATTGTCTCTTTGAGGCCAGGGAGGATGTCAGGGAACACATTATCCTCAGATGACATCTTCATCTTTACCCTGAGTGACACACAAACAAAATACATGTTTAGCCAAAGTTATGGTATAACATGCCGGTGGCAATAACTTTAAAAAATATGTTTGGCTGCTTAACTTCTTGGTGACTGGGGGGCAGTATTGAGTAGCTTAGATGAATAAGGTGCCCAGAGTAAACTGCCTGCTACTCAGCCATAAAAGCTAGAATATGCATATAATTAGTGGATTTGGATAGAAAACACTCTGAAGTTTCTAAAACTGTTTGAATGTCTCACTCATATGGCAGGCGAAAACCTGAGAAAAAATCCAACCAGGAAGTGGGAAATCTGAGGTTGGTCGTTGTTCAACTCATTCCCCATTGAAGATACAGTGTGATATTGGTCATGTTGCACTTCCTAAGGCTTCCACTAGACGTCAACAGTCTTTAGAACCTTGTTTGATGCTTCTACTGTGAAGTAGGGCCGAATGAGAGGGGATTGAGCCAGGTGTCTGGCAGATTGCCACGAGCATGTGAAAGTTAGCTTGCGTTCCATTGCTTTTCTACAGACAAAGGAATTCTCCGGTTGGAACATTATTGAAGATTTATGATAAAAATATCCTAAAGATTGATTCTATACTTCATTTGACATGTTTCTACGACCTGGAATATAACTTTTTTGACTTTTCGTCCGACCTTTCGGCTGGACTTGCACACACGTTTGGATTTGTTTACCAAACTCCCTAACAAAAGGAGGTATTTGGACATAAATGATTAACTTTATCGAACAAATCAAACATTTGTGAAACTGGGATTCCTGGGAGTGCATTCTGATGAAGATCAAAAGGTAAGTGAATATTTATAATGCTACTTCTGACTAATGTTGACTCCACAACATGGCGGATATCTCTTTGGCTGTTTTGGTCTCTGAGCGCCGTACTCAGATTATTGTATGGTATGCTTTTTCTGTAAAGTTTATTTGAAATCTGACACAGCGGTTGCATTAAGGAGAAGTTTATCTAAAGTTCCATGTATAATAGTTGTATCTTTTATCAATGTTTATTATGAGTATTTCTGTAAATTGATGTGGCTCTCTGCAAAATCACCGTATGTTTTGGAAGCAAAACATTACTGGACCAATGTAAACTGAGATTTTTGGATATAAATATGCACTTTATCGAACAAAACATACATGTATTGTGTAACATGATGTCCTATGAGTGTCATCTGATGAAGATCAAAGGTTAGTGATTAATTTGATCTATATTTCTTCTTTTTGGGACTCCTCTCTTTGGCTGGAAAAATGGCTGTGTGTTTTTGTGACTTGGTTCTGAGCTAACATAATCATATGTTGTGCTTTCGCTGTAAAGCCTTTTTGAAATCAGACACGATGGGTAGATTAACAAGAAGTTTCTTTCATTTGGTGTATTGCACTTGTTAATGTAAGAAAGTTACATATTTCCAAAAATATATTTTTGAAATTCGCGCGATGCCTTTTCAGCGGAATGTTGTCGAGGGTTCCGGCCGTAAGAAGTTAACAGTTATTGTTCTTAGCTGCATTGTTGGTTAAGTAAAAAATAAGTAACAAATAATTAAAGAGCAGCAGTAAAATAACAATAGCAGGAGGCTATATACAGGGGGTACCGGTACAGAGACAATGTGCGGGAGCACCGGTTAGTCGAGGTAATATACAGATGTCGAAGAGAGTTAGTGTGACCATGCATAGATAATAAACAGAGTAGCAGCGTAAAGGGGGGGGGGGCAATGAAAATAGTCTGGGTAGCCATTTGTCATGACGTTGGCCTATGGGTAAGGTTTATGACCCTCCCCATAAATACCTTTCTCCCTCCCTCTCTCTTGACTCTACAGAGGGACTCTTGATTAGCCTTTGTTAAACAGAGTCTGTGAAAGTAATAGAACCAATTGAAAATATGCGTTGGTACTTAATGAATATGATGTCAGTTCGGTTGTCATCTGAGACATTATGACTGATGACTATCTGGGAAAGTCTACAACACATTATAGTTATCAGATTCACATGGAATTGTTGTGCAATTCAATTGTTTAAATATAAAAATATTTGGTACCAGATGAAATGTAATTTTAGCTTCCAAACAAGAAATTTAGGTTTTCATAAGGTTAGGGCTCTGCTCATCAGTGGCCCGCCCCTGTGAAGAGACATGGGTTGTAGACTGAAACACACCCTTCTCCCTCCACTATATAAGCCCTTGACGAAAATGTAACTTTCTGTTCCGGGTACCTTAGGATGACGATCCGATGTCAGAAGGGTTCAGATAATAACTAGAGAACGAAGCCAACCTCAGCGTGAGCTTTGGTTGCGAATGGTATGAACTTTGAACTCTTATTCGCTACAGAAGTGATACCTCCTAGCCGTTGAGTTAGCAACAGCAGCTGCAAACGTGGGCTAGGAAAGAACAGACAGAGTATCCCGTCTACCACACAACGACGTTACTACAACGTATTCAATTTACCAGCAGAGACATTCTTCAGAGGACAGGAAGATCTCTGTTGGCCAACACGACCAGCATTTTCAACCAACCTACCGAAGCTCAGAGTAAATATGTATTGCATTTTCCTTTTCCAAATGGGCGGTAATTCTAAATTATTCTAAATTCTAACCAATTTCCCATTTGGGTGATAGAGTAGCTGCCTACGGCCCGATAGAGACATCGCTTCTCCCTTTGTTCTTCAGTCTTCCCGCTCTTTCACTCAAACCCAGCCCCCTTTTCTGTGTAACCAGTTGTCATATCTGTTCCATCCGCTAGGGACGTTTTCCTTTGAGATAATTTGTAATCAAGGTATGATTCATTCTGTGTATATGTAATTATGTGTGATTAGTTAGTTATTTAGTAAATAAACCCAATTTTGTATTTCTGATTCAACTTGTTAGCCAGGGTTCGTGAAGATAACCAAGAATTTACAACTTTCAGATGAGACTGAAATAAGGTGACGATTAATATTGACTGCTATTGATGTAAAATATTACTAGGTCTTTAAGAGTTTATTCGGAAGATAACAGCTCTATAAATATTATTTTGTGGTGCCCCGACTTTCTAGTTAACTTCTTATGGCTGCCATCCCGTTAACGGGATAATTGTCGTCACCAACCGCTGAATTGCATAGCGCCACATTCAAATAATATTACTAAAAATATTTATATTCATGAAATCACAAGTGCAATATTGCAAAACAGTTTAGCCTTTTGTTAATCCACCTGTCGTGTCAGATTTTGAAAATATGCTTTACAGCGAAAGCAATCCAAGCATGTGTAAGTTTATCGATCGCTCAACAAAACATTATGTACACCTAGCATCAAGTAGCTTGGTCACGAAAATCAGAAAAGCAATCAAATTAATCGTTTACCTTTGATGATCTTCGGATGTTTTCACTCACGAGACTCCCAGTTATACAATAAATGTTCCTTTTGTTCCATAAAGATGATTTTTATATCCAAAATACCTCCGTTTGTTTGGCGCGTTATGTTCAGAAATCCACAGGAAAGAGCGGTCGGTCACGACAACGCAGACAAATTCCAAGTAGTATCCGTAAAGTCCACAGAAACATGTCAAATGTTTTTTATAATCAATCCTCAGGTTGCTTATAAACTATATAATCGATAATATATCAACTGCAAATGTATTTTTCAGTCGGAGAGGGAAAGGCAATGGCTGCCCAAATTCTGTTACGCATACAAAACTCTGCTGGCACCCGGCCATAGAATGACGCGATGTTATCTTTCTCGCTCATTTTTCAAAATAAAAGCCTGAAACTATGTCTAAAGACAGTTGACACCTTGAGGAAGCGATAGGAAAGGGAATCTGGTTGATATCCCTTTAAATGGAGCAAAGGCAGGCTATGGAGTTCTCAAAATAGAAGCCACTTTCTGGTTTGATTTTCCTCAGTTTTTCGCCTGCAATATCAGTTCTGTTATACTCACAGACAATATTTTGACAGTTTTGGAAACTTTAGAGTGTTTTCTATCCAATACTAATAATAATATGCATATATTAGCAACTGAGACTGAGAAGCAGGCCATTTAGTTTGGGCAACTTATTCATCCAATCTACTCAATACTGCCCCCCAGCCATAAGAAGTGAATTACATTTACATGATTAGCTCAATCAGGTAATATTAATTACAGAGAAAGGATTTTATAGAATAGCATGTCATATCACTTAATCCGGCATAGCCAAAGACATGACACATTTGATTAGTTGTTCAGGAGTCTTATGGCTTGGGGGTAGAAGGTGTTAAGAAGTCTTTTGGACCACGTTCAATGCCATCGGAAGAATCCCGGAACATATTCCAGTCTGTGTTAGCAAAACAGTCCTGTAGCTTAGCATCTGCTTCATCTGACCACTTTTTTATTGACCGAGTCACTGATGCTTCCTGCTTTCATTTTTGCTTGTAAGCAGGAACCAGGAGGATAGCATTATGGTCAGATTTGCCAAATGTATGGTGAGCTTTGTACGTGTGCATCTCTGTGTGTGGAGTAAAGGTGTTCTAGAGTTTTTTTCCTCTTGTTGCACATGTAACATGCTGGTAGAAATGAGGTAAAACAGATTCAAGATTCCCTGCAATAAAGTCCCCGGCCACTAGGAGCACCGCCACTGGATGAGCATTTTCCTGTTTGCTTATGGCCATATACAGCTCATTGACTGCACTCGGTTTGTGGTGGTAAATAGACAGCTACGAAGAATATAGATGAACTCTCTTGGTAAATAGTGTGGTCTACAGCTTATCATGAGAAACTCTACCTCAGGCAAGCAAAACTTGAGACTTCATTGTATTTTGTGCACGAGCTGTTTACAAATATACATAGACCGTTACCCCTTGTCTTACAAGAGGCTGCTGTTCTATCCTGCCAAAAAAAAAAGTGTAAAACTGACCAGCTGTATGTTATTCATGTCATCATTCAGCCACGACTCGGAGAAACATAAGATATTACAGTTTAATGCCCTGTTGGTAGGATGTACGTGCTCGTAGTGAGTCTATTTTCTAATCCAATGATTGCCAACGTACAAAGGCAGATTACCCACTCGTCGTCGGATCCTTACAAGGCACCCAGACCTACATCCCCAATATATAGTCTCTTTCTCCTGCGAATGAGATTATGATGAGGGCCTTGTCGGGTGTCTGGAGTAGATCCTTTGTGTCCGACTCGTTAAAGAAAAAAATATTTCGGTACGAGGTGAGTAATCGCTGTCCTGATATCTAGAAGCTCTTTTCAGTCATAAAAGACGGTGGCAGAAACATTATGTATAAAACAAGTTAGAAATAAATGTGGGAAAAAAACATAATAGCACAATTGTTTAAATTTGATTAAATTTCAAAAACTATTTGTAAACAATGGTAACTCTTTGTAGAAGGGTACATGGGGTTCCCTGCAGTCAGATAGAAACTCACTCATTTTTCTTGAAGTCAAATAACAGCAATGCCACAGCGACGTCACTGCTGGGAGACTTCTTAAGGACACAGTAGTCCAGATCTTGATCATCCTGTGCACACACACACACCAGACATTATTGATCTCATCCTGTTAGTAGGAGTACCTCCTGTGTAGGCCTAGTCCATGTTGAAAAGCTTCAGTAATAACAACAAACAGATCTTAGACTAGAATGGATACTCACTAAATATGTAGAGAAGCCATTGCTGCTTGTCCTATCCAGACTGAATCCAACCTGAAACAGGCAAAGATTACAAAATAGATGTTGGTCAGAGCCATGCATTTTGTTAATAAGAAGATTAAATGTACCTGGCTACATCATTTCCCAATGGGACTTCTCATGCAATGACAATTCCCAGAACAGTTATTGAACAGACCACTGACAGATATTGAAATTGATCTTACCGTGGAGCTGTCAATCTTGTCCAGATCCTCCCCAGTAAGGGTAAGACTGGACATATTCACTATCATGTAACCATGTTTGTAGAAGCCAAAAGTGTTCAGGTGGACTTTCTGTCGAATGTCATCCTGAAAGAATGTACATGACAAACAACATTTGATTTTGATCAAGGTCACTGTTAATTGACATTGTAGTATCAGTGCATTAGAGATTAGCTGGCCACCACACTTGGTCAATAACTGTGGCCTACCATTTTCAAATCATAGTACAAGGTGACCAGCTATTAAATCAAAAGCAACATAGCTAACAAGTGTTGCTTGTTAGCTAAAACGCTCAGTGGATAATATGTTAAATACAATTAGAGACGAGCAAGTATTGCGACCTTATGTCGTATCCACGCGTAATTAGCTACACTAGACGATGCATTTATTATGATGAACAGCTAGCTAGCTAGCAGCTAGGTCTGATTGGCATGTAACCCTATTCACTTGTATGACAGTAAGCGGCCATATGAAATTGGCAAATAAACCTACCTCGAGTTTAAGATGATGTAACCTGCAATGGCTTTCTCTGAGAAATAACAAAAATAACACAATAGTAGCCGTAAACATATATATTTTGTCGGTCGCCATTTTTCTAAAAAAGCATACTTGCAAGCAACACACTTCCGGCAGGATTTACGCACTGACGCATAAAAAATTCTGCTACGTCGTACGTTTTTCTTGTTTTGCGTTAATCTTTTGTTTTGGGTAATACATTTTTCCTTGTGTTTTTGGTACTTTTCCTCGTTTGTTTAACAACAAATTACATGTTCTGCTTGAAACATTGAGAATGTAAAACAATTTAATGTTCATCACATTGGCTACATTACAGGCCCTGTACAAAGCAAGTCAATCACCAAATATCAATGATGGAAAGAGTTGAAAATGCAGTAACCACATCAATACTAGCGCTTCCAAACAGGACTATTATGATGCATAAGAAAACACATCTGTTAATGATTAATTTAATTATCTTAAGTGCACATACATTTAAAACTATAGAATTTCGCTGAAATGTTAAGACCACTTTGAAAAAGATTTGGGAATAGTCTAGCAGTTTCTAAACCCCAGAGAAATATTGGCTACATTCCAGGCCAACTACATTGCAGTCACCTGCCAGATCGTACAACGCCTGGATCATATCAGCTACCTGTAGCATATAATGTAGCAATCTTATACCTGGCTGTGCAGTCGATAATAGGTCACCCATTAGTTGCTGTGTGTACTGCAGCATGACTGCAATATAGTCAGACTAGAACAGGGCCAATCACTCAAATCAAGGGCTAATTTCCATGGTACTTTGGGTATAAGCATTAGTCCAAAACGTTTTGCAACAGGAAAGAGTTTCTACTTTCTATTGGACAAATTCATGTAGAGCCATCCCTGTTTTATTCCGTTGGGTTCCTAGATTAAGATGGGTCCTATTGCAAAAAGCTTTGCAACAGATACCGACTTAAAAATACACCCTACCTCTAGAGTGTGATTGTGTGTTTCTTTACAGTGGACATACAATTGCACTCTCAGACACAAATTTCCAAGGCAGTGAACATTTTGAAATGTTAATGTCACAAAGCAACTGCAGTATAAAAGACTTATCAATTATGACAGCTTAGAGTAATTTACAGACATGTTAGTTTACATCGTGCTCAACGCTAAAGGTCTAGTTTTATTGTAGAGGTGTTACATTTTGATTTAACAAGGGAGAATCTCTGATTTACCAAGACAATGATAGCTACACGAAGCACATTTGAAATTTTTAAGAACACAGTCAACATATAATGCAAGTCCGCGAGATCGGCAAATGAGGAGCTCACTAAGAAATAGTGAAACCAAATTTAAACTGTTCTCTTTGTAAGAAATCCAGTTCATCTTTGCAACCCTCTCCCTGTGTGTCTCTTATTGGTAGCAATGAAAGGACAGGAAAGAGAGCCATTCTTGTACACAACCCAAAGAAACATACTGGGTGGAAAGAGTGAGGCCTTTGACTAACCGTTTCCACCTGTCATTTTCGGGGCCTACCGTCCCACTGCCTTCTTCTCAAACGCTTTTAAAGCACAACACCACTTCACGTAAACAATAACAGTAAACACCCGTGTCATACTAGAAGGCGCACAAATTAACCCCCCCAAGAGGCCATGTAAACAGTTTTGGCTTCAAATATAAGACTTAAGGTTAATATTTGTTTTCTATTGTTGGAGACTATTTGACTTGAATCCATTTGTGTTGCATGAGCCAGTTTATAATTGCATAATCCATTAATTAGTAGTAATAACTTGTTATTGGTTAGGATGTTGGGACTGAAGATTTATTGCAGTGCAGGGGAGGCTAGATTGTGTGAGAGACTATAGTCCCTCTTACACACACCTGCCCACAAAGGATCTGGACCCATGCTAACATCAATAGGGGGGAGGAACAGAGTTCTTGCCCAGCACTGACTGACTGTTTATCCTAGACCCAAAGAGGTGACCCCACCTAGCCAGAAGGCATATATATGCATGTGTGACCGGTTTGTGTGCTATGGAGCTGTAGCATCCAGTTTGTGTGTAATACATATCGTTTAAGCTTCCTTTGGTGTCTATCTGGAATTTGTACCAGAACCACTGATTGTTCTGTATCTCTGGTTCTTTTCATAGTGTACTGATGTGTATATATTTTAAAATTTCATTTTGGGCTCATCTGTAAAAGAGACCAGTCTCAAAATGACTCCCTGTCACAATAAAATAACGTGTGATCCTCAGTAAGGCTTTGTGTGGTACTGGCTAAAACATCTGACATGAACTTATATTGGCCAGAGCTCTCTATTTATCAATTGAAATGCAATGGCCATTTCTATTATGCTTACCAAGGACTGGGGGTGACACAAAACCCTGTTGCCTGGTACAAATTGAATAACCTACCAGTAAGCATAGCTAACAAGCTTTCCCTTAGGCTGCATGATATCCCAGCATTTAGCTCTCTCCAGAGAGGGTTTGTTCTTGATTCTGCTTAACAGACAAATCAATCTGATCTATTGCTGTTCTGACAGAACCATCCCTTTAAGAGGCAAAGGAAGGGTCAAGGTGTTTCAGGACGCCCCCAACCAGATGGAGGCTTCCAGCGACGAGGACGTGGATGCCAGTGGCATCTCTTAGCGGAGCAGCTTTGGCTGTCACGCTGGGCTTGACGGGGATGACCCTCTTGTCTGGATGTGCCAAGATAGAGTCCCTGCCCTGGCTGAGCCACTGGAGGGCGCTGAGGATGCAGGGGAAAACTAAAGTTTTGCTGCAGCACTCGGCTGCCACCAGTGGGAGAACATCGCGGGAGATGAGCAGCTGGTCGCCGGGCTTCTCTTCCTGGCCGTTGAGCAGGCGCCAGCTCCTCTGGTTGTCCAGGCAACGGGTGAGCATGTTTTCCACAGAGACATTGAAGTTTTGTTGGTCTGAGGAGAGGGAAGGTGTTCGGGGGGGGAAAGGTTACACAATGCTACCATGCTAGATTCTTCCAGAATCAAAATGGGTATAATTTAAAAATGGCAGATTGTACCGTCAAAGGGAGAGAACATGCTCACATCCACACCAATGATTAACACAGATCGCGACGCATAATTACAGAGCTATTCATTTAGTCATACTAGGCTACTGTTTGATCTGTCAAGCCGCAGTCATTGACAAAGTAGCTGATGTACGTTATGCCTGGCTAAAAATCACAATGTGATAGCCTTACCTGCGTTACATGATGCAATGGCCTCTGTGATGTTGGGGCAGAACACAGCAAAGTCAAAATGGCATGGCTGAAATCCCAATATAGAAAAAAACTCAATCAGTTACAGTTGCCCTACAAACCTGGCATATACTTTTACATTTTAGTCATTTAGCAAACACTCTTAACCAGAGCGACTTACAGGAGCAATTAGTGTTAGATGCCTTGCTCAAGGGCACATAGAGATTTCACTTAGTCCGTTTGGGGATTCGAACCAGCAACCTTTGTTACTGCCCTTAACCACTAGGCTAGCTGCTGTCCATACAGTGCGTTCGTCAAGTATTCAGACGCCTAGAATTTCCTTTTTTTTTTACAACCTTACTCAAATGTATTCAAATATTTTGTCCCCCACCTACAATACTCCATAATGACAAAGCAAAAACATGTCTAGAAATGTTTGTACATTTTAAATCTGATATTTAAGTAATTATTTAGACCCTTTACTCTGTACTTTTTTGACGCGCCTTTGTAAATCGCTGCCAGTAAGGTCTTCTTGGGTATGACTCTACAAGCTTGGCACAGCTGTATTTGGAGAGTTTCTCCCATTCTGCTCTGCAGATCCTCTCAAGCTCTGTCACGTTGGATGGGAAGCGTCGCTGCACAGCTATTTTCAGGTCTCTCCAGAAATGTTCGATCGGGTTCAAGTCCGCGGTCTGGCTGGGCCACTCAAGGACATTCAGAGACTTGTCCAGAAGCCACTCCTGCATTGTCTTGGCTGTGTGCTTAGGGTCGTTGTCGTGTTGGAAGGTGAACCTTCATCTCTGTACTTTGCTCCGTTCATCTTTCCCTTGAGCCTGACTAGTCTCCCAGTCCCTACTGCTGAAAAACATCCCCACTGAGTTTGAAGGTAGGCCTTGAAATACATCTACAGGTACACCTCCAATTATTTCTATTAGCCTATCAGAAGCTTCTAAAGCCATGACATTTTCTGGAATTTTCCAAGCTGTTTAAAGGCACAGTCAACTTAGTGCATGTAAACTTCTGACCCACTGGAATTGTGATAGTGAATTAAGTGAAATAATCTGTCTGTAAACAATTGTTGGAAAAATGACGTGTCATGCAAAGTAGACATCCAAACCAACTTGACAAAACTATAGTTTGTTAACAAGAAATTTGTGGAATGGTTGAAAAACGAGTTAATGACTCCAACCTAAGTGTATGTAAACTTCTGACTTCAACTGTATGCATCTGTTTATTTGTAATAACTTTGCAAACATTTCTAAAAACATGTTTTCCCTCTCATTATGGGGTATTGTGTGTAGATGGATGAAATAATCGTTTTACCATTGTGAATAAGGCTGTAACATAACAAAATGTGGAAAAGGGGAAGGGGTCTGAAAACTTTCCGAATGCACTGTATATGACAATACCATCACAACAGGATGGGCTGACATCATTTGTGATTGGGACACATTGATTGAATGTTTAGTACTTATCATTGTTGGACAGTTAACCTAGCCTACTCACAACTAGTAACTTTAGCATGGCCGCAGAGTCTCTCTCCCCCGTGGCGTTGAACAGTAGCACTCTGACCACAGGACCACTGTGAGGAGACATAGGGGGTAGGTATACGGTTAGGATACCAGAGATTATCAACTGACAGACTTCGCTTGAATTGCAGAGCTCAACAAATGGTAAGGTGCGTAGACTACAATTGACAGGACAACAGACCTAGTGGAGCACAAACTCACACGCAGATACTGACCCTGTGGTTCTTTCGTGTTGAGAGGCAACCTCGCTGAACCAGCTTACACAGGCCAGCATGCTACGGGTGGTGTGGGCCCCATCCAGGAAGTAGGTGACTGGGCCATGCTTCAGAGTCTGGGTCCTCCCCGGCCATTCAGTGTCCTCCAGCCCTACCGCCCAAGAGGAAAGTGATGTACTGTTGCTGAATACCAAAATGGAACCCTAGCATCTACTGCAGATCTAAAATGATTGGATAGGTGTAAGCAGGAAGTTGCGCTGGAGGCTTCCTTGGTTGTTGGTGCTGAAACAGGGGAACGAACCATGGACCTTGATTTACAGTCCACCTAGTCCTCTACTATAAAGCCATTAGAAATTCAACCCCCACCCCCCAATCCTCAAATTCAGAGAAAAACACGTAGTATTTTCATGACCTATCAATGCTCAGGTGATTGTGTTCACCCCTGTGGGTTTCACCGGAGGCTGTTATTTTGCAGGTGAGTGTGTTGGAGTTGTTCTATTGAACTGACCTTTCGCCATAATGGGGCTTGGCTGGAAGCCAGCGGCCGGCGACACGCCTTTACTCTCGTCAGCGGGGGAAGGGATGCTCTGGTCTACAGAAGAGTAGAAGATGAGGAATACACATGACCTGAAGTCACCACACAAACAAAACATACCATGTCCAATAATATCACACCTGTATACACCCAGGTTGTTCCTTTACCCTCCCACCCCCAGACCAGCCTCAAACACTCACTCCCACCTACCAGGAAGGCAGCGTCTCTGTAGCCAGCTGTGGCTGAGCTGCAGGGCAAGGGAGGCGTTGGAGCGCTGGTGGTGGCCAGCCAGGCCCAGACGCAGAGGTCCCGAGTCAGCAGGGTACTCCTCCAGTTCTGGGCACACCCAGAGAGGACACTGAGGAGGAAGAAGAGAGAGGGTAGGAGAAAGAGTCAAAGTTATTCAAGGACAGTCCAAGGGACAGATTCACATCAAAGTCCGATATTATGCCATTGTGTTACCCTGAAATGTGACATTAAACTATTTGCTCATTTACTGCTTACATAGATCATAGAATTCTTACGAGGCTCTTTGAAACTGTCATCTGCCCGCCCAGGATGATTTTTTTCATTAAACCACTGAGGTCACTTCTGGTGACTTTTTAAAAAGGACATTTCCCTCCAAAAGGAATAGGGTGGGGCACCACTGCTATATAAATACAGGGGAAACATTGTGTTCATACGTCATTGTAGGCCAGGTATCTACAAACTGTCTACAGACACTGTTGTATCTTGTTTTATGACTTCTTTATTGGCTCTCACCCCAATCTCCTTCGCTCGCTCTTTGAGAACCATCATAGGGCTGTCTGGTTGCTTCACAGTGAAGGCAGGAACTCCTGGCTGAGGAGACACGAGAAATTATTAAATATCGTCAGTAACTCCTACTGTTTATTTCAGCATAGTCAAAATGTTAACACTTGTGGCTTTCTTGGTGTTGAACTACACGCATTAAACAATCACGCGTCAATTGAGGCTACTTTGTAACATTCTAGAGGTGCTGTTCTGAAAATGTTGTGTCAGAATGTATCAAAAGTGCAGCCTTGACAAAGCAAGAGTTAAACTGTACTGCAATCTAACCTTAAAAATGCCCCCTTTCTGCCAGGCAATTTTCTCGATGGTATCCCCAAGTATTGAGGTGTGATCTATACCCAGGGAGGCGATGCCACACACCCACGGCCTCCTGTCAGAGGAGGACATACAGAGCATAGACTACAGAGTTCAGTGGACTCAATGGATCGTCACACAAAATAACTGTTTATACAGCAGGGAATGTGAGATAAATGGTCTGTACGATACTGCATGCAGAGGCAGCATAAATGACGTTTTTAAACAGATTTCATGTTAAAGGTAGACTAAATGACATAGCCATGTGGTAGAAGTGACCGACAGGCAACACTCCGATCTCACATCATCTGCGCATGCGTACGGGTTCACTTCACGCTGTTACAGCGTGGTAGCCACGGGAACAAAACAGAGAAGTTGAGCCTCCTGTTTCAACACTCTTAGAAATTGACCCACTAGGTGGTTTACTTTCTGCATCTACATCATAGCGCTGAGTCTACCTTTAACTAGTTTGTATTAGCTACTTGTTTTGAAAGTGTAACCAGCGGGTAAAGGGTGAGAACAGAAATGAACTGCATGTCAGATCCACCAGTTCTCTTGTTGGGTGACCATCTAGTGTAGTACTAGCTTTGATCTGACCATGGAGAGGTCCTACAGGTGAGAATGAACTGCATGTCAATGATGGGAAAGTACAGGGGCAAGTCAAATTAATCATTTGTCCAGCGTAGAAAATGTCTTCCATACATACTTAGAATTAGATAAGCATATCAAACCTGAATGCTTGTGCCGACGTTGCACATCTTTTGAAAGTCTTAACTCATTTAAAAGTCTGTTCTCAACAACCCTCTTCAAATAGCACCTAATGTCTCTCTCGCTCTATCAACTAACAATAAATGGAGACCTTTCATTGCAAAATGGGGCTGCTGACAAATGGGAGGCTTGACGAGACAGTCAGTCACGCTTTGTTAACGAGGTCGCACCATAGGACAAAATGGTGGAAGGGCTTGTCGAGTGAGTTCAGTGAGACATTAGGCACACAGCAGTAGTCACTAGAGACTTTGGAACTGAGCCAGGGGGTACAGTGAGGGGAATTAGGGTATGCTACAGAGGGGGATTCCATGAGAGGGAATGGTTACATCAGCTGCATCAAAGAGATCTATTTCTAATCTAATTAACGGCGATTACGGACCATTGAACTAAATCCGGTTCGTTTCCCATCCCATAGGATCCAACTACATGCTTCTTACCTGATTATGTTTGTGCAGTCGTAGGCTCCACCAATCCCAACCTCAATCACTGCCAAGTCCACCTGCATCACAAGACAATATGGGTGGCTGAGCTCAACTCACATTTCTATTCAGTCATTTCAAGAGGTCAATTGAAAGAATTGATGAGTGCCATTTTTTTTATTTTACCAAGAAGAATTGAGTCATGAAATGTAATTAACTTCCTGAATAGATGAGTCAATCATCTGACCCTGTGACAGATAAACATTTCTCCTGAGAGTTAAGGCCTACCAGTACAGGTTGTGACTCATTAGTAGCCATGAAGACACCAATATAAAAAAGAAATGTCACCACTATGCATTAGTGTCTGCAAAACATGAGGGGCCCCTTGTCTCCTTTTTCATGCCAATCCTATCAGGTGTGTGAAGAAATGAACAAGGACAGAAGGGAAAGGGAGCACCCACCAGCCCTAGACACCCCAGCAATGCTGCACAGGGACACCAGAGGTATGATGGGAATACAGGACCTGATATGAGAGATGTGGTACACCGGTTATAGCGACCTACCTTCTCCTGCAGGAAGATGTGGAAGGCCAGGATTGTCAGGAAGCGGAAGTAAGCGGGCATACTCCCCCCGTGAGTGTCCTGAGAGGGGTCAAAGGTCAACGGGATATTACTATAACAGCTTCGTAGTATCCCTTCAACATCTCAAAGAGCAAATACGCAACCTCATTTAAGGGCGACAGCTACAGCATGGGACATCTACAACAAATCATATGACACACATGCATGCACTGGTCATTATAGGACGAGAGGTTTTTCATTTTCTTCCTAAACTCAATTATCAGTTCTAACGGCTAGAGACAGGAATACTACACAAGGTAAAGTGGGCTGAATTCAGGCAATGGCCCAAGCCCAGATGTATACCGGTTACAGGCAAATTGTGAAGGGCCCTTCTATTTTAAATGTATGAGTAGAACTCATTTAGTTTCCAGTTCAGACAGTGGTACTTTATTAGTACGTCCAACTTAAAGATATTTTAAGAATTTATTAATTACATTTTCTCTACAGGAAAAGAAGAGGGAGCAACTTGTCATGGTTGGAGAATGTGTCATATTCTGAAACACATTAAAGACACACCCTTCTCCTTGGAGGTCAATGACCAGGAGCACCGAAAGCAGAACTCCAAACCGTCACTACAATTGGATTCGGAACCTTTTTGCACAACTACCTTGGTTTCATACAGCCGTCCATACACCTGCCAGAAATATTTTGTGAAGAGTTCTTTGCCGATTGGTTTTCCATTAATTCTTATCCTCTCCCTGACTTGTACCAAATGTGGGGAACTGCAATCGACAGAAAAGAATGTGTTAACAGTCAAAAACATGACTTAAAATATATAATTGAGGATGATTCATTCTTAAAAATAGGGGTATGGTAAGTGAACCTTTGCAGTAGAGTAGAAATTCACTGAAACATTTCTCAATTTCTTATGACTAAAATGAGTCTCATTTCTCCAATACATGTTCAAAAGGGTTAAAAATCCAAAACATGGGAATGGTTACCTAACACTAACCTAATAAAAGCAGTTCTGTACGAATGAGGTTTATGCAAAAAATAAATGAAGTAAAATCATAACGTCTGATCTTCAGGTCGGAAAGTCTGAGCTCTAGAAAGATGGCTGAGTTTCCGACTTGGATGACCGCTCAAAACAAATTTTCCCAGTGGGTTCATTTTTTCAGAGTTCTCAGTTATCTTGAACGCACTGAAGGTGGAGATTTCCGAGTTCCCAGTTGTCTTGCACTGCATCATGCACAAATTCATGCTGTTCCTATGACCAAAGACAGCGAAATATTCCTCAATATTAAAATAGACAAACTGCTAATAACAATAGAAACCCAGGGCTATCGATACATCATCAATTGCTAATCATTAATTGCAGCGCGAGTGGATGTAGGGAGAAGTGCGTTGTGCTTGTAATAATGTTTAATAACATTTAAGGTGTTAACAGAGTTTAATAAAAACAGACATGAACTCACTCAAAAGCCACAGCTCTTTGTTATATTCTTTGACAGTCTCTGGCCATGGTTTTAAAAGTTATGAAATCACACATAGGCTGTGGATGCTGTCTGGTGATTTGAGCTATTCGATTGGCCAGCGCAATAGGCGCACCCGATTTAGCCAGTCGATCATGACCAGTGCTCTGTACTACTACACAAGAACGTTGGCTAAGCAGTCAGTGAACTTACTGAATAATGTTTCATGCAGGAAATCAGGTGACAGATTATGGCTGAGTTAACTGGATGAGGCTGGTAACCACAAGTAAATGTCCTCAACTCTGCATCAAAAATGTATTAATTAGCTGTAGGTAGGACTGCTCTGGATTTGATACTTCTTGATATGTACCTGTAAAATCCAGTCCGAAAACCATAACTTCTCAGTATTTGTTCTGTGAAGGCACACGTTGACCCCTGAAAGATACAAATTTGAAACATTACTCACCTTCTTCCCACAATGCCATATCAAGTTGTTTACAACATTTGTTTGGCAAACTTTGCACAAGATACGAGCTTGGGGCTCTCTCATAGATTAGTGGATTTAAACACACACACCTTGCCTTTCGTTCCTGTGACATGAATGATATTGAGATGGTCAAGTTCTTCCACCTTGGAATCAAAATGGGAACGCATTTAGATTAGGAGATAATCAATACAGAATAAATGGTAGGGGTAGACACTGAATAAATGGTAGGGGTAGACACTGCTGTAGAATATATTTACCACCAGGCCTGCTCGCTCCAGGAAGCCCCTCATGGCCTGGAGCTGGAGTTGAGGGTGACCCCGCTCTCGGCGCACTTGCTCCAGGGCACAGGCATTGGTCTGCAGGGTATTGAGGGTGCACACTGCGTCCTGTAGAGGCAGAAATAAAACAAGAGTGCATGTAGTTTTTAATATCTCTGGATGGCATTTTATTTTACTTGACTTGACCTTTATTGCCTAGTTAACTAGGCAAGTCAGTTAAAGAACAAATTCTTATTTTCAATGACAGCCTTGTTCGGGGTAGAAGACAGATTTTTATCTTGCCAGCTCGGGGATTTGCACGGTTACAAGTCCATCGCTCTAACCACTAGCCTACCTGCCGCCCCAGAATTTTTACACAAGACCGTGAAATTAAAACCTTGCCAATTCCACTTTGTAGTGTTTGATGCACATACGTGTTTCATTAAGACTATAGTTGATAGCGGGGAGAAAACGCTTACATTTTAACATAATTTTACATGCTATGGAACGGTGTAAACTTTAAGCAGACAGTCTGTTGAATGCATGAGTTTACCATGGTAGCTATATTTACTTTGTTAATAATCTCGCACCATGACTTCACCAGCCACACGTAGCCTGTGGGCTGAGCTATCCAGATAGATAGTAGAGACCGTTTGTGGAGATGGCTAGCTTGCAAGTAAATGAAAGTTGAGCAGGTATGGTTGGTACAGTAACTACGTTTACTATCTGAACAGTGCACACTTCTTTAATTGGGGCGTTTGCATATTAACTAGTTTAAGTAGGCTAACAAAATATCAAATTGCTCAGCGGAGTATTTATTATTATTTTTGACAAATAACTTATGCTGAGAAGTTTCCTTAAACTGACCCGCGCCATGGTGCCTAGCCTCATAACTTGCAACAGAGAGCAGATTAGCTAATGTCCATCCCAAAGCCAGTCCATTCGGGAGTTTTAATAGTATTTGTCCCTTGCACGCGAACACTAGTTTGCTGATTTGAAGGTAAATGATTGCTAGATAGATGGCGAAGTAGGAAAATGGCTCTCATTTATTTGCAAGCTGTTGATCAAGTTGAACGTGAGCCATAAACTTGTCAAACTAGCGAGGTAACGTTAGATAGTACGTTAATTTGCTAGCACATTGGCTAGCAGATGATAGCCACAGTATCTTACCTGATACTCCATTCTGTGAAGTCGCGGTTCTGCCTTTGTACTTGAATACTTCACTGTGGTAAACTTGGACGACCAGTCCTTCTGGCGGAGGAACGCGGCAAATACGGAGCTCCGCTCCAACACGCGAGAAAAGCGTACCATCATGGGGCTTGTGTAAGCGCAGACAGGAAACTGCCGCCAAATTTGGGCGATATTCCTGTCAGAACTTGGTGTCGTCACGCCACGCCTCTTGAGAGAAATGTCTTGTTCTGTGGGGTTTATCGGCGGTTGGCACGTTATGGTGCATTACCGCCACCTACTCTACTGGAGTGTGGGCCAGAAACAAGGAGGAACTAAATCCTACCTGCCAGCCCCGTTTCTCTTAAAAAAAGACAGCAACATTTTTGAAGCTGTATCTAATGATGTTCTACACATTATGCTCATAGGAGAGAGGAGATGGATGTGAAGGTGCAAATGATGGTGAAGGTGCAGTGATGCCAGGAGCAGTGAAAGAGCCACACCATTGGCAGGAATCTATAGAGTACCGCATTATGAGTCATACTACCCATATAACCTCAGGGTCAAACAGGGAAATGTTTCCAATCATTTTTACACCATTCGTTTTTCCCATGGGGGATTTTTGAAACACTTAAACTAAGGTTTGTGTCTTGTGTAGGCTTACCCTACACATGGCCAAGGTGACTTTTATCAGTATATTTGCCTGTATTTATCCCTCAAAAATTAAATGCTAATTAGCTGCCAATTCATAGACATTTCTGTAGGACCTGGACATGGCTTTTTTAGTATTGTTTTCTCTCTTTAGCTGTATCAATTACTGTCATCTACTGTTATGGATGAGGAATTGGTGTAAAAGGATTTCCTTTCGAAATATTCCACAAGGTGGCACCATACTACTATGAGCGGTATAAAAACATGACCTTATCCAAATCATATACAGCACATTCCAATTTTAGTCTCTCAATTGGAAATTATAACCGTGTGCATATCAGATACCATGGGTATGACACAAAAACACGTGTTTACTCTTCTTTTTTTTACAGCAATAAAGGACCTCTGGGGTTTGTGGTATGTGGCCAATATACCACGGTTATGGTCTGTGTCCAGGCACTCCGCTTCATGTTGTGATTAAGAACAGCCACACCCTCTTGGGTCTTATTGCTTAATTATACAGTGGTATAATGGATGTAAAAAATTAATCCATGACAGGAAACAATCTTGAAACCTCCACACTGGGCACACACTGGTTGAATCAACGTTGTTTCCAAGTCATTTCAATAAAATTACATCGAACCAATGTGGAGTAGACGTTGAATTGGCGTCATGGGTCATGTCAAAGATGCTTAAAAGTGCAATCCGTAACATTGATTTCTGGTGACAAGTATCGGCAATGTTGTGAGTGTGTTTGTTTCAGGTTGATTGTGTTTGCCACAGGTGATAGAGAGGATATTGGAACGACCTTAATGTCGTAGTGATCCTGTCAAAAGGTGTGGAGCTCTTGGTGTAACGGCTGAGGTGTTGGGTTGACAGTCACTGGAACTGGGTTTGAGACCCAGTCAGGGTTATCCCCAAATTTGCTACACTGGTGTCGGAACTGTCATTAAGGCCATCGGAGAGGTGTGTACATGTGAGGGACTTGTTATAGAAAAGCATTGGCACCAAATTGTAGTTACAACATTGTGCATTCAAAGTAATATAAGTCCCATTTGTCCATGAATATGTGAGACCGAGCTGGATGTTACAATACACTTGATATTTCATTGCCATTCTAAACCAATACTTTGTAACTCACTGCAATTGTTCTTAACTGACTTGCCTAGTTAAAAAACACCTTTAATTACTTCAATATCACAATAAAAGGTGATGTTTTGTCACACCCTGATCTGTTTCACCTGTCGTGCTTGTCTCCAACCCCCACCAGGTGTCTCCCATTTTCTTCCATTATCCCCTGTGTACTGCCTGCCGTTCTGTCCCTGTTTGACTCTGCCTTGGATCACTGACCTCTGCCTGCCCTGAGCCTGCCTGCCGTTCTGTCCCTGTTTGACTCTGCCTTGGATTACTGACCTCTGCCTGCCCTTGAGCTGCCGTTTGCCTGGCCCCTGTTTTTTTAATAAACATCTGAGATTCAAACTATCTGCCTCCTTTGTCTGCATCTGGGTCTTTTCCTGAGTCTTGTCAGTACGAACTGGCTATCACTGACCCAGCAGACTCAGACCAGCTCTGCAACGCCGTATCCTCCCAAGGAGCCACCATTGGAAGACACAAGGAGTTACTTCCAAATGTTATGGAAGGATTCCAGACCTTAGTGGAACGTCATGACCACACTTTCAACACGTTACAGGAGCAATTCCACAGATTATCTATTAGGCAGCCAGCCAGCCATAACAGTAGCCTCACAGTAACCCCGCTGTCAGCAGCGGGTCTCCCCAGGCTCCTCGAGAACCCGGGTTACCTCCTCCGGAGCGCTACAATGGAGATTCAGGAACCTGTTGGGCGTTTATCTCCCAGTGCTCCTTCATCTTCGAGCTGCAGCCCCCTTCTTTTCCCCCTGGACCGCTCAAAGTTAGAGTACCTGATAACACTGATGTCCGGAGGGCTCTCGCCTGGGCTATGGTGGTGTAGGAGCAACAATCCACCGTGTGCTTCAGTCTGGAGGAGTTCATGGGGGAGGTAAAAAAGATGGTAGATTCTCCATTGTTCGGGAGAGGCGCTGCTCAGAAGCTACTCCTCCAATGTCAAGACTCCTGTAGTGTTGCAGACTATGCTGTCGCTTTCCGCACATTGGCCACCAAGAGTCTCTGGAACACGGAATCGCTGTTCGACACGTTCCTTCATTGATTATCGGAGGAGGTTAAATGAGTTCACTGCCCGGGAGCTGCCCATAGATCTAGACTCTCTCCTCGCCTTTACCATACAGATTTATGGGCAGCTACGGGAACGTAGGAGGGAGAGGTCTGTTCCCAGCCACATTCGTTCGTCCACGGATCCCACCTTACCTCAGAGGAATCCCGGAAGTCCCCGGCCTCTACATTACCAAGAGAATCCAAGTTCCCCCGGGTATCACAGAGGTCTGCCGACTTGCCTCCTCCGGAGCATATGCAACTTGGCAAAGCTAGATTGTCTCCTGCCGAATGTTTACCCAGACTGAACTCCAAGAGCTGCCTGTATTGTGGAACTACAGGACATTTCATTTCTAACTGTCCATTAAAAGACCAGGCAGAGAATTTCCAATCTCCCATTACTTGTACCCCGCTCCATGCCATCCTGCTGTGGGATGACCGGTCTAAATCTCTCCGTGTACTTATTGACTCTGGGCCTGACTAGAGTTTTATAGACGCTACCCTGGTGCAAAAGTTCGGGTATCCCCACTCAACCCCTCTCCATTCCCATGGACGTCAGAGACGGACGGTCACTCTATTGGCAGAGTCACCCATAACACGGTTCCTATCAACCTGCGAGTGTCAGGTAACCTCAGTGGGTCTATGCAATTTCTGCTCATCGAATCTCCTCAGGTACCCGTGGTATTGGGGTTTTCATGGCTTCAGATGCACAATCCCCTCATCGACTGGACTGTTGGTTCTATCTCGGGTTGGAGCAAGTTCTGCCACGCTCCATGTCTGAGGTCGGCACAGGACATCTTCCTGCGGGCTTGGGAAAAGCTTCCGCCCTCTCCGCTGTTCCCACGGAGTACCAGGATCTCCAGGAGGTTTTCAACAAGGCCCGGACCACAGCGCTTCCACCTCATCGGCCCTACGACTGCATTATCGACCTTCTCCCGGGTACTACACCACCTCAGGGGGGTGGCTTTATTCCCAGTCGGGTCCGGAGACCAAGGCGATGGAAGGGTACATTGGGGACTCCCTGGCTGCAGGGTGTATCCGTCCATCTGTCTCCCCCGCCAGCGCAGGGTTCTTTGTGGAGAAGGACAAAACCCTGCACCCGTGTATCAACTACCAGGGCCTTAATGGTATCACGGTTTAAAACAATACCCGCTACCACTCATCTCCTCGGTTTTTGAGCCTCTCTGGGGGCTACAATCTTCTCGAAGTTGGACCTAACCAGATGTTTGTCCTGGACTCTGCCTGTACCCCGGTCCTGGAATGGGCTCATTCCCCCAGACTTGCCTGCCATCCTGGCTCCCGTCGGACCCTTGCCTTTGTCATGACGTTTGCCTTGGTTTATGACAGTCATAAATACCTCTTCCCCCCTTTTCCCTCTCTCTACCCTACTGAGGTTACATTTTCAAAAACCTTGGTTAACATATAGATTCTGGGAACATCAGTAGGTGGGGGGAAATGCACTATATTCTGGTAATCTGAACAATTGAACATATGCAGTGGTACTTAATGAATATGATGTCAGTTCGGTTGTCATCTGAGACATTCTCATCAATGATAAGATGACAAACCCTACAGTGGAAAGTCTACATATCAGAGTTATCGGATTCACATGGAATTGTTGTTCAATTTAAATGTTTGAATATGAAATTATTTGTGATGGGATGAAATGTGATTTTAGCTTCTAAAATGTGAGATTTGGGTCTTCATAAGATAGGTCTGCTCAATCAGTGGCCCGCCCCTGGGAAGGGACATGGGCTATACAACTTTTCAAACACGCCCTCCTCTCCCTTCCTATATAAGCCCTTGACGACAATATAACCTCCTGTTCCGAGGATGTAGGACGACGGTCCTATGTCAGAATGGTTCAGATAATAACTACAGAACGAATGCAACATCAGCGTGAGCTTTGGTTGCGAATGGTATGAACATTGAACTCTTATTCACTGCAGAAGTGATACCTCCTAGCCGTTGAGTTAGCAACAGCAGATGCAAACAAGGGTTAGGAAGGAACAATTGACCACCAGAGACATTCTTCAAAGGACTCGTTTGGGAAACATGGCCTTCCATCTACCACCAACCTACCGAAGCGCAGCTCAGAGTAAATATTTATAGCATTTTCCTTTTCCAAATGGGTGGTAATTTAGAATGCATAAAATACTGTATTTACGATAGCACAGCTTTGGCCTTTGTTCCTCAGTCTTCCCGCTCCTTCACTCAAACCCTGCCCTTTTCTTTTGGGTAACAAGCCGTCATATCTGTTCTGCCCGCCAGGGACGTTTCCCTTTATGACGTAATTTGTAATCAAGTTATGATTTAATTATGTGTATGTGTAATTCTGTGTGATTAGTTAGGTATTTAGTAAATAAATGATTAAACCCAATTTTGTATTGCTGATTCAAATTGTAAGCCAGGGTTCGTGCAGATAACCAAGAATTTACAACTTTCAGATGAGACTGAATTAAGATGAAGATTAATGTTGACTGCTATTGATGTAAAATATTACTAGATCTTTAAGAGTTTATTCGGAAGATAACAGCTCTATAAATATTCTTTCTAGTTAATTACATTTACATGATTATCTCAATCAGGTAATAGTAATTACGGAGAAATCATTTTATAGAATAGCATGTCATATTACTTAATCCGGCATAGCCAAAGACACGACACCTTTGTATGACAACATTTTTTGTGGCCCACCATGGTTCCTGACGTCTCTGCATTCATCACCGCCCGCACTGTGTGTGTGCTCAGCAAACTGCTCTTCTCAAGACTACCTCCGGGTATCGGCGACAGGCGGACCGCCACCGGACCACTGTTCCCCGCTACTGTCTTCTGCAGAGGGTATGGCTGTACACTCGGGATCTGCCCATCCGGGTGGAGTCCCATAAACTTTCCCCCTGTTTTATCAGCCCTTTCCACATCGCTAAGATTCTTAGCCTCTGTATACATGCCACTTTTCATGTGTCCAGGATTAAACCTCTGTCTCACAGCCCTTTGTCTCCTGTTTCCAGGCCCACCCCTCTCCCCAGTCTCATTGACGGACATCCAGCTTACCCGGTGAGGCGCCTCCTGAGTGCTCGACCTCGGGGCAGGGGATTCCAGTACCTGGTTGACTGGGATGGTTATGGCCCAGAGGAGGGGTGCTAGGTCCCCGCTTGGAACATCCTGGACCCAGCCCTCATTGCTGAGTTCCACCACCTGCATAATAAAATGTAAATAATAAAAAATTATAAATCTGTCTGTTTTAAACTAGAGATATGTTTTTTTGCATGGGCTGCAACTCAATCCACCTCATCCACCGATGTCAGCCTTCCGCATCTGAGGTGAAAACCTGTCTTCTTACGAAAACATCTGTAGCGTCTGAACAGTTTGACCTGCAATGTGTTATGACCCCTCTACGGAAGGATGAGACTCTCACGAACACAATGGTGTTCTCCGTTCTGCTCTACTGCCGATCTGCCAACTTAAGTCCGTAGTGTTCGAACAGTTTGGGCTACACACTAAAATGACCACTGTATGGAAAGGTGAGACTCTCATGAACATGTACATTGCTCAAGGACACCCACAAGCCTCACAGAACTGGTCTGAATGTAGCCCAGTACCAGTTTTAAAAAATGAATGGAAGTATACACTGAGTGTACACATTTTCTTTCATGAAATATTTTTTAAATATATATTTGTTGACACCAAAAGGGGTTTAAAAATGTATTTACCCTTTATTTAACTAGGCAAGTCAGTTAAGAACAAATTCTTATTTAGAATGACGGCCTACCAAAAGGCAAAAGGCCTCCTGCGGGGACGGGGGCTGGGATTGAAAATAAAAAATGTACTATAAACATAGGACAAAACACACATCACGACAAGAGAGACAACACTACATAAAGAGAAAGAGGAGCAAGGGAAGCCCTACTAAAGGAACACAATAGTACATTTTGGTAGCTAGAAGGTGCTCTTTGGTAAAAGGGATAAATTGGTCATCAAAAAGAAAGGAGGACCAAGGCACTCTCATATAATTGATTAAAATGCCTTTATTAGTATGGCATGTTCAATAGAAACAAAGTTTTTGTTTTACACCAACGTGTTTCGGCTGCATGGCCTTCGTCAGGGAGAACAAAAAAAAGGAATACAATGTCCTCTTTTGAACAGCTTTTCAATTAGCCCTAATTGGAAGAGGGAGTGGTTACACAATTGATTGGACACACCTAGTAAGCAATACTATACACATTAAAAGGTGAAATACTGTAGCTATGTTATCATAAAAATACAACTCCAAACTAGAAGTATCAGAACACTAAAAGGTAGTTCTAACCTTAAATATGACTGGGAGAAGTGTCAAGAATAAGAAAGCTATATATTCCATAATACACTAGAACGCAGCAAAACATGAACAACAACAGTCTAACCATAGCTGAGGGCAATTGAGCAAAATGTCCACTAGATGACAGCAAATGAACCCATCACAACCCTACAGGAAGGGTGAGAAATCCATATCTTCATTTAAACCAGGGTATTTAGTGGCCTGTAGTTTGTAAATCCATATCTTCATTTAAACCATGGTATTTAGTGGCCTGTAGTTGGTAAATCCATATCTTCATTTAAACCAGTGTATTTAGTGGCCTGTAGTTTGTAAATCCATATCTTAATTTAAACCAGGGTATTTAGTGGCCTGTAGTTTGTAAATCCATATCTTAATTTAAACCAGGGTATTTAGTGGCCTGTAGTTTATAAATCCATATCTTCATTTAAACCAGGGTATTTAGTGGCCTGTATTTTGTAAATCCATATCTTCATTTAAACCAGGGTATTTAGTGGCCTGTAGTTTGTAAATCCATATCTTCATTTAAACCAGGGTATTTAGTGGCCTGTAGTTTGTAAATCCCAAAACTTTCTCTTTGGTTTAACTGTTTAAGACGGTCCCCTTTTCTAATAGAGGCTGGAATATGATCAATACCCATAGCTTGTAGGGAGTCAGGGTTGCCATGGTGTAGGGACTTGTAGTGCCTTGCCATGGGGTAGTCTTCATTGCCTACCTGTATGACATACTTGTGTTCCGCTAAGCGGTCTTGAAGGCGTCTCTTTGTCCGTCCAATGTAGAACACCTTGCACTGTGGACATTCCAATCTATAGATGACATGAGTGGTTTTGCAGTTAAAGAAATGCTTGATGTAATACTCCATTTTGGAAGCTGTGTCAACAAAATACATCCTTCTGTGCAATATCACTGCAATGGTTGCAATGGTTACATTTAAAAGAGACCCTGGGTTTGTGGTCAAGACAAGGTTTTTTGAAAGTCACCCGGAAGATAACTGAGGACTAATTTATCATTTAGGGTCGGACATCTCTTAAAGCTTATGACTGGTGGCTCAGGAAAGACTTGGCGTAGTAGCGTATCACTTTGGATGATTCCCCAATTATTTTTAATGATTATTTTAATGCTCTCTGCTTCAGTGCTGTATTTTGTAACAAAATACACTCTCTCCGATGTATCACGAGGCACTCCCCTTCGCAACAAGTTCTCTCTGTCAAGTAATCCAGCCCCTTATACCTGCATCTTTCAGGACCTGAACGCTGTAGCCCTGAATGCTGTTTCTTTCAACTTTACAAGCAGTGACGATGAGGATCACCCCAGACGCTCAGAGGCCAGCTCCTCCCAAGAAGGGATCAGGAAGAGGAGTAACGCAGGTTCCACAACAACAGGAGAGGACGCGGAAGAGGCCAACACAGAGGGGGAGGAAGAAATCAAGACTATCTAACCACACGGAGCAGGACCAGAACAAGGCTGTGATCAACATTTCTGGAGAACCCCTTTCTGATGATTACATAAGGGTATTGTCTAAAGGACTGTCCTTTGCCCCTACATATTCAACTAATGAATTTAATACAAAGATTGACCTATTTAGTTTCTACGGGAATCTACATCTGAAGGCCTGGTACAAACAAAACATCTCTCCAACTACAGACGCCAGTGTCTCAGGTCAGGCAGTTTCTGTTCCCTATAAAACACCTTTTAAGCCCAAGTCCACTTTTTTTCCCCTGGTTTAAATTAAGATATGGATTTCTCACCCTTCCTGTAGGGTCGTGATGGGTTCATTTGCTGTCATCTAGTGGACATTTTGCTCAATTGCCCTCAGCTATGGTTAGACTGTTGTTGTTCATGTTTTGCTGCGTTCTAGTGTACTATGGAATATATAGCTTTCTTATTCTTGACACTTCTCCCAGTCATATTTAAGGTTAGAACTACCTTTTAGTGTTCTGATACTTCTAGTTTGGAGTTGTATTTTTATGATAACATAGCTACAGTATTTCACCTTTTAATGTGTATAGTATTGCTTACTAGGTGTGTCCAATCAATTGTGTAACCACTCCCTCTTCCAATTAGGGCTACTTGAAAAGCTGTTCAAAAGAGGACATTGTATTCCTTTTTTTTGTTCTCCCTGACGAAGGCCATGCAGCCGAAACACGTTGGTGTAAAACAAAAACTTTGTTTCTATTGAACATGCCATACTAATAAAGGCATTTTAATCAATTATATGAGAGTGCCTTGGTCCTCCTTTCTTTTTGATGACTACATAAAGAGAGACCTAAGACAACAAAATAGCAAGGCAGCAACACATGACAACACTACATGGTAGCAACAAAACATGACAACAACATGGTAGCAACACAACATGGTAGTAGCACAAAACATGGTACAAACATTATTGGGCAAAGACAACAACACAAAGGGCAAGAAGGTAGAGACAACAAAACACCATGCAAAACAGCCACAACTGTCAGTAAGAGTGTCCATGATTGTCTTTGAATGAAGAGATTGAGATAAAACTGTCCAGTTTGAGTGTTTGATGCAGCCTGTTTCGTTAGCTGAGGCGATCTGAAAAGACGAGCGACCCAGGGATGTGTGTGCTTTCAGGACCTTTAACAGAATGTGACTGGCAGAACAGGTGTTGTATGTGTAGGATGAGGGCTGCAGTAGATATCTCAGATAGGGGAGAGTGAGGCCTAAGAGGGTTTTATAAATAAGCATCAGCCAGTGGGTCTTGTGACGGGTATACAGAGATTACCAGTTTACAGAGGAGTATAGAGTGCAGTGATGTGTCCAATAAGGAGCATTGGTGGCAAATCTGATGTCCGAATGGTAAAGAACATCTAGCCGCTCGAGAGCACACGTACCTGCCAATCTATACATTACGTCTCCGTAATCTAACATGGGTAGGATCATCTGAATCAGGGTTAGTTTGGCAGCTGGGGTGAAAGAGGAACGATTATGATAGAGGAAACCAAGTCTAGATTTAACTTTAGCCTGCAGGACACTAAGAAAGCTTTGTTGTAGAGCATTTAACACAATATCCGGGGAGGGGCCAGCTGAGTATAAGACTATGTATCATCTGCATATAAATGGATAAGAGAGCTTCCTACTGCTTGAGCTATCTTGTTGTTGTAAATTGAGAAGAGCGTGGGGCCTAGGGTTGAACCTTGGGTTACTTCCTTGGTGACAGGCAGTGGCTGAGACAGCAGATTTTCTGACTTTATATACTGCAGGTAGTTAGCAAACCAGGCCAAAGACCACTCAGAGACACCAATACTCCTTAGCCGGCCCACAAGAATGGAATGGTCTAGCGTATCAAAAGTTTTGGCCAAGTCAACAAAAATAGCAGCATTGAGGACATTTAAGGTTGCAGTGACACATCCATAATCTGAGCGGAAAATACTATAGACATCAAGAAAGCCAGTCAGTTGATTGTTGACAAGTTTTTCCAACACTTTTGATAAACAGGGCAAAATAGAAATAGGCCTATAACAATTAGCATCAGCTTGATCTTCCCCTTTAAATAAAGGACGAACTGTGGCTGCCTTCCAAGCAATGGGAACCTCCCCAGAAAGGAGAGATAGGCTTGGCGATGATAGGGGCAGCAACCTTAAAGAAGAAAGGGTCTAAACCATCTGACCCAGATGTTTTTTTGGGGTCAAGTTTCAGGAGCTCCTTTAGCACCTCGGACTCAGTGACTGCCTGCAGGGAGAAACATTGTTGTGGGGCAGGGGAAAAAGAGGGAGAAGCATCTGGGATAGTCGCATCAGAAGGGGTGGGAAATTAGGAAATGTTGGAAGGGCAAGGAGGCATGGCTGAGTCAAATAGGAATCCTGATTTAATGAACTGGTGATTAAAGAGCTCAGCCATGTGCTTCTTGTCAGTAACAACCACATCATCAACTTTAAGGGACATGGGCAGCTGATGAGGAGGATGGTTTATTCTCGTGGTCTTTAACCGTTTTCCAGAACTTCTTGGGGTTAGACCCACAGAGAGAGAACTGCCACTTAAAGTAACTAGCTTTGGTCTTCCGGATAGCCTGAGTGCACTTATTTCTCATTTGCCTGAACGAGAGCCAGTATGCGTGTGCCGAGCCTTTAGCCAAATGCAATTCATGAGGTGGAGTAAATCTGCAAGATCACGGTCAAACCAGGGGCTGAACCTGTTTTTAATTCTCATTTTCTTTATGGGGTGTGTTTGTTAACAATAACACTGAAAATATCAAAAAATAAGGTCCAAGTGTCTTCAACAGCAAGCTGATTCTATACCATTTTATATTTAATATCTAAATGACCCTTGTTATGATCATCTTACAATAATACCATATGCTAGCTTAGTAGGTTAGGGTTAAGGTTAGGGTTATGGGTTAATGTTAGGGTTAAGGTTAGGAGTAAAGGGTTAAGGCTAGAGTTAACTAGACGTTTATGTTATACGTAAATAGCACCTTCTCAGAGATAGGTATACAGATTGCATACAGGGTGGCTTGGCATACAGTATTATCTCTACAGTGGATAACATTTTTACTGTAAATCTGCATTGTATTTGTAAAAAGACCCCTTCCTTCTGCCGTCATTAATGGCACAGGTACCAGTACTGTACTTAATAAAGTGTTACTGTAAACTACAAAGAATCGATTTTTGTGTAAATCCGCCATTTCAATTGACATTTTTACTGGATTTTGCAATGGTTAGGTCGGCACTCTCTCCCATTTATTCAATTCCATGACCAAAACTGGTAACCACATTTTCATTATAAACAATTCCCTTTTTCTGTAAGAACGCACATTAAACAAAATCATGAACTCAATAAAAGGATGTTTGGACAGGAATGATTATTCTTTCATTTTTCCTGTAAACCTGGTTAGCGGTTTAGATTGAATACGCCGGACAACATCACATCTCAATAGGCCACAACAGAATCAGAAGTATCATTGACTAACATGTGTGTTGTTTTCTTGTTTACATTTTGCGGTGTGTTGCTATGAACAATAGAGGAACGTTCGCAAGAGGTGACACAGCTTCCTTCCTGTGTGTCAGATGAGTGTACTCTCTAGATGTAGGGTGCAAAAGAAATCTGAATATACTTCGCTACACTTTACTCCCACCCAAAAGGACCAAGCTGAGGCTGCAGTGTCAACATGGCCCTCCGATTTGCAGGTGAGAGGTCTCCAACACACCTTGCAGATATGAATTACTTCTACATCAGCATTTATACACACACACACACACACACACACACACACACACACACACACACACACACACACACACACACACACACACACACACACACACACACACACACACACACACAAACCACAAACACACAAATATAACCGGTATCACAGGGTGTGATAAACTACTGTATTAACAATACAGGAACATTAAAAACACCCCTAGGGCTGTCTCAAACAACTTCATCTTTTCCCTGGAATCGTTCATCTGTAACTTGTTTACTGTGTGTGTGGCAGTTCCAAGAAAAATATAATTCCTTCAAGGTATAACCTCGTTGAAGGAATGTCTGGTTGATGTTAGATGCCAGATTAAAAACTGATGGCAGATCAAAACTGATATCCATATTCACAACAGTCTGAGTTTCACTCTGGGTCGATGAGTTAACATCCCAGTGAGTCAGAGATGGTAAATCTGGTGTATATAAGCTTAACATTTCAAGGCTTTATGCCACTGTTATGCACCCATGTTAACCTAGATAGTAAGCCTTGAGTGTACCAGATAACATAAGTCAAATATAATCTTAAGTCTGCATAAAGAGATGCGCTATTACAAATTTGAGTCACTCATTTCCTGTTTCCTGAAGTTGTTAGATCCTGTATAGATCGATGGTAGTGACATTTTTTATAGAAATGTACAACATGGAACACACAAAACAAACCCAAACACAGTTACATACCATTGCACATTCACCCAAATTACAACGTTTCTTATTTGTCTACTTACCTTGTAAGCAGTATGGACAGACCAGTGACATGGTTAGAAATGACTTTGGGCATGTATTTTAAAGGCGTACTATAATTTCCATTGGTTGTTGGTTTTATATGTTAGTAGTTTGATGAATGTAAAGTGTTCTTGGTGTGCACGCTCACAAAGCACTTCCTTAAACATAATACCTTGCACACATTTCCCCATACTTGCTTGACCACATTGAAGAGATTGGTGTCAATTCCAAGCACTTTACTCTGGAATACACTGTATCACTCCTCACCTCTCCGTTCTGGCACAAATAATAGGGCATTGTTTCGTTTCTTAACTGTTGTTCACTGTATGGTTGTACTGTTTGTTTCTGTGGTAGTGTTTGTTTGTCGGTGTGGTTGTGTTGTTGTGTTGTGTTTTGTTTCACCTACCTTTCGAATGGGACATTAAACGAGTGTACTGACTTTCTGTGGTCATAAAAAAAACATTGCACTTATCGCAAGATTAGGGATGTTAACCCTGGTGTCCTCGCTAAATTCCCGAACCGGACCCATTTCCATCATGGCCAACTAATCATCCCCTTGATTCCCAATTGGAATATATCTCTCCTCACCTCTCTTAAGTGCTGTGAGCATTCTGGCACAAATTGTAGCCGTGCATCACTTTAGGGTGCTACACATTGGTGGTGGAAGAGGTGAGTTTCCCCCTTCCAGCACTTTGAGTATCTGGAAAAGTGCTATATAAATGCACTCAGTTATTAGGTTGTTTTCTGTCAGTCACACCAAAATTAAAATGACCAATAACTAATTAAGATTACGTTATAATTATTCAGCTATGCAGCTATACATGGTAATGTGTTGCTTTTCCAGATTCCTACAATGACAGTTTATAGTAAGTTTTCCATCACCAAGCTAGAACATTATCAACATAATCGTCAGTGAGATGGAATTCCTATTGTAAGAGTGACAACACAGACAAGAAACAGCATAGAACTCATGCTGCAGGTTAGAGCTTGTATGAAGGAGAATGAAGGCAGATTTCTTCTTGGGATGTTGTACAGTTTAAATAGATGAGCATTTCAATTATGTGCATGTATGCATCTAGCGTGTGTGAGTGTGTGTGTGTGTGTGTGTGTGTGTTCTTTTGTATGAATTTCTTGGTAAATGCCGATATCTCTTATATGGAATCTCTCCTTCGATGGAATGGAGGATATGTTGTCCTGCTGTACATATAGGACTGCGCTATCACCACACACAGCAATGAACAGAGAGAGAGGGAGAGATCAGTGAAACAACAAGAGAGAAAAAGAGAGAGAGAGACAGAGGAAGAAGTGGTGTATCACTGGGAATCTTAATAAGGTACGCATTTTAATTTTTAATATAACCTTTATTTAACTAGGCAATCAGTGAAGAACAAATTCTTATTTACAATGACGACCTGTCCCAGCCTAACCCTCCCCTAACCCGGACGATGCTGAGCCAATTGTAAGCCGCCCTATGGGACTCCCGATCACGTCCGGTTGTGATACAGCCCGGGATCGAACCAGGGTCTATAGTGACACCTCTAGCACTGCATGAGGCTGTTATACTTCTGGAAATGTATTTTAGACTGACTGCATGTCTTAGATTTACTGTGAGTGAAATCTAAATCTAAATAGAAATATGTAAATAATAATGTTAAATGAAATATGAGTACATTTAGTCAATTATAAAGTACATACATGGCAAAAATTGGAAAATCAATTCAATTAAACATGTAATCATGTAATCATGCAGTAAGACTGTATTTTGCCGCCAAGGCTTGAGAATATATTTTACCAATACAGAATATACTAATTATACAGTAGTACCGGGATACCAGTGACAAACACTTATTAGCAGTTGGTATTGCACAACCTAAAACTGCTTATGTCATTAAGTTTTTATCTTCAATATTTTTGTAAACAAATTATTATTATGTTAGGCAAAAACAGTGACTACCTCTAATAAAAACAAATACAAAATATTGGGTGTGTGAAGCTCTCTAGTAGTCAAAGCTTGTACTCATGGCAAGCATAATGGTGTTCGGTTACTTTCATCTTTGGCTATTGGACATTGTGTTTCAACGGAATGGAAGTAAAGAAGTCGATTTGTGAAATCAGATACTATTGCTACTATTACTGCCAGCTTCTGCTACCACTACCACTACTACCTTGACCATGACTGCTACTACTACTACTACTACTACTACTACTACTACAACCACTACCACTAATACCACCACTACTTATACCACTACTACAACCACTACCACTACTACTACCACCACTACTTCTACCACTGCTGCTATTACTACTACCACTACCACTACTACTACTACTACTACTACCACTACTACCACCACTACTTCTACCACTACTGCTATTACTACTACCACTACCACTAGTTCTACCACTACTACAACCACTACCACTACTACTACCACTACCACCACTACTACTACTTCTATCACTACTTCTACCACCACTACTACAACCACTACCACTACTACCACCACTACTTCTACTTCTACCACTACTACAACCATTACCACTACTACTACTACTACTACTACTACTACCACCACTACTTCTACAACCCCTACCACTACTACAACCACTACCACTACTACTACTACTACCACCACTACTTCTACCACTACCACTACTACTACTACTACCACCACTACTTATACCACTACTACAACCACTACCACTACTACTACTACCACCACTACTTCTATCACTGCTGCTATTACTACTACCACTACCACTACTACTACCACTACTACCACCACTACTTCTACCACTACTGCTATTACTACTACCACTACTTCTACTTCTACTTCTACCACTACTACAACCACTACCACTACTACTACCACTACCACCACTACTACTACTTCTATCACTACTTCTACCACCACTACTACAACCACTACCACTACTACCACCACTACTTCTACTTCTACCACTACTACAACCATTACCACTACTACTACTACTACTACTACTACTACCATCACTACTTCTACAACCCCTACCACTACTACAACCACTACCACTACTACTACTACTACCACCACCACTACTTCTACCACTACTACAACCACAACCACTACTACCACTACTTCTACCACTACTGCTAATGAAAATACAAAAATAACAATCCAGGTACACTCTTAGGATTAGTGGTGACTTGAGGAACCCTGGAGATCCTCAAGGAACCATTGCTAGTCAATGGTTCATATTTGCACCTTCGGTTATTTGAGGGATTCTTGGAGGAATCTTTATTGGTTCAATGTAGCAGTGGGTTCCTGTCGGATCCCTGGAGTGGAGGCATGGCTTAGTAGGGGCATGGCTTTAAGCTAAATCTGTTTGAATAAATGTAGTTCTTAATCGTCTGTTCTGTTGTATTGTTAAGGTTGAACACTAACAGTGTTTTAGCTTCAATGAGGCTAACAGAGGTATATATGTTCCTCAAGAGTCTGTGCAAATCCCAAAGTTGGAATAGTTACCACTTTATTACTGTATGTAATCAGCAATGTTAGTATGATTCATATTATATTAGAATATGTAATATGCATAAATATTCAGGGAACATTATAATTTGCAGTGTACAAACTTAACATGATGAACAGGAATGACATTTACGGGTGACCAAAAATAACTATCTGAAAGCCATGCCTCCAAAAAGCCACATCTCCAATCTACCACCTCTACAATATATTATTTAAGAAAGGTTCCAAATTGAACCCCTCCCATCACAAAAAGATTCTCGTTTGAACTTTTACACAGGGGTTCCTTGAAGACCCTTTCAGTGGGGTTCCTCAAGGAAAAATTTTCAGCCGGAAAGGTTCCGCCAGTGTGGCAACCCAAAAGGTTCTTCCAAGCACCTTTACTTCTAAGAGTGTAGATAATAATGATAGTTAGAAAATCTTTATTTAAAAAAAATCATACGTTGCCCACTAAGCTCTAAAAACAGATAGGGACTGTAGTGATTGCCAGACTATAGAGCATGTCAGTCGAGAAAATACTCGTACCATTCATTCAGACCCACAACACTGGGCTAATCCAATTTCTCTGGCAATTCTCCAACAATTGAATTGATCAGCTGGTCTAGAGGCACTCTAATTGAGGCATGGAGGGTTAAGAGGAGGGTAACAGGAAGAGGAGCATTAATCTTTTGACTATGATAAGTGACGTGTGGACAGGCAGATGCTGAGGGGGAAGCAGTCTAATGCGCAACAGAACTATAGGGAAGGTTACTGTATAGGGTGGTGGCAGTGTGTGTGTGTGTGTGTGTGTGTGTGTGTGTGTGTGTGTGTGTGTGTGTGTGTGTGTGTGTGTGTGTGTGTGTGTGTGTGTGTGTGAATATGGGTGAGTGAATGCCGATGGTTGTCTAGAGGGTGGTGGGCTAAGTGGTGACTCACTCTAGCAATAAGCAAGAGACTTTGGAGGGATCTCAGGCTGTCACACAAATAATAAAAATCAATGAGTCTAGGTCTGTAATATGGTCCAAAATCAAGCACCATATATCAATTAAGATATACAGTACCAGTCAAAAGTTTGGACACACCTACTCATTCAAGGGTTTTTCTTTATTTTTACTATTTTCTACATTGCATAATAATAGTGAGGACATCAAAACTATGAAATAACACAAATGGAATCATGTAGTAACCAAAAAAGGGTTACACAAATCAAAATATATTTTAGATTTTAGATTCTTCAAAAAGCAGCCACCTTTTTCCTTTATGACAGCTTTGCACACTCTTGGCATTCTCTCAACCAGCTTCACCTGGAATGCTTTTCCAACTGTCTTGAAGGAGTTCCCCCATATGCTAAGCACTTGTTGGCTGTTCCTTCACTCTGCAGTCCAACTCATCCCAAACTATCTCAATTGGGTTGAGGTCAGGTGATTGTAAAGCCCAGGTCACCTGATGCAGCACTACATCACTCTCCTTCTTGGTCAACTGGCCCTTACACAGCCTGGAGGTGTGTTTTGGGTCATTGTCCTGTTGAAAAACAAATGATAGTTCCACTAAGCACAAACCAGATGTTATTGCGTATCGCTGCAAAATAGTGTGGTTGCCATGCTGGTTAAGTGTGCCTTGAATTCTAAATAAATCACAGACAGTGTCACCAGCAAAGTACCATCACACCTCCTCCTCCATGCTTCACAGTGGGAATTACACATGCGGAGATCATCCGTTCACCTACTCTGTGTCTCACAAAGACACGGCAGTTGGAACCAAAAATCTCACATTTGGACTTATCAGACCAAAGGACAGATTTCCACCGGTCTACTGTCCATTGCTCGTATTTCTTGGCCCAAGCAAGTCTCTTCTTATTATTGGTGTCCTTTAGTAGTGGTTTCTTTGCAGCAATTCGACCATGAAGGCCTGATTCACACAGTCTCCTCTGAACAGTTGCTGTTGAGATGTGTCTGTTACTTGAACTCTGTGAAGCATTTATTTGGGTTGCAATTTCTGAGGCTGGAAACTCTAATGAACTTATCCTCTCGGGTGGCGCAGTGCTTAAGGGCGCTGTACTGCAGCGCCAGCTGCGCCACCAGAGACTCTGGGTTCGCGCCCAGGCTCTGTCGTAACCGGCCACGACCGGGAGGTCCGTGGGGCGACGCACAATTGGTCTAGCGTCGTCCGGGTTAGGGAGGGCTTGACCGGTGGGGACGGGCGCAGTGCGTGCTAACCAAGGTTGCCAGGTGCACGCGTTTGAGTCAGCTGACACATTGGTGCGGCTGGCTTCTGGGTTGGATGGCGCTGTGTTAAGAAGCAGTGCGGGTTGTGTATCAGAGGATGCATGACTTTCAACCTTCGTCTCTCCCGAGCCCGTACGGCAGTTGTAGCGATGAGACAAGATAGTAGCTACTAAACAATTGGATACCATGAAAAAGGGGTAAAAAAAATGCATTCCAGGTGACTACCTCATGAAGCTGGTTGAGAGAATGTCAAGCGTGTGTAAAGCTGTCATCAAGGCAAAGGGTGGCTACTTTGAATAATCAAAAATATATTTTGATTTGTTTTACACTTTTTTGGTTACTACATGATTCCATATGTGTTATTTCATAGTTCTGATGTTTTTACTATTATTCTACAATGTAGAAAATCCCTGAAATGAATAGGTGTGTCCAAAGTTTCGACTGGTGCTGTATATCGATATGGACTGTTCAGTATTTTCTTTTAGTGAAGAGTTATCACATATTTAGATTTTTTTTTCTTTACCTCTACTCAAGGAAACCAATAATGTAAATGTTTTTTGTAAAATGTATGATTTCCCCATAAATGTACATTTGCAAATGTCTGATGTATCAAGCAAGTGTTTTGAATGATCACTTATGTTGTCACACACACTCAATAGTGAGACCAAAGGATACAGGATGAAATTCATGGTATGAAACACAAGTAAACTCAACAATTACTGTGGTTTTTAAAGGTGGTGTCAAGCCTTCAAAAAACGACTACATGATACATTCCAACAGATAATCTGGCACGATAATTACTAATGTTGACTCTTGTCTCTGTCGCAGTTCAGCGGAAGAACAAAACAATGACAGGTGAGTAAATATTTTTCCACTATCATTCCACGACATCAGACATTATTGTTCTCTATGCCAAAGGATTTATTTTTGTCCCTCCTTTTTTTGGCTTTTCATAGACAACCCTATTTACTAGCTACATCATTAACTAGTCTTGTTATTCTGTTAGCTAACCTCAATCAAACATAACTTCAATATTGTTGTACCTTGAAGGAATGAATATTTTCCTTTGAACTGTAAAGAAGTTTAAAGATAAATTATTTTGAGGGAAAATATCAAATGATTTCAGTCTAACTGTAGCTGTGAGGGATGTTTTAAAAATTGTTTTACTGCTTAGTTATAGTAATTGGACACCACAATCTGTAATACCGGTTAACTTTTGTGTGTGTGTGTGTCTGTCTGTCTTCCAGACTGTGGTTTTGAGAGGCAGTTTGTGGATGCTCATAATGACTATCGCAGCAAGCATGGTGCCCCGCCCCTAGCTCTGAGCAGAGACCTGTGTAACTCCGCCCAGAAATGGGCAGACCATCTTCTGTCAATCAAAAGCCTGAAGCACAGCTCCACCAATCACGGAGAAAACCTTTACTACGCATACAGCTCAACCCCCAAAAAACCTGTTGGTGAGCATATGTCAGAAAAAAAGAAAAAAAAAGAAAGAAAATCGAATAAATTCTTTATTGTGCAATACATTGAACATGTTACATCTGCTCCTGCCATGCCCTCTACTTCTCATCCTGTGTCTCCCTAACCTGCCACCCTTCCCCTAGTGCTCTCTCCCTCTCTCTCTCTCTCTCTCTATCTCTCTCTCTCTCTCTCTGTGTATGTGATTGTGTGAGTGGAGACAGGTGTGCTGGAGGCAGAGCAGATCCCCACCAGCTGCAATCTGTTCCATAATCAAGGCCTCTACAAATACTCAGCCCTGCCATTTCCACACTGCCAGTTTGTAGCCTCTGTGCAGTCATTCTGTGGTTCAAGCGGTTTGTTCCTGCATAGAGATTGTTATCCTGTTGTGCATGGTTTTCCCTAGCCTGACGCTGCTTTTCGCTCCGCTACAGTTCCGTCCACTCTGACTCTGGTCCCTGCCTCCAGTCCCTCATCTTGTCAGTCCTGCTTCCCTGCCCTGGACCCCCGCTCTACTGCTTACTTGGATTCCGCTCCGGAACTACATACCCTGCCCCTACTCCACTTGCCTCAGTTCCTGGTTCCCTGCTACCCACCCGAGCTTCCCCTGGCCTGCACCCCATCTCCCCCCAAGCTTTTCAATAAATACCTTAGTTACCTTATCCCTGTCTCCTCATCTGTGTCTGCACTTGGGTTCACCTGCTCCACCCTGTGTAACAGAATATGCAGCAGAGCTCAACTAGTGGAAAGTACAGTATTGAATAGAGCCTACAGTGGATATTGTGTACACAACTTATCATCTCCACTTATTAACTAGCATATGCAAACTGATTTTGAGTGGATAATTGTCCTGAATGCTCATTTGATAACAAATTGGTTCCGCTTTTTATCTTTTTCTGAATGCATTTTAAAGGGAAGGATGCAGTGGACAGTTGGTACAGTGAAATCAAAGATTACCACTTCAATAAGCCTGGCTTCAGCTCCGGTACAGGTGAGATACACAATCTGCAGAATCTAGGGTAAGACAGGTGTGTACTGCATTGTCGGAACTAGAAGCACAAGCATTTCTCTACACTCGCATTAACATCTGCTAACCATGTGTATGTGACAAATAACATTTGATTTGATTAGATTTGTACTGCCACCACAATTTAAAAAAAGTAATTTCTGGAGTTTAACCTTGCTAATGAATCACCCGTTTATTTGGATTCATTTCATAGACCACATCTGACTCTATTTCCAATCACTAACAGTGTCCAAATAGGCCTCCTACAGTACCTGTTGCTCTCCATCCTCGACATACTGAGCGTATACATATACTGACTTCTATACTAACAGTGGCCCCTGCTGTTGTTTCCAGGTCACTTCACCCAGGTGGTTTGGAAGGACTGCAGCGAGGTAGGTGTGGGCCTGGCCACAGATGGGCAAACGATCTTTGTAGTGGGCCAGTACCACCCAGCTGGCAACATGTGCAACGCGGGCTACTTTGAGAAGAATGTCCTACCACTGGGTAGCTCCACCTCTAGAGCCCCCAAATGTTTCCCCACAGGTAACACATCATTGATTGGTTGCAATGATTGGTGAACAAAAATGGAAAAATACAATTATGATTTAAATCCCATACAACAGCCCAGTTATGATTGTCTCTCGGCAAATAAGCAACTACTAAAGATAAACTAGGTATTTCTGAATGAAACCCTTGTATGACACAGCATCGGATATCTCTCAACTGACAAATATATTTTATTTCCTACAGCCGGAGAAAGAGGGGGCCTGAGTGTACCCCAGTCTAAAATTGCCAGATCCTCTTCACCTGCATATAAGGCTACTCCTCAGGCGAACGGCACTGGTGAGATGTTTTAAATGAATTTTCAGTAAATGTCTCCCATTATGTAAAGATAACATAATAATATTGGATAGGTAGTAGGCCCAATTTTGCCCTCTGAATTTTGGCCATAAATCTTACAGCCATACAATCCTTTCAAGTCATTGCAAGTGTCTCGGTCGTTAGGAATTGGAACAAGTATTTTCACTTAATGTGCAGTCCATCCTTCCATCTGTCTGTCTGTCTGCTTGCTCTAAGACCTGGGCCAGTTCCACAGAGACTTCCTACGGGCGTGTAACAACCAGCGGATGGCACACGGAGCCCCAGCCCTCACACTGGACCCAGCCCTGAGTCAGGGGGCGCAGGCATGGGCAGAAACTCTACTGGGAGAGCGGGTGCTGAAGAACTCATCCTCCCCCCATGGTGAAAATATCTGGGCCAAGACGGGGTCAGCGGGCATCACTGCTACGGGTAGGGAGAACCAGGAGGACGGATGGTCTGCAGGGACAGGGATTTCTCAATAGGCTGTACATACGGCGGGCATATTTTGAATGGTTCCAGATGGGGATCGCTAACCCTATGCCTAACCTTAACCCTTACCATAACCTTAACGTTGACGCTAACCTCACCAACCCCATCCCTCCAAGCCTAACCTTAATCCTAACCCTAACCAATTTCCCACCCTATGCCTAACCTTTGGATATGCCTAACCATTGGATATTCCTAACCATTGGATATGCCTAACCTTTGGATATGCCTAACCATTGGATATGCCTAACCTTTGGATATGCCTAACCTTTGGATATGCCTAACCTTTGGATATGCTTAACCATTGGATATGCCTAACCATTGGATATGCCTAACCTTTGGATATGCCTAACCATTGGATATGCCTGACCTTTGGATATGCCTGACCTTTGGATATGCCTAACCTTTGGATATGCCTAACCATTGGATATGCCTAACCTTTGGATATGCCTAACCTTTGGATATGCCTAACCTTTGGATATGCCTAACCTTTGGATATGCCTAACCTTTGGATATGCCTAACCTTTGGATATGCCTAACCTTTGGATATGCCTAACCTTTGGATATGCCTAACCATTGGATATGCCTAACCTTTGGATCTGCCGGCTGAACATCCACTTCTTTCTCAATACGTACATTCCCAGGGGATCCCTCAAGATGTGCACATTTATCATCTAATGTATGACTTCTTTATTTCTCCGATAAGGTCAAGAGGTGGTGGACGCCTGGTACAAACAAGAGGAGAACTATGACTTCTCCAAAACAGGACATCAGGACAAAACAGGTAAACCTTTCAGCATTTAAAGTAGAACAAATTCTTATTTACAATGACGGCGTACACCGGCCAAACCCGGATGACGCTGGGCAAATTGTGCGCTGCCCTATGGGACTCCCAATCATGGCCGGATGTGATACAGCCTGGAATCGAAACAGGGACTATAGTGACGCCTCTTGCACTGAGATGCAGTGCCTTAGACCGCTGCGCCACTCGGGAGCCACTCGGGAGTATACAGTAATGTTATGTGCTACGCCAAAGAGGTCTAAAAAAATAGCTCTAAAAATTACACCTTGCTTTAAACGGTCATCTCTGACCACAGCATGTCATGTTTAAAGTCTGCCTTGCGTTGATAATTTCCTCAATGTTAAACGTATTGATAATCCAAAATAATTTGGTGATAATTGTGCCCCATTGTCAATCATCGCTCCCTTTCTTTCATTTATTTTTCTTTGTTCATCTATTTCAGGGCAGTTCACACAACTGGTGTGGCGTAGCTCCAAGGAGGTGGGCATCGGCATGGCAAACGGTGGCACGGGGATGCTCGTCGTGGTGGCACACTTTAAACCGGCTGGCAACATCAGCAACCCCGGTTACCACGCTCAAAATGTGATGCCAAAAGGGTCGAAAATTACCGATAAGCCAGTGGAGGTCGTCACTCTGAGAATGCAGGCGTTGGCCGTGAACTCACTGTCAGGTGAGCAGCATCACAGAGCGTGTAATGTGAACCTTGTGATGATGTTTTATGACAGCTTTACGACATTGTTGTGATATTGTTGTGAAGGCACTATGAGTTGGGGTGACAAAGTGTCACTCATACCTTTTAAAGGATTAATAAAGACTTAATATACCGTGTAACTCTCCATGTCCCGTATAGCCAATGAGCTTGGCCAGTTCGGCCGGGCTCTTCTGAAGTCTCTCAACCAATACCGGAGCCAGCACGGGGCATTACCTCTGGTGCTAAGCCCTGCCCTCACTAGGGAGGCCCAGGATTGGGCGGCTCACCTGGTGAGCATCAACACACTGATGAATAGCGGCAAAGGCCACGGGGAGAACATATTCTACTGCTCTGGCTCCAGCACAGCGACCCCTACTGGTGAGGCACATACCTGCACTGCACTGACATACAACTTATAAGGGCCAATGGGTAAAAAGAAAGTCAAGGGCCTAATTCCAATATGAAGTATGAGTATTATGAACTAACTCCGATACTGGATATGATGTTCACATAGTAGTCGGCAATCCAAAGTCTCTGTCAATTGCCCAAAACTTTGGTTTGTTATTGTATGGGTTCGCAGGGAAAGGCTCTGCACAATGCTTGTAAAGTTCCCAAAAAATTTACATTCATTTATATATTGTCCTTCTCTTGCATATGAATTATAGGATCAGATGTGGCCGAGTCTTGGTACAAGGAGATTGAGAAGTATAACTTCTCATCCCCTGGTTTTCAGAGTGGAGCAGGTACGGTGTCCAGTGCCCTGACACCTCATAACAACACAATGCTTTTGATATATAACCTCAACCACAACAGTCATTGTACAATATAGAAAGTATTTTGTGAAAGTATTTAATCAAACTCAAAATCAGGAAAACAACACGGCAGTGGATTTACCATAATCAATAACACCTACGACATGAAACACAATTAAAGAAATGTTAGGAGTGAGACATGCTGGCCGAAAATGTATTGTTTTCTGCATTTGGTGTTTGTTTGAAAAAGAAAATCAGTTGATTGGTGGTACTCTTGTCCTAGGTAATTTCACTCAAATGGTCTGGAAGTCCTCAAAGCAAGTAGGCGTGGGTTTGGCGACCAGTGGGAGGGGCACGTTTATCGCCGTGGCGTTCTACGATCCAGCGGGCAACATCACCAACCCAGGCTATTTCCATGACAACGTGAAAACCAAAGGAAGCATACTTTAGTCTGAGCCATATATATGTAGTATGTATGCCAGCACTCCCAAAGGTTTCTATAGGAACAGGTGCTTATCTGGGCAAACACATTGTTGCTGTTATCTTTGGTGGTTGCTATGATTTGTCCTCTTTTGGAAGGCTAATAATCTTTTTTTGTTAGTTCATTGTTTTCCATAGATGGCGCCATTCGAACGCGCCACGCAGTTGCCAGGAGCCATCAGTGTAGACGGCCGTTGCGCCGTCTTATGCGAGACAAACCTGACCTTAACTTTTTAAACTTCTATCTCAAATGATACCCTTACATTGTTATTTTCTAACCAACAACAGTAATTTGGGAAATCTGTATAAATGGCTTTTACGTTGTCTTAATAGGAAATGTTAATGGTTATGGGTATTTTTTCATAACTGCAATATAAAATAAGATTTTCACCGGACAGTTTCTTTTATAAGTTAATTTTTCTGTTACCTCGAGTTATTTGGCTTTGAACTCGTCCTATAATCGTATTTGTGGCCAAAGCATAAACTGGAGAAAAAACTCCACCTCAAATAGACAGTTTCATAAATGCTTGCTATTTCCTCATAGAACACGATGTCACGTTGGCTTGCTGAGCTGGCCAATCAGTGGTCAACTTTCATGAACTATTCTAATGCCCGGTATACTCCCACACCATTCTGTTGTTGGGGTATGTCCACGCCATTCAAACACATATAATAAGGATCTCTACAGATCGGTGTCCTACCCGCGGGACGGTTGAGCTAATGCGATTAGCTGTAGGTCATATTTCGTAGAAGTCTGGAAACGCTGGACAGTTACTTAAAACCCGATATGTAATGCCTTTTATCTCGTGCACGTTTTTTTCATTTACTGTCCATGAATAGAGAAATGTCGCTTTTTAAATGTATTCATTGATGTTTATCAAACATGTTGACATACAGACTGAGACTGCACTGTGTTGACATACAGACTGAGACTGCACTGTGTTGACATACAGACTGAGACTGCACTGTGTTGACATACAGACTGAGACTGCACTGTGTTGACATACAAGGGGCAATAAATGGTGGAATTAAATGTTTGTAGGTTGTAACATTTGTGCCACACTTTGAAAAAAATATTAAACGAGAGCTTACATCTAGTTAGCATCCTTGCTGCCGTCTTCCACCAGCAGAGGGAAACAGCTTGTTACCTTTCACTCTATTCCCTGTCAAATAAACAGGCAATCTAACTGGAGACATGTAAAGAATCTGTCTCACACACACAAACACACACACAGACAGGGTGAACAACTGTTACTCGCTTCTGTAACCACAGGGACAGACAGGCTCTGCATGGGGAATGCAAACAGAAACTAGAATAGCATGGCATCACATTACACCATTGTTCTCTAAAAAAAAAGTGATGTGCTGTTATATAAGGGCCATCATAGTCACATTTTAAACAAGGTCAGCAGATAAAAGCTCAGAAACTTTTGTTTTTGCATTCTAGTTTGAATAGACGGGTCAAATAGGATTCTAACGATAAAGCAGGAATATGGTGCATGAAACTGTTTTCTACCTATGTGCTTTGAGGATTATAACTACTGTGTTTATAGTTTGGAATATTAATTGAGCTTTGTTGGTAATGACAAACAAGATCGAGAACATTCTGTTATCACTTTGAAAAAGACCTGACTGTAACCTGTTAACTCTGAACCTTGTAACTAAAGATCACTGATATCAGTAATAGTAGGGGATCAAATTTCAAGTTAAACATTCAAAATTCTGATATGTTTATGAATGAACGTTTATTTTTAATGCATTAAATCTGTATGGTTACAGGGTTAGAATGAAAACAACTCGAAGTGTTAAGTGTAGGTATTAATTCTGAGTAAGGTTTGGGGATGGCTTACTACAAAATAATTAAAAACAACATGCTGTTTCCATCAAGTATAATCTATTCTCCTGGCTTGGTAGAGCACTATGAACTGCCATGGCGCAGTGGTCACAACAGCACGCTTCGGCCTTAGCGGCGAGCTCCGCCTCAAAGTTCTGGCCAGTGGCAATAGTTTTACATTTTTGCGATGAGCCCTGTTCTCTGGACCTTTTCAGCCGTCCGAAATCAGAGCCTATTTCTAGTGATCAGGCTGGTCTATTTAGTCTCCATGTTACACAATACATGTTTGTGTGCGTGCAAGAAGAAAACAAGCTAAGAGTGTGTCAGGGGATAGGATGTGGGCCAGAGACCATGCCTCCCAAGGGAGGGGTGAGTGGGATGCTAGCCAGCCAACACTGTCGAATCCCAGAAAGTTTTAGGTCAATAATTGTTCCCTTAAACCTCCATCTGTCCAAATATATGGGTACTCGTCCATAATATTCCAACCAAAAACATTCTGTGAACAGTGTACCAATGGTTTGGGTATCAATTGTATGTGTGTTGAACATCAAAACAGGATATAATATTTCCCTTTGACATATCAAATCCATTTTGGAACAAAATTCTTATAACAGCTTCAAATAATACCTAAGCATATTATTCTACCTTTAAGTTGAGTTGAATCAGTTTGATAGTTAGGTGAGGTCCCCTTGTGCTCGCACGCTCGCACACACACACACACACACACACACACACACACACACACACACACACACACACACACACACACACACACACACACACACACACACACACACACACACACACACACACACACACACACACACAAAACACTGTGAAACACCAGGCAGCTCACTTTACTGATTGGGAAACAAAAAAAGGAAGGTAAAGAGAGAGGCACATTTGAATCTTAAATTCTCTGCATAACTAACAATGTGAACAGTGCAGCAACGATTTGATATCAATTGCGTGTGTCTTGAACATTAAGACAGGACATAACATAATATTTTCCTTTAACCTGTTAGACCCATCTTGGACCAAAATTCTCATAATGCCTAAGCATATTATTCTAGCTTTACCACCCAAATAGAAGTCAGACAAAAACATTAGGTCCTCTTATTAAATAGGTAGGCAGTGAGACATGTTTTTCCATTCGAGGGTGAGACCCGCTCTAAAATGCCTCCAGCTGTTCTGTATCTGGTGCTCCGTTGGCCCGCCAGAAATGTAAGTCAAGCTTGGCGGGCAATGTGATGATTGATCCTCCCCTGACTGCTCAGGGGCAACCGGATTGGGCACAGTTTTTTTAAACGTGAGTTAAGTAAGTTTGACAGTTGGGTATTTTTGTTTAACTCACAGACAGCACACACAAGCAGCACACACACACATCCCACCCGTAACGAACACTGTGGAATGCCAGGCAGCTCACTTGACTAATTAGGAAATAAAACAGGAGGATACAGAGTCACATTTACATCTCAACTGCTGCATAACTAACACAGACTTTGCTGTAATGAATATACATGGATAATCTAAACAGCTTTTCAAGTATAAAACAATTGAGTACTTAGAACATGATGGTTAGAAAAGTTGTGCTAGAGTGGTATGTGTGTGCTAGAGTGGTATGTGTGTGCTAGAGTGGTATGTGTGTGCTAGAGTGGTATGTGTGTGCTAGAGTGGTATGTGTGTGCTAGAGTGGTATGTGTGTGCTAGAGTGGTATGTGTGTGCTAGAGTGGTATGTGTGTGCTAGAGTGGTATGTGTGTGCTAGAGTGGTATGTGTGTGCATGTGTGAAAAGTTGTGCTAGAGTGGTATGTGTGTGCATGTGTGAAAAGTTGTGCTAGAGTGGTATGTGTGTGCTAGAGTGGTATGTGTGTGCATGTGTGAAAAGTTGTGCTAGAGTGGTATGTGTGTGCATGTGTGAAAAGTTGTGCTAGAGTGGTATGTGTGTGCATGTGTGCGAGTGTGTGTGTTGACGTGCGTGCGCGCAGGTGTTCCAACCTTGTTCTCTTTCTCCCCTATTGTGGGTGATCCCCAGAGGAAATTACTTTGGTGGGAACAAAAGCTCCCCTCTGACTGGCAAAACAAAAACAACTCTATGGAAACAGCCGATACCAGTGAGCTTTAAAGACCTGCACACACACACACACACACACACAAACACTGGGTGGTGGAGCCAGTTGGACAGCGTAAAGCACTCTAGGCTTACATTATTGATAACCTCTCTCTTTCTCTCATTCCCCCCCTTTTCTTTTACGTTCGCTCTCTCTTTCTCTCTCCCTCACTCTCCTGGTGGGCAAAACTGGTAAAAACTGGTTAAAAATTACACAATTATGTCATTTCAACTTTTTTCATGTTGCAATTATGTAATTTCAACAAATGTTTCCCGCTTGTCTCTATCTCTCTCTTTCTCATTGGCAGTATTGTCTGCACTGCAGGCCGCTCTCTTGTGACTAGTCTCAGACCCTCAACGTAACATTATCTTCGTTAGAGACCCTTCTTTGGTCCTTTTGTTTAAAAAGTCTGCATGATAATACATAATACATAATACATGATAATACGTGTACAGTATAATACAAGAGGATGAGGGCTGGGGAGTAACTGATTACATGTAATCAGCTATATGTAATCAGCTACATGTAATAAGCACATGTAATCAGGTACATGTAATCAGCTACATGTAATAAGCACATGTAATCAGGTACATGTAATCAGCTATATGCAATAAGCACATGTAATCAGATACATATAATCAGTTACATGTAATCAGCTACTTGTAATCAGGTACATGTAATCAGCTATATGTAATCAGCTACATGTAATCAGCTATATGTAATCAGCTACATGTAATAAGCACATGTAATCAGCTATATGTAATCAGCTACATGTAATCAGGTACATGTAATCAGCTACATGTAATCCGCTATATGTAATCAGCTACATGTAATCAGGTACATGTAATCAGCTATATGTAATCAGCTACATGTAATCAGGTACATGTAATCAGCTATATGTAATCAGCTACATGTAATCAGGTACATGTAATCAGCTATATGTAATCGGCTATATGTAATCAGCTATATGTAATCAGCTACATGTAATCAGCTACATGTAATCAGCTACATGTAATCAGCTACATGTAATCAGGTACATGTAATCAGCTATATGTAATCAGCTATATGTAATCAGCTACATGTAATCAGCTACATGTAATCAGCTATATGTAATCAGATACATGTAATCAGCTACATGTAATCAGCTATATGTAATCAGATACATGTAATCAGCTACATGTAATCAGCTATATGTAATCAGTTACATGTAATCAGCTATATGTAATCAGCTATATGTAATCAGTTACATGTAATCAGTTACATGTAATCAGCTACATGTAATCAGCTATATGTAATCAGTTACATGTAATCAGCTATATGTAATCAGCTACATGTAATCATCTATATGTAATCAACTATATGTAATCAGTTACATGTAATCTGATTACAACAAAAACTGTAACTGTAATATATTACCTTACCAGCCAAATATTGTAATCAGATTAGAGATACTTTTGAGAAAGTAGATGATTACTTCTAGGATTACTTTCAAATTCAGAATGGATGTTTTTTCTTGAAAAAAGGTGCAAGTTTAAGTTTGTTCCACCTGAGCAAGCCCTAACACATACCTAATGCGTTTGATGGATCCTTTTTGTCTTCGTCTAATGCCTTTTATGAGGGAAGTAATCCAAAAGTAAGTGAAAGTGATCAGATCATTACGTTACTGAGTTTGGGGATTCCAAAAGTTACATTACCGATTACAGTTTTGGACAGGTGACAGATTACATTCAGAAAATAACATACCCATCCCTGAAGAGGATGACTATACATGAATATGGTCAACTTCGAAACATAAAAAATCTGGATAAATTAATAGACATTTACAGGGAAGTTACTGCTAAATTACTTATCTTCAGGTTGGCGTGGGTGTGTGTGTGTGTGTGTGTGTGTGTGTGTGTGTGTGTGTGTGTGTGTGTGTGTGTGTGTGTGTGTGTGTGTGTGTGTGTGTGTGTGTGTGTGTGTGTGTGTGTGTGTGTGTGTGTGTGTGTGCGCGTGCGTGCGTGCGTGTGTGATAATCTGAGTGTACTGTCTTTCAGCAGCTCTTGTACCAGGTTGTCAACCCTACCCTTATCAGATGAGTTGACTACATCCTACCCTTATCAGTTGAGTTGACAACAACCCTACCCATATCAGTTGAGTTGACAACCTCCCTACCCTTATCAGTTGAGTTGACAACCACCCTACCCATATCAGATGAGTTGACTACATCCCACCCTTATCAGATGAGTTGACAACAACCCTACCCATATCAGATGAGTTGATAACAACCCTACCCATATCAGTTGAGTTGACAACCTCCATACACTTATCAGTTGAGTTGACAACCTTCCTACCCTTATCACTTGCGTTGACAACAACCCTACCCATATCAGATGAGTTGATAACAACCTACCCATATCAGATGAGTTGACAACAACCTACCCATATCAGATGAGTTGACAACAATCCTACCCATATCAGATGAGTTGACAACAACCCTACCCATATCAGATGAGTTGACAACAACTCTACCCATATCAGATGAGTTGACAACAACTCTACCCATATCAGATGAGTTGACAACAACCCTACCCATATCAGATGAGTTGACAACAACTCTACCCATATCAGATGAGTTGACAACAACTCTACCCATATCAGATGAGTTGACAACAACTCTACCCATATCAGATGAGTTGACAACAACCCTACCCATATCAGATGAGTTGACAACAACCCTACCCATATCAGATGAGTTGACAACAAGCCTACCCATATCAGATGAGTTGATAACAACCCTACCCATATCAGATGAGTTGACAACAACCTACCCATATCAGATGAGTTGACAACAACCCTACCTATATCAGATGAGTTCAAATCAAATGTTATTTGTCACATGCACATGGTTAGCAGATGTTAATGCGAGTGTAGCGAAATGCTTGTGCTTTGTAGTTCCGACCATGCAGTAATATCTAACAAGTAATCTAACAATTTCACAACAACTACCTTATACACACACGTGTAAAGGAATGAATAAGAATATGTACATAAAGATATATGAATGAGCGATGGCCCGAACGGCATAGGCAAGATGCAGTAGATGGTATAGACATATGAGATGAGTAATGTAGGGTATGTAAACATTATATAAAGTGGCATTGGTTAAAGTGGCTAGTGATACAGTTATTACATAAATGTTTCATTATTAAAGTTGCTAGAGATGAGTCAGTATGTTGGCAGCAGCCACTCAATGTTAGTGATGGCTGTTTTAACAGTCTGATGGCCTTGAGATAGAAGCTGTTTTTCAGTCTCTCGGTCCCCGCTTTGATGCACCTGTACTGACCTCGCCTTCTGGATGGTAGCGGGGTGAACAGGCAGTGGCTCGGGTGGTTGTTGTCCTTGATGATCTTTTTGGCCTTCCTGTGACATCGGGTGGTGTAGGTGTCCTGGAGGGCAGGTAGTTTGCCCCCGGTGATGCGTTGTGCAGACCTCACTACCCTCTGGAGAGCCTTACAGCTGTAGGCGGAGCAGTTGCCGTACCAGGCGGTGATACAGCCTGACAGGATGCTCTCGATTGTGCATCTGTAAAAGTTTGTGAGTGTTTTTGGTGACAAGCCAAATTTCTTCAGCCTCCTGAGGTTGAAGAGGCGCTGCTACGCCTTCTTCACAACGCTGTCTGTGTGGGTGGACCATTTCTGTTTGTCCGTGATGTGTACGCCGAGGAACTTAAATCTTTCCACCTTCTCCACTACTGTCCCGTCGATGTGGATAGGGGGCTGCTCCCTCTGTTGTTTCCTGAAGCAGAGGGAGCAGCCCCCTATCCACATCAACGGGACAACAATCCTACCCTTATCGGATGAGTTGACAACAACCCTACCCATATCAGATGAGATGACAACAACCTACCCATATCAGATGAGATGACAACAACCCTACCCATATCAGATAAGTTGACAACAGTGGAGGCTGCTGAGGGGAGGACGGCTTATTATAATAGCTCGAATAGAGTCAATGGAATGGTATCAACCACATGGAAACCACATGTTTGACACCATTGCATTGACTCCATTCCAGCCATTTTTATGAGCTTTCCTCCCCTCTGCAGCCTCCACTGGTTGACAACAACCTACCCATATCAGATGAGTTGACAACAACCTACCCATATCAGATGAGTTGAAGACAACCTACCCATATCAGATGAGTTGAAGACAACCTACCCATATCAGATGAGTTGACAACAACCTACCCATATCAGATGAGTTGAAGACAACCTACCCATATCAGATGAGTTGACAACAACCTACCCATATCAGATGAGTTGAAGACAACCTACCCATATCAGATGAGTTGACAACAACCTACCCATATCAGATGAGTTGACAACAACCTACCCATATCAGATGAGTTGATAACAACCTACCCATATCAGATGAGTTGACAACAACCCTACCTATATCAGATGAGTTGACAACAACCTACCCATATCAGATGAGTTGAAGACAACCTACCCATATCAGATGAGTTGAAGACAACCTACCCATATCAGATGAGTTGACAACAACCTACCCATATCAGATGAGTTGAAGACAACCTACCCATATCAGATGAGTTGACAACAACCTACCCATATCAGATGAGTTGAAGACAACCTACCCATATCAGATGAGTTGACAACAACCTACCCATATCAGATGAGTTGACAACAACCTACCCATATCAGATGAGTTGATAACAACCTACCCATATCAGATGAGTTGACAACAACCCTACCTATATCAGATGAGTTGACAACAACCTACCCATATCAGATGAGTTGACAACAACCCTACCTATATCAGATGAGTTGATGACAACTTACCCATATCAGATGAGTTGACAACAACCCTACCTATATCAGATGAGTTGACAACAACCCTACCTATATCAGATGAGTTGACAACAACCCTACCCATATCAGATGAGTTGACAACAACCTACCCATATCAGATGAGTTGATAACAACCTACCCATATCAGATGAGTTGATAACAACCTACCCTTATCAGATGAGTTGACAACAACCCTACCCATATCAGATGAGTTGATAACAACCCTACCCATATCAGATGAGTTGACAACAACCCTACCCATATCAGATGAGTTGATAACAACCCTACCCATATCAGATGAGTTGATAACAACCCTACCCATATCAGATGAGTTGATAACAACCCTACCCATATCAGATGAGTTGATAACAACCTACCCATATCAGATGAGTTGATAACAACCTACCCATATCAGATGAGTTGACAAGTTCACTTCTATCCAAGCATGCGAACATGTGGCATATAATGCCTTCAATTACTTTATTACCTCTTGCCAGGACAGGTTTCTCTTCCCTTCTTTCATCTGATGCTGTGATGCGCCTGCTCAGGTCTCCTCCGCACCTGCTCTCCCTCACACACACACACAAATACGCACACACCCATCTCATGTTAGCTCTGAATAATGTAAGTGCTGCCTCACACTATGCTTCTGCCTTGAGGGGAAACCAAATGACACAGCAGAACCGACATGTACAACACAGCACTGGGACCTCCGGGGGTTGCCTAGGGGATCTCTCTGCGTTGACAATTAGCTCGCCAGCTAATAGTGGTATGGATTCTTAGCTCAATAAAACTGTGTTGGGGAAAGAGGGGATTGTCTGAAGGGGTGGTTCAGGTTCTAGTCATTGTGATAGTAAGGGATTCTATTTAAATGTCTTCAACTTTTTCACCGCTACAAGTACTTTACAGCAGTGGTTCCTAACCTTTTTCGGTTACTGTACCACCAACTGAATTTTGCTCTGCCCGGTGTATCCCTGAAGTACGCCCTCAAGTCCATTCTACCAGTAGGCCTATGTTCTCATGAGTCTTCTCAAGTACCCTCTGTGCATAGGCCAAGTACCCCTGGTTGGGAACCACTGATTTACATTGTGTGGGGCACTCACCCCATCCACCTCCAATGTGTATAGCAGCCAACTTGGTGATTAGCAGCCATTTTGTACTAGAGTGCTCAGCAGTTGTCCGGTAGTCCAGTATCTGGGATAATTATTTGCTTAGAAATCACTAGTGCACCAGTACTCCAACAAGGGTTGTCGATGAAAGTCTCAGGCCAGTGAAATGTGAAGTATGCCACACTAAATAGTAATCACTTTCAGGGAGGTCCTCCTTATGTAGTATTGTACTGGATACGGTTTAAAGTACTTTGAGACTTAAGTACAAAGAGTTATATACTTAATGTATTATTATTCAACTCCTAGTGGGTCGAAGGCCCTTCAAACCTCTCTATAACATTTTAAAGTGCTTTATAAAGGCAGTATTGTTCTCACCAATGAAATGAGGTACCCATACATACGGTGTGAAGATTAATATAGAAGGTACAGTCCTGTTGCAGTCTTGCCAAAATGTTCTACCACCACAACATTCAGTAGTGAGTTTTAAGCCAAGCTACTGAATTCAACTGTGGTCATATCACTGACCTTCTGTAGAGGTGAATGTATTTATTTACTCATGATAAAAACCCAGGTAAAATATGGGTTAAACATCAATAAAAAGTGGTGACTCAAAGGAAGTCTGGTTAAATGAGGACAATAGAAACATCCTGGGATAGAAACAAAGGACGGCAAGTCAATTTTCCCATGTCCTCCTTTTGGAAAATGTTCTCCTCCGCCCCTGTAAAGTGCTTTTACTGTGGGCATTCTGGAGCTGCATCAAATCAAATCAAATCAAATTTATTTATATAGCCCTTCGTACATCAGCTGATATCTCAAAGTGCTGTACAGAAACCCAGCCTAAAACCCCAAACAGCAAGCAATGCAGGTGTAGAAGCACGGTGGCTAGGAAAAACTCCCTAGAAAGGCCAATACCTAGGAAGAAACCTAGAGAGGAACCAGGCTATGTGGGGTGGCCAGTCCTCTTCTGGCTGTGCCGGGTGGAGATTATAACAGAACATGGTCAAGATGTTCAATGTTCATAAATGACCAGCATGGTCGAATAATAATAAGGCAGAACAGTTGAAACTAGAGCAGCAGCACAGTCAGGTGGAAGTTGAAACTGGAGCAGCAGCATGGCCAGGTAGACTGGGGACAGCAAGGAGTCATCATGTCAGGTAGTCCTGGGGCATGGTCCTAGGGCTCAGGTCAGTTGAAACTGGAACAGCAGCATGGCCAGGTGGACTGGGGACAGCAAGGAGTCATCATGTCAGGTAGTCCTGGGGCATGGTCCTAGGGCTCAGGTCCTCCGAGAGAGAGAAAGAAAGAGAGAAGGAGAGAATTAGAGAACGCACACTTAGATTCACACAGGACACCGAATAGGACAGGAGAAGTACTCCAGATATAACAAACTGACCCCAGCCCCCCGACACATAAACTACTGCAGCATAAATACTGGAGGCTGAGACAGGAGGGGTCAGGAGACACTGTGGCCCCATCCGAGGACACCCCCGGACAGGGCCAAACAGGAAGGATATAACCCCACCCACTTTGCCAAAGCACAGCCCCCACACCACTAGAGGGATATCTTCAACCACCAACTTACCATCCTGAGAAAAGGCTGAGTATAGCCCACAAAGATCTCCGCCACGGCACAACCCAAGGGGGGGGGGCGCCAACCCAGACAGGATGACCACAACAGTGAATCAACCCACTCAGGTGACGCACCCCCTCCAGGGACGGCATGAGAGAGCCCCAGCAAGCCAGTGACTCAGCCCATGTAATAGGGTTAGAGGCAGAGAATCCCAGTGGAAAGAGGGGAACCGGCCAGGCAGAGACAGCAAGGGCGGTTCGTTGCTCCAGAGCCTTTCCGTTCACCTTCCCACCCCTGGGCCAGACTACACTCAATCATATGACCCACTGAAGAGATGAGTCTTCAGTAAAGACTTAAAGGTTGAGACCGAGTTTGCGTCTCTGACATGGGTAGGCAGACCGTTCCATAAAAATGGAGCTCTATAGGAGAAAGCCCTGCCTCCAGCTGTTTGCTTAGAAATTCTAGGGACAATTAGGAGGCCTGCGTCTTGTGACCGTAGCGTACGTATAGGTATGTACGGCAGGACCAAATCAGAGAGATAGGTAGGAGCAAGCCCATGTAATGCTTTGTAGGTTAGCAGTAAAACCTTGAAATCAGCCCTTGCTTTGACAGGAAGCCAGTGTAGAGAGGCTAGCACTGGAGTAATATGATCAAATTTTTTGGTTCTAGTCAGGATTCTAGCAGCCGTATTTAGCACTAACTGAAGTTTATTTAGTGCTTTATCCGGGTAGCCGGAAAATAGAGCATTGCAGTAGTCTAACCTAGAAGTGACAAAAGCATGGATTAATTTTTCTGCATCATTTTTGGACAGAAAGTTTCTGATTTTTGCAATGTTACGTAGATGGAAAAAAGCTGTCCTCGAAATGGTCTTGATATGTTCTTCAAAAGAGAGATCAGGGTCCAGAGTAACGCCGAGGTCCTTCACAGTTTTATTTGAGACGACTGTACAACCATTAAGATTAATTGTCAGATTCAACAGAAGATCTCTTTGTTTCTTGGGACCTAGAACAAGCATCTCTGTTTTGTCCGAGTTTAATAGTAGAAAGTTTGCAGCCATCCACTTCCTTATGTCTGAAACACATGCTTCTAGCGAGGGCATCACAATGGTCAATCCCTGCACTCCTTGTTAGCATAGCCTTGGTCATACAGGTGTCTTGTTAATTGAAAGTAAATACCTATAGGAAGAAGAGAAATGTGAGATGGTCAAGCATCGCTAATACTAGGCAGGCAGCAGGTAGCCTGCAGGTAGCTGCATCACTAGGCAGGTAGCCTAGTGGTTAGAGCGTTGGGCCAGTAACTGAAAGGATGCTGGATCGAAACCCTGAGCTGACAATTTAAAAATATGTTGTTCTTCCCCTGAACAAGGCAGTTAACCCACTGTTCCTAGGCCGTCATTGCAAATAAGAATTTGTTCTTAACTGACTTGCCTAGTTAAATAAAGGTAAAATACAAAAATAATGGGGTACTTTAGCTGTATTGTAGTTCATTCATATCCACAGGAAATCTCCATTGCTTGAATTACAAATGTATATCTAATAAACTTGATGTGTCTGAGTTGCATACAAATTACTTAAACATTTATAGAGTGTGGGCATAGAAAATCATTCTCCAGTGAAACTAAACTACCTTGATGATTCATAGTTTATTTGGAAAGTTGTTGTAAAAAGTCAAGAACTTCAATACTGCATGTCAAGTTATTATGCCGGGTGGACTCTGTCCAAAGTCAACGCACAACCTCCTCCAAAGCTGTCATCACCATGACTATCACCATGGTCGCCATCAGTTGTCTCCAAACAAAACAAATACTTCATAGCCTAAATCACATTCCACTGGATATTGGGACAGCATTGGCCTCAGGAACCCTCAGTTATTTCCCAAGGATGAACATTTTAGTCATGTTTTGTTAATCTAATGTTTTCCAGGTCTACTATTAGCGATATATTGCCATTGTGTTATTCACATCTCTCTCTATCTCTCTCAATGGCAGCAAAGTGCTTTGAGGGTGTTAACTTGATGCAGCCTGTACGCAATGTTTTGAGAATGATAGAAAATAACTGGTCTTAAAACTACTAGGGAAATTCTGATATGAAATAAAACAACTGCATATTACAAATAAAATGTATGATTATTATTATATATGCAAGTGGACTTGAATGTTTTTTCAATCATTATTGTTGCTCTTCTTATTTCATCAATGCAGGCACTAATGTCAATAAGTTTAGCCTATTTTTTTTATTTTTTTTATTTTTTTTTATAGCCCCTTTACTATTTTTTACTTCACAATGTATTTGCAGGTAATACAAAGATAATATCTGGCACAATTTAAATGTCATTCCAGTCATAAATTATATTTTCTTTTCCAACATATCCCATGATGAATTGCTATGACCTTCTTATAGTTTTATACCTAGCGAGCATTAGTTTCATGTAATGCATTGTTTCAAAAATGAAGAAATGGAGGCAGCCTTATCAATCTTTTAACATGTTTTACATGAAAATGTAAATCTTGAGTGCTGTTTGGTTACATTTTGTGTGTAGCAATAAACCTTGTTGGCCAGCTTCGCATTCAATGATACCACCTGCAAGCTTTCCTAGTTACAAAGAATACAAAAGTATCCCCAAAATCCACGAACATAAAGAGATTATCTCTTTATGTTCCTAGCCCAAAGTGTCCCAGCGACTCTCCAATGTTTCCATTTCTGTAACCATTGACAACAGGTTACTATATCGTGAGAGCCAATCAAAACTAGGAATCAACTTTTATTATCCAATGAAATAGAGTTGTACTATGATTGACGGGTGTTTAAACCAATAGTATTCATAATCTTCCGTTGCCACTGATTATAAATCAGTCCTCCGATTTTGAATTGCGTGTACTTCTTTCTTGTTTCAGAGTGTATCCGACAGCGGCAGTTATACTTCACCTGTTAAAAAAAAAAAAAAAACGCTCAAAATGAGGGAAATTGTGCATTTGCAGGCTGGTCAGTGCGGTAACCAAATTGGAGCAAAGGTTGGTTCAACTTTCCAGACTATTTCACCCTTCATTAAAGCTCAGTAACGTAGCCCTGCCTTGCATTGTCTGTAATTTATCTATCTAATGTTAGTTCTAAATAAATGATCTAGGTAGGCTACTACTATTAGGCTACATACGCACGTTTTCTGTATTGTAATTGCTCTGTATTTGATTAATTCCCTGCAAATTGCTTCGCTGGCATATCTTTTGGGATGGTTATGGGATGTGAGTTGGAGCTAACACCTGTTCCATTTCTTTCCTCTAGTTCTGGGAAGTGATTAGTGACGAACATGGCATCGACCCCACTGGCACATATCATGGGGACAGTGACCTTCAGCTGGAGAGAATTAATGTGTATTACAATGAAGCCACGGGTAGGTCCTCTATTAGCCTGCTAGTTCTATATATTCTCTAGTCATTTAAACAAAATAGCGTTGTAGTGCTGCTAGATCACATTTTTTTCTATTTGAGAATAGGGGCCTACACGAAGCTGGTAAAAATATTTTTGGAAAATGTATTCTGATAAATAATGAATATATTATACTGTAATGAAACAGGCAGGGGGCAGGTCTCGAACCCGCGACCTTCTAGCCCGAAGTCTAGCGCGCAATCGACCGTGTTGCAAAATCATGCTCAAGCGGTAGAGTCGATATCTGTACTTATAAATCCAGGGTCGTTATATTACTAAATTACCACAAAAATACCCAAAACTAGGCCGCGTATGGGAACACGCTGGATGGCGATCTCTTTCCTGGTCCAACTTCGAAGCGCTCTGCGCACACTTTGAGCGGACCAAATCCCACCTAATAACAACTTCACAGACAGAACTACGAGGGGTTGTCCTCAACAGCTTGTTATGGACTTGGGACTCATGTACGACGCTGTCCGAGTGTCTTGTAAGATCGCAAAATGATTAGTAGGCCTATTTTCAGTGGTACTACTTAATTAAGTAGTTTTTTGGGGGTATCTGTACTTTACTTTACTATTTATATTTTTCACAACTTTTACTTCACTACATTTCTCTGAGAAAATGATGTACTTTTTACTCCATACATTTTCCCTGACACCCAAAAGTACTTGTTACATTTTGAATGCTTAGCAGGACAGGAAAATGGTTCAATTTGTGCACATATTACATTTTATTTGTCACATACACATGGTTAGCAGATGTTAATGGAGTATAGTGAAATGCTTGTGCTTCTAGTTCTGACACTGCAGTAATATCTAACAACTACCTACTAATACACACGGTTAAAGGGGTGAATGAGAATATGTAAGTATATGGATGAGCGAATGCCGAGCCGCATAGGCAAGGGGCAATAGATGATATAAAATACAGTATATATGAGTAACGTAAGATATGTAAACATTATTAAAGTGGTATTATTTAGAGTGCATTGTATAAAGTGACTATTGATCCATTTTATTAGTGGCAGGTGATTAGGTCTCAATGTAGACCGCAGCTTCTGAGTTAGTGATTGCTGTTTAGCAGTCTGATGGCCTTGAGAGAGAGCTGTTTTTCAGTCTCTCGGTCTGTACTGACCTCGCCTTCTGGATGTTAGCGTTGTGAACAGTCAGTGGCTCGGGTGGTTGATGTCCTTGATCTTTTTGGCCTTCCTGTGACATCGGGTGCTGTAGGTGTCATGGAGGGAAGGTAGTTTGACCCCAGTGATGCGTTGTGCAGACTGCACCACCATCCTCTGGAGAGCCTATCAAGAGAACATCCTTGGTCATCCCTACTGCCTCTGATCTGGTGGACCTATCTGGCGGAATTATATCTTAGTGTTGCAGTGTACCCCTGGCACACTGCAAAGAAAGAAAAAGAACAAGAAAATGAGGCTCTGGTTTGCTTAATATAATACATTTTAAATTATTTATACTTTTGATATTTAAGATATTTTAGCAATTACATTTACTTTTGATACTTAAAAACAAAATACTTTTAGACTCTTACTCAAGTAGTATTTAACTGGGTGTCTTAATTTTTTTGTGTGTGTGTATATATATATATATATATATATATATATTTTTTTTTTTCCTTATTTAGGAAAACCATTTTCAGCACCAGTAAGCCCCTGCATTAATCTGGCCCTGCCTATGCTTTGATTGAAACAAAATACAAGGGTAATAGTTTAATACCATATACTCTAATTTGCTCACGAAACAGTAATTCAAGAAGATCTAATCGCATATTCCTATTAAACTATTTGAGATCAAATGATTAGCATGCAGATGCCGTTTGGACATTTCCCCAGTAAAACGTGAATAATTATAAATAATTTTATGCATATTCAATAATATTAAATCTGTCGGTACAAACGTTGAGAAATTATGATGATTTAAAAAAAACGTTGATTATAATCGCACACCCGCACGTAACACCACTGGTTGAACTTGATTAGAAAATTAGTGACCAATGCATTTGGTGGTGGTTCATGGTTTCGTGGGCAATGCAATGCCTCAAACGTTTCTCTTTTGCTTTGCAGGAGGCAAGTATGTCCCCCGTGCGGTGTTAGTGGACTTGGAGCCTGGTACAATGGACTCTGTGAGGTCGGGTCCCTTTGGACAGATCTTCCGACCAGACAACTTCGTCTTCGGTGAGCCCTGGCTTTCTGCTTTTGAGAATGATATTTGATCCAACAACTTGTATTCATGAATACAACGTTCTAAGGAAGAGGCGTCTTAATATTGCTACAATGGATATTGTATTAATTTGGGGCATTAATTTGGGGCATTACTATTTTGTTTGTCTGCAGGCCAAAGTGGCGCTGGAAACAACTGGGCCAAGGGCCACTACACAGAGGGAGCAGAGCTGGTGGACTCTGTTTTGGATGTGGTGAGGAAAGAGGCAGAGAGCTGTGACTGTCTACAGGGTTTCCAGCTCACCCACTCCCTGGGTGGGGGCACAGGCTCGGGCATGGGCACCCTGCTCATCAGCAAAATCCGCGAGGAGTACCCCGATCGTATTATGAACACGTTCAGTGTAGTGCCCTCGCCCAAAGTATCAGACACTGTGGTGGAGCCCTACAATGCCACCCTGTCAGTCCACCAGCTAGTAGAGAACACCGACGAGACCTACTGTATTGACAACGAGGCTCTGTATGACATCTGCTTCCGTACCCTTAAACTTACCACGCCCACCTATGGCGACCTCAACCACCTGGTGTCAGCCACCATGAGCGGGGTCACCACTTGCTTGCGCTTCCCTGGCCAGCTCAACGCTGACCTCCGTAAACTGGCTGTCAACATGGTGCCCTTCCCCCGTCTCCACTTCTTCATGCCGGGCTTCGCCCCCCTGACCAGCAGGGGGAGCCAGCAGTACAGGGCCCTCACTGTGCCCGAGCTCACCCAGCAGATGTTCGATGCCAAGAACATGATGGCAGCTTGCGACCCACGTCACGGCCGTTACCTCACCGTAGCTGCAGTGTTCAGGGGCCGCATGTCCATGAAGGAGGTGGATGAGCAGATGCTGAACGTCCAGAACAAGAACAGCAGCTACTTTGTCGAATGGATCCCCAACAACGTCAAGACCGCTGTCTGCGACATTCCTCCCCGCGGCCTCAAGATGGCCGCCACCTTCATCGGCAACAGCACGGCCATCCAGGAGCTGTTTAAGCGCATCTCCGAGCAGTTCACCGCCATGTTCCGTCGTAAGGCCTTTCTCCATTGGTACACCGGGGAGGGTATGGACGAGATGGAGTTCACTGAGGCTGAGAGCAACATGAATGACCTGGTGTCTGAGTACCAGCAGTACCAGGACGCCACCGCTGAGGAGGAGGGAGAGTTTGAGGAGGAAGGAGAGGAGGAGCTGGCGTAAAGATGTGTCATGTGTACTTACTTCACATGCCTTACTGACATTTTTCGGTGTCCTGTTTGTCTTGTCTGTCCCTTTTCACTGTGGCCTTCTCAAGCTGTCAAATTCCAACTTTTGAACCAAATCTCTATTAAAGGCATAACTTTGATAGCATTTTGTCTCCTGTACTCTTAAGTCAATCCATCTCAGTGTTCAAATCAATTATACAACACACTTTAGGTACAATCATTGCAAATGGTCCACTTCCACATACAAATGTGATTTAAGGTTGTAAAGGGCTAAAACCATAGAATGAGTCACCTGCAAAAAATATTTGACTGAGTCTTGAAACATTTTGTGATTTAATTTGGAGGGTGGATTTTAGCTCATTTATGCATAACTTTTTTTAAAATATGGAATTGTTACCACTTGTAAGCCTTCATATTTATTCAACAGTCAAACTAGTATCAAACCTAGTATTTGTTTCCAGGTATTTTGCCAACTGCTTTTTATCTGTCCAAGCATAGAGGAAGACATGGCTGAAAAGAAAAACCATATTTAATTTCAGAATAGTTTAAAGTTGGGTTTGGTTTAAGGTTAGTGTCAGTTTTAGGTTGTTCCCCTGCTTTATTTATTTAACCTTTAACTAGGCAAGCCAGTTAAGAACAAATTCTTATTTACAATGATGGCCTACCAAAAGGCAAAAAGCCTATGGGGAATTAAAAATATAGGACAAAACCCACATGACATAAAGAGAGACCTAAGACAACTTGGTAGGAACAACACATGATAACACAGCATGGCAGCAACACCACATAACCTGGTATAAACACAATATGGTAGCAGCACAAAACATGGTACAAACATTATTGGGCACAGACAACAGCACAAAGGCAAGAAGGTAGAGTGCCACGTTATCGACTGTCAGACTGACGGATTGGTGGAGTTCGTTTTGCATGGCCCAGTGCCCCGAGTGGATGGAGATTTCTCTTATAGACCAATGGAATAGTCTAAAATGCGCAAACTCCGCCCACCTGGGGCACCAGGCCACGTTGAACGAGCTCGACCATTGCTATAACATATGTGGTTAGATAAGTAAAATACCTATCCAGCCGTTGTAAGATCTGGCATGCGTCAGCCACGCCTGGGCAGAGGAACGTGCCCCAAGATTTTGGATAGTTTCCCCATGCTCCGACGTTGCACGCAATAACCAATGCTTGCGTGCCATTTCATCGACTGACAGGTTGCTGTATAACATATGTGGTTACCTGATACTTAAAATTCCCATCCATGCGTTGTAAGATCTGGCATGTGTCAGCAAATGGACTGGGGTAAGAAACTCCCTTGCTCTAGCATACCAATCCAAGGCCTTATCAATCATTGCGGTAGGGTTAGCAAGTGCACATTTCTATGAGAAGAGTAGAGAATTGGACTGCAGCAGCCCCAAAGAAGTGTAGAGACCACATCCAGCAGATGGCGCCATCACAATGTCGAACTACTCCAGACAAGAATGTGAATAATGAAGACATTGAATAGAATAGCATCTCTCCTAAAGTTTAATTGACTAAAGTTTCATTCTTATGATTGGGCTGCTTATAATCAGTTTTATTTTCTTTATTTTCTGCATATCCTTCTGCCTTCAAACGTCTACCTATTCAGCCTCAGCTTTCTAAATCAAATCACATGATATTGGTCACTACAGGGATGTAAATTACTTAAGTAAAAATACTTGAAAGTCGTTTTTTTTGGTATCTGTACTTTACTATTTATATTTTCGACAACTTTATACTTTTACTTCACTGCATTCCTAACGAAAATGATGTACTTTTTACTCCATAGATTTTCCCTGACACCCAAAAGTGCTTGTTACATTTTGAATGCTTAGCAGGACAGGAAAATGGTCTAATCCACACACTTATCAGGAGAACATCCCTGGTCATTCCTACTGCCTCTGATCTGGTGGACTCACTAAACACATGCTTGGTTTGTAAATTATATTATGTGCCCCTAGCTATCCGTAATTTAAAAAAGAAGAAAATTGTGCCGTCTGGTTTGCTTAAGGAATTTGAAATGATTTATACTTTTACTTTTGATACTTAAGTATATTTAAAACCAAATACTTTTACTCAAGTAATAGTGACTGGGTGACTCACATTTAGTTGAGTCCTTTTCTATTAAGGTATCTTTACTTTCACTCAAGTATGACAATTGGGAACTTTTTCCACCACTGGTCACATACACATATTTAGCAGATGTTATTGCGGGTGCAGCGAAATGCTTGTGTTCCTAGCTCCAACAGTGCAGTTGTATCTAACAATTCACAACAATACACACAAATTGAAAAGTAAAAGAATGGAATGAAGAAATATTAGAATGAGCAATGTCGGCGTGGCATTGACTAAATGCAGTAGAATAGAATACAGTATATACAGTTGAAGCCGGAAGTTTACATACACTTTAGGTTGGAGCTAATAAAACTCGTTTTTCAACCACTCCACAAATTTCTTGTTAACAAACTATAGTTTTAGTAAGTCGGTTAAGACATCTACTTTGTGCATGACACAAAATGACACAAGTCCTTTTTCCAACAATTGTTAACAGACAGATTATTTCACATATAATTCACTGTATCAAAATTCCAGTGGGTCAGAAGTTTACATGCACTAAGCTGACTGTGCCTTTAAACAGCTTGGAAAATTCCAGAAAATGATGTCTTGGCTTTAGAAGCTTCTGATAGGCTAATTGACATCATGAGTCAATTGGAGGTGTACCTGTGGATGTGTTTCAAGGCCTACCTTCAAACTCAGTGCCTCTTTGCTTGACATCATGGGAAAATCAAAATAAATCAGCCAAGACTTCAGAAAAAGAATTGTAGACCTCCACAAGTCTGGTTCATCCTTGGGAGCAATTTCCAAATGCTTGAAGGTACCACGTTCATCTGTACAAACAATAGTACGCAAGTATAAACACCATGCAGCTGTCATACCGCTCAGGAAGGAGACGCGTTCTGTCTCCTAGAGATGAACGTACTTTGGTGCGAAAAGTGAAAATCAATACCAGAACAACAGCAAAGGACCTTGTGAAGATGCTGGAGGAAACAGGTGCAAAGGTATCTATATCCACAGTAAAACGAGTCCTATATCGACATAACCTGAAAGGCCGCTCAGCAAGGAAGAAGCCACTGTTCCAAAACCGCCATAAAAAAAGTCAGACTACGGTTTGCAACTGCACGTCTGCACATTTTGGAAAAGCATTCCAAGTGAAGCTGGTTGAGAGAAAGCTTTGCACACTCTTGGCAATCATCAAGGCAAAGGGTGGCTACTTTACAAATATAAATATATTTTTGAAGTCTTCACTATTATTCTACAATGTAGAAAATAGTAAAAATAAAGAAAAACCCTGGAATGAGTAGGTGTGTCCAAACTTTTGACTGGTACTGTATGTAAGATCCCATAGCTGACAGTGCATGTCAGAGCAAAAACCAAGCCATGAGGTTGAAGGAATTGTCTATAGAGCTCAGAGAAACGATTGTGTCGAAGCACAGATCTGGGGAAGGGTACCAAAAAATGTCTACAGCATTGAAGGTCCCCAAGAACACAGTGGCCTCCATCATTATTAAATGGAAGAAGTTTGGAACCACCAAGGCTCTTCCTAGAGCTGGCTGCCCGGTCAAACTGAGCAATGGGGGAGAAGGGCCTCGGTCAGGGAGGTGACCAAGATCCCGATGGTCACTCTGACAGAGCTCCAGAGTTCCTCTGTGGAGATGGGAGAACCTTCCAGAAGGACAACCATCTTTGCAGCACTCCACCAATCAGGCCTTTATGGTAGAGTGGCTAGACGGAAACCAGTCCTCAGTAAAAGACACATGACAACCCGCTTGGAGGTTGCCAAAGGCACACAAAGGACTCTTAGACCACGAGAAACTAGATTCTCTGGTCTGATGAAACCAAGATTGAATTCTTTGACATGAATGCCAAGCGTCACATCTAGAGGAAACCTGTCACCATCCCTACGGTGAAGCATGGTGGTGGCAGAATCATGCTGTGGGGATGTTTTTCAGCGGCAGATATTGGGAGACTATTCAGGATTGAGGAAAAGATGAATGGAGCAAAGTACAGAGAGATCCTTGATGAAAACCTGCTCCAGAGCGCTCAGGGCCATCGACTGGGGCGAAGGTTCACCTTCCAACAGGACAACGACCCTAAGCACACAGCCAAGACAACATTGGAGTGGCTTCGGGACAAGTCTCTGAACGTCCTTGATTGGCCCAGCCAGAACCCTGACTAGAACACAATCGAACATCTCTGGAGACCTGAAAATAGCTGTGCAGCGACGCTCCCCATCCAACCCGACAGAGCTTGAGAAGAACGTGAGAAACTCCCCAAATACAGGTGTGCCAAGCTTGTAGCATCATACCCAAGAAGACTCTAGGCTGTAATCGCTACCAAATGGGCTTTAACAAAGTACTGAGTAAAGGGTCTGAATACTTATGTGAATGTGATATAAGTTTTTTACATTTTTAATAAATGTGCAAAAATGTCTAAAAACCTGTTTTTCCTTTGTCATTATGCGGTATTGTGTGTAGATTGATGGGGGGGGGAAATATGTTTTAATTCATTTTAGAATAAGGCTGCAATGGAACTAAATGTGGAAAAGTCTAGGGGTCTGAATACTTCCGAATGCACTGTATGCAGTGTTTACTGTGAATGCAGTCTCCGCAAACGCGGGAACATTGTCCTTCAATTTCAATCTCGCTTTAGTGCTGAACTGTCGCGATACAGATCGAATTGAGCCCTTAGTCTCTGTTGTTGAAGCTGAAGTCACCTTCTCACTGGAAAAAAAGCAACAGATACTCTTTAAAAACATTTTTATGATGTGCGGTCATGCCTTGAGCATGTTTCGATGACACACTGTTCAATACAATGACCATCACATTGTAATACTTAATGAGACACATCCCTGACAAGTTCTTCCAAAATCTTTCTTCTGCATCACAACAAACCAGTAATTTCCCTTTATAAAATATCCAACATGCAATGATGGTTCATGCATGGTAACTGCAGAAATGGTAGCCTTGGTACCAGGCTATGTTTGTACCATCATTCCACTGCTTGCCACTCCTTTGGCACACAAGGAGCTGAAATGACACAGATTTGGGATCAGGCTACAGAAATGGTTACAAACATATAGTAGTCCATGCTAAGCCTTGACCACTACTTTTCTGTTTTTGACAGTATCAGATGTGGGAGTCTATTTGTATTTGTCATCAGATGTCTCCTATTTCTCTAGCGATCACCTGAGGCCCCTTAGTTTTAATCTTCCCAGTGTTAACACACACACTGTTCTGCTCATGGTGTCAAAGTGGAGCTCTAAACGGATGATGGATTGCTCTTTTAGTGCCAGAGCTACTTTGCTGTCACTACCACTGAGGAGAGAGAGAAGGAGAGAGAGATGGGATGGGATGTTGGATGTGGAGAGCAGTGACAACAACGACAACAACAGCTAACATAAATTAGGAAGCGTTCCGGTGGACAGATGGGGCTTACCATCACCCCCTCTGCATGCAAATGCCAACGACCAAAGAGTACCCCCCACCCTCCCCTCCTACATCCCCCTCTTCCTACCTCGCCATGGAAACGGCACTATGGATTATCTCCACCAATGAGAGAGGCCAGGATGGAAAATGATGCCCACTGCTCACAAATGCCAGTGTTGGTGTTCTTCTTGTTGGGTCATTTGCTTTTCTGGTTGTGGGGTTGTTTCCATTTCACTGTAGTCAGTTCAGGAGATTAATTAGAAATTCCTTTTCCATGATCAAAAAGTTGCATTGATTTTTTATGAGGATTTTTAATGCCATTTTTTAATTCAATTATTGAATTGAACTCTGTTCTCAAATGGAATGAATAAAAATGGAGTTGAGCCCAATCATGTTAGCAGTGCAGCATCCCTGGAGAAAAAAGGAATTACGTACCTTGCTCAAGGGCACAACGGCAGAGGACGGCATCTAGGAGATTGATGCCAGAAACCATCACCGGCTCACTGCCACCATATTCTCCTGTCGGACCTGAGGATTTGACCCGCTCTAACCTTTCCACTACCTACCATTCTAAAGGAATGTGAAAGAAAAGGGCCATTTGTACATGAACAGGATTAAATGTCACACACTTACTGTACCAGTAAAAAGTTTGGACACACCTACTCATTCAATAGTTTTTCTTTATTTTTTACTATTTTCTACGTTGTAGAATAATAGTGAAGACATCAAAACAATGAAATAACACATATGGAATCATGTAGTATTTTAGATACTTCAAAGTAGCCACCCGCACACTCTTGGCATTCTCTCAACCAGCTTCACCTGGAATGCTTTTCTAACAGTCTTGAAGGAGTTCCTACATGCTGCTTTACCTTCACTCTGCGGTCCAACTCATCCCAAACCATCTCAATTGGGTTGAGGTCGGGTGATTGTGGAGGCCAGGTCATCTGATGCAGCACTACATCACTCTCCTTCTTGGTCAAATAGCCCTTACACAGCCTGGAGGTGTGTTTTGGGTCATTGTCTTGTTGAAAAACAAATGCTAGTCTCACTAAGCGCAAACCAGATGGGATGGCGTATCTCTGCAGAATGCTGTGGTAGCCATGCTGGTTAATTGTGGCTTGAATTCTAAATAAATCATAGTCAGTTTCACCAGCAAAGCACCCCCACACCTCCTCCTCCATGCTTCACGGTGGGAACCACACATGCAGAGATAATCCGTTCCCCTACTCTGCGTCTCACAATTTCCACCGGCCTAATGTCCATTGTTCATGTTTCTTGGCCCAAGCAAGTGTCTTCTTCTTATTGGTGTCCTTTAGTAGCGGTTTCTTTGCAGCAATTCGACCATGAAAGCCTGATTCACTCAGTCTCCTCTGAACAGTTGATGTTGAGATGGGTCTGTTACTTGAACTCTGTGAAGCATTTATTTGGGCTGCAATTTCTGAGGCTGGTAATCTCTAACTTATCCTCTGCAGCAGAGGTAACTCTGGGTCTTCCTTTCCTGTGGCTGTGGTGGTCCTCATGAGAGCCAGTTTCATCTTAGCTCTTTACGGTTTTTGCGACTGCACTTAAAGAAACTTTCAAAGTTCATGACATTTTCCGCATTGACTAACCTTCATGTCTTAAAGTAACGATGGAGTGTCGTTTCTCTTTGCTTATGTGAGCTGTTCTTGCCATAATATGGACTTGGTCTTTTACCAAATAGGGCTATCTTCTGTATACCACCCCTTCCTTGTTACAACACAACTGATTGGCTCAAATGCATTAATTTCACAAATTAACTTTTAAGGAGGCACACCTGTTAATTGAAATGCATTCCAGGTGACTACCTCATGAAGTTGGTTGAGAGAATGGCAAGAGTGTGCAAAGCTGTCATCAAGGCAAAGGGTGGCAACTTTGAAGAATCTCAAATAGAAAATATATTTTGATTAATTTAACTTATTTAACTACATGATTCCATATGTGTTATTTCATAGTTTTGATGTCTTCACTATTATTCAAAAAAATAGTCGAAAATAAAGAAAAGCCCTGGAATGAGTGTGTCCAAACTTTTGACTGGTACTGTACATTTTAAGTATCTTCCCATGTTTCTTCTGAAAAAGAAACCACAAAATGAGTCTCTCTGAGGATGCAATCATGTAATATTCTGTACTAATTCTGTGAAAAAGTTAATGAACTGAGCTCACACTTCTTCGGGGTGTTACAAAAAGAAGTTGGAGATAATACGCTAAGTCTCTCACATGCGCTACTTGCATTGTTCTTGACACCTCACTTTTGACAGTGGAGCCCAGTGAAGCAGGCAGGCACGCAGGACTCAAGAGGCTCTCTCCTCTCCTTTCTCTTTCCTCTCCTTTTTCTCCACCGTTTCACTCCTTGCCGGCGGCGGCTGTGTGTGGCTGATGGCATCCGGCGTGCGGGGCGCCACGCGCAAAAGGGGTCCTGTCACTCACTCGCGGCGGCCATATGTGTGCCTGCGTGAGCTCCGAGCCAGCGGCGGCCGCCCCTGCCAGAAGACATTAGGGGAGCAGCGGGACGTCATTAAGGCGGCGCGATGATTGATTAACCGCGAATCGTGAGCGCGAACCTCCCGCCTCAAACCCTCCACCACCTCCTCCCCGACTTGCCCCTTCAAAAACGGGGGCCGGGGCAACAGAGAGGAGAGAGAGCCCCCTGCAGATGTGGGGGTGTAATTGCATTAGAGCCCAGTAGGGACAGAATGAGCGGGTTTATGCTGAAATGAACCCAGTCTGGGGCCATATGAGCCATTACCCACACATAATTCTTTTTTTGGGGGGGGGGGCTCCAGAGGGGCACACACAGTCATACACGTACGGCTTGTGTGGTGGAGCTGAAGCTGTCCTTTCCACAGTGACAAAGAGAGTTGGGAGAGTGGAAGTGGTTGAATAGGGTCGAGATTTCATTTGAACTTTTATTTTCAGGAGACACTGGAATCAAGTAGGGCACTTTGTTCCTGTGCTTCTTGCCAATAAAGTAAAAAAAATAATAATAATAAATAAACCCAAAGCCCTCCTCTACAATTGCCCTATTAGCCGTGGCCCCTTTGCTAATAGGGGTTGGAGAACCACTCTGTTTGGCTAAACAAGAGAGTACCTCAAAACAGCAACTGAGAGGTCCTGAGGTGAAAAACAATAACCAAAACTCAGGTTGAAACCAGCTCCAGGAAAGAAGAACACATTCTCCACAGAATTTTTCTGGGATTTTCCCTATCGGTGAAGCATCACAGAAGGAGATTATCATCCTCTAATGGCCCCCTGCCCTCCATCTCTCCATACCTCCTCCCTTCCTCCTTCTCATCTCTCCATCTCTACCCCTCCGTGTCCCGGAGCCATGCGGAGCGTTTGTTCGCCACAGAGAGATGACTAATGAAATCCGTGGAGAGGGAAGCAGCCCAGGGACTCTCAGGCTAATGTTTTGTTTGGTATTAAAATGCGTGCGGCAGCTAAACTCCCACTGATTTGGATGAAAAAACATTTGGAATGGGCTCATCAATCAAGGCCTGCCGCACTGGAGCTGTCGAAATCCTGGGGTTCAGTGTGTGTGTGTGTGTGTGTGTGTGTGTGTGTGTGTGTGTGTGTGTGTGTGTGTGTGTGTGTGTTATGCCAGACGTCTGTATCATACAGAGAAGATGTTGTCCAAGACACTCTCTCTTACACTGACACACTTTCAGATGCGTCACAAACATTTAGACATATGAACACTGTACACAAACACAGACATGCAGCGCAATGTCATACACTCCAAATCTTGCAAACACAAAAAGCTTAACACAAAAAGCCTAAAAAACTGGAACAACATATTGCATTGTAAGGCTTACTGTAAGCGTTATCCTAGTTCACAACTCGTATACTAACCTACATAAATGCATACATGTATTCCCAATGCATTACACACAGTTGGTTGATAGAACGTGATACTGAAATGCCCATGGTGTCACTGCAAGATTGGGACTCATGGGAGTAGGAGATTAAGATGGGAATATTGTGACACTCAGAGCTTCAGGCAGAAGACTGCTCTTTCAATCCCTTCGGGTTGAAACCCACCTCCCTCTTGTTCAGTCAATCAGAATCATTAAGGCTAATGCTGCGTTCTTGTGCTACTCGGGAACTAGGAAACTCCAGGGGTACATGACGATATCTGAGTTTCCTACTGATATTTACCACTTGGAAGCACAGTATAAACTAAACCATTAAATTGAGTACTTCGGGTTCTCCGTTTCCGATAGCACATAAACGCCCAAATTCAATCAAATGCAGATAAAGCAAAATAGCACCATGGTTCACTTAGAACATTGGTCACCAACCGGTTGTTCGCAAGGCATTCCTAGTCGATCAACACACGTTTCTGTAGAAAAGCCAACGAAAGCCGTGCACTCCTATTTTTTTTATTCGTCTTGCGCTGTTGTGGTAGGTGCACTTCATTCAGAAGCCCTGGCCATTGGATACGAAAAGTGTTCCCATTTTTAACTATTTCATTTATCTGAAGGGACAAACTCTGCCTCCCCGGCAGACCAGGAGAGCTGAATCAAGTGCGCCTACAGTGCTGGCCAATCGAATAGCTCAAATCACGGTGCCTACAACTTCCACGAATCCCACAGCAAAGTTTCACACTAGCCTACATAATATCTAATAACTTTTAAAACCATGATCAGAAAGACACTATTAAAGAATAGAGCAAAGAGCTGCTGTTTTTACAATTGAGTTAATATTTACATTTTTATTCAGCACTGCCAACACTGTTTTTATTCAACACTTTTACAAAACTTAAAACGCGCTTTACCTACTTCCACTTGCGCTGCAGCTGCAATGATTGAAGAGTTAAGTGTATCAATAGGCTAGCATTTTTATTAATAGCAGCTTGTTCTTCCTGTCTCACTTTAATATCGAGGAAAATGTCATTTTCTCTGGTCAGAGGAACAACATGAATTTGTACATGAGGCAGAAATAATGTGGTGCGACTCAAGTTTTACCATCAGGTGGAAGACAGTGTCCCCTATCTCTGGTCAGTCCTACCTGAGGAAAGGAGAGAACAGCACAGAGAGGCTGCTGCCTACATACAGACTTGAAATCATTGGCCACTTTAATAAATGGACTTGAATAATGTTCACATATCTTGCATTACTCATCTCATATGTATATACTGTATTCTATACTATCTACTGTATCTTAGTCTGTGTGCTCTGAAATTGCACATCCATGTATTTATATATTCTTATTCCATTCCTTTACTTAGATGTGTGTATTAGGTATTTGTTGTGGAATTGTTAGATATTACTTATTAGATAATGCTGCACTGTCGGAACTAGAAGAACAAGCATTTCGCTACACTCACAATAACATCTGCTAAACACATGTATGTGACCAATACAATTTGATTTGATTTGAACAGGGACCTTGAGAGGCGGACCCTCTGCTGCTCTCTCCCTCTGCTGAGACTTACCATCAGATGCAGGTACCATCAGTCCAGTAACATAAAATAGCAATTTCTCCCCCATTTATGCTCAGCTGTGCCTTGCAAGTGATACAACAACTGATCTATTTTGTTATTAATGCTAGTGTTTTGAAATATAATATGGTCTGAGAAGAACATTATTGTCAGGACAAGCATAGCCAATATGCTGTGATAATGTATTAGGTGTACTGCACAAACCTCATTCCTACAGAACCGTTTTTATTAGGTTGATGTTGCATAAGTCATGTATAATAAAATCTGAGCGGTAGATCTCGGCTTGCTTTTTAGCTCTAAAAGTGACCACTGACTTGGAATGTCCACTCTGTATAGGAAGGGGCAGACATGTTACTATACAACCAACACTCCCAACAAGCGTTCCCCTTGTGGACATTGCCATTGGATATTGACGTGAAACCACACCTGTCTTTGGAATGCAAACATTCTATGCAAACAGTAAGGCTGCAGTGTGGTTTTACTTTATCTATGGTTGTTGTGGGATGTGGCTTATCCCAGAGATGGTACATTTGGTTGAGGGTCTTTCAAACCGTATTCTGGTATTCAAGTTTATTCTGGTGTTGAAGGGGAATGACCTCTGCAAGGATGAAGAAAGTGTGTATGTCTGTGTGTATCTTCACACATTTGACTTCCTCTCCCCTCTTTTACTCCTCTCATCTTTTCTCACCTCCTCTTTCCTTTTTCTTCTCGCCCTCTTCCCCTCTCTTCTATTCTGTCTTTTCCCCTGGAGCGGCTTGTCAGTCACACTCTCCCTGCTCTGCCCCCTGCAGTTGGAAGGAGCTCTAGTGGAACGCTCCATCTGTCTCCAGGGAGGGGGGGGGGGGGGAGCGGGGTCTGCCCATCTCATGAACCCTCCCACGCCACCATGAGAAAAGAGGGAGGAATGAAAGGGAGAAGCGAGGAGAAATGACCCGTGCTGTTTTCAGAAGCACTGATCTTCTCTCGCCCATCAGGGCTCATCATCCCTCCCTCCATCCCTTTTTCCTTCCATCCCTCGTGTGGAGATGGCACATGCCGTCTCAGAGCACATATTCAGACTTATGCAGATTTTAATGCTGTTCATCAAAACAAGACAAAGTAACCGTGGTAACCGCATGTTACCTCACAAAGCGAGATTTAGAAAACAGTTAGAACTGTTTTCAAATAAGTTTTCTCATACATGGAGACAAGCAGAGTGGAGGGGTTTAAATGACGTTCAGGTGTGAGTGTGCTGACAGTCAAAAGTTTGGGAGCAATTCCATCAACATTCCAGTCAATTGCTCTCCCATGGAGACATTCCTGCTGAATTGACCTCAACTCTATAGTGTGACGAACAGGTGTTTCTTCCCACCAGGGGGCAGTGAAGGGTTAGAGAGTAAGCTTGGACACATACAAGAGCTAAAATGAGGGGTTAGTTTGTTGTCTACAATACTACATAATGCATCTCTATGTTTTATATTTGAAACCACGTGTCTGTTTTACAGTTAAAACTCCCTAGTCCCTTATCAACCTATTGGGAATAAATTGGTACAAACTATCACTGTTTTCATGGTCAAACCGGAAGTCCAAACATAGGCCGCTCAAGGCCTATCTATCTCTATATCAAACCATACAGCAATGAAACCATGCACACAGCAAAATATTTATGGACAACTGAGGTCTCCCAATGTTACATGTGACCCATCCTGCTTTGGCACGATGTCTCTGAGCCTCTGAGACCCAGACGCTTCCTGTCATATCTCCCTTTATGTGATTCCTCAGCCAGGGTCCCCAGAGGGACTGACCTGCCAGCAGTCTGAGAAAGAGCCATTTGACTGGGCTTTGACTGGGCTTTTGAGCTGCTTAGCTGTAATGTCAGTGGCTGGGTCTTTTCAGATAGAATGGAGGGGGAAATGTCAGAGGAGATGATATCAGCTGGATTCAGTGAAGAGCGTCTCCTAGGTGGCCACCTTTTGCGACTTTGCTCCGAGGTCGGCGGAGGTCGCAAAGGGACAGAAAAGGGGATAATAACTCAGACGAATGTGAACATCTTCCAATTTACTGTACAACCCTCCTCTGAGGAAAAAGTGAGGGAAGGAGGGAGGACCTGACAGACGGACAGAGAGAAAGATGTAAAGGAGATTTGCTGTCACTCCAAAAACCTTTACACTTTATTTCCTGTATTATATTACCTAGATGTCACTGAAATGTGGAAAGAAGATGGCCTGATTTTGTCACCTCGGCCCGACCACCTACAGTAGGCTACTGCAGTACTTCAGATACGAAAGGACTTGTTAATAGGACACAGGGATGGAAACTAATCTTAAGGTATTAGGGCATATTTTATTTTTTACTGTAACTTTGTATGATTGATCTATTTTGGGTTTGCTTCAGCCAAAATTGCAATTTGCATTGCTCTTCTCATGCCAATAAAGCTTGTTTGAATTTGAGAGAGAGAGGGAGAGAGACAGGGACAGGAGGGCAGCTCTGTCCCAACCCTAACCTCAAACCCTAGATCATCCTTGGCCCTTGGCCACTCACTAGCTCGCACTCCCACGCTGATTACTTCCTGGTCTGAAGCCCCTGCGGTTTAGAAATGATTTAAAAATGGTTTTCATTTCCTGTGCAGGAGCAGGGCGGGCAAAGAGGAGGAGGTAGGGAGAAGGGGGTAGGATTAGGGGAGGAGAGGGGGTTTTTGATATGGAAAACGTGTGGGCGACAAGGGAGAAGAGGGCTGGAGCCATGTTTGAAGGGTGTGTTGTTTTGTAGGGTATTACGAGGGCTGGCGGTGCGGTCTTTGCCTGCGGGGTCGTGCAACGTTTTGCGGTGTTCTATTACAACGCTCATTTCCGACCGTGGTTCAGATTGGGATCAGACAGGGTTCTAGAAGTTTCCCCCTTACTCCTCTTTCTCCTCTTCCACAACTCCCTAGATCCCTTTGGACCTCTGAAATCACACACTACTCTGTGTTGGATGTGTAATGAAAATGAATGATGTAACATGCTCTCACTACCCAGTTTTCAACTTCTTTTCAATTTATAGTTCATCATTTTATGATCTGTTCTCGTAAAAAAAAACGTCATAAACAAAGCAACAACAACCTCATTGTCATAACTAACTACTACAAGTGCAAGTCAGACAGTTCGTCTCACCTATAACACATTTACATTTTTGCTGTACCATACTCAACAAAAAAAACTATATTGTGAAGAGAGCCGAAGAAACAACCCGAGACCAAGTATTACTCTGTTTATTGTGCGGCGTCCGTTGGTGTCTCTCAGCTGCACTTGCTCTCCCTGGAAAATGGAAGGGTCGGTGTGACATCACAATGCTCTTCCTAGGTCGCCGGGGAAATAGGAAGTGATAGAGTTGATAAGGGAAGCGGTATCAGTGCTGCCCAAATGCACCATCCGGCATCTGTGTGGAGAGGGGGAGACAGATACTGTACTCTGTAGTGGCCTGATTGTGTGCTCCGTCTCCTTCTCCTTTGTTGACCACTCACAATGAACAAAGCAGAGAAAGAAAGAAAGAGAGAGAGAGAGAGAGAGATTGTGCTCCTCATTGACTCAAATGGCAAATACATTCAAGAGGGTAAACTTTTTCACAGACACAAAGTGGCTAAACTCTGGTGCCCAAACAACAAGGCATGCCCTGGAGCTGTTGTCAGAGGACAGACTAGGGTCCCCCAGCCATATCATAATTCACACGGGCACAAATGACCTGAGGGCCCAGCAGGAAAGGGTGGCAACAGCACTAATAAAGGGAGTGATTGAAAAAGCTTCTTCCACTTTCCCCAACGCAAAAGTGGTTATTTCCACCCTGCTACCACAAAAATACTTTCACCCTGCCACCATACAGCGGGTGAATGCAATAATTTTGTGAGACTGTGCCTCAAAACCTAATGTCTACCTGGCCCACCACTCCACCCTGGCCTTTACGACCAGGCCCATCTCTACAAGGCAAAAATCCCAACTTTTGCCAGGACCCTGAAGGACGTCACCCTCAACCGTAGCCCCAGCTCTTCAAACAGGAGCAAAAGAGCAACAGACACCCCGCCCAGACCAGCGAGACACCCTCTCAGACCTGCAAGACCCCCTCTCGAAGGACCTGCACCGAGAAAACCCACGCCAAGAGGCCCTACACCCAGACCACAGCACCACCAGCCACACCCCAACCAGCTAAGGCCACCCCAAGCAAACGCCGGCCAGACCATATATAGGCCCCCCCATATCAGACCCATGCCCCTTCCGCCCACCCCATGCCCCCCGTGACAAGGATCTAAACATGACAGCAGGACATATGCCCAGGCCGTGAGCAGAGCAACAAGCCCCAATCCCCACTATTACACCCGCCCAAACCCATCCTGCAACCTAAGAGGTATGTACAGTATCAGATGCTCAACATGCTCTGCTCACACCTACTGTGATGGTCCGGGCCTAAACCACACGAAAACAACACTAGACACTATGGAACACAAAGATTTTACTATCTCATCCTGGAATATAAAGTCTGAGGTCGTCTGCCTTTGGCCTAAAGAGCAGGAACCCAGACCTCATCAAATACATTAGAAATACAGACATTGTCATCCTACAAGAAACATGGTATAAAGGAGACGGACCCACTGGTTTCCCTCTAGGTTACAGAGAGCTGGTAGTCCCATCCACCAAACTACCAAGTGTGAAACATGGTATAGAGGAGACGGACCCACTGGTTGCCCTCTAGGTTACAGAGAGCTGGTAGTCCCATCCACCAAACTACCAAGTGTGAAACAAGGAAGAGACTCAGGGGGTACGCTAATTTGGTATAGAGCAGACCTAACCCACTCTATTAAAATATTCACAACAGGAACATTTTACATCTGGCTAGAAATTAATAAGGAAATGATCTCAAAAGAGAAAAATGTCCTTATGAGTGCTACCTTTATCCCCCCCAATAGAATCCCCATACTTTAACGATGACAGCTTCTCCATCCTAGAGGGGGAGATCAACACTTTCCAGGCCCAGGGACATGTACTAGTCTATGGCAACCTAAATGCCAGAACTGGACAAGAACCTGGAGAAGAACCTGGAGGTGACAGCATTCCTTCCACCATATGTCCCCCTAGACACAACTACGATAACATAACCAACAAAAACAGGTTACAACTCCTGTAGCTCTGTCGGACACTGGATATGTACAGTCAATGGTAGGCTTCGAGGAGACTCCTATGGTAGGTACACCTATAGCTCATCTCTTGGCAGTAGTACTGTAGACTTTATCACTGACCTCAACCCAGTCTCTTAGAGCGTTCACAGTCAGTCCACTGACACCCCTATCAGATCACAGTAAAATCACACTCTACTTGAACAGAGCTATGCTCGATCATGAGGCATCAAAGCCAAAGGAACTGAATAATATTAAGAAATGCTACAGAGGGAAGGAAAATAGTGTGTAAATCTACCAAAACACAAATAGGCAACAACAAATTAAATCCATTCTAGACAGTTTCCTGGACAAAAGGTTTCAGTGTAATAGTGAAGGTGTAAACTTGGCAGTAGAAAACCTAAACAGTATATTTGACCTCTCAGCTTCCCCATCAAATCTACCATTTCAAGCAGACAACCTAAGAAAACTAACAACAATGATAAACGGTTTGATGAAGAATGCAAAAACCTAAGAAAGACATTGAGAAACCTATCCAATCAAAAGCATAGAGACCTAGAAAACCTGAGTCTATGCCTTCACTATGGTGAATCACAAAAAAATACAGAAATACACTACGGAAAAGAGGGAACAGAAATCAGCTCAATGTAAATTAAGAATCCATAGAATCTAACCACTTCTGGGACAATTGGAAAACTCTATAAACAAACAACAACATGAAGCGTTATCTATCCAAAATGGAGATGGATAAACCACTTCTTCAATCTTTTTGGCACTATAACAAAGAACAAATAGCAAAAACATATACCTGATCAAATTAAAATCTTAGAATCAACTACCAAAGACTACCAGAACCCACTGGATTCTCCAATTACAATAAATGAACTACAGGAAAAAATCCAAACCCTCCAACCAAAAAAAGGCCTGTGGGGTTGATGGTATCCTGAATGAAATGATAAAAGACCACAAATTCCAATTGGATATACTTAAACTCTTTAATATCATCCTCAGCTCTGGCATCTTCCCCAATATTTGGAACCAAGGACTGATAACCCCAATCCACAAAAGTGGAGACAAATTTGACACTAATAACTACCGGGGGATATGCGTCAACAGCAACTGTGGCAAAATCCTCTGCATTATCATGAACAGCAGACTTGTACCTTTCCTCAGTGAAAAACAATGTACTGAGCAAATGGCTTTTGACCACGTATTCACCCTGCACACCCTAACTGGCCAAAAAAACAAACCAAAACAAAGGTAAAGTCTTCTCATGCTTTGTTGATAAAAAAAAAGAAGCTTTTGACTAAATTTGGCATGAGGGTCTGCTATACAAATGGATGGAAAGTGGTGTTGGGGGAAAAACATACAACATTATAAAATCCATGTATACAAACAACAAGTGTGCAGTTAAAGTTGGCAAAAAACAAGGCCGGGGAGTGAGACAGGAATGCAGCTTAAGCCCCACCCTCTTCAACATATATATCAACGAATTGGCGAGGGCACTAGAACAGTATGCAGCACCCGGCCTCACCCTACTAGAATCTGTCAAATGTCTACTGTTTGCTGATGATCTGGTGCTTCTGTCCCCAACCAAGGAGGGCCTACAGCAGCACCTAGATATTCTGCACAGATTCTGTCAGACCTGTGCCCTGACAGTAAATCTCAGTAAGACTAAAATAATTGTGTTCCACAAAAGGTCCAGTTGCAAGGACCACAAATACAAATTCCACCTAGACACCGTTGCCCTATAGAGCACACAAAAATACATACCTCGGCCTAAACATCAGCGCCATATGAAACTTCCACAAAGCTGTGAACGATCTGAGAGACAAGGCAAGAAGGGCCTTCTATGCTATCAAAAGGAACATAAATTTGACATTTTAGGATCCGGCTAAAAAATACATGAATCCGTTATAGAACCCATTGCCCTTTATGGTTGTGAGGTCTGGGGTCCGCTCACCAACCAAGAATTCACAAAATGGGAAAAACACCAAATTGAGACTGCATGCAGAATTCAGCAAAAATATCCTCTGTTTACAATGTAAAACACTAAATAATGCATGCAGAGCAGAATTAGGCCGATACCCGCTAATTATCAAAATCCAGAAAAGAGCTGTTATAGTCTACAACCACCTAAAAGGAAGCGATTCCCATACCTTCCATAACAAAGCCAACACCTGCAGAGAAATTAACCTGGAGGAGAGCCCCTTAAGCAAGATAGTGCTGGGGCTTTGTTCACAAACACAAACAGACCCCACAGAGCCCCAGGACAGCAACACAATTAGACCCAACCAAATCATGAGAAAACTAAAAGATAATTACTTGACACATTGTAAAACATTTACAAAAAAACAGAGCAAACTATAATTTTATTTGGCCCTAAACAGAGAGTACACAGTGGCAGAATACCTAACCACTGTGACTGACTCAAAATTAAGAAAATCTTTGACTATATACAGACTCGGTGAGCATAGCCTTGCTATTGAGAAAGGCTGTCGATGGCTGAGAAGACAGGCTATGTGCACCACAAAATGAGATGGAAACTGAGCTGCACTTCCTGACCTCCTGCTAAATGTATGACCATATTAGACACATATTTCCCTCAGATTATGCAGACCCACAAAGAATTTGAAAACAAATACAATTTTAATAAACTGTCATATCTTTCTTATGTTTATTTATTTTCCATTTTATTCTTGAACTATTTGCACATCATTACAACACTGTATATATACATAATATAACATTTTAAATGTCTTTATTCTTTTGGAACTTTTGTGAGTGTAATGTTTACTGTACATTTTTTATTGTTTATTTCACTTTTGTTTATTATTGATGTCACTTGCTTTGGCAATGTAAACATATGTTTCTCATGCCAATAAAGCACCTTAAATTGAAATTGAGGGAGAGAGAGAGAAGAGAGAGAGAGGAGAGAGAGAGAGAGAGAGAGAGAGAGAGAGAGAGAGAAGAGAGGGAGTGGGAGAGAGTATGGTACTGTTAGAGGGCATGAGAAAGTGCTTGGGAGAGAAGGAAGAGGGGTTATACACTGCCATAAGACCGTTATGATGCTGTAATAAGAATGTCATGTCACCTGACATAACATGTGATAATAAAAGAAAAACAGTTACACATGGGAGCGTACATAACACTTTCACAAACTGTCATTTACCTACACTGTTTTGCTTTTGTCAGTTTTAGTGTCATGACATTCACGTCATGTTATGAACGGTCATAGCCTCTTATGGCAGCCCTCATGCCATCCTTATGTCAAGGTTACGAGTATCATATGTCAACAACAGAATTCCGTGAGGGTCTTGCTATAACATGGGAGTCTTTAACGCCAGCTCAGTGGCCCCACAAAACATAGACCCACCCAGGACAAGTTAGAGACACACCAAGGACGAGTTAGAGACCCGCCCAGGACTAGTTAGAGACCCACTCAGAATTAGTTAGAGACCCGCCCAGGACTAGTTAGAGACCCACTCAGAATTAGTTAGAGACTCACCCAGGACTAGTTAGAGACCCACTCAGAATTAGTTAGAGACCCACCCAGGACTAGTTAGAGACACACCCAGGACTAGTTAGAGACCCACTCAGAATTAGTTAGAGACCCACCCAGGACTAGTTAGAGACACACCCAAGACTAGTTAGAGACCCACCCAGGAAAAGTTAGAGACCCACCCGGGACTAGTTAGAGACACACACAGGACTAGTTAGAGACCCACCCAGGACTAGTTAGAGACCCACCAAGGACTAGTTAGAGACACACACAGGGCTAGAGACACATCCAAGACTAGTTAGAGACCCACCCATGACTAGAGACCCACCCAGGATTAGTTATAGACACACCCAGGACTAGTTAGAGACACACCTCAGACTAGTTAGAGACCCACCCAGGATTAGTTAGAGACTCACCCATGACTAGTTAGAGACCCACCAGGACTAGTTAGAGACCCACCCAGGACTAGTTAGAGACCCACCCAGGACTAGTTAGAGACACACCCAGGACTAGTTAGAGACCCACCAGGACTAGTTAGAGACCCACCAGGACTAGTTAGAGACCCACCCAGGACTAGTTAGAGACCCACCCAGGACTAGTTAGAGACCCACCCAGGACTAGTTAGAGACCCACCCAGGACTAGTTAGAGACACACCCAGGACTAGTTATCCACCCATCCAGAGCATTTCCGGACCACCAAGAATTACACGGCCCTCTAAAAGTTTGTGTGAAGACCCATGGCGCAAGAAAAATGTGAAAGTCATTTGGAGGCAGAAACAGAAAGGAGCTGTGAGAAAATTGTGTGAAAGATGCTATCCAAAATAGACTCAAAGTGCCTCAAGCTGTTTCATTATATTCATTTGATACATCTCCACACTTGAAATCAACTTCACAAATCAATCAAATACTCTTCCATTGCCTTTATTTGATAAATGCTTATAATTGAAACCATAAGGGGGATATAAGGGGAGTCTTTTATGAAGATAGCATCTTCACAGATGGAATATCCACAGATGGGGTCTGCTCCCAATCTTCGCCTTTTACCAACCACATTGTGTGCAGTGTCCCAATACAATACTAGAGTAGCTTCCTTTCCTCATTTCTGCTCATCACTACTGTTCTAATAGGACGTAAAGTAAAGGACATTATTTATAAGTATTGGGACAGAGCCCTTCCTTGTCTCCCTCTCTCTTAACGAGACCATTTTATACCCGAGAGGCTGACTAATTAGCTAACTCTGCTCGTTACCACCCCTCCACACAGATGTAGCATATGCAAATAATGCCTTATCACTTTACAGCCATGGGGAGGAGGTGGGGTTGCAGCACATCCTGTGAAGTGAAGACACACACATAAATGCATGCATGTGCACACACACACACACACGCATGTACACTTGCATGCACACACAAACACATCTAACTGCCAACTGGTATGCTAAAACAGTTTTTTGTATGCATGCACACCTACAGACACTGACAAAATATGCACCAAACAACTATGGGGTGTATTTCATGAGACAGACTGATATTTGGCCCTTGACCTGAGACCTATGACATTCACAACAGTAGGACAGAAATACCTTTGACCACTCTTTGACCGCACTGGGAAAAATCCCTTTTGTAGCGGTCCTAAAAAAGCTGATGCCTCAAAACTCAAATCTCACGGCCCAGTCACATCCTCTCTTTGGTCCACAATCTCCTTATGACACACACACAAACACACGCACGCACACACACACACACACACACACACACACACACACACACACACACACACACACACACACACACACACACACACACACACACACACACACACACACACACACACACACACACACACACACACACACACACACACACACACAATCTCCGTACAACAGCCTCTGGACTTCCCCAGGATGCCTCTGTTTGCACTCATGCTCCAGGGAGGGCAGCTCTGCTTGACCCGCTCGTCCTGTGGACCGCCACCGCCACACCGGTCGAACCCTCTGCTTTTGTCCTGCTGTGCCCAACCAGTTGGCGATTTCCTGCCCACGTAGATCCTGCAGCAAATAATATTTAAAGTTTGTGAGATAAAAGTCCACCTCTAAATGTGTTGTCGGACTGTCTGTTGTTGAATGTTTTTGGGTAAGTGTATGTGTGAGCACAAGTGTGTTATTAAAAGATGATTCCTTAGCTCGTCAGCTAGCCCTGGTTAGTTCCACTGCTAAAGTTCTGCAGAAGTACTTCCAGAACAACTGGCTTTGTAATGTATTGTGGGATCAGTCGAAATGGACAATGAGTAACAAGGAGTATATCAAAACTGTGCATTGCAATTAATGACCCCAAACAACAAAGACAAAACGCTTCCATAAGTAAACAAAAAAAACTGATTCCATGTTCTGGGCTGGAGGAAAGGTCCTTCCTGAGACCTGCATAGGGTACTGGGTTAATTTAGGATGTCCTGTATGCACACTGCTATAGTAGGCCTCTAGAGGGCGATAGTGCCAGAACTTACATTGGAGGGAACCTTCCACCACCACACAGGCACAATGGCCTCAGTCAGCCAGCCAGGGAGAAAGTGGGTGTACCTCAATAGTCTACAAACTCAGTTCCTTGGGTCCCCCCTGGGTGCACGTTTTGGTTTTGCCCTAGCACTACACAGCTGATTCAAATAATCAACTCATCATCGAGCTTTGATTATTTTAATCAGCTGTGTAGTGCTAGGGGGGGGGGGGGAGTTTGGGAAACCCTCAATCTAAAGTATCTTCCTCTCCTTGTCTCCTTTCCTGAACTAATGTAAAAAAAAAAAAAAAATGTCTTGTTGACCGCAAATACCTGTTATGGATCCACCATATTGCCTTCACATATTCTGTTGTTATATCGGTGCAGATGAACGAGAGAAGACGAGGAGAGAGAAGCCAGTTTAGACTATTGGGACGCACCCTGTGACTGTGTGAGTGGGTAAGAGAGGGAGCAGGATGGGAAAGGGAAAAGAAAGTGGGGGCCTTGGCTCCTCTCCTCTGGGCTTGATCAGCGTGGCTCAGTGGTAATCACACACGCGCTGATTAACAAGCTGCGCAAACACACCCAGCCTGATTGAGCTGCCCGGGTAAAGAAAATAACAGGCAATCTGTGAGGACGCCTGTGACACTAACCCCCCAAAGACCCCTCCACCACTATCACCCCATCCCATCCAGCCAGCCGTGGGCAGGCAACACCACATACAGATACAGACAGACCATCCAGCCAGCCAGCAGGCAACACCACATACAGATACAGACCATCCCATCCAGCCAGTCGTGGGCAGGCAACACCACATACAGATACAGACAGACCATCCCATCCAGCCAGTCGTGGGCAGGCAACACCACATACAGATACAGATCATCCCATCCAGCCAGTCGTGGGCAGGCAACACCACATACAGATACAGACCATCCCATCCAGCCAGCCAGTCGTGGGCAGGCAACACCACATACAGATACAGACCATCTTATCCAGCCAGCCAGCAGGCAACACCACATACAGATACAGACCATCCTATCCAGCCAGTCGTGGGCAGGCAACACCACATACAGATACAGACCATCTTATCCAGCCAGCCAGCAGGCAACACCACATACAGATACAGACCATCCTATCCAGCCAGTCGTGGGCAGGCAACACCACATACAGATACAGACCATCCCATCCAGCCAGCCAGCAGGCAACACCACATACAGATACAGACAGACCATCCAGCCAGCCAGCAGGCAACACCACATACAGATACAGACAGACCATCCAGCCAGCCATGGGCAGGCAACACCACATACAGATACAGACAGACCAGAAAGCAGAGGGCAACACAGACCCTCAGTGCATGCACAAGGCCTTCTGTCTGTGTCTCTCTCTCTTGACTCTCTCTTTTTCTTGCCAGGCCACGAAGCCATCGTCTCTCTAAACAGCTCAAGAGAGCATACATTACACACACACACACACACACAGCGGCCATCTCCTGGAGGATCCTTCTGCAGGTTGGGGAGAGCGTGCCGTTCTGCTCAGTCCTCAACTCACCGAGGTGGGGGGGCTTTATAATGAGAAGGCCGCTCTGTTTTCAATGGCAGAGGCCCAGGCCTATCATCAGCCCTATACCCACCTCTGTTTCTCTCCTTGTCTCTCTGCCTCAGTCTCCCTGCCTCTCTCCTGTCTCCGTTTGTGCTTCTGTCTCTCTGCCTCTGTCTTTGTCTCTTCTACATCTCTCTGCCTCTCTCCTGTCTCTGTTTGTGCTTCTGTCTCTCTGCCTCTGTCTTTGTCTCTTCTACATCTCTCTGCCTCTCTCCCTCTGCCTCTCTCCTGTCTCTGTTTATGCTTCTGTCTCTCTGCCTCTGTCTTTGTCTCTTCTACATCTCTCTGCCTCTCTCCCTCTGCCTCTCTCCTGTCTCTGTTTGTGCTTCTGTCTCTCTGCCTCTGTCTTTGTCTCTTCTACATCTCTCTGCCTCTCTCCCTCTGCCTCTCTCCTGTCTCTGTTTGTGCTTCTGTCTCTCTGCCTCTGTCTTTGTCTCTTCTACATCTCTCTGCCTCTCTCCTGTCTCCGTTTGTGCTTCTGTCTCTCTGCCTCTGTCTTTCTCTTCTACATCTCTCTGCCTCTCTCTCTGCCCCTCTCTCTCCTAATGTCTCTGTCTTTCTCTTCTACATCTCTCTGCCTCTCTCTCTACCTCTCACTCTGCCCCTCTCTCTCCTAATGTCTCTGTCTTTCTCTTCTACATCTCTCTGCCTCTCTCTCTACCTCTCACTCTGCCCCTCTCTCTCCTAATGTCTCTGTCTTTCTCTTCTACATCTCTCTGTCTCTCTCTCTACCTCTCACTCTGCCCCTCTCTCTCCTAATGTCTCTGTCTTTCCATCTATTCCTTTGTCTCTGTCTGCTTCTCTCGTCTCTGTAATGGTCTCTCTCTGGGTATCTGATAAGCCAGTTGGTTGCCACCACTCACAGTCACAAAGTAGATGACGTCTCCACTCATGCACAAACCCTACGGTGGGCATGTGTGCAGAGAAAAAGCATGGATAGGGTTAAACTCAGCCCCCCCCCCCTGCCTCCGAGCTGCAAATTAAACCAGATGGACTCATTTATAGCCAATTAGCTCCAGCTCTATAAGTGGAGCCTCACCTACGCAATTAAATAGCTTTATTGAAACCTCCCAGCAACTCTCCAACACAACATTTCAATGTGAGAGCCCTCGTCTGCCCCTAAACACAGATCTAGGATCAGATTACCAAACGCCCCAGTCCTAACCTTAACCAAGTGGGCTGGTGAAAAAAAGTCTGACCCTGAATCTGTGCGGTTAAGGTACCTTCTATCTATACTCCCTCACCCACAATGAGTATACACACCCAACAAAACCACACACTCACTAGTATACATACAGGCACACTACATAAACACTACATAAACACTACTAGCACAGGAGGTAGGTGGCACCTTAATTGGGTAGAATGGTCTCGTGGTAATGGCTGGAGCGGAACACGTGGAATGGTATCAAATCCACCAGACACATGGCTTCCATGTGTTTGATGCCATTCCATTTGCGTCGTTCCAGCCATTATTATGAGCCGTCCTCCCCACAGCAGCCTCCACTGACTACTAGGGCTGTCACACACATGCACACACACCTACATGTGTACATTTTTTTTGGTGTGCTCTCTCGCTCACTCTCTCTCTCTAAGGGTTAAGGGTTTCAAATTTGGAGAAATTACACTCTAATTGTTTTATATTTTGACATTTTGTCAGTAAATGCAGCTCTGTCTCAGGTTCTGTTGTTGTGCAGTGGTTACACAGCCTTTCCTCTACATGGAGCCAGGTTCTGTTGTTGTGCAGTGGTTACACAGCCTTTCCTCTACATGGAGCCAGGTTCTGTTGTTGTGCAGTGGTTGCACAGCCTTTCCTCTACATGGAGCCAGGTTCTGTTGTTGTGCAGTGGTTGCACAGCCTTTCCTCTACATGGAGCCAGGTTCTGTTGTTGTGCAGTGGTTGCACAGCCTTTCCTCTACATGGAGCCAGGTTCTGTTGTTGTGCAGTGGTTACACAGCCTTTCCTCTACATGGAGCCAGGTTCTGTTGTTGTGCAGTGGTTACACAGCCTTTCCTCTACATGGAGCCAGGTTCTGTTGTTGTGCAGTGGTTACACAGCCTTTCCTCTACATGGAGCCAGGTTCTGTTGTTGTGCAGTGGTTACACAGCCTTTCCTCTACATGGAGCCAGGTTCTGTTGTTGTGCAGTGGTTGCACAGCCTTTCCTCTACATGGAGCCAGGTTCTGTTGTTGTGCAGTGGTTACACAGCCTTTCCTCTACATGGAGCCAGGTTCTGTTGTTGTGCAGTGGTTGCACAGCCTTTCCTCTACATGGAGCCAGGTTCTGTTGTTGTGCAGTGGTTACACAGCCTTTCCTCTACATGGAGCCAGGTTCTGTTGTTGTGCAGTGGTTACACAGCCTTTCCTCTACATGGAGCCAGGTTCTGTTGTTGTGCAGTGGTTACACAGCCTTTCCTCTACATGGAGCCAGGTTCTGTTGTTGTGCAGTGGTTGCACAGCCTTTCCTCTACATGGAGCCAGGTTCTGTTGTTGTGCAGTGGTTACACAGCCTTTCCTCTACATGGAGCCAGGTTCTGTTGTTGTGCAGTGGTTACACAGCCTTTCCTCTACATGGAGCCAGGTTCTGTTGTTGTGCAGTGGTTACACAGCCTTTCCTCTACAGGGAGCCATGTTTTCCTGTGTCTACCCTTTTAATGGCAAGGCTGTGCTCACTGAGCCTGTACTTTGTCAAGGTTTTTCTAAGGTTTTGATCAGTAACCATGGTCAAATATTTAGCCACGGTGTACTGTCAATTTAGGGCCAGATAGTACTGCATTTTGCTTTGTGTTTGTGTTTGTGTTTCCCAATAAGCAATATAGTTTTGTTTTGACTGTGTTGTAATTTTGTTTTATTCTGATTGATTGGATATTCTGGTCCTGAGGCTTCAGTGTCTTAGTAGAACAGGTTTGTGAACTCAGCCCCAGCACCAGCTGGATGAGGGGACTCTTTTCTTTGCTCAGCTCTTGGTATTTCAGGGCTTGGTAATGATATGAGAGGGGGTCACTGTATTTTAGATGTTTCCAAAACTTAATTGCTCTTTTTTGAGTTTTTATTATTAGTGGATATTGGCCTAATTCTGCCCTGCATGCATTGTTTGTAGTTTTCCTCTGGACATGTAGGAGAATCATACAGAACTCTGTATTCAGGGTTTCAATGGGATGTTTGTCCCATTTGGTGAAATCTTGTTTTGCAAGTGGACCCCACACCTCGCTGCCATAAAGTGCAATTGGTTCAATGACATATTCAATTCGTTTTAGCCTAAGTTTAATAGGTATTTAAATGTATATTTGTTTTTTAATGGCGTAGAATGCCCTGCGTGCTTTCTCTCTTAGTTCATTCACTGCATCATTAAGGTGTCCAGTTGAGCTTATTTTTTATTTTAGTTTGTGCAGTACTCTATATATTTTGTACCAATTGAGAACTTTGGTCTAATGCCCTGAGATCTGGATCTTCTCTGGAAAATTATTATTTTTGTTTTATTGGGATTTACTGCCAGGGCCCAGGTCTGGCAGTACTGCTCTAGCAGGTCCAGGCTCTGTTGTAGGCCATGTGCTGTGGGTGACAGCAGACATAGGTCATCTGCGAAGAGTAGGCATTTAACTTCTGAATTGTGGAGACTAACACAATACCAGGGGCTGAGGATTTTTCTAGAATTGTGGCCAATGTGTTGATGTAAATATTGAAGAATGCAGGGCTCAGATTGCAACCCTGGCGAAGGCCCCGCCCCTGGTTAAAGAATTCTGTTCTTTTCTTGCCAATTTTGATGCTGCACGTATTGCCAGTATACATTGATTTCATTCTGTCATATGTTTACCCCCTACACCACGTTCAATAACTTTGTAGAACAGTCCTGTATGTCAAATGGAATCAGATGCTTTTTGGAAGTCGATAAAGCAAGCGTACATTTTGGTGGACATGTTTAACTATCAGGGTGAGTAGGATGTAAATATGAACAGTCGTGCGATGTTTTGGTATAAATCCAATTAGGCTTTTACTCAAGACATTGTACTTATATTAAGGAAGTTTAGAACTCTTACATTTATAATACTACAGAAAACCTTCCCCTGGTTACTGTTCACACAAATGCCTCTGTAATTGTTAGGGTCAAATTTGTCTCCGTTCTTAAAAATTGGGGTTATGAGTCCTTGATTCCAGATGTCAGGGAAATAACCTACACTCAGGATCAAATTAAACAGTTTTAATATAGCTAATTGAAATGTCACACTAGTGAGTTTGAGCATTTCATTTAGGATGCCATCAGGTCCGCATGCTTTTTTATATTTGAGGGCCTGAAGTTTCTTATAGAGCTCCTGGTCAGTAATTGGGGAGTCCAATGGGTTTTGATTGTCCTTTATAGTTTTTTCTAATCCATTCAAACTCTCATGAATGTTGCATTGTTCTGCGTTTGTGTCAATTTGAACGGTGTTGTAGAGTGTTTTACAATGGGTTGTCCATATGTCACCATTTTGTATCGCTAATTCCTCTTGTTTTGATTAGTTTTTTCCAATTTTGTCAGAAGTTGTTTGTGGACTCCTCAATTAGTGTCAACTGCTTGCTGTTGTACTGTACTTTTTTGGTTCTGAGTGTACGTTTATAGAGTGTTAAAGGCGTAAGCCACCATTATTTGGGTCTCTGTGCTTTTGGTTGGATAGTGTTCTAAGTTTTTTCATTATAATTTTACAATCTGCATCAAACCAGTTGTCATCTGTGGTCTTTTGTTTTGTTTTTGACCAATTTCAGTTGTGCTTCTTTTGCCGTTTGCCTGAATATATAGTTGATGTTTTTTACTGCTAGATTGATGCCTTCTTTACTGTGAGTGAATGTGGTATCCAGAAAGTTATCTAAGAGTGTTTGGATATTTTGGTTACTGGTAGCTTTCTGGTATTCTTCTGTGCTGTTTTGGGCCCATCTATATGAATGTCTGATGCTGTACAGCTTACTGGGCTGTGAATGTCTGATGCTGTACAGCTTACTGGGCTGTGAATGTCTGATGCTGTACAGCTTACTGGGCTGTGAATGTCTGATTGTTTCCATGTCTGTTCTTTTGAGGCACAATGTAATTTGGCTGTGATCAGACAAAGGTGTTAGGCTTGACAGTGAATGAGCTGAGAGAGCAGGGGTCAATGTCTGTAATCATATAGTCTACTGTACTGTGGCCAAGAGGTGAGCAGTAGGTGAATCTCCCCATTGACAAAGTACAGACCCAGGCTTCGACAGAGCTGCAACAGATCCCTTCCGTTTTTGTTGACGGTGCTGTCACTGTTGTTTCTATGGGGAGATGAAGACAGTTAGAAACAGTATGGCCTGTAATAAAGCTGTCCCCTCGTGTGCTCGTTAGATCAGGTAGTGTTCCTGTGCGCGCATTTGTGTCCCCACAGATGAGCACATTTCCCTGGGCCTGGAAATGGCACATCTCTTCCTCAAGGGTGGGGAAGATCTCCTCTGAGTAATATGGGGATTCTGAGGGGGGATATACTGTATATTGCAAAGGAACACATATTTTTGTCAATACAAGTAATTTTTTCAGTTTTAACCAAATGTGATATTTACTCATTTTGAGGGGATCAATTAAGTTTTGTAGTTGGGATTTGTACCAAATGATCAGTCCTCCAGAGTCTCTGCCTCTATTGACAGAGCTCGTGTTTCTGTGATGGCACATTTACCTCTCTCTGGCCTGTGGGACAGTGAGTGACAATGTCTGCCTTACACCATGTCTCCTGCAGAATGATGACATCAACATCTTTAAGATTTTTGTTCAACTCCAGTGCTAAACTCTTCAGTACAAAGGTTTTATGATTTTAGACCCTGAACGTTTCATGCTAACTGATAATGTTTTCATTTTGCAAAAAGAAAGAATAGCAGTCAGAAATACAGTAACTAACAACTAAGTTGTTAAGAGTGAGATAAACCGGATAATAGCAACAAAAAAATATGTTTTATATATATATATATATATGTGTGTGTGTGTGTGTGTTAGTGTGTGTGTGTGTGTGTGTATGTGTGTATGTGTGTATGTGTGTGCATGCATTTGTCCGTGTATGTGTGTGTGTGTGTGTGTGTGTGTGTGTATGTGTGTATGTGTGTATGTGTGTATGTGTGTGTGTGTGTGTGTGTGTGTGTGTGTGTGTATGTGTGTATGTGTGTATGTGTGTATGTGTGTGTGTGTGTGTGTGTGTGTGTGTGTGTGTGTATGTGTGTATGTGTGTATGTGTGTATGTGTGTATGTGTGTATGTGTGTGTGTGTGTGTGTGTGTGTGTGTGTGTGTGTGTATGTGTGTATGTGTGTATGTGTGTGTGTGTGTGTGTGTGTGTGTGTGTGTATGTGTGTATGTGTGTATGTGTGTGCATGCATTTGTCCGTGTATGTGTGTGTGTGTGTGTGTGTGTGTGTATGTGTGTATGTGTGTGCATGCATTTGTCCGTGTGTGTGTGTGTTTAGTGCAGTTTAGTTCAGATGTATTGGAGGAGCTGTTTAATCTCTCTTAATCCTACAGGGTTCTCCTGTCCTCTGACGACCTCTGTGTAGCTGCACTGGTCCTCCTGTTGGGCCCTGTGGAGTGGAGGGGGGCCAGGTCTGGACCGTGGAGCTGCCTCTCTGGTCTGGTAGAGGTGGTGGTCTGGTGCGGGGTAGAAGGCTGGGCCCGGTCCAGCCAATGGAAGTGGTGATGCTCTGGTGGTGGGTGGGGCCTGTGGGGTGCGCTGGGTCTGGTGGGGTGTTGAGGGGGCCTGGGGCTCCTTGGTGGTGCAGTGGTCTGGTAGGGGTCTCTGGGTGGTCCTCTGTCCAGTGCGGCATGGGGTGTTTGTCTACCAAGTGCCACGTCCTTTAGAGACTTAGCAAACATCCCTACTGTCTGCTTCCTCAGGTGGGAGTGGTCGTGCAGATGCTCTGGGGTGGGTCAGGGGGGTGGTTAGGGGTGGTGAGAGGCTGCAGCTTCTCTCTAGGAGTCTCTACAGCCTGCTCTCTGTGCTGCAGCACCCTCTTGATGACAGACAACTCATTTGCCATCTCCTCCTTTACCTGCACCAGCTCTCTCCTCATGGTAGCCTTTACCTCCTCAAGCGCTGTGGTAAGGCTCTCTCTCAGCTCCAGAGTTCTTCAGCTGGGTCCTTGCACTGGTTGATCTGGTCCTGTAGAAGCTCTGTTTCTGGGCTGGAGGTGGTGTAGCTGAGGGGCTGCTCCTTCAGCTCAGTAACCCATACCTCTAACAGAGCCAGCCTGTCACTCAGCAGGCTGATGGTAGTGTAGCTGGGGGGCTGCTCCTTCAGCTCAGTAACCCATACCTCTAACAGAGCCAGCCTGTCACTCAGCAGGCTGATGGTAGTGTAGCTGGGGGGCTGCTCCTTCAGCTCAGTAACCCATACCTCTAACAGAGCCAGCCTGTCACTCAGCAGGCTGATGGTAGTGTAGCTGGGGGGCTGCTCCTTCAGCTCAGTAACCTATACCTCTAACAGAGCCAGCCTGTCTCTCAGCAGGCTGATGGTAGTGTAGCTGGGGGGCTGCTCCTTCAGCTCAGTAACCCATACCTCTAACAGAGCCAGCCTGTCACTCAGCAGGCTGATGGTAGTGTAGCTGGGGGGCTGCTCCTTCAGCTCAGTAACCCATACCTCTAACAGAGCCAGCCTGTCACTCAGCAGGCTGATGGTAGTGTAGCTGGGGGGCTGCTCCTTCAGCTCAGTAACCTATACCTCTAACAGAGCCAGCCTGTCTCTCAGCAGGCTGATGGTAGTGAGGTCTTGTCTCTGGTGGTTGTAGGCAGGGGGGAGGATAGGCCTGTTGTGTGGGTGTAGGTCCGGGCCTGGGCTCCTGCTGTTGGGTTGCCAGAGGTGAGGGGAGAGGTCGGGATGCTGTCTTTTTTTGTTTCCCCTATCTTAATTGGGGTGGGGAAGACCTGCACAAAAGAGCTGAGTGCAGCCTCACTGCCCTGGACCATGACAGTGCCGTTCTGGTACATGTTTACCATCAGAAACCTGTTTTCCTGGTCCTTCTCGCTGTGCTCAAAAATGTGTAGTGTGGTCTGTGTAAAATAACAGGTTTGTAACTGTCTTGTCGTGTGAGAAGTCGGCAGATAAAGTTTCCGGGTTCTCCCTCAGAAGTCTGTGTTTAAAATGGATTCTTCCCTGCTCTGATTTGATTTCTGCTGGAATTTTTTAAAAAGCAGGGGAAAGTCTCTCAGCCTCTGCTGCTGCTAGCGCTGCCTCAGTGACCGTGTTGCTATGGTTACCGCCAGTAAACAGTTGGAGCTAGACGGTAAACTAGCTGACAGATTTTGAATTTGGCTAGCTACCACGATTAAGATTGGTCTTTTAACTCACTCTCTGTCAATCTTTTCTTCCTGTTTATCTTCAGTTGTACAATTTGATTACCTATACATTTTTTAATCGTGTTAATCTCACTCTCAACAACCAGAAAGTTATAACAAGTCAGGAGCTGTTCTTCTGCATGACTTCTCGCTCTCTCTCTGTCTCTCTCTCTCTACTGCGATTGTAATGTTATTGAGATACCCTGATTACTTTGGCCACACTGGGAGACCGCCAACAGACAGAGATTAGGGATGAAATGAAGTCTGAGGCTGGCCAATCCTCTAAAGTGGTTTCCTATCCTCTGCTCTTCCTTACCCTTTACCTGATATGACTGAAGAGGCAGATGACATTTGTGTGCTTTGTGAAAACATTGCTAAAGAGTGTTGTATTGAATTCCAGGCACCCATAGAATAAAGGCAAGGAAGCCAGTTTGTGGTTGATAATACAGTTACGTTATAACCCAATATTCCCCTGGACCGGTAAGAGGTTAAAGAAACATAATCATGGACTGCGTTCCAAAGGGACACCCTATTTCCCTACATAGTGCACTACTTTTGACCAGAGATCAATGGGTCCTGGTCAAATGTAGTGCACTATAGGGGATAGTGTGCAATTTGGCACAGCGGTCTACTGCATTGCATCTCAGTGCTAGAGGGGTTACTACAGACCCTGGTTTGATTCCAGGCTGTATCTCAACCGGCCGTGATTGGGAGTCCCATAGGGCGGCGCACAATTGGCCCAGCATCGTCCGGGTTAGGGTTTGGCACGGGGTAGGCCGTCATTGTAAATAAGAATTTGTTCTGAACTGACTTGCCTAGTTACATAAAGGTTAAATATTTTTCTTTTTTTATGTAACCGACAAGAAACATTGTGGGAACCAATAACAGCTAGCCGGGGCGAGAGACAGAGGGACGCATTTCAGCACGTCTCACATCAACTTTACACCTGCGTTATTGAGCTGAGGAGAAATGGTATAAATCTGAGAACATGTTGTAAATCCTTCAGGGACGCTCATTTATAAGTCCCTTGGGACATGGCTAGGTGTGTGTGTCAGAGAGAGAGAGAGAGAGAGAGAGAGAGAAAGAGAGAGAGAGGGAGAGGGAGAGGGAGAGGGAGAGGGAGAGGGAGAGGGAGAGGGAGAGGGAGAGGGAGAGGGAGAGGGAGAGGGAGAGGGAGAAAAACAGAGATAGATGGAGTGTGAATAAGGGGAAGTGAGAGACAGATGTGACCCTGAACATACAGGCTTAGGAAGGGGAAAGGGACGGAAAGAGAAAGGGTTATGGAGAGAGAGAGAGAGAGAGAGAGAGGGAGAGAGAGAGAGGGAGAGAGAGAGAGGGAGAAAGAGAGAGAGAGAGAGGGAGAGGGAGAGGGAGAGAGAGAGAGAGAGAGAGAGAGAGAGAGAGAGAGAGAGAGAGAGAGAGAGAGAGAGAGAGAGAGAGAGAGAGAGAGAGAGAGAGAGAAAAAGAGAGAGTATGATGCTGGAATGCTACAGGAAATTTGGGGATTATGTGTGAAGTGAGCTGCAGGAGTGGGCCTAAGCGGCCTGACGTGTGTGTGGCCTCTGAGGACATGTGTTTGTGTATGTGTGGTAGAGTCACTTAGCCATAGAATACCAGGCCAGACTTTTCAGTTGGACGCTGTCAGCGGTCTGTAATGAGATGGCCATGAGGGTCAACCATGTCTGTGTGTGTTTACGTGTGTGTTTACGTGTGTGTGTGTGTGTTCAGCCCTGGACCCAGCCCACTCTACTAGATTGAGCTGGGTTTCGATGCACTGTTATGGTTTATTTTCCGCTGTCTCGTAATCAGAGCCACATGTTCACAGATTAAGATCCCTTTTGTTCTCTCTCTATAACACTCATTTAAGAAGGCTCACTGTCCCCCTTTCCCCCCAATAACAACCTGTCCCACCCATATGACCTGTCCTTAACCAGGTTTGTGAAAGCACAGTAAAATAGAAAGTTGTCCTGTTCTCAAAACTTTGAGAGATGGACAAAAACGGAGAGAAAAAAATGCAGATGGATAGAGGAGTGAACCGGGTGCATTCTAGCGAGCCTACTTTATTTCCTTTGCCCTCTCTCTCGCCAGTAATCCCTCTCTCCGTCACTAGTCTCTGTGATGGTCTGCTTGTCGTGGATCAAAAACAACGCTGGCGTCTTTCACGCTTCACATCGACAGAGAGGGGTGCAAAGTTGAAAGGTAGATTCAGGTATTCCCTGGTCCAGACCTATTGGTACCAATTGTTTTGAGAATCTCTTCCCATTGTCCATGGCGACCATTCATGAGGGTGGGAAACATGGAGGACGGATCATCACTCAAAATGATTGTTTGGACTTTTAAGATGAGGCTTCCGCTGGCAGCAATACAATCAGACATAACAAAATGGCAAGCGAAATGGCAATATTTCATTGTGTGCCTATTTCTGTTAAACATAGCATGACAATAAAGTTTGAGATGATTGATTGGCTTATTTCTCAACTCTACACAGCCTCTTCAAATGTGAGATCATGGAGAATATCCCCAGAAACATTACTCTTTCTAGCTGTTTGATCTAACATACTTTGTGAAAAAGTACAGATAATGATGACAATATACCGATATATCAGCATTCACCTAACTAACCACATACTGTAAACCATAAGAAGGACAACACAGGAAAGATATTCACCCATAACAAACTTTCAACTTCAGCAAGTGTTTGTGGTGATGTTGTCATCGGACATTGGGGCCAAGAGATTTCCATCCCTGTTGCATCATGTCCCATAGGCTGATAATGGCGGCTGGGGTTATTTTGGGTGCTCAGATTGCTGCTAATTGTCCCTGCAATGCTAATCAGTTCCGCCAACCCCAGCTGGAGCAGAAAGACGGAACACTTTCCATGTTACAGCTCATGCAGATCGAGGGAAAAGAGGAGGAACTGTGAAGGGAGAGAGGAGTTGGCAGAGATGTCTGTCGACATAAATGTCTCGTAAATACACACAGGTATGGCTTAACAGACTAACATGTACTTGGATTAGGCCCTGTCTACATTGGTCAATCCTGAGCTCTACAAAGAATGTTTATACAGCATAAAAGACAAATAATATACAGTATAAAAGACAAATAATATACAGTATAAGACTAGTATACTAATATACAGTATAAAATACTAGTAATATACTGTATAAAATACTAGTAATATACTGTATAGAAGACTAATATACAGTGTAAAAAGATATGAGGATATATGAGGATGGATGTAGATCACTTAAAATTATCTTTCAGAGCCAAACTGTTGATGATATTTGAGGAAAAGTGAGGGATTTGTTTATGTTTCAGTGCGTTTCAAATCGTCTTGCCCCCGGTGAGAAGGGGAAAATGAAAGGAGGTATACATTAGATGGAACTCTACTGGCGTTAATACCTTCCTGAGCCGCCATCTCATCTGTTCAACCAGCTGGGTTTTCCCCCAAGGCCTCTGCAGGTTTTGATGCTGGTGAGCAATTTCCTACAGATGAATATCACATTACATTAAATCAAATTGCATTACCTCACACTCAATGAAGTGGTTTATTTACCCAACAGACGGTCTTATCCCAGGGAAATTGGGGGATGCAGACCGGCTTTGAATCGTACAAGTTTCATCATTTTTACAGCTATATTCCATAGGAGTCAGTGTGGATCAAATGTCTTACTGAAGGCAACACATGCAAAGCAGTTAACTCTGCAGTCCAGAAAAGTAATTATGCTACGACAGTGTTGATAGTGATGAGTTTTACACAATTTTGTAGTTTTGTAAGTTTGGACTCCATGACTGTTGAGCTGGAGTTGTTGAGGTGGAAATACTTTTCTAAAACATGAAAATAAAGTAAGGTAAATAGATAAGGACCCCACTTCTGACACCATGTACAGTAATGATGGGGTGGCAGGGTAACCTAGTGGTTAGAGTGTTGGACTAGTAATGGAAAGGTTGCAAGTTCAAATCCCCGAGCTGACAAGGTACAAATCTGTCATTCTGCCCCTGAACAGGTAGTTAACCCACTGTTCCTAGGCCGTCATTGAAAATAAGAATTTGTTCTTAACTGACTTGCCTAGTTAAATAAAGGTTACATTTTTTTACAAAATGTTTTAAAAAATGATAGGAGACGAGACACCATTTTGTTAGTTTAATTAAGAAAGTATCTTTACGAAGATAAAAGTGGATGTCTTGTACAGAGCATTATGGGTACTGTAGTAGTACATTATGTTACAGGGGTTATTTTCTGGCTGGCAAATTTACAGTTGGTGGTCTTCTTTGGTTTTAGAAGTGGGACGGACATAATTATTATATGTTTTAGATTTTTTTATCCGGTCGGATAAACACTCCAAAAAGCCTACCCGAATGCTCGGAGGCGTCCACTTGGTCCTAAAGCACACCATAGCCTAGTTTTGTATCACATTCCAATGATAAAACTGGGGGGAGGACAAAAATTATTGTTGTCGTGGCAGACATCTGACAGTGAGCTGCTTTTCTTCAGAAATGTATTCTATATATTGTAGCTTTGAAAAGGGGTTAAATATTTATCCAAAACATTTTGCACCTGGCTTTGAAAGTTATCAATGCTGAAAGTTCATAATGCCTGTAGTAGCTGTAGCAAAACAAGGAAAGTCTTAATGCAAGTTACAGTCACTTGTGGCCTATGGACTTCTTCCCAGGGTAAGAAAAAAATTGTGGAAAATCCTAACAATTTAGTGGGCTATCCATGGCTTGACGGAAATCAGAAGCTGACATTGTGGAAAGAGAGACAAGACTACTGTCTGTACACATGTTACAGAATTTTGATGAGAACAAGTCAGAACTTTAATGGGGAGCGCAATGGGGAGCTATCCGGTATTAGGTTTAGCTGGGGAGCAATCAGAGGGATCTTAATGTATTGCTATTTACTCTGTCACTATAGTGAATAGGCTCTTTGTGACATTTTGCTTGTTCAGCCAGACTCCAGTTCTGGTGCTGTGTCTCTCTGAAGTGTTCGGTGGCCAGACATGGATCCTGTCTGGGATTAGAGTACTGCTGACCAAATGGAGTCTGGCCAGATAAAGACACAGATAGTCGGCAAATGAAGGAGGGGGAGAGAGGGGGGCGGGGGGCTGTTGGCCAGATATCCTGTTATCTCTCTCCTCTAGCGCTCTGTCTCTCTACTTTTAGACAGTTCAGTGGAACAGCTGTCTGAAGCAGCAGTAACCACAATGCACTGAAGAGCAGGCAGAGGAAACTGCCCTCAAATGTTTTAAGAGAGATTGAGGGAGACATTGGCACTATAGACCTCAATTGAATTAAGTTGCAGATATAGGAAAACCACATTGTGAATGTTTATGTTGTGTTTAAAGGACATGTCTTTCTGAGTCCATATCCAAGGAAAATGTCTACGAGAGGAATAGCTTGTGGGTTGTGTGGTTTTAACATGGGTGACACCTCCGATACAATGCAAACTTTTGAAGCGAGCTTTTCCTTTATCTGCAATTTATTGAATCTTTGTAGGTTCAACTGTAGAGGTGAATCTTAAAGAGCTTTCAGATCAACTCAATTCAACCCATTAGCGGGTTACCTCATCCAGACAGAATTTGGAGTGGAGTGGAACATGGCACGTGGACTTCAGGAGACGGCAGAGGGAGCACGCCACTATCCACATCAATGGAACCGCAGTGTAGAAGGTGAAAAGCTTCAAGTTCCTCGGAGTACACATCACTGACAATCTGAAATGGTCCACCCGCACAGGCAGTGTGGTGAAGAAGGTGCAACAGCACCTCTTCAACCTCAGGAGGCTGAAGATATTTGGCTTGGCCCCTAAGACCCTCACAAACTTTTACAGATGCACAATTGAAAGCATCCTGTATCACCGCCTGATATGGCAACTGCACGGCCCGCAATCGCAGGGCTCTCCAACGCATCACCGGGGGCACACTGCCTACCCTCCAGGACACCTACAACACCCAATGTCAAAGGAAGGCCAAAAAGATCATCAAGGACATCAACCACCTGAGCCACGGCCTGTTCACCCCTCTGGCATCCAGAAGGCGAGGTCAGTACAGGTGCATCAAACTTGGACCGAGAGCCTGAAAAACAGCTTCTATCTCAAGGCCATCAGACAGTTAAATAGCCATCATTAACCGGCTACCACCCAGTTACTCAACCCTGCACCAACCCTGCACCTGCTGCCCTGTGTACAAAGACATTGAATCACTGGTCACTTTAATAATGGAACACCAGTCACTTTAATAATGTTTACATGCTGCTTTACTAATTTCATATGTATATACTGTATTCTACTGTATTTTAGTCAATTCCATTCCAACATTGCTTAACCTAGTATTTATATGTTTTTTAATTCCATTCTTTTACTTTTGGATTTGTGTCTATTATTGTGAATTGTTAGAACTACTGCACTGTTAGAGCTAGGAACACAAGCATTTTGCTACACCCGCAATAACATCTGCTAAATATGTGTTAGCAATAAAATTGGATTTGATTTGATTTTCAATATCTCACTTAAGCCCCATTTCCACTGGCACTTAAAATTAGGGACAAATTCGAGCTGGGTTGAGGGAAACCCGGGCCAGCACAGCCCAGTTTCAAAACTGGTGCCAGCTCAATTAGAATTGGGTCTGGTGACGCTGTTACTATGCAACCACCAAACTGATCACTGCTGGATACTGGCACAACGTTTAGATCATCTGGGCTTGTTGCTGTTAGCTAGCACATGGACAAGCAGTACAACATTAGTCTGACATGACAAGAATTACCACCATAGCTGGATCCTTCATTCATTTTTGCACTACACAATAAACTTTTATTAGAACAGCCAACACTCAAATCTAGCTACCTAACGTTAGCTAGCAGTGTGGTGCCAGGACAACAACTTCTTCCTCAACGTGAGTAAGACAAAGGAGTTGATCGTGGACGACAGGAAAAGCAGGGCCGAACACGTCCCCATTCACATCTACGGGGGCTGGAGTGGAGCGGGTCGAGAGCTGCATGTTCATTGGTGTCCACATCAACAACAAACTATCATGGTCCAAAAACACCAAGGCAGTCAGGAAGTGGGCACGACAACACCTTTTACCCCTCAGGAGACAGAAAAGATTTCTCATGGGTCCCCAGATCCTCAAAAAGTTCTACAGCTGCACCATCGACAGCATCCTGACCGTTTGCTCACCGCCTAGTATGGCAACTGCTCGGCGTACGACCATAAGGTGCTACAGAGGGTAGTGCATACGGCCCTGTACAACACTGGGGCCAAGCTTCCTGCCATCCAGGACCTATATTCTAGGCAGTGTCAGAAGAAGGCCCAATTAATTGTCAAAGACTCCTGTCAACCAAGTCATAGACTGTTCTTTCTGGTACCGCACAGCAAGCGGTACCGGAACGCCAAGTATAGGTCTAAAAGGCTCCTTAACAGCTTCTACCCCCAAGCATAAGACTGCTGAACAATTAATAAAATGGCCAACCGGACAATTTACATTGACCTCCCCATTTTGTTTTTACACTGCTGCTACTCGCTGTTTATTATCTATGGATAGTCACATTAACCCTACCTACATGTAAAAATTACCTTGACTAACCTGTACCCCCGCACATTGACTCGGTACCGGTACAGGTACCCCCTGTGTATAGCCACATTATTGTTATTTTATTGTAATTTTTTTTATTTTTTTTATTTAGTAAATATTTTTTAAACTCTTATTTATTGAACTGAATTGTTGGTTAAGGGCTTGTAAATAAGCATTTCACAGTAAAGTCTACACCTGTTGTATTTGGCGCATGTGTCCATTACATAAAACAGAGTTGAAACAAGCTACTTAGCTAGCTGGCCAGGTTTATTGAAAGCTATCTAGCTAGCTACATCATATCAAACCTCTCGTCTGGTTTGCTTGGTTAGCTAACTAGCTAATAGCCAATCATGGCAAACAAGGTAGGAATTAAGCCAGCTAGCTATCCTGTTATGTTAATGACAATGCTAACCGTTTAGCTTGCTAGCTAACGTCAGCAAGCTAAATACACGGCTCTGAGTCTGGCTGGCACTGGCAACCTGGGTTAACTTCAAAGTGCCAGTAGAAACGGGGGTTTAGTCTGAATATTGGGTTACATGAACATCATACAAGATACTCCCTGAAGAAGGTCAAAATGTTGGTGTAATTTACATATTAACCATACACGTGGTGCAAAGATGTAGCTAACAACAAACATTTCTGATTTACAGTGGTTGATGATAGCCTTCAATCTGCAGTGGCTGGCTGAACTGACTGTAGTACCGATGATAGGGTGGTGTGTTTGTGTGTGGATGGGGGCACGGTTTGAGTCAACAAATGACTACAACGCTATTCTCAGCGCTACCTCCTCATTAAAACATTCCCCAAACTGGCCACGTCTCCCCATAAAGTCCCCTTCCTTTATTTTTAGGTGTCTAATTAGGGCCCTTGGCTTGGATTCTGTGTGTCGACTTTAACGGGGCAATTAGTGATATTGTGTCTGGACTGCCTCCCTCCTGCTACAGGAGATTTGGGGAAAGGGGTGGAAGGGTGCGGGCAGGGGGGAGTGTGTGTGTGTGAGTGAGAGAGAGAGGGGTGGGTGGTGTAGGGTTGCGGGCGTGTTGGCACTGGCTCAAGGAGGCTGGTGGTACAGGGCAACACAGACCCACCCAGTTTCTATGATTAGTCAGGATAAGAGGGATTCTAAGAATAAAACTATTTCCATTACAACATTACAAAGTTGATGCAAACATGTATTTTGCAAGAGCTTGAGGGAATTTGTTTATTGTGAGCAAAATCAAACAGCACAGGTGTTCCATCTGAAATGGTGTTGGGGTGAAAAAGAGTTCCACTTGACTGTTAGAGCAAGGTGTTGTCATACTCATTTTCAGTCAAGATTATTTTCTCAGTTGATCTCAACTTAAATATGAGCATGATAAGCATTCTGTCATGTGATGTGGAATACTCATAAGGGAATAATCCATCTCAATAGTCAAGTTTTTGCGTACAAGCTCTTACTACACTGTCTTTCAAAGGTTTGGCAAGTAAAGATAGTTGTTCCATACGGGACATCGCTTGTAACATGCTACATTTTGTGAAAAAGGCGTCACATAATCCAAAAGGTATGCTAACCATACGCAAATTATTTAAAATTATATAAAACCCTGTAATACCTCCAGATTTTGAGCAATTTATCAAGCCAGGCATGTACTGTAAACCACATTTTTGGGGTATTTGATATTTTATTAGGATCCCCATTAGCTGTTGCTAAAGCAGCAGCTACTCTTCTTGGGGTCCAACACAAAACATGAACCATGACCTAATAGAGAACTTTATTAGACAAGAACAGCTCAAGGACAAAACTACATCAATTAAACAAAATATTAAAAAGGCAGACGTAGCCTACATATCAATACATACACACAAACTATCTAGGTCAAATAGGGGAGAGGAGATTTTTTGTTTTATTTATTTCACCTTTATTTAACCAGGTAGGCAAGTTGAGAACACCTTTATTTAACCAGGTAGGCAAGTTGAGAACACCTTTATTTAACCAGGTAGGCAAGTTGAGAACAAGTTCTCATTTACAATTGCGACCTGGCCAAGATAAAGCAAAGCAGTTCGACACATACAACAACACAGAGTTACACATGGAATAAACAAACATACAGTCAATAATACAGTAGAAAAATAAGTCTATATACAATGTGAGCAAATGAGGTGAGATAAGGGAGGTAAAGGCAAAAAAAGGCCATGGTGGTGAAGTAAATACAATATAGCAAGTAAAACACTGGAATTTATGAGTTGCAGTGGAAGAATGTGCAAAGTAGAGATAGAAATAATGGGGTGCAAAGGAGCAAAATAAATCAATAACAGTAGGGAAAGGTAGTTGTTTTGGCTAAATTATAGATGGGCTATGTATTGGTGCAGTAATCTGTGAGCTGCTCTAACAGCTGGTGCTTAAAGCTAGTGAGGTAGATAAGTGTTTCCAGTTTCAGAGATTTTTGTAGTTCGTTCCAGTCAATGGCAGCAGAGAACTGGAAGGTGAGGCGGCCAAAGGAAGAATTGGTTTTGCGGGTGACCAGAGAGATATACCTGCTGGAGCGTGTGCTACAAGTGGGTGCTGCTATAGTGACCAGTGAGCTGAGATAAGAGGGGATTTTACCTAGCAGGGTCTTGTAGATGACCTGGAGCCAGTGGGTTTGGCAACGAGTATGAAGCGAGGGCCAGCCAATGAGAGCGTACAGGTCTCAGTGGTGGGTAGTATATGGGGCTTTGGTGACAAAACGGATGGCACTGTGATAGACTGCATCCAATTTATTGAGTAGGGTATTGGAGGGGCTAACGAAGGGGCCAGTTGGATAACTCCCTCGGGCAGATAACGTCCGTAGTCCAGTCGTAAAGGCCCGGTGGGACTCCGCATTGGCAGAGATAGGTGATTGTATAGGTGATAGGTGATTGTAGCCCAGGAGTGGCTGATGGAACTCTTCAGCTGGCTAGCTCCGGAATAATTGATGTTTGCTCCGGGATCGACGTAAGCCAATAGTCACACGGATAGCAGATAGCAGCTGCGAGATCCAGGTGTAAATGTCCAGAGCTTGCTGTTGAATTCCGGGGATATGGAGAGAAAAATAGGTCCAGTATGTTCTGGTCTGAGTCGCGTTGTACAAAAATGGCGATAGATTTTCAAGCTAAAGGATAGCTGATGACCACAAACCGTGGTTAGCTGAATATTAACGTCAGCCAGTAAACTGGCTAGCTTCTGGCTAGCTTCTGGTTAGCTTCTGGTTAGCTTCTGGTTAGCTTCTGGATAGCTTCTATTGTGGATTTCAGATTTGAGGTAAATAATACTTTTTTAAATTGGTAAGGCGGGTTGCAGGAGAGTGTTTTTGGAAAATAAAATATATGCGAAGAAAGGTGTAAATATATATATATATACAGGACATGACAAGACGAGGACAAAGGACGTCTGACTGCTATGCCATCTTGAAAGTTGTTGAGTTGTGCCGTGAGGCGTTGCTTTATCTGCTTTTTGAAACCCGGTTTGCTATTCATTTGAGCAATATGGGGGGGACTGTGAAAAGACCCCTGGTGGCATGTCTGGTTGGGTGTGTGTGTGTCAGAGCTGTGTGTAAATTGACTATGCAAACAATTTGGGATTATTCAACACATAAATATTTCTTATAAAAAGAAGAAGTGATGCAATCAGTCTCTCCTCAACTCTTAGCCAAGAGAGACTGGCATGCATAGCATTTATATAAGACCTCTGATTACAATGAAGAGCAAGACATGACGTTCTGTTCTGGGCCAGCTGCAGCTTAACTAGATCTTTCCAGCACTTGACCACACGACTGGATAATAATCAAGATAAGACAAAAGTGGAGCCTGCAGGACTTTCTTTTTGGAGTGTGGTGTAACGCCAAGTAATTTAGTCTCCTCAACTTGTTCAACAGCCCACCATTCATTACCAGATTCAGCTGAGGTTTACAACTTGACTTGTACCAAATTATTTGTACCAAATACAATGCTCTTACTTTTAGAGATGTTCGGGACCAGTTTATTACTGGCCACCAAAACAGACTGCAACTCCTTGTTAAGGGTTTCAGTGACTTAGCTGTGGTTGCTGATGCATATATGGTTGAATCATCAGCATACATGGACACATATGCTTTGTTTAATGCCAGTGGCAGGTCATTGGTAAAAATAGAAAAGAGTAGAGGGCCTAGAGAGCTGCCCTGCGGTACACCACACTTTACATGTTTGACATTAAAAAAGCTCCCATTAAAGAAAACACTTTGTAATTGCCTCCACCCCCCTCCAAGTGTTGCCCATCTTCCCCATTATCCCCTGTGTATTTATACCTGTGTTTTCTGTTTGTCTGTTGCCAGTTCATCTTGTTTGTCAACTCAACCAGTGTTTTTGTGTCTCAGCTCCTGCTTTTCCCAGTCTCTCTTTTTCTCGCCCTTCTGGTTTTGAGCATTGTCTGTCCTGACTCTGAGCCTGCCTGCCTGACCACTCTGCCTGCCACTGGCCCTGAGCCTGCCTGCCGACCTGTACCTTTGCCCCACCTCTGTATTTTTGAACTCTGCCTGCCCTGACCATGAGCCTGCCTGCTGTCCAGTACTGTTGCCCTACCTCTGGTTTACTGACCCCTGCCTGCCTTGACCTGTCTATTGCCTGCCCCTGTTGGATTATTAAACCATTGTTAATTCGACGTTGTCTGCATCTGGGTCTTACCTTCATACCTGATAAGATAGCTCTGAATCCACGATATGGCAGAAGTTGAAAAGCCATAACAAATACGTTTTTTCAACAACAGGTTATGGTCAATAATATCAAAGGTTGTACTGAAATCTAACAGTACAGCTCCCACAATCTTCTTCTTCTTAATTTCTTTCACCCAATCATCAGTCATTTGTGTCAGTGCAGTACATGTTGAGTGCCCTTCTCGATAAGCATGCTGAAAGTCTATTGTTAATTTGTTTACAGAGAAATAGCATTGTTTGGTCAAACACCATTTTTTCCAACAGCTGGCAATAAGCTGATAGGTCTGCTGTTAGAACCAGTAAAGGCTGCTTTACCACTCTTGGGGAGCGGAATGACTTTGGCTTCCCTCCAGACCTGAGGACAAAGACTTTCCTCTAGGCTCAGATTAAAGATATGACAGATAAGAGTGGCTATAGAGTCAGCTACCATCCTCAGTAGCTTTCCATCTAAGTTGTCAATGCCAGGAGGTTTGTCATTATTAATCGATAACAATATGTTTCCACCTCTCTCTCACTAACTTCCCAAAGTTCAAACTTGCACTGCTTTTCTTTCTTTATCATTTTTTGTATCCATGACTATGATGGCTCACTATTCAAGTTTGCCCACTTTGCCAATGATGTAATCATTCAAATAATTTGCAACATCAAATGGTTTTGTGATTAATCTGATTCGATTACCATCTGATTAGATGAAAGATGTAGTTGAATTTGTCCTTCTGCCCATAATTTCATTTAAAGTACTCCAAAGTGTTTTCCCATCATTCTTTATATCATTGATCTTGGCTTCATAATACAGTTTCTTCTTCTTTTTGTTGAGTTTAGTCACATCATTTCTCAGTTTGCTGTAAGTCCGCCGGTCAGATTTGCAGTAAGTCAGCCAATCAGATGTGCAGTAAGTCAGCCGGTCAGACGTGCAGCCAGACTTATTTTGCACCATCTCTTTCTACCATACAAATTTTCATTTCCTCATCAATCCATGTAGCCTTAACAGTTCTAACAGTCAGTTTCTTAACAGGTGCATGTTTATCAATAATTGGAAGAAGCAATTTCATAAATTCATCAAGTGCAGCATCTGGATGCTCCTTATTAATTACATCAGACCAACAAATATTTTTAACATTTATTTTATTTTATTTCACCTTTATTTAACCAGGTAGGCTAGTTGAGAACAAGTTCTCATTTGCAACTGCGACCTGGCCAAGATAAAGCGTAGCAATTCGACACATACAACAACACAGAGTTACACATGGAATAAACAAAACATACAGTCAATAATACAGTAGAACAAAAGAAAACAAAAGTCTATATACAGCGAGTGCAAATTAGGTAAGTTAAGGAAATAAATAGGCCATGGTGGCGAAGTAATTACAATATAGCAATTAAACACTGGAATGGTAAATTGGCAAAAGATGAATGTGCAGGTAGAGATACTGGGGTGCAAAGGAGCAAAATAAATAAATACCAGTATGGGGATGAGGTAGGTAGATAGATGGGCTGTTTACAGATGGGCTATGTACAGGTGCAGTGATCTGTAAGCTGCTCTGACAGCTGGTGCTTAAAGCTAGTGAGGGAGATGTGAGTCTCCAGCTTCAGAGATTTTTGCAATTCGTTCCAGTCATGGGCAGCAGAGAACTGGAAGGAAAGACGACCAAAGTAGGAATTGGCTTTGGGGGAGACCAGTGAGATATACCTGCTGGAGTGCGTGCTACGAGTGGGTGCTGCTATGGTGACCAGTGAGCTGAGATAAGGCGGGGCTTTACCTAGCAGAGACTTGTAGATAACCTGTAGCCAGTGGATTTGGCGATGAGTATGAAGTGAGGGCCAACCAACGAGAGCGTACAGGTCGCAATGGTGGGAAGTGTATGGGGCTTTGGTAACAAAACGGATGGCACTGTGATAGACTGCATCCAGTTAGTTGAGTAGAGTGTTGGAGGCTATTTTATAGATGACACCCCCCCCCCACCCCTAGCAGTGAAACCAGCCTCGAGGACGATCACAGGAACGCAGTGGGGATCGATCAGGACCCGATACAGCTGCCGAAGTTGCGTCGGCGACGGACAGGCCAGTTGCCGCTGCTGAAGTTGCATCGTCTGAGGACCCAGTTGTAGCTGCCAAAGCTGCGGCGGCGTAGGATGGACCAGTCGCAGCGTCGTCGGACGGGCCATTTCCGCAGTCTCCCTTAATGGTCAATTATTTTGTCACGTTGGCATGAAGAGATTTGTGAGACAGGCGCAGGAATACGTAATACGTAAAAGTTTTTATTCAGCTCAAGTTACAGTGTGCTGTGTAAAGGCACGGGGACGAAGACCAAACAAACACGTAACAAAAACAAAGGGTTGAACCCCAAACAAAATAGAGATGAGTACCTTGAATAAATAACACAATGATAAATACACGGGTCGAGACCAGTAATCATCTACGCAATCCACAAGGGTACGAAAGCCCAAAACACACAGCACAGGTACTCACATGCACCAACGGACATAGTAACAATAATCGACCCCACCATGGTGAACAAAGCACACATATATACAAATACAATCCGTGGGAATAGAGACCAGGGGTGCGCAATGAAAGTTCCAGAGGGATCGGTGACAATAAACAACAAACTCCTCCCCCATAAGAATTTCTGTCTCTTCTATAGATGTTATATCCTTGTATTGCTACTTCTGTATCATCAAATGAATTATCTAAGTGAGAATATATTAATGTTATCTGATGTTAGCAAGTTATTGATTTCATAAACATTATTTCTAAGGTTACATACAGTGCATTCGGAAAGTATTCAGACCCCTTGATTTTTTACACATTTTGTTACGTTGCAGACTTATTCTAAAATTGATCAAATCTTTTTTTTTCAATCTACTCCTAATACCCCCTAATGACAAAGTGAACAACTCTGAAATACCTTACATAAGTATTCAGACCCTTTGATATGAGACTCGAAATTGAGCTCAGGTGCATCCTGTTTCCATTGATCATCCTTGATATGTTTCTACAACTTGATTGGAGTCCACCTCTGGTAAATTCAATTGATTGGACATGATTTGGAAAGGCACACACCTTTCTTTATAAGCTCCCACAGTTAGTGCATGTCAGAGTAGAAGGAATTGTCCGTAGAGCTCCGAGACAGGGTTGTGTCGTTGCACAGATCTGCTGAAGTGTACCAAAAACTTTCTGCATCATTGATGGTCCCCAAGAACACAGTGGCCTCTATCATTCTTAAATGGATGAAGTTTGGAACCACCAAGACTCTTCCTAGAGCTGGCCGCCTGGCCAAACTGAGCAATCGGGGGAGAAGGGCCTTGGACAGGGAGGTGACCAAGAACCTCTGACAGAGCTTCAGAGTTCCTTAGTGGAGATGAGAGTGTCAATGGTGGGTGAGGCTGGTGCATGGAAGTCAGGTGCAAGAGAGCAGAGATGAATGGACAAAGCACTTTACTTAGGCAATCATAATACAGAACAACCGCATCACAAAACAAATGCCACCAGCACAAGTGAGGGAGCAAAAGTACAAAACCCAAGTACAAAGTACCAGCTGCCACAAAGCACGGGTAAAACCCGGCGCAAACCAGCCGGAAGCGTGCCAACCTTGACAAATAAACAATACCCCACACAGACATGGAGGGAACAGAGGGTTAAATACACATGTTAATTAGTAGGAGAAAATGAAAGGTGGATCGGCGATGGCTAGAAGACCGGCGACGTCGACCGCCTAACGCTGCCTGAACAAGGAGAGGAACCGACTTCGGTGGAAGTCGTGACAGAGAGAACCTTCCAGAAGGACAACCATCTCTGCAGCACTCCACCAATCACGCCTTTATGGTAGTGTGGCCAGACGGAAGCCATACCTCAGTAAAAGGCACATGACAGCCTGCTTGGTGCTTGCCAAATGTGCACATAAAGGACTGTCAGACTGAGAAACAAGATTCTCTGGTCTGATGAAACCAAGATTGAACTCTTTGGCCTGAATGCCAAGTATTACGTCTGGAGGAAACCGGACACCATTCCTACAGTGAAGCATGGTGGTGGCAGCATCACACTTTGAGAATGTTTTTCAGCGTCAGGGACTGAGAAACTAGTCAGGATCAAGGGAAAGATGAACGGAGCAAAGTACAGAGATGAAAACCTACTCCAGGGCGCTCAGGACCTCAGACCTCAGGACCTCAGGACCTCAGACTGAGCCGAAGGTTCACCTTCCAACAGGACAATGAGCCTAAGCACACAGCATAGACAATGCAGGACTGGCTTCGGGACAAGTCTCTGAATGTCCTCGGGTAGCCCAGCCAGAGCTCAAACTTGAACCCAATCGAACATCTCTGGAGAGACATGAAAATATCTGTGCACCAACGCTCCTCATCCAACCTGACAGAGCTTGAGAGGATCTGCAGAGAATAATGCGAGAAACTCCCCAAATACAGCTGTGCCAAGTTATTTTTAATTTTAATTTTATTTCACCTTTATTTAACCAGGTAGGCTAGTTGAGAACAAGTTCTCATTTGCAACTGCGACCTGGCCAAGATAAAGCAAAGCAGTTCGACACATACAACAACACAACAAAACAGAGTTACACATGGAGTAAAACAAACATACAGTCAGTAATACAGTAGAAAAAAATCTATATACAGTGTGTGCAAATGAGGTAAGATAATCGAGGTAAGGAAATAAATAGGCCATGGTGACGAAGTAATTACAATATTGCAATTAAACACTGGAATGGTAAGGTGTGCAGAAGATGAATGTGCAAGTAGAGATACTGGGATGCAAAGGAGCAAGATAAATAAATAAATACAGTATGGGGATGAGGTAGATTGGATGGGCTATTTACAGATGAGCTATGTACAAGTGCAGTGATCTGTGAGCTGCTCTGACAGCTGGTGCTTAAAGCTAGTGAGGGAGGTAAGTGTCTCCAGCTTCAGAGATTTTTGCAGTCCGTTCCAGTCATTGGCAGCAGAGAACTGGAAGGAGAGGCGGCCAAAGGAAGAATTGACTTTGGGGGTGACCAAAGTGGATCGCGTGCTACGGGTGGGTGCTGCTATGGTGACCAGTGAGCTGAGATAAGGCGGGGCTTTACCTAGCAGAGAGTTGTAGATGATCTGGAGCCAGTGGGTATGGTGACAAGTATGAAACGAGGGCCAGCCAACGAGAGCATACCGGTCGCAGTGGTGGGTAGTTTATGGCGTTTTGTTGACAAAACGGATGGCACTGTGATAGACTGCATCCAATTTGTTGAGTAGAGTGTTGGAGGCTATTTTGTAAATGACATCGCTGAAGCTGAGGATTGGTAGGATGGTCAGTTTTACGATGGTATGTTTGGCAGCATGAGTGAAGGATGCTTTGTTGTGAAATAGGAAGCCTATTCTAGATTTCATTTTGGATTGGATATGTTTAATGTGAGTCTGGAAGGAGAGTTTACAGTCTAACCAGACACCAAGGTACAGTGGGGCAAAAAAGTATTTAGTCAACCCCATAGAGAATTTTTGGAGGGAGTTGAAAGTCTGTGTTGCCTAGCAACAGCCCCAAAACATCACTGCTCTAGAGGAGATCTGCATGGAGGAATGGGCCAAAATACCAGCAACAGTGTGTGAAAACCTTGTGAAGACTTACAGAAAACGTTTGACCTCTGTCATTGCCAACAAAGGGTATATAACGAAGTATTGAGATAAACTTTTGTTATTGACCAAAAACGTATTTTCCACCATAATTTGCAAATAAATTCATTAAAAATCCTACAATGTGATTTTCTGGATTTTTTTTCTCATTTTGTCTGTCATAGTTGAAGTGTACCTATGATGAAAATTACAGGCCTCTCTCATCTTTTTAAGTGGGAGAACTTGCACAATTGGTGGCTGACTAAATACTTTTTTGCCCCACTGTATTTGTAGTTGTCCACATATTCTAAGTCAGAACTGTCCAGAGTAGTGATGCTGGACAGGCGGGCAGGTGTGTGCAGCGAACGGTTGAAGAGCCTGCATTTAGTTTTACTTGCATTTAAGAGCAGTTGGAGGCCACTGAAGAAGAGTTGTATGGCATTGAAGCTCATCTGGAGGTTAGTTAACACAGTGTCCAAAGAAGGGCCAGAGGTATACAGAATGGTGTCGTCTGCACAGAGGTGGATCAAAGAATCACCACCAGCGAGCGACATCATTGATGTATACAGAGAAGAGAGTTGGCCCGAGAATTGTGGCACCCCCATAGAGACTGCCAGAGGTCAGGACAACAGGCCCTCCGATTTGACATACTGAACTCTATCGGAGAAGTAGTTGGTGAACCAAGCGAGGCAATCATTTGAGAAACCAAGGCTGTCGAGTCTGCCAATAAGAATGTTGTGATTGACAGAGTCGAAAGCCTTAGCCAGGTCGATGAATACGGCTGCACAGTAATGTCTCTTTTCGATGGCGGTTATGATATCGTTTAGGACCTTGAGCGTGGCTGAGGTGCACCCATGACCAGCTCTGAAACCAGATTCCATAGCGGAGAAGGTACGGTGGGATTCGAAATGGTCGGTAATCTGTTGGTTAACTTGGCTTTCAAAGAACTTAGAAAGACAGGGTAGAATAGATATAGGTCTGTAGCAGTTTGGGTCTAGACTGTCTCCCCCTTTGAAGAGGGAGATGACCGCGGCAGCTTTCCAATCTATGGGAATCTCAGACGATACGAAAGAGAGGTTCAACAGGCTAGTAAATAGGGGTTGCAACAATTTCGGCAGATAATTTTAGAAAGAGAGGGTCCAGATTTGTAGGGGTCCAGATTTTGCAGCTCTTTCAGAACATCAGCTATCTGGATTTGGGTGAAGGAGAAGTGGTGGAGGTCTGGGCGAGTTGCTGTGGGGAGCGCAGGGCTGTTGACCAGGGTAGGGGTAGCCAGGTGGAAAGCATGGCCAGCTGTAGAAAAATGTTTATTGAAATTCTCAATTATAGGGGATGTATCGGTAGTGACAGTGTTTCCTAGCCTCAGTGCAGTGGACAGCTGGGAGGAGGTGCTCTTATTCTCTATAGACTTTACAGTGTCCCAGAACTTTTTGGAGTTTGTACTACAGGATGCAAATTTCCGTTTGAAAAAGCTAGCCTTAGCTTTCCTAACTGCCTGTGTATATTTGTTCCTAACTTCACTGAAAAGTTGCATATCAAGGGGGCTATTCGATGCTAATGCAGAACGCCACAGGATGTTTTTGTGCTGGTCAAGGGCAGACAGGTCTGGAGTGAACCAAGGGCTATATCTATTCCTGGTTCAATTTTTTTTTGAACGGAGCATGCTAATTTAGGATGGTGGGGACTTTTAATGAATAACCAGGCATCCTCTATTGACGGGATGAGTTCAATGTCATTCTAGGTCGATTAGAAAGGCCTATTCGCTGAAGTGTTTTAGGGAGCGTTTGACAGTGATGAGGGGTGGTCCGCAGACCCATTACGGATGCAGGCAATGAGGCAGTGATCGCTGAGATCTTGGTTGAAAACAGCAGAGGCATATTTGGAGGGTGAGTTAGTTAGAATGATATCTATGAGGGTGCCCGTGTTTACTGATTTGGGGTTGTACCTGGTAGGTTCATTGATAATTTGTGTGAGATTGAGGGCATCAGGCTTAGATTATAGGATGGCCGGGGTGTTAAGCATGTCCCAGTTTAGGTCACCTAGCAGCACGAGCTCAGAAGATAGATGGGGGGCCAATCAATTCACATATGGTGTCCAGGGCACAGCTGGGGGCAGAGGGTGGTCTATAGCAAGCGGCAACGCTGAGAGACTTGTTTCTGGAAAGGTGAATTTTTAGAAGTAGAACCTCAAATTGTTTTGGTATAGACCTGGATAGTAAGACAGAGCTCTGCAGGCTATCTCTGCAATAGATTGCAACGCCGCCCCCTTTGGCAGTTCTATCTTGGCGGAAAATGTTATAGTTAGGGATGGACATTTCAGGGGTTTTGTTGGTTTTCCTAAGCCAGGATTCAGACACGGCTAAGACATCCGGGTTGGCAGAATGTGCTAAAGTAGTGAATAAAGCAAACTTTGGGAGTACCAAGGCTTTTATGGTTACAGAAGTCAACAAATGAGAGCACCTGTGGAGTATGTGCAGCGTTATACCCAAGACGACTCAAGGTTGTAATCGCTGACAAAGGTGTTTCAACAAAGTACTAAGTAAAGGGCTTGAATACTTGTGTAAATGTGATATTTCAGTTTTGTATGTTTAATAAATGTGCAAACATTTCTAAAAACCTGTTTTTGCTTAATCATTATGGGATATTGTGTGTCGATTGATGAGGGGGAAATTATGTAATCTATTTTAGAATAAGGCTGTAACGTTACAAAATGTTGAAAAAGTCAAGGGGTCTGAATACTTTCCGATGCATATTAATAAGGGGTATTTTCAGCCCTTTCGTGGGTAGGTTATCAGAGATAGACATACTATGGAAAAGAACAAACAAAGTAAGAGAAAAAAATATACTTTCAGCAGTTGGGACTTTCATGGCTGGGATAAGTTCTTTCCTTTTCTGGCGCACAGCTTCAGGATAGTCCTTGTTGAGGAAGATATACATTCCTCTCAAGTTATTGGCTCTTTCCAGAACAGCTACCTTGTCCTTGAACCTCAGGAACTTGACCACTATCGGCCTGGGCCTGTCACCTGGGCCGGTGATGGGTTTTCCAGTCCTGTGGGCACGCTCCACCTCAATCTTCCTGGGGGCTGTCTTCAATTTCTCAGAGATCATTTCCTTCACTTTGTCCTCAGACTCTGTCCAGGTCTCATGTGGAGATTCTGTAATTCTGTCCACAACCATCTTGTTCCACCTAGATTGTCCGTCAAGATTGTCTGATTTATCCATCATTGTTGTCATGGATACATACACAGAACTGATGTCCTCTCTCAATGACTTACAGATTGCTGTCATCTTGCCGTTCTCCTGTTTCAACTCATCGAGCTGACCCTGGGAGAACTGCAAACTGTTCTTCAGGCCCTGGACCTCTGTGGTCAGGTCATCCAATCTTTTATTAGTTGAATCGCCCAGTATTTGGACAAAACACTTGAAGCTATTTTCTTGTAACAACTCTTTTTGTTTGTTTAAAGGATCCTTCACCTGTGATAGAGAGACACCACTGTCCTCAACGGTACTCCCGCTGGCTTTGGTCTTTGTCATGGTACTGTAGCTAGCAACGTACATTACGCTGTTACTCCTCGCAGTTCCAGACAGGGCAGGTCACAGTGAAGATTGAAAACAACAAACAGCATGGATCCAGACAGCCACAAATCCGGGACAATCAGCTGTCCCAGCCACAATGGCTAACCACATCGTGGGCTGTGTTCAAGTCCTCAAGAAACCCCGCTAGCTTGATAGGCAGCTAGCTAGCAGCTAGGCTACACCAAATAGCTTCTCATACCCGGCCTTGGTCTGCAGGATTACTGACACTGGACACAGACTGGCAGGCATAGCAACTGATGCCAACTGCGTGGCAGGATCCAAACTAAAAAGTTAGCTAGCTACTAAGAAACTTTCCAATACACTTTCAAAACAACAACCTTTCCAAAACAACAAACCCCCTTGTTCCGTGTGAAATCAGGAATTAAAAAAAATATATTTTAGGACTGATCTGAGTTCACATCATATAAGGAAGACAAATGTTGACCTCAGCTGCCTTGAGCTACATTGACAAATACCAGCCAAATAGCCCAAGTAGAAATATGACATAACTAAATGTTGATATCTTTATTTTCCTCAGCAGGAGCTGTTTCTGAAAACCCAGAATGAAATCCTTGGAATTTCCTTTGAATTCCCACAGGGATGTCTGCTGCAGCTATACATTACAACCCCCTACACACACACACACACACACACACACACACACACACACACACACACACACACACACACACACACACACACACACACACACACACACACACACACACACACACATTCACATACACAAACACACACACATTCATCCAGTGTCTGGGTAGGCAGCTGTCATGCGGTTTGGCAATACTCTATTAGCATATGAAAACATAAACATAGCAGATCAATGCAAGATTTCGTTAACTAGGATACAATAGTTTAAGAGGTTACAGGCATTCCTACTGTATAGAAATACTGGCAGTGGAGGAGGAAGAGATGGTGTGGAAAGGCGGTTGAGGGAAATTATATAGGAAAAAAAAAGAGAGAGGAGGGAAAGAGCAGAGGGAGAGCAGCTCATTCTAATCAAGTTGGAAGTTTTCTTAATTACACATATGGCTCTGAACTGTGTACGCACAAGTGTAAAGCTAGTGTGTGTGTGTGTGTGTGTGTGTGTGTGTGTGTGTGTGTGTGTGTGTGTGTGTGTGTGTGTGTGTGTGTGTGTGTGTGTGTGTGTGTGTGTGTGTGACAGAGAGGGTTACAGAGGGAGTGTTTCAGTTTCAACAGTGAGAAGCGTTAGAAAGTGTGGAGTAGAGAGGATATGACAGAAATAAACAGAGAGAGGGGAGAGAGCAGTGGTGGAAAAAGTTCCCAATTATCATACTTGAGTGAAAGTAAAGATACCTTCATGGAAAATTACTCACGTCAAAGTGAAAGTCCCCCAGTAAAATACTACTACTACTAGTAAAAGTCTAAAAGAATTTGGTTTTAAATATACTTAAGTATCAAACGTAAATGTAATTGCAAAAATATACTTAGGTATCAAAAGTAAAAGTATAAATCATTTCAAATAGCTTATTTTAAGCAAACCAGACGGCTCCATTTTCTTGTTTTTTTTATGTGTGGATAGCCAGGGTCACACTACAACATGCAGACATCATTTACAAGCAAAGCATTTATGTTTAGTGACTCTGCCAGATCAGAGGCAGTAGGGATGACCAGGGATGTTCTCTTGATAAGTACGTGAATTGGACCATTTTCCTGTTCTGTCAAAAATATAAATAGTAAAGTACAGATACCCAAAAAAACTACTTAAGTAGTACTTAAAATGTTTGCCTAAAATTACATACCATAATCTAACTTCCTGTTGCTCAGGACCTGAAGCAAGGATTTGCATATTCCTGATACCATTTGAAAGGAAATTTGTAAGATGGCGCCGGAGAAGAAGGCAGACGTTTTACGTGTCCCCATCCGATTCAGTTTTTTTGTTTGTTTATTTGTGTCGTTTGTAACTTATTTTTTAAACGTATTTGAACATAATGTTGAAGCTACCGTCTCTTATGACCGAAAATAACTTCTAGACATCAGGACTGCGATTACTCACCACGGACTGGCATAATACTTTTTGCCTTTCATGACTCTGACGAGCCCGACGTGAAGGATATAGAGCTTCCTCGGGAACAGGCTCCGATCCCTGTGATCTGCATGAAAAGAAGGCGGAGAAAGATTAAACTACCAACGGGACATTTAAAAACTGTAACATCTTATACTTCACAGAGTCGTGGCTGAACAACGACACTATCAACATACAACTGGCTGGTTATACACTGTACCGGCAGGATAGAACAGCGGCGTCTGGTAAGACAAGGGGCTTACCAGACGCCTGCTCGCCTGAGGTAGAGTATCTCATGATAAGCTGTAGACTGCACTACCTACAGAGAGAGTTTTTATCTGTATTCTTTGTAGATGTTTACATACCACCACAGTCAGAGGCTGGCACTAAGACAGCATTGAATGAGCTGTATTCCGCCATAAGCAGGGAAACTTAAATCCGTTTTACCAAATTTCTATCAGCATGTTAAATGTGCAACCAGAGGAAAAATAACTCTGGGCCACCTATACTCCACACACAGAGACGCATACAAAGCTCTCCCTCGCCCTCCATTTGGCAAATCTGAATCCTCCTTATTCCTGCTTACAAGCAAAAATTTAAGCAGGAAGACTCGTTCAATAAAAAAGTGGTCAGATGACGCAGATGCTAAGCTACAGGACTGTTTTGCTAGCACAGACTGGAATATGTTCCGGGATTCCTCCGATAGCATTGAGGAGTACACCACATCAGTCATTGGCTTCATCAATAAGTGCATCAATGACGTCATCTCCACAGTGAACGTACGTACATACCGCAACCAGAAGCCAGGGATTTCAGGAAGTATCCGCACTGAGCAAAGGCTAGAGCTGCCGCTTTGAAGGAGCGGGACTCTAACCCGAGAGCTTATAAAAAATCCCACTATGCCCTTCGATGAACCATCAAACAAGCAAAGCGTTAATACAGGACTAAGATCGAATTGTACTACACCGGCTCTGACGCTCGTAGGATGTGGCAGGGCTTACAAACCATTACACACTACAGACGTGTACTGCGAGCATGCGCTGCCCAACTGGCAAGTGTCTTCACTGACATTTTCAACCTCTCCCTGTCCGAGTCTGTAATACCAACATGTTTCAAGCAGACCACCATAGTTCCTGTGCCCAAGAACACTAAGGTAAACTGCCTAAATGACTAGAGACCCGTAGCACTCACGTCTGTTGCCATGAAGTGCTTTGAAAGGCTGGTCATTGCTCACATCAACACCATCATCCCAGAAACCCTAGACCCACTACAAGTTGCATACCGCCCCAACAGATCCACAGATGATGCAATCTCTATTGCACTCCAAACTGGCCTTTCCCACCTGGACAAATGGAACACCTATGTGAGAATGCTATTCATTGACTACAGCTCAGCATTCAACACCATAGTGCCCTCAAAGCTCATCAATAAGCTAAGGATCCTGGGACTAAACACATCCCTCTGCAACTGGATCCTGAACTTCCTGACGGGCCACCGCCAGGTGGTAAGGATAGGTAACAACACATCAGCCACGCTGATCCTCAACACAAGAGCCCCTCAGGGGTGCGTGCTCAGTCCCCTCCTGTAATCCCTCTTCACTCATGACTGCACGGCCAGGCACGACTCCAACACCATCATTCAATTTGCAGATGACACAACAGTGGTAGGCCTGATCAACCACAACGACAAGACAGCCTATAGGGAGGAGGTCAGAGATCTGGCCGTGTGGTGCTAGGACAACAACCTCTCTCTCAATGTGATCAAGACAAAGGAGATAATTGTGGACTACAGGAAAAAGAGGACTGAGTACGCCCCCATTCTCATCTACAGGGCTGCAGTGGAGCAGGTTGAGAGCTTCAAGTTCCTTGGTGTCCACATCACCAACAAACTACCATGGTCCAAGCACACCAAGACAGTCGTGAAGCGGGCACGACAAAACCTATTCCAACTCAGAAGACTGAAAAGGATTTGGTATGGGTCCTCAGATCCTCAAAAGGTTCGACAGCTGCACCATCAAGAGCATCCTGACTGGTTGCATCACTGCCTGGTATGCCAACTGCTCTGCCTCCGACCGCAAGGTACTACAGAGGGTAGTGCGAACGGCCCAGTACATCACTGGGGCCAAGCTTCCTGCCATCCAGGACCTCTATACCAGGCAGTGTCAGAGGAAGGCCCTAAACATTGTCAGAGACTCCAGCCACCCTAGTCATAGACTGTTCTCTCTGCTACCGCATGGCAAGCAGTACCGGAGTGCCAAGTCTAGATCCAAGAGGCTTCTAAACAGCTTCTACCCCCAAGCCATAAGACTCCTGAACATCTAGTCAAATGGCTCCCCAGACATTTTGCAGTGCCCCCCCCCTCTTTACACCACTGCTACTCTCTGTTGTCATCTATGCATAGTTACTTTATTAACTCTAAAGTATTTTACACCACTGGGAGAGAGAGAGACAGAGAGAGAGAGGATATGACAGAAAGAAACAGAGAGAGAGAGAGAGGGGAGAGATAGAGAGAGAGAGGGCAGAGATAGAGAGAGAGGGGAGAGATAGAGAGAGAGAGGATATGACAGAAAGAAACAGAGAGACAGAGAGAGAGGGGAGAGATAGAGAGAGAGGGGAGATAGAGAGAGAGAGAGAGGATATGACAGAAAGAAACAGAGAGAGAGAGAGAGAGAGGGGAGAGATAGAGAGAGAGGGGAGAGATAGAGAGAGAGGGGAGAGATAGAGAGAGATAGAGAGAGAGGGGAGAGATAGAGAGAGGGGAGAGAGAGAGAGGATATGACAGAAAGAAACAGAGAGAGAGAGAGAGGGGAGAGACAGAGAGAGAGAGGATATGACAGAAAGAAACAGAGAGAGAGAGAGAGGGGAGAGACAGAGAGAGAGAGGATATGACAGAAAGAAACAGAGAGAGAGAGAGGGGAGAGATAGAGAGAGAGAGGGGAGAGATAGAGAGAGAGGGGAGAGATAGAGAGAGGGGAGAAACAGAGAGAGAGAGGATATGACAGAAAGAAACAGAGAGAGAGAGAGAGGGGAGAGATAGAGAGAGAGAGGGGAGAGATAGAGAGAGAGAGGATATGACAGAAAGAAACAGAGAGAGAGAGAGAGAGGGGAGAGATAGAGAGAGAGGGGAGAGATAGAGAGAGAGAGGGGAGAGATAGAGAGAGATAGAGAGAGAGGGGAGAGATAGAGAGAGGGGAGAGAGAGAGAGAGGGGAGAGATAGAGAGAGAGAGGGGAGAGATAGAGAGAGAGAGGGGAGAGATAGAGAGAGAAAGGGGAGAGATAGAGAGAGAGAGAGGGGAGAGATAGAGAGAGAAAGGGGAGAGATAGAGAGAGAGGGGAGAGAGAGAGAGAGAGAGGGGAGAGATAGCGACAGAGAGAGAGAGGGGAGAGATAGAGAGAGAGATAGAATGGAGAGACAGAGAAAAACTGAGAGAGACAGGGGAGAGAGAAAGAAACATAGAGAGAGAGGGTGTAGAGAAAGAGAGACAGAGGAGAGCGAGAGAGAGAGAGAGAGGGGAGAGAGAGAGAGAGAGAGATGAGACCCGAGCTGTGTGTGTGTGTGTTTGTTGAGGGCCCCGTGCTGCAAATTGCATCTGTTCCTAATTACAGAGTGCTAATGAAGGCCTGTGTTCCTGGTGTGCCCACTGAGAGACAGCCTGGCCCCAGCCTCTGTGTCATACCATAGAAGAGAGAGATAGGAGAGGAGGGGGAGGGAAAGAAAGAGAGGGGGGAGAGAGGGGGGGAGTGGAGACAAGCAGGGGGAGAGAGAAAGAGGGGGGACGGAGAGAGAGGGGGGAGAGAATACAACCCATATGTATGTTTATTTGTTTTCCCTTTTGTACTTTCACTATTTTGTTCGTTACAACACTGTATATATACATAATGTGACATTTGAAATGTCTTTATTCTTTTGGAACTTCTGTGAGTGTAATGTTTACTGTTAATTGTTATTGTTTATTTCACTTTTGTTTATTATCTACTTCACTTGCTTTGGCAATGTTAACATGTGTTTCCCATGCCAATAAAGCCCTTGAATTGAATTGAGAGAGAGGGGGGAGAGAGGGAGGGGGCAGGGAGAGATAGAGGGGGCAGGGAGAGAGAGAGGGGGGAGAGAGAGGGAGACAAGGGTTTGCTAGTTAGCCGTTCACTAACAGGAAGATTGGTGAGTGATAGTTTGATTTGGTTAGATTGGTTTGGTTAGCATGGTTTGGTTAGCTTGGTTTGGTTAGCTTGGTTTGGTTAGCATGGTTTGGTTAGCTTGGTTTGGGGTTGCAAGAATGTTGATTGTACACCACATACATGTAGTCAATTAAACACAACACACACTAGCTTACCCTCACTTTAGATGTGACCTGTATCAAACAAGTTCTCATTTGCACTGTATGCCAGAGGTCTTAGGGCCTTGGCCCAGTGTGTGTGTGTGCGTGTGTGTGACCCTAATGAAAGCAGCAGGCATAATTAGCAGGGATTTCTCAGCTAACGAGTTTTCTCCCCGCAGCCAGGGGAGTGGTGCTAGTGGGGTGGCCCGTGTACGACATTCCCACACCCTACTGAGAGGGCAGGTGGCCTCCACACTCACCCCATCCACCCTCCATCCTTCCATCCTCCCTCCCTTCCTCCCCCCTCCATCCTCCCCTCCTCCCTCCCTCACTCCCTCCTTCCATCCTCCCTTCCTCCCCCCTCCCCCCTCCCCCCTCCCCCCTCCCCCCTCCCCTCCTCCCTCCCTCACTCCCTCCTTCCATCCTCCCTCCTTCCCCATCCTTCCTCCCTCCCTCCCCCCTCTTCTCATCTTCCCTCCCTCCTTCCATCCTGATCTCCCTCCTTCCCCCTCTTCCCTCTCCTCCTCCTTCCCTCCAGCCCAACATTTGTGAAAGGCTTTCAAAACCATTCCTTCCTTTGTCTCAGTTCCCTGATGTATGCTACAAGTTTGCAAAACATTTGTTAGCAGCAAGTCACAAGAAATTAGATGTTGCTTAGTCCTTTCAAGTGTCTGGCAGGTCAGTGTTCATGAAAGAGAGGAGACAAGGAAAGGAAGCTATTTAGAGAAGCTTTTGCATTGATCTGTGGACTTGAAAACCATCAAACTACCTTCAATATATCATCTACCCTTAATATACCCTCGTCATGTTTTTATTTACTGTAGTGTGTAATGGTTGTAAGATACTCAGCTAGATAGTGCCAAGACACCCCCCCTTCGGTCTCCAAGGTTACACATATTCCGACCACTGTCATTCGCCAGCCATTTCCCAGGACCCTCCGAGTACCAAACCGTCGAGGAGACACATGCTCTGTGTAATGATGACAGTGTGTGTGACATACTGTGTCTCTCCCCCCACCCCCATTTGACAAAAGGATCAGCCTGTATCTTATCCCCCCCTCCCCTCCAATTACTTGGGGTAACTTGTGTAAACAGACCCCCCCCCCTCCCTCACTTCATACCCCTCCCGGGCTCAGCTGTCATGCTCCTTTGATCAGGACCCCCGGCTCATTAATGCCCTTATCTTTAGCCTTAATTAGCGCCCAGGGTCACTATGGCCTCTAGAAACAGACGCGGGACCTGCTGCGCGGCGCTGTCGTCCCTCCATTAGACTGTTAGACTCTGATCCCAGCCGATGGGGTCATTGACCCCGGGGTTAGCGTGGTGGTGTGGGCTGTGGGTGGGTGTCATGTTGACAATAATGATGATGATGCGGTGGCCAACTGAGAAGCGATTGGCTGAGAAGTGCAAAACTCCAAACTTCAAGTCAGGGTAGGTCATTGGTCATAATTCAAAAACTCTGCTTTGGCTGTAAAAGGTCTTGCTTTAACTGATCCCATTACTTCTGTGATTGCTTCTGGGAAGGATGAATGGATGATGGATGGATAAAAATGGTTGTATGGGAGGGAAACTAGAGGAATAACACTGTCAGACCCCAGCATGGCTCTCATAGACCACTAAAATCAAATCAAATTTGATTGGTCACATACACGTGATTAGCAGATGTTATTGCAGGTGTAGCGAAATGCTTGTGCTTCTAGCTCCGACAACATCTGACAAGTAATATCTAACAAATTACACAACATATACCCAATGCACACAAATCTAAGTAGGAATGAATTAAGACTATATACATCTAGACAAGCGATGTCAGAGCGGAACGGACTAAGATACAGTAGAATAGTATAGAAAACAGTATATACATATGAGATGAGTAATGCCAGATATGTAAACATTATTAAAGTGACTGGTGTTCCATTCCTTAAAGTGGCCAGTGATTCCTAGTCTATGCCTATAGGCAGCAGTCTCTAATGTGATAGTGATGGTTGTTTAACTATCTGAAGGCCTTGAGATAGAAGCTGTTTTTCAGTCTCTCAGTCCTAGTTTTGTTGCACCAGTACTGACCTCGCCTTCCGGATGATAGCGGGGTGAACAGGCAGTGGCTCGGGTGGTTGATGTGCTTGATTATCTTTTTGCCTTTCCTGTGACATCGGGTGCTGTAGGTGTCCTGGAGGGTGGGTAGTTTGCCCCTGGTAATGCGTTCGGCAGACCACACCACCCACTGGAGCGCCTTGCGGTTGCGGGCGGTGCAGTTGCCGTACCAGGCAGTGATAGCCTGACAGGATGCTTTCAATTGCGCATATGTAAAGATTTGTGAGGCTTTTTGGTGACAAGCCAAATTTCTTTAGCCTCCTGAGGTTGAAGAGGCTCTGTTGTGCCTTCTTCACCACGCTGTCTGTGTGGGTGGTCCATTTCAGTTTGTCAGTGATGTGTATGCCAAGGAACTTGAAGCTTTCCACCTTCTCCACTGCGGTCCTGTCGATACAGATAGAGGGGTGCACCTTCTGCTGTTTTCTGAAGTCTCTATTACTGTTGTGTCATCTGCAAACTTGATGATTGAGTTGGAGGTGTGCTTGGCCACGCAGTCTTGGGTGAACAGGGAGTACAGAAGGGGGCTGAGCACGCACCCTTGTGGGGCCCCAGGGTTGAGGATCAGCGGAGTGGAGGTGATGTTTCCTACCTTCACCACCTGGGGGCGGCCCATCAGGAAGTCCAGGACACAGTTGCACAGGGCGGGGTTCAGACCCAGGGCCTCAAGCTTAATGATGAGCTTGGAGATACTATGGTGTTGAATGCTGAGCCATAGTCTATAAAAAGCATTCTTACGTGGATATTCCTCTTGTCCAGATGGGATAGGGCAGTGTGCAGAGTGATGGCGATTGCATCATCTGTGGATCTATTGGGGCGGTAAGCAAATTGAAGTGGGTCTAGGGTGGCAGGTAAAGTAGAGGTGATATGATATGATCCTTGACTCGTCTCTCAAAGCACTTCATGATGACAGAGGTGAGTGCTAAGTCATTACGTTTTGCCTTCTTGGGTACAGGAACAATAGTGGCCCTCTTGAAGCATGTGGGGACAGCAGACTGGGATAGGGAGAGATTGAATATGCCTGTAAAGACACTAGCCAGCTGGTCTGCGGATGCTCTGAGGACGCAGCTAGGGATGCCGTCTGGGCCGGCAGCCTTGCAAGGGTTAACACGTTTAAATGTTTTACTCACATCCGCCATGGAGAAGGAGAGCCCACAGTCCTTGGTAGCGGGCCGCGTCCGTGGCACTGTGTTATCCTCAAAGCGTGCGAAGAATGTGTTTAGCCTGTCTGGAAGCAAGACATCGGTCTCGGCGACATGGCTAGTTTTCCTTTTGTGGTCCGTGATTGTCTGTAGTCCCTGCCACATACGTCTTGTGTCTGAGCCGTTGAATTGTGACTCCACTTATCTCTATACTGAAGTTTAGCTTGTTTGATTGCCTTGCAGAGTGAATAACTACACTGTTTATATTCTGCCATATTACCAGTCGCCTTGCCATGGTTAAATGCGGTGGTTCACGCTTTCAGTTTCGTGCGTATGCCACCATCTATCCACGGTTTCTGGTTAGGGTAGGTTTTAATAGTCACAGTGGGTACTACATCTCCTATACACTTCCTTATGAACTCAGTCACCGTATCCTTGTATGCGTCTAGATTATTTTTGCAAGCTACCTGAAACATATCCCAGTACACGTGATCAAAACAATCCTGAAGTGTGGATTCCAATTGGTCAGACCAGCGTTGAATAGTACGAAGCATGGGCACTTCCTGTTTGAGTTTCTGTCTACAGGATGGGAGGAGCAAGATGGAGTCGTGGTCAGATTTGCCGAAAGGAGGGCGGGGGAGGTATTCCGGAAGCAATGACTATCAATGGTCAATGGTCGAAAGTCTTAGTAGTGCGAGTAGGACAGTCGATATGTTGATAGAACTTCGGCAAGCTAGTCCTCAGATTTGCTTTGTTAAAATCCCCATCTACAATAAATGCAGCCTCAGGATATGTGGTTTCCAGTTTGCATAGAGTCCAGTGAAGTTCTTTGAGGGCCGTTGACGTTTTGGCTTGAGGTGGGATGTAAACGGCCGTGGCGATGACGGAGGAGAATTCTCTTGGGAGATAATATGGTTGGCATTTAATTGTGAGGTATTCTAGGTCGGGTGAACAAAATGACTTGAGTTCCTGTATGTTCCCTAGAATTACACCATGAATTGTTAATCATGAAACACACCCCTCTGCCCTTCTGCTTCCCGGAGAGATATTTATTCCTGTCTGCGTGATGTACTGAGAATCCTGCTGGCTTTACCGACTCCAACAGAGTATCCCGAGAGAGCCATGTTTCCGTGAAACAAAGTATGTTACAGGCCCCGATGTCTCTCTGGAAAGAAATCCTTGCTCTAAGCTCATCAACTTTGTTATCCAAAGACGGAACATTAGTGAGTAATATACTCAGAAGCGGTGGGTGGTGTGTGCGCCTCCTAAGTCGAACCAGCAGGCCGCCTCGAGTGCCTCTCCTCCGCCTGCAATGTTTTAAATCGGCCTCTGGAATAAGATCAATTGCTCTGGGGAGAGTGAACAAACGATCTGCTCCAGGGAAGTCGTATTCCTGGTCGTAATGCTGCTAGTTCTGGTGAGTTACCGCCACTCTAATATCCAATAGTTCTACCCGGTTGTATGTAATGACACAAAACATTTCCTGAGCTAATAATGTAAAAAATAGTACATAAAAAAAAAAAAAAAATACTGCAAAGTTTTCTTAGAGCTAGTCGCTATGTTACCATCTCCGTCGGCAACTGGCTCTGCTGTAACTTCAGGGTCAATTCAATTCAAGCATAGATTAGGTCCTGAGAAATGCCCCAGAGTATTGCCTTGGAAGACAGAAGCTGAGAAAGGCCCCAGAGTATTGCCTTGGAAGACAGAAGCTGAGAAAGGCCCCAGAGTATTGCCTTGGAAGACAGAAGCATTGGAAGACCCACAGTTAGGGTCTACGGTGGAAATATATTCAGTTTTCTCATTCATTAGTGATCGTGAAATAAAATAAACCAGGAAAGAAATGTTTGTTGTTACAATGTACCTAACTTATTGCTATGAGTAGTTCACAAGAAAAAACATAGTGGTATGGACCAGCCCGACACAAAGGAAAGAGAAATGTAGAGATCCATACTCACTTTCTCTCCACCCCTTTCATTTTGTAACGTCACCAGTATCCAGAGACCTGAGTGAAGAACCAATTAATTTAATATGCAAATCACTCCCTTGTCAGTCCGTGCGATTTCTGTTAATTCGTTTCCAGGATCCCCAGATTGAGATGGAAAGGAAGGATAGGGGGCAGAAGGTTGGTTCCCTGGGGGCAGATTGGATAGAAGTGGAGGTGGTGGATCCTGTGAATGGAAAGGGGCCCAATGAGAGTATCAGAAACAACACATGTCAGGTCTAATTGGTACAGGTGTGTCCCAATAGTCTATAGTGGCATCCTCTCCTTGTCTTTTCTCCTTCGTGTGTACCTCATTTGAGGTCACAGGAAAGGGAGAGCCATTTGCTGGATGCATACCATGTTTTCCATACCCAAGCATGTTTCTATGTTTTCCATACCCAAGCAGATGAAGGAATGGAGACAAGGAGAGGAAGCCATTTTAGACTATTGATATGCACCCCTAGAAAAAAATGTGATAGCATTAGCTAGTGAAGTAGAAAACTCTTCACTCTCCTAGAAAAAAGTAGGAGAGTCCAACGGGAGGGCAGACTGATTCTCACCAGACACACCGACAGACACATCCGTACCCCCAAACCATTTATCATACTCTCCAGTGAGTGTGCAGTGTTGCATCCTAGCATTTTTTAGGATACATTAGTAACTGCCAAAGCCCTCTGACAGTGTGTCAATAATGATTCATTTCATTAACAGCAAATGTGTTGGAATGGAAAGGTGTATGTGTGTATGCAAGAGAGAGAGAATGAGGGTGTGTGTGTGTGGAGTTATTTGAGAAGAGTGCACTGTGTGGGAGGTGGGGTGTAAAAATCAAGCGGGGACCCTCAATGTTGCTAATTCATTTACAGATTTAATTAGATGGATGGAGCCCTTGCCGTTATTAAAACAGGGGGGAGAGAATGTTGCCAGCACTACAGCACTTTTTAATTACGACTCCACAGCCCCGCGTGCTGACGTCTGGGGAACCAGTTAATTAAAATGCTCATTATTTTACTTTTAATTAGTTCCCCCCTCTTTTGTTTCCTCCCGCCATATGGCCATGTTCCGTGGTCAAATCAACTTAATTGAGCTAATTAAGTTGATCAGTTTAATTATTCAAAGCGCTCTGATTGGATGGAATTGTTACCCCATACCCCCCTCGCTCCAAACCCCTCCCCTCCCCACCACTCCCTCCCCCTACCCATAAAGTTGACGGTGGAATATTGGTTTCTGTTGCTTACTGATAGTTTGGCGCATCTTATCGCCGCAGTGCATTCACGTATGGAAATAGAAACGTAATAAGTTCAGTCATATCTATTGAGCGCAAACAAAGCCCCTCCAGCCGAGAGGGCCCATTAAAATATGAGAGTTTTGGCCCACCGTCAACAAATCGAAAGGCAGCAGCCCCATAAGTTTTGTCCTTACCGCTGACCCTAAACAGTGCTGACATATGATACTCTTTATTGATCCTTCGCCAATGTTATTAGCTTAGCGCTACGCTGTCTTGCTGCCTGATGACTGAGGGCCCACTAGGCTAGCTGCATTCATTAAGCTGCTTTACAGGGTCAGTCTCTCCTCTGGCTAGGCTAATGACTTACGTTAATGAGAGCTGATTCATCCCAGTCTGTTGCCAACAACACCTCACAACTTTCCTCTTTCACCACCTCGTTTGTTTTTCCGTCTACAATAAAAAACATAATGTCTATTTTTTAAATCCACCCTTTCTGAGCCCGGGACATGCAACCACTTCCTCACAGGCCTGGACCGTGACCTTTGGCGCAGTAACTTCAGCAGCACCTACCATGGTAAGACTCCTCAACCCGGGCAACCCGAGTTCAGATAGACAGCCCTTACCACTCTCTATCTAGGTTCCTCGCTTCCTCTTTTTCCATTTTCCTTCCAATGTTTTTTTCTTTCTTCTCTCTAGCCATCATTTCCCATCTTCCCTTGTCTCTCGCTCTCTCTACTCATCTTTCCTAATCTTTCTCTCTTCTCCTCCTCCCTCTCTCTCTGTGGCAGTCTTTGGCACGACCATTCATTTCCACTGTTGCGGCCTTGCGGGAGCCAAACAGCTGTGGGAAAGGGAATGAAAAGCCCAGCTGGTATACTACACTAGTAACACTGGTGTGAGGTGGGAGGTCTACACAGACTAGCCTCCATTTACCACGAATGAGTAGGGGGTTTTGAAACAGGGTGACACAGGGAGTTACTACTACTGAACTTGTCCAATAAGAACAAAGATGGTTTTCCATTGTTAAAATGTTTTGCTGAAGATAACCCATGCTTCGCCTCACATGGACCCAAACAGACAGAGTAAACGCTATGACTCCAGCATCTTGCAAGGGGTTATGTCATTAAGCAGGATGAATGATTGAACCGGCTAGCTTTCATACACTGAACAAAAATATAAATGCAACATGTAAAGTGTTGGTCCCAGGGCGGCAGGTAGCCTAAGAGCGTTGGGCCTTTAACCAAAAGGTTGATGGTTTGAATCCCTGAATCCCTAGGTAAAAAATCTGTCGGTGTGCCCTTGAGCAAGGCACTTAACCCTAATTGCTCCTGTAAGGCATTCTGTACAATAGCATCTGCTAAATGGCTAAAATGTAAATGTTTCATGAGATGAAATCAAAGATCCCAGAAATGTTCCATATGCACAAAAAGCTAAGTTCTCTCAAATGTTGTGCACAAATTTGTTTACATCCCTGTTAGTGAGCATTTCTCATTTGCCAAGATAATCCATCCACCTGACAAGTGTGGCATATCAAGAAGCTGATTAAACAGCATGATCATTACCTTGTGCTGGGGACAATAAAAGGCCACTCTAAAATGTGCAGTTTTGTCAGACTATACAATGCCACAGATGTCTCAAGTTTTGAGGGAGCTTGTAATTGGCATGCTGACTGGAGGAATGTCCACCAGAGCTGTTGCCAGAGAATTTAATGTTAAAACTGTCAGAAACCTTCTCAGGGAAGCTCATCTGTGTGCTCGATGTCCTCATCAGGGTCTTGACTTGACTGCTGTTCGGTGTCGTAACCGACTTCAGTGGGCAAATGATCACCTTCAATGGCCACTGGCTCACTGGAGAAGTGTGCTCTTCACAGATGAATCACGGTTTCAACTGTACTGAGCAGATGGCAGACAGCATGTATGGTGTTGTGTGGGCGATCGGTTTGCTGATGTCAACATTGTGAATGATCAACTGCATTTTATCGATGGCAATTTGAATGCACAGAGATACCGTGATGATCCTGAGGCCCATTGTCGTGACGTTCATCCGCCACCATCACCTCATGTTTCAGCATGATAATGCACCACCCCACGTTGCAAGGATCTGTACACAAATCCCTGAAGCTGAAAATGTCTCAGTTATTCCATGGCCTGCATACTCACCAGACCTCAATGTCACCCATTGAGCATGTTTGGGATTCTCTGGGTTGAAGATTCACACAGTCATTGAAGAGGAGTGGGACAACATTCCACAGGCCACAATCAACAGCCTGATTAATTATATGCGAAGGAGATGAGTCGCACTGCCTGAGGCAAATGGTGGTCACACCAGATACGGACTGTTTTTCTTATCCACGACCCTACCTTTTTTTAAAGGTATCTATGACCAATAGATGCATATCTGTATTCTCAGTCATGTGAAATCCGTAGATTAGGTCCTAATGAGTTTATTTAAAATGACTGATTTACTTATATGAACTGTATCTCAGTAAAATCTAAGAAATTGTTGCATGTTGTGTTTATATTTTTGTTCAGTGTAAATATTCTGAAATAACTTTGTAAAGTGAGACTTGAGATAGGCATGGTGTAACGGACTCCATACCCCGCATATAAACAGTGTAGTTATTCCCTCCGCAAGACAATCAAACAAGCAAAATGTCGGTATAGGGACAAAGTCGCTATTCAACGGCTCAGACACGAGCCGTATGTGGCAGGGTCTACAGACAATCACGGACTACAAAAAGAAAACCAGCCTTGCTTCCAGACAAACTAAATACCTTCTTTTTCCGCTCTGAGGATAATACAGTGCCACCGACGTGGCCCGCTACCAAGGACTGTGGGCCCCCCCTCCCCTTCTCCGGGGCCGAGCTGAGTAAGACATTTAAACGTGTTAACCCTCGCAAGGCTGCTGGCCCAGACAGCATCCCTAGCTGTGTCCTCAGAGCATGCGCAGACCAGCTGACTGGTTTACGGACATATTCAATCAATCCCTATCCCAGTCTGCTGTCCCCACATGCTTCAAGAAGACTACTATTGTTCCTGTTCCCAAGAAGGCAAAGATAACTGAACTTAATGACTATTGCCCCGTAGCACTCACTTCTGTCATCATGAAGTGCTTTGAGAAACTAGTCAAGGATCATATCACCTCCACTTTACCTGCCACCTTAGACCCACTTCAATTTGCTTACCGCCCCAACAGGTTCATAGATGACGCAATTGCCATCCCTCTGCACACTGCCCTATCCCATCTGGACAAGAGGAGTAACAATGTAAGAATGCTGTTCATTGACTACAACTCAGCCTTCAACACCATAGCACCATCCAAGCTCATCAATAAGCTTGAGGACCTGGGTCTCAACCCCGCCCTGTGCAACTGGGTCCTGGACTTTCTGACGGGCCGCCCCCAGGTGGTGAAGGTAGGAAACAACATCTCCACTTCGCTGATCCTCAACACTGGGGCCCCACAAGGGTGCGTGCTCATCCCCCTCCTGTACTCCCTGTTCACCCATGATTGCGTGGCTACACACTCCTTCAACTCAATCATCAAGTTTGCAGATGACGCAATAGTAGTGGGCTTGATTACCAACAACGACGAGACAGCCTACAGGGAGGAGGTGAGGGCACTCGGTGTGTGGTGTCTGGAAAACAACCTCTCACTCAACGTCAACAAAACAAAGGAGATGATCGTGGACTTCAGGAAACAGCAGAGGGAGCACCCCCCTATCCACATCGACGGGACAGCAGTGGAGAAAGTGGAAGGTTTTAAGTTCCTTGGCGTACACATCACGGACAACTGAGATGGTCCACCGACAGACAGTGTGGTGAAGAAGGCGCAACATCCCCTCATGAGGCTGAATAAATTTGGCTTGTCACTTAAAACCCTCACAAACTTTTACAGATGAACAATTGAAAGCATCCTGTCGTGCTGTATCACCGCCTGGTACGGCAACTGCTCCACCCACAACCGCAAGACTCTCCAGAGGGTGGTGCGGTCTGCACAACACATCACCGGGGGCAAACTACCTGCCCTCAAGGACACCTACAGCACCCGATGTCACAGAAAGGCCAAAAAGATAATCAAGGGCAACAACCCCCCGAGCCACTGCCTGTTCACCCCGCTACCATCCAGAAGTCGAGGTCAGTACAGGTGCATCAAAGCTGGGACTGAGAGACTGAAAAACAGCTTCTATCTCAAGGCCATCAGACTGTTCAACAGCCATCACTAACACAGAGAGGCTGCTGCTTACATACAAACTCGAATCATTGGCCACTTTAATAAATGGATCACTAGTCACTTTAAATAATGCCACTTTAATAATGTTTACATATCTTACATTACTCATCTTATGTATATACTGTATTTTATACCATCTATTGTATCTTGCCTATGCCACTCAGTCATCACTCATCCATATACATGCATTCTTATTACATCTCTTTACATTTGTGTGTATTAGGTAGTTGGTGTAGAATTGTTAGATTACTTGTTAGATATTACTGCACCGTCAGAACTAGAAGCACAAGCACTTCGCTACACTCGCATTAACATCTGGTAAACCATGTGTATGTGAGCAATAAAATTTGATTTGATTTGATGATCATGAGTGGTTCTGCTTTGTGATGCACCCCTTTGCTGGCCTCAAATCAAGCTATTTCTCCAGAAACCTGGAGAATAGTTTGAATTTTTCGCAAGTGATCTGGCCCTTTTGGGATAGGCACATTGCATAATTGACCGGAAGGGATGTTTCATAGGTAGAGATTTCGCGACAGAAAGATCACTGTTTGTTGGCTTGTAAAAATAGTCTCATACTAGACAGTCTATACAAAATCCAATTTACTTGACATCTTCACAGTTCATTATCTGCTATAAGCAAGTTCACACTATCGAGCTAGTTACAGATTTTCACACTTGCACCTCAATAGTTAGCTAGCTATAGTTTTGTCTGTCACTGGCAATAACGTTGCATTATACCTAGAGCTACAGCTACTCCTGGCCTCCAAATTGTATCTGCAGAATGGGAGAAAGCTCTGTGAGTTAGCTAGCATTGTGTCCTTGGTTAACCAAGGCATCTGCTGGCAACAGGATGACAATGTCAGATACATTCATGATTTTACACCATGATATTGTTTAGCTAAGACAATACACGGCATTAGCCTTGACTGTCTGTGTGTTCAGATAGGAAAGGCATTGACTCTGTCAAGGAAATTGCATATGAGCTCTGTCATGTAGACAAAAGATGCCAGGAGCTGATATTTGGTTATTGCTCTACCTCTGAATAGCTTTTGTATAACTCCAAGGACACCATTCCTAATTAACAGGATGTTAAGAATCATACAGTGCCTTGAGAAAGTACTGACACCCCTTGACTTTTTCCACATTTTATTGTGTTACAGCCTGAATTTAAAAATGATTACATTTAGATTTTGTCTTACTGGCCTACACACAATATCCCATCATTTCAAAGTGGAATTATGTTTTTAACATTTTGTACAAATGAATACAAAATGAAAGGCTGAAATGTTTAGAGTCAATAAATATTCAGCCCCTTTGTTATGGCAAGCCTAAATACGTACAAGAGTAAAAATGGCTTAATAAGTCACATAATAAATTGAATGGACTCACTGTGTGCAATAATAGCGTTTAACGTTATTTTTGAATGACTACCTCACCTCTGTACCCCATACATACAATTTTCTGTAAGGTCCCTCAGTCGAGCAATGAATTTCAAACACAAAGACCAGGGAGTTTTCCAATGCCTCGCAAAGAAGGGCACCTATTGGTAGACGGGTAAAAACAAAACAAGCAGACATTGAATATTCCTTTGAGCATGGTGAAATGATGAATTACACTTTGGATGGTGTATCAATACACCCGACGCTGGGCCAATTGTGCGCAGCCCTATGTGACTCCCGATCACGGCCGATTGTGATACAGCCCGTGATCAAACCAGGGTCTGTAGTGACAGCTCTAGCACTGAGATGCAGTGCCTTAGACCCCTGCCCCCACTCAGGAGCTCTAATACTAGCATGTATTGACTCAGGGGTGTGAATACTATGTAAATGATTTATTTCTGGCTTTCATTTTCAATACATTTGCAAACATTTCTAAAAACATGTTTTCCCTCTGTTATAATGGGGGATTGTGTGTAGATGGGTGAGAGAAACATATATGTAATACATGTTGAATTCAGGCTGTAACAACACAATGTGGAATAAGGGGTTTGAACACTTTCTGAAGGCACTGTATGCCCTCATTTCCCAGAGTGCCATGTGAAGGCCTGGAGCATTTAGTGCAAGGCTTACATTGGTCTTAGAAATGTGAATTACATCCGATGGATTCCCTGACAAATTGAAGGGATGTCGTATGTAAACTCAGCAAAAAAAGAAACGTCCTCTCACTGTCAACTGTGTTTATTTTCAGCAAACTTAACGTGCAAATATTTGTATGAACATAACAAGATTCAACAACTGAGGCATAAACTGAACATAAACTGAACATAAACTGAACAGACATGTGACTAACAGAACTGGAATAATGTGTCCCTGAACAAAGGGGGGAGTCAAAATCAAAAGTAACAGTCAGTATCTGGTGTGGCCACCAGCTGAATTAAGTAGTACTGTAGTGCATCTTCTCCTCATGGACTGCATCAGATTTGCCAGTACTTGCTGTGAGAAGTTACCAAGGCACCTGCAAGTTCCTGGACATTTCTGGGGGGAATGGCCCTAGCCCTCACCCTCCAATCCAACAGGTCCCAGACGTGCTCAATGGGATTGAGATCCGGGCTTTTCGCTGGCCATGGCAGAACACTGACATTCCTGTCTTGCAGGAAATCACGCACAGAACGAGCAGTATGGCTGGTGGCATTGTCATGCTGGATTGTGTCAGGATGTCAGGATGAGCCTGCAGGAAGGGTACCACATGGATGTCTTCCCTGTAATGCACAGCGTTGAGATTGCCTGCTCAAGCTCAGTCTGATGATGCTGTGACACACCGCCCCAGACCATGACGGACCCTCCACCTCCAAATCGATCCCACTCCAGAGTACAGACCTCGGTGTAACGCTCATTCCTTCGACAATAAACGAGAATCCGCCCATCACCCCTGTAGAGACAAAATTGCGACTCGTCAATGAAGAGCACTTTTTGCCAGTCCTGTCTGGCCTAGCGACAGTGGGTTTGTGCCCATAGGCGACGTTGTTGCCGGTGATGTCTGGTGAGGACCTGCCTTACAACAGGCCTACAAGCCCTCAGTCCAGCCTCTCTCAGCCTATTGCGGACAGTCTGAGCACTGATGGAGGGATTGTGCGTTCCTGGTGTAACTCGGCAGTTGTTTATGCCATCCTGTACCTGTCACGCAGATGTGATGTTCAAATGTACCGATCCTGTGCACGTGTTGTTACACGTGGTCTGTCACCTCGAGGATGATCAGCTGTCCGTCCTGTCTCCCTGTAGCGCTGTCTTAAGCATCTCACAGTGAGGACATTGCAATTTATTGCCCTGACCACATCTGCAGTCCTCATGCCACCTTGCAACATGCCTAAGGCACATTCATGCAGATGAGCAGAGACCCTGGACATCTTTATTTTGGTATTTTTCAGAGTCAGTAGAAAGGCCTCTTTAGTGTCCTAAGTTTTCATAACTGTGACCTTAATTGCCTACCGTCTGTAAGCTGTTAGTGTCTTAACGACCGTTCCACAGTTGCATGTTCAATAATTGTTTATGGTTCATTGAACAAGCATGTTTAAACCCTTTACAATGAAGATCTGTGAAGTTATTTGGATTTTTACAAATTATCTTTGAAAGACAGGGTCCTGAAGGGATGTTTCTTTTTTTGCTGAGTTTATGTACTGTAGGGATTGTGTTACAAATGCAGCAAAACATCTGCAGATAGGATTTGTTAAGAATGCACTTTGGAAGGTCAGCTTTCTCTGGTATTGGGTCTCGCCTCCTCAAAATGCATTGTCTCCTCCCGGGGACCTTTTCTTAAATGTGTTTTGAAAAGGAGGAGAGAGGAATCGAGGAAAGGCAATTGAGGAAGAGCAAGGTGTTCCATCTGTGTGCTGTGTGGCTGATAGTGAGCCTGCAGGCCTCACACTCTGCTGGTGGCATCACCTCTCTCACCTGGTCCCTGCGGTGAGGGGCAGGTCTATTGGACATCTGTCTTTCTCGCTCTGGCATCAGGTAAAAATATCTTCGCTGTTCCATTGCTTCCCTGTTTTTTTCTTTCTTCACACAACATGAGGTGACGAAACAATGCAATTACACCAATTTGCATGTGTTAATTTGATTAATTAGTGAATTGAGGAAAGAGAAAAAAAAGCGAACTCCACTTCTCTCAAGGAAGGAACATTGCACATTGCAAAACTGTGCACCTGAAAACTTTTCTTGTTCCAGCTCAGCTCAAAAAGAAAAGCTGTGCACCTGAAAACTGTTCTTGTTCCAGCTCAGCTCAAAAAGAAAACTGTTCTTGTTCCAGCTCAGCTCAAAAAGAAAACTGTTCTTGTTCCAGCTCAGCTCAAAAAGAAAACTGTTCTTGTTCCAGCTCAGCTCAAAAAGAAAACTGTTCTTGTTCCAGCTCAGCTCAAAAAGAAAAGCTGTGTGGCAGAGAAGCTATTTGAGAGACCCGTTAATTGGTTTTTGAATATGTTGAGCTAATTAGTTATATGCAGATTAGGCTTGATTGGTTTGAATGCAAAGTGTAACTTGCACCACAGAGGGGGATTGGTAGATTCCCTCCCCCCTTTTACTTATCAAGATATAGAGATAATTGCAATTAGGGTCATTTGCATACGTTAATGAATTTGTCTGATGCTTCTCAAAATCACAGACGTGGGATAAATAATTGATACCATATCAGCACTTCAACACATGGGTTGGGGATGTCAAGCTGCCACCCTGCAGAAGGGTGTGGAGCTACAAATAAAACCTTGCCTTCACTGACTGACTGACAATTGCTACTCATTATCTCTGGCAGATATATTGAGTCAAAGAATTGCAAATCAGCAAAAAGTGTTTATTTATGGAATCCCCTGTGAATAAGATACCGATAATACAATTGCTTCAGTTTCTTGATCATTTTCAGTGTCTTTAAACCTAAACTGAACAGTTAAGAGAAATGTTCTGATAAGTTTTCCATGTATTTTGATGAGATGACTGGCCAAGTATTAGTCAGGCTACTGGATCAAATGGTAATTAGACTAGGTATACAAATGAAACATTGGGTGCCACATTGGTTAGAACAGGTATAGAGACGGATTGTGTGGCTGTTATCAGTATGCAATACTCCTACGTTTTAAAAATGAACTGATTTTTAAAAATCCACACTGATCTAAAATGACTGGATAGGTACCTCCAATTCGATAACAGGTTCTACAATATGTCAGATAGGTGCTTCTGTAGGTGTTCTTATATATATTGGGTATATTGCTTTCCCTTACGTAGTTCTTTCAGATCAGGTTTATTCTGGTTATTATGATTGAACTCCACTTGTGTCTATGGAAGTATGGGAGTCTAATTAGAAACAAACTGAGGAATGCCAAAAATACCTTGACAAAAACGTTTTGTTTTTTAAAGATTTGAAACTCATGCTCAGGTTTGGATTATGTTTGAAGAACCCGAGGAATGTGTTCATCCTTTAAAACCATTCTACATCATTACCAAAGAAATGCTTTGAAATCCGGCCATTAAAACACTCATTGTTATTTTGAGTGTGAACCTAATTGGCTAACCCTAAAAGAGGAACTGCTGAGGCACCGACATACACCACAATGCTTATGGTAGAGTTTTCTCTGGGAACATTCATTTGAAAAGTCACAGCTGGCTACTCCAGTGTTTTTTTTCTGTCTTCTTTGTAGGCATGTTGCATGTTTGGTTTTAATTTCTCTCTGTAGAAAAGTCACGGAATAAGAAATAAAAGAAGATCATAAAAGCTGACTGTGATTTCTAGGCCAAAGGTACCTACCTATAAGATGGAAGTTTAATTAGCTAATTAAATAAACAAGATCTGAGGGGGTGTTTTCATGCCAAGAAACAATTCCGACATGCCCTTCAGTACTATATGTAGAGGCCCTATACCCTAACTTCCAAGTAAAGAACTCAACAAAGAAGTGAAAATGTCAAATTCATACGCAGTGAAGAAAGTAAAGTTATATGGAGTTATAGGTAAGAGAAAAAGGGTTGGCGTATTTCTTTCAGTTTGTTGTTGCATTGTGAGCACTGTAAAGTCAACAGCTGGACTGCTCTACTCAGCACCCACAGGAAAGGGGTCCCTCCCTTTTAATTAGGCCAGCTCACCAGATTAGGCCTCATTAGACTCCGGCACAGGACTTCAGCTAAAGCCTGGGCCTCCAGCGTATCCCACTTTAATTGCTTCTGTAATGGCCCCAGCTCAAGCCTTTGAAATTCCATTCCTGAGGGTAATCGGCCATGTTTGTCTGAGTCCGGGAGCTTTACCTTTCGGTGTGAAAGCGCTATTTGTCACACCTCGCTACACACGCGCACACACAAACGGCAGGTAAATATTATCCAAACACTCATTACAGACACGACACAGGTGACTGGCAATATTATGATTATTATAGTTATTTAGAAAGTACTTTTTTTCTCCATATAGATGTTTTAGGCCACACAAAGACGCAATTCAACCATAGACCACAATACAATAATAGCACTAGAAAAGGTATGTACAGTTATTACTTCTCTCCATCCCAATGCCGCTCTCCTCTTCCCTCAACCCGGGTCGTGTTCATTAGGTACCAAACGGAAAAAACGGCCTGAAACAGCGAGGGACTACATGGCCTCTCCAATAACAAACACTTATTTCTGTTTTCTATCTACAGTGAGCCCTACTCAACACGACCCTGGTTATATGTGGACCAGTTCAACTTTGACCTTGTCCTCTTCCACCACCACATAACAACAATACATTAAGACGTATAGAGCACTGCTGCAAAGTCATGTTGGAATAACAATTCTCACCGGCCAAATTTTTTAAACAACAATTACAAATGCATATTTGTATGTTCCCATAAACAGGAGTACATTTACTAACCCCAGGAACCATCTTCACCTGAAAACATAACTAAATATCGAAGACAATCGAGAAACACAAGGCAACCACTTGCAGTACAAAATAATCATGGGACTAAAAGGTATGTTTTGATGAATATTCTACAGGCATTCTTCATTTAGTACACAGAGAGTATATTTTTGAAAGTAGACGAGACATCCAGGCAGGTGTATTTGATCATTCCTCGTTCGGCCTAACTCGACAGTTCGAGTGAGCCAATGAGAGTTCAGGAATGAGAGTTCAGGAACGTCCAGGGGGCAAAAGCTACGGTCGCATAGCACTACAACCAAAGTATTTCCTGTTTCCCTCAATCCGACACATGAAAGGGCCTAGAGTCTGAGCTCAGAGAGTGTGTGTCTGTGTATTCATGTGGCGATCTTGTTTTGAACACACTCTTCGTGTTTCGGGAGTCATTAAACTGTAGCTTGGTTGAAACAGCTCCGGACGAGAACCAGTTTATATTTATTGGTCTGTGGCATCTCCCTCTCCCTGTAGTTTTGTGCTGGCTAGGGAAAGGTGCTACATCAAGGATGGTCCATCACTGGAAATGCCATAGTCCTCTCAGGGCATTACTACAAGTCAGTCTTATGCAAGTCAGTCACCAATGGACTTACCGAAAACAGACACTGGTTTGACAGTATAAATCATCCTCTTCCATCATCAACAGTCTTTCCCTCCTCCACATCGTTCCCTTGAAGCAGGAGACTTCAATTATGTCAAGGTTGAGAACATCATTCTCTATGACCAGAATAAACATTATTTTGGGGGAAATGCCGTGTTACTGGGAAAGCTAATGGGACACTGGCAGCAGTATCCGGAGTACGGATATCGGAATATCTGAAGGATGATATGGATGGTGCAGGACAAACTTATGGGTGGAAAAGGAAGAAGAGCAGGAGGAGGAGGAGGAGGCGGCGGGGGAGGAGAAGGCACACGTTGCTTTGTCACCCATTCTTCTTCAGCAGACCTGAGATCAGGAGAAAGAGGTGATTATTGGCACACATTGATTATGCATAAATACAATACTACAAGAACAAAGACAGCAAGAAGACCACAGTCCAACACCACTTTGAACAGCATTTCTAAAAACAGCACTCTTGGAGACGTCAGAATCCACATTCATTAATTAAATCACATGGATTGGACTATCAACCAAGGGCTGTGCGGTTCTATCAGAACCCATCCCTTCACCTTCTGGTCGGGCATCATGCCGTTCCCCTGCAGCGAGGTCAGGTGATTGCTGAGCAGGGCGCCCCCTGGCCGGTCGTGCTCACAGAAGATGGTGCCATTGACATAGTGGAAGCGGTCGCCCGGCACCAGCCGGTTTCTACAGGTGGCACAGGTGAAACACTGCAGAGAGCGAGGGACATGAGGAACTTTAAGAAAGAGCAACAGAAGCATGGGTTTCTTGCTGAGTCATATTGCTGTGTTATAAAAGGCCTCTGTGGCTTCTGTTGGTATCCCACTGGGCTAAAACGTCAGTTCAACGACTAGTTTTGATTTACATTTGGTTGAGTTGTCAACTAATGTGAATTAAACCCAAAACAATCCCCATCATTGGATTTATGTTAAAAGTTGTGTGAAAAAAAATCTGAAATTCCCTTAAGTTCATGACTTTTTGCAAATCCAATCAGTTTCCCACATTGACTCAACGTCATCACATACATTTTTGTTGTTGTTGTTATGAAGTGGAAACAACGTTGATTCAACCAGTTTTTGCCCAGTGGAATGAGTCTTTTACTTTTAGGCTGAAGTTCCTCTTACCTTGAGATGGTACACGTTGCCCTGTGCCCGCATCACCATCTCACTGGCAGGGATGGACTGGCCACAAGCGCTGCATGCCCCGCTGTGCCCGAACAGCCTGTGGATGAACAACCCGTGTCAGACCACTGCAACCACTCACACCACAAACACTTCAACACATTACCCCTCGGACCAAGTCATACCTCATTTTCACAATGAAAGCAATGCTGTTGTTCAGCACCACACTTCTTATATCTGATTCTGAATCAGCTCACCCTTTGCCAATCCTAAATAGAAATATCTCGAGCAATAAAAGGAAATAGGTCCCAGACCAGTGGCTGAAGTCATGAATAAAGTCAAGTATAGGTCTAGATTCTAATACAGGGCTGTCAAACTGGTTCCATGGAAGGCCTAGTGTCTGCAGGTTTTTCCTGTTTGTCCTTTCAAGACTTAGACAACCAGGTGAGGGGAGTTCCTTACTAATTAGCAGCTTTATTTCATCAATCAAGTACAAGGGAGGAGTGAAAACCCGCTGACACTCAGCCCTCGATGGAATGAGTTTGACACGTGTTCCAGCAGGACTGAAAGGGAGGGATGCAGCATTGAATAGTGTTGGTGGTGATGCTGAGACATGTGACTCAGGTCTTATGAGTGCTCAGCCGGCGGCCACAGATTCCATGTGGGGTTTGAGCTGCAGATGAAGTCCGTGGCAGGCTACTGGGAGAGCCAGGAAGTATGTTACAGCTGATACTGGTGAAGAACCCTGATGAAGGGCTTTTTCTCCACAAGTCACGGATTACCTTCTGTAGATGCTGGTGATGTCATTGTTTGGTGTAAAGTGTAAGACAAAGACTACGGTCCACTACATGCCTTTTGGTGAAGCAGACATTGCGTTGCTGATGTCGAACAGTTAGCCTCATTGTTAGAGCATGACCAGGTAAGTCCATTTTGTGAAACTTCCACACCACATTTGGTAGACTACCCAGAGCACATTAGCGCATCCCTCAGAGAGCCTAGTGTGTAGACAGTTCAACTGTTCAGTGTTAATAGAAAGCCTCTCAACCGCTCTCACCTTTATTACACCCCCTCCTTGTGACACCTACCAGACTGGTTTGGCTGCTATACCCCCCCCCCCTCCCTCCAGTTCCCTATCAGTGTCCCAGCTCTGACTGCACACTGTAATGAATTTTTGATCTTAATCCAAACAGTAATTTAATAAGCGAGCGCCCGAGAGGAACCCTGTTCTCCCTAATTAAGGCTCCCTCTCTCTCCCTCCTCTCTCTCCCTCCCCTCTCTCGCTCCCCCCTCTCTGCCTGTATCGTACTCAGCGGCACAGCGCCACTCGGCAATGAGAGCCTTGCCCTTTTCCACTAACTGTATTATACATCTGATAAGCTTCGTACTGAGTCCCGTTCTGCATTAGAAATATCTGTGAGGATGGACCTTGAGCGTACATGGACACAAGGTGCTGCACTATGTTAGACCATCGTTTACATGGACACAAGGTGCTGCACTATGTTAGACCATCGTTTACATGGACACAAGGTGCTGCACTATGTTAGACCATCGTTTACATGGACACAAGGTGCTGCACTATGTTAGACCATCGTTTACATGGACACAAGGTGCTGCACTATGTTAGACCATCGTTTACATGGACACAAGGTGCTGCACTATGTTAGACCATCGTTTACATGGACACAAGGTGCTGCACTATGTTAGACCATCGTTTACATGGACACAAGGTGCTGCACTATGTTAGACCATCGTTTACATGGACACAAGGTGCTGCACTATGTTAGACCATCGTTTACATGGACACAAGGTGCTGCACTATGTTAGACCATCGTTTACATGGACACAAGGTGCTGCACTATGTTAGACCATCGTTTACATGGACACAAGGTGCTGCACTATGTTAGACCATCGTTTACATGGACACAAGGTGCTGCACTATGTTAGACCATCGTTTACATGGACACAAGGTGCTGCACTATGTTAGACCATCGTTTACATGGACACAAGGTGCTGCACTATGTTAGACCATCGTTTACATGGACACAAGGTGCTGCACTATGTTAGACTATCGTTTACATGGACACAAGGTGCTGCACTATGTTAGACCATCGTTTACATGGACACAAGGTGCTGCACTATGTTAGACCATCGTTTACATGGACACAAGGTGCTGCACTATGTTAGACCATCGCAATTCCAATTGTAGGGAAGTAGAAGTGTGCTATTTATTCTGGTGGGAGTGGCTTTAAATCCTCTGTATTCTTAGTGAGCTGATGTACAGTGCCCAGTGTCTCTGCTCTACCCAGCAGGCCTCCCTTCGTGCGGGCGTTCTCGGGCTGTGTGGGTTTCCAGACTGCGCCGGATCTGCCCCAGTGTTTGCCCTGGAGAGCACCAGTGCCTGAGAAGTGCCAACGCAGGCACACACACACAATCCCAGTCTGTGTTGGACCAGCCAGCCTCTCGCTCTCTCTCTCTCTCTCTCACACACACATAGTCCAGACTGGGCAAGACATTATTAAGGCAAACAGTGTAGGAGCAATGCTGTGGTGATGGAATTGGCTAATGTGCAGTCTTTTCCCGGTTTCCCCTCATCTTACGCAATTCCTTAGGTTTTGTCATTAAAATGTGCAAAAAGTAGTGAAAGACAGAGTTGGTCATGTCTTGAGAGGATAGAGTAGCTGTCAGAATCTCCTTGTTCCCCCAGACCCACACCCAACCCTGCTGTGAGCATATACCTCTTTCATAACAGCCTCCGGTCTCTGATATCCTGCCACACCCTACCTGACCGCATTCACACCCAAACACCTGGTGCCTTTATGCGTGCATAGAACAAACAGAGAGAAAAGGACTTGACAAATTCCTCCACTTTTTCAACTGCTTTCAGAGCTGTCTGTGCTTGTCTGACCTAGCATTAACAGACTCATCAGGCGGGATCAGCTGTGGAAAGTGGATTTCCGTTGCACTTTCACTATTAACTCCTTATTGAAGGAGAAGCTCACTAAAAATTTACTTTAGGTTGTAGGCTAACGATCTCTCAGCTGTTTTAGTTATCTTCAATGATTTTTCACCTGGGCTGTGTGTTGAATATTTAAAACACTTTAATTTCACTTGGTCAACTAGCCCAGGTCCAAAATGGTTGATGTTACCTAAAACATTTGAGAGACCGTTAGCTTACAACCTATGGTAATTTCAGACTATATAACATAGTATATATAACAAATCATTTCCCCATGTACTTCCCCTTTCCCCACCCCTATGTCACCGTAGTATGGTAGTTTCCAATCAAATCTGTTTCCTCCATCTGCATGACCAATATGGAGGCAGACACTACACCTGCCTACAAGACGGTGAGGAGGAGCCATTATCGTGCTGCATCCACCCCCACCCAGAGTCCTTTCTGATTTGAATGCTGCCTTCCCTGAAGCTCACCTGATGTAGTCGTTCTTGCAGAGGATCATGCCCCCTTTGCTGTAGCAGGTGGTGCCAATCTCGCCCAGCTGGGCGTGGCAGCAGGAGCACTTGAGGCAGCGCGTGTGCCAGTAGCGCTCCATGGAGAAGAGCAGGAAGCGGTCGGCGATGCGCCCACCACAGCCCGCGCATGACCTACCTGCCGAGCCACCGCCGCCCCCTGTCACCGACACGGCTGATGCCTCCACCCGGCTGTTCACCATGGTTGGCCTGGAGAGAAGAAGGGGGAGGGGGGGTATAATATAATGTCACCCTGAGTAAGGATGATAACAACAAGGGTGGGCGAATGGAAAAGTGTCTATTCAGCAGTACGAGAATGTTTGAGCTTAACATGGACAGATGCAATGATATTTCTGTTTTAAAGACATTAACAGTCCAGGAAATAACACCACTGACACCTTTATTAGCAGGCTTTATTTCAACTTAGGGTATTTGGTTGATGTTTACCACAGCTTCTACATTCTATTCCGGAAACCCACTGAACATTCAGGAAATCAAGCTTCCTCTCGGTCATCCACGTTATCATGGTTATCCTAAATACATCTGTGCCATACCGTACTTTACAGCCATCTGGAACGTACCATACTGTACACCCACCTGGAACGTACCATACTGTACACCCACTTGGAAAGTACCATACTGTACCCCCACCTGGAACGTACCATACTGTACACCCACTTGGAACGTACCATACTGTACACCCACCTGGAACGTACCATACTGTACACCCACTTGGAACGTACCATACTGTACACCCACCTGGAACGTACCATACTGTACACCCACTTGGAACGTACCCTACTGTACACCCACCTGGAATGTACCATACTGTACACCCACTTGGAACGTACCATACTGTACACCCACCTGGAACGTACCATACTGTACACCCACCTGGAACGTACCATACTGTACACCCACTTGGAACGTACCATACTGTACACCCACTTGGAACGTACCATACTGTACACCCACTTGGAAAGTACCATACTGTACACCCACTTGGAACGTACCATACTGTACACCCACCTGGAACGTACCATACTGTACACCCACCTGGAACGTACCATACTGTACACCCACTTGGAACGTACCATACTGTACACCCACTTGGAACGTACCATACTGTACACACCAGGGGTAGGTAACTAGATTCAGCTGTAGGCCGATTTTTGTCAGAGCAGATTGTCGGGGGACCGAAACATAATTATAATCATTTGTACACTGTAAATGAACCACAACCAAGCCCAAAAAGAGATTGTATTTGAAAATAACATAATTTAATACCTTAATTAAATTGTGACACGATCACATACATCTTGCTGGTGATTTTAGTATTTTTTGGACAAAAACTAAAATCCCCCCAAAAAACAAATATTATGACTTTGAGGAGGGTCAAAGAAAATAAAAAATATTTATGTCCCAATAAATGTCCCAACTATACTGTACATCTACCTGGAATGTCCCAACTACTGTACATCTACCTGGAATGTCCCAACTGCACATCTACCTGGAATGTCCCAACTGCACATCTACCTGGAATGTCCCAACTGTACTGTACATCCACCTGGAATGTCCCAACTGTATTGTACATCTACCTGGAATGTCCCAACTGTACTGTACATCTACCTGGAATGTCCCAACTGCACATCTACCTGGAATGTCCCAACTGTACTGTACATCCACCTGGAATGTCCCAACTGTATTGTACATCTACCTGGAATGTCCCAACTACTGTACATCTACCTGGAATGTCCCAACTGTACATCCACCTGGAATGTCCCAACTGTACTGTACATCTACCTGGAATGTCCCAACTATACTGTACATCTACCTGGAATGTCCCAACTACTGTACATCTACCTGGAATGTCCCAACTGCACATCTACCTGGAATGTCCCAACTGTACTGTACATCCACCTGGAATGTCCCAACTGTATTGTACATCTACCTGGAATGTCCCAACTACTGTACATCTACCTGGAATGTCCCAACTGTACATCCACCTGGAATGTCCCAACTGTACTGTACATCTACCTGGAATGTCCCAACTATACTGTACATCTACCTGGAATGTCCCAACTGTACATCTACCTGGAATGTCCCAACTGTACTGTACATCCACCTGGAATGTCCCAACTGTACATCTACCTGGAATGTCCCAACTATACTGTACATCTACCTGGAATGTCCCAACTATACTGTACATCTACCTGGATTGTCCCAACTGTACATCTACCTGGAATGTCCCAACTATACTGTACATCTACCTGGAATGTCCCAACTGTACATCTACCTGGAATGTCCCAACTATACTGTACATCTACCTGGAATGTCCCAACTGTACTGTACATCTACCTGGAATGTCCCAACTATACTGTACATCTACCTGGAATGTCCCAACTATACTGTACATCTACCTGGAATGTCCCAACTATACTGTACATCCACCTGGAATGTCCCAACTGTACTGTACATCCACCTGGAATGTCCCAACTATACTGTACATCTACCTGGAATGTCCCAACTGTACTGTACATCTACCTGGAATGTCCCAACTGTACTGTACATCCACCTGGAATGTCCCAACTGTACTGTACATCTACCTGGAATGTCCCAACTGTACATCTACCTGGAATGTCCCAACTGTACTGTACATCCACCTGGAATGTCCCAACTATACTGTACATCTACCTGGAATGTCCCAACTGTACTGTACATCTACCTGGAATGTCCCAACTGTACTGTACATCCACCTGGAATGTCCCAACTGTACTGTACATCTACCTGGAATGTCCCAACTATACTGTACATCTACCTGGAATGTCCCAACTGTACATCTACCTGGAATGTCCCAACTGTACTGTACATCTACCTGGAATGTCCCAACTGTACATCTACCTGGAATGTCCCAACTGTACTGTACATCTACCTGGAATGTACCAACTGTACATCTACCTGGAATGTCCCAACTATACTGTACATCTACCTGGAATGTCCCAACTACTGTACATCTAACTGGAATGTCCCAACTGTACATCTACCTGGAATGTCCCAACTGTACTGTACATCCACCTGGAATGCCCCAACTACTGTACATCTACCTGGAATGTCCCAACTGTACATCTACCTGGAATGTCCCAACTGTACTGTACATCTACCTGGAATGCCCCAACTATACTGTACATCTACCTGGAATGTCCCAACTGTACTGTACATCTACCTGGAATGTACCAACTGTACTGTACATCTACCTGGAATGTCCCAACTGTACATCTACCTGGAATGTCCCAACTGTACTGTACATCTACCTGGAATGTCCCAACTATACTGTACATCTACCTGGAATGTCCCAACTACTGTACATCTAACTGGAATGTCCCAACTGTACATCTACCTGGAATGTCCCAACTGTACTGTACATCCACCTGGAATGCCCCAACTACTGTACATCTACCTGGAATGTCCCAACTGTACATCTACCTGGAATGTCCCAACTGTACTGTACATCTACCTGGAATGCCCCAACTATACTGTACATCTACCTGGAATGTCCCAACTGTACTGTACATCTACCTGGAATGTCCCAACTGTACTGTACATCTACCTGGAATGTCCCAACTACTGTACATCTACCTGGAATGCCCCAACTACTGTACATCTACCTGGAATGTACCAACTGTACATCTACCTGGAATGTCCCAACTGTACTGTACATCTACCTGGAATGTCCCAACTGTACTGTACATCCACCTGGAATGTCCCAACTGTACTGTACATCTACCTGGAATGTCCCAACTGTACATCTACCTGGAATGTCCCAACTGTACTGTACATCCACCTGGAATGTCCCAACTATACTGTACATCTACCTGGAATGTCCCAACTGTACTGTACATCTACCTGGAATGTCCCAACTGTACTGTACATCCACCTGGAATGTCCCAACTGTACTGTACATCTACCTGGAATGTCCCAACTATACTGTACATCTACCTGGAATGTCCCAACTGTACATCTACCTGGAATGTCCCAACTGTACTGTACATCTACCTGGAATGTACCAACTGTACTGTACATCTACCTGGAATGTCCCAACTGTACATCTACCTGGAATGTCCCAACTGTACTGTACATCTACCTGGAATGTACCAACTGTACATCTACCTGGAATGTCCCAACTATACTGTACATCTACCTGGAATGTCCCAACTACTGTACATCTAACTGGAATGTCCCAACTGTACATCTACCTGGAATGTCCCAACTGTACTGTACATCCACCTGGAATGCCCCAACTACTGTACATCTACCTGGAATGTCCCAACTGTACATCTACCTGGAATGTCCCAACTGTACTGTACATCTACCTGGAATGCCCCAACTATACTGTACATCTACCTGGAATGTCCCAACTGTACTGTACATCTACCTGGAATGTACCAACTGTACTGTACATCTACCTGGAATGTCCCAACTGTACATCTACCTGGAATGTCCCAACTGTACTGTACATCTACCTGGAATGTACCAACTGTACATCTACCTGGAATGTCCCAACTATACTGTACATCTACCTGGAATGTCCCAACTACTGTACATCTAACTGGAATGTCCCAACTGTACATCTACCTGGAATGTCCCAACTGTACTGTACATCCACCTGGAATGCCCCAACTACTGTACATCTACCTGGAATGTCCCAACTGTACATCTACCTGGAATGTCCCAACTGTACTGTACATCTACCTGGAATGCCCCAACTATACTGTACATCTACCTGGAATGTCCCAACTGTACTGTACATCTACCTGGAATGTCCCAACTGTACTGTACATCTACCTGGAATGTCCCAACTACTGTACATCTACCTGGAATGCCCCAACTACTGTACATCTACCTGGAATGTACCAACTGTACATCTACCTGGAATGTCCCAACTGTACTGTACATCTACCTGGAATGGCCCAACTGTACTATATATCTACCTGGATTGTCCCAACTGTACATCTACCTGGAATGTCCCAACTGTACATCTACCTGGAATGTCCCAACTATACTGTACATCTACCTGGAATGTCCCAACTGTACTGTACATCCACCTGGAATGTCCCAACTGTACATCTACCTGGAATGTCCCAACTGTACTGTACATCTACCTGGAATGTCCCAACTGTACTGTACATCCACCTGGAATGTCCCAACTGTACTGTACATCTACCTGGAATGTCCCAACTGTACATCTACCTGGAATGTCCCAACTGTACTGTACATCCACCTGGAATGTCCCAACTATACTGTACATCTACCTGGAATGTCCCAACTGTACTGTACATCTACCTGGAATGTCCCAACTGTACTGTACATCCACCTGGAATGTCCCAACTGTACTGTACATCTACCTGGAATGTCCCAACTATACTGTACATCTACCTGGAATGTCCCAACTGTACATCTACCTGGAATGTCCCAACTGTACTGTACATCTACCTGGAATGTACCAACTGTACATCTACCTGGAATGTCCCAACTATACTGTACATCTACCTGGAATGTCCCAACTACTGTACATCTAACTGGAATGTCCCAACTGTACATCTACCTGGAATGTCCCAACTGTACTGTACATCCACCTGGAATGCCCCAACTACTGTACATCTACCTGGAATGTCCCAACTGTACATCTACCTGGAATGTCCCAACTGTACTGTACATCTACCTGGAATGCCCCAACTATACTGTACATCTACCTGGAATGTCCCAACTGTACTGTACATCTACCTGGAATGTCCTAACTGTACTGTACATCTACCTGGAATGTCCCAACTACTGTACATCTACCTGGAATGCCCCAACTACTGTACATCTACCTGGAATGTACCAACTGTACATCTACCTGGAATGTCCCAACTGTACTGTACATCTACCTGGAATGTCCCAACTGTACTGTACATCCACCTGGAACGTGGGTGATGAGGAGAGAGAAGCCCCACAGATAGGAAAGAGCGAGGCCTCGGATTCCCAAATGTGAGTTTTGGCACGGTAACCAATCGGTTGGCTCTGGGATTCGTTGGCAAAGAGAGCTTAGGCCTATTCATTTAAGGGATATGGGGGGGGTACAGTTTCCTGAAAAATATGTGCCTCAGAGGCGACTGGCACCCTGGAAAGCAGCCGTCCCACGACAACCTACACACAAACCTCTTCTTACTAACCAAAGCCGCACTGTCTTTGAGCCGGCTGCAAATATAACCTCTCATTGCAACTTGATAATGTGTCCCAGAAGAGAGGTCTTTGATGTTGCAGAGTCCTGCTCATTGAATAATGTTGTTGGGTCTTCTGTGTTGTTGGGTCTTCTGTGTTGTTGGGTCTTCTGTGTTGTTGGGTCTTCTGTGTTGTTGGGTCTTCTGTGTTGTTGGGTTGCACTGGGTGAGTAGACTAGTCGACAGAGGTTTTTTGAGTGATTACAAAAAACTTTCGTTAGGGTTACGGAGTTGACATTCCGGTATACCAGTATATAAACCTTCTTGTGGTGTAACGGAGATGACATATGGAGTCCCATATCCTTTGAGACACCAGACAACCAATGGTAATCTACATGATGTCTCCACATTCCAAGTGTGCCGTTATCGGTTCATTTCTACTGTATATCCGAACTTCCCACTTTTACGTTTCAAAACTGAACTGATTTCATGCACAGCTGGGGATAATATTGCTTTCAAATCACACTAACAAGAACCATACCAGCGTGCAACTCAGCAATGAGTCAGCCATTGCTTTTCACCGGCTTCATGATTCATAATTATGGCCAACAACACTAAATAATTGCAGCGACGGATTTCATTTTCCAAATTAACAACAGCGTCCTAATTTGTCCTCCAGTGCTTCTAATTTAAATGAGGGCATGTTTTGCTTTACGAGTGCCCTTCCCACAAGACATTTCAGTCCGCCGCTGGTCCACCACAGTTATGCACTCTCTGCTTCGGACACCTGGCTCCAATCAAGGAGAGCTGAGCTCCATAAGAGAGGCCCAGGGCGACGCTGGACTGACCCCAACAAAGTGCCTTCACATGGGGCACCAACCCTGCATCTCAGGACCCATACAGAGGAACACGACAAAGAGCTGAGGGACCAAACCCTGGCGGTAAAGCTTTTTCCACAGTGCTACTCTGCAGTATCTAGTTCAATAGATGCATGTGCTACGTTCACTACAGACTCTCTACATGTAGCTGCTGTAACCAACCCATCTATTGACATTTGGACAGTTGAGATATTTTTTATACATTCTTGACATAGGTCAGCACTTGACTTATCACAGGCCTATCAGTACGTGCACACCCACATACACACACACACACACACACACACACAAAGACACACAATATCAATCCAATCGTGAATATCAGCACAAGACATTTCTCCGTTTTATTGATGACCGTTACGCTAAGTTGTTTCCACAAGCCCCTTTTAAAAAGGCCGCTGTCAATTTCTCTGTGGCTTTGAGAGTCCCTGAACCAGGCAAGGCTGTTGGAAGAAAGGGGGAAAGCTTATACTGTTGCCTTAAATCCAAGGTATTGCATGAGGGGGAAAGAGGGCTTGGCGTCTGCATGTGGGGGATTGCCTGCCATCTGGGACTCTATCACGTTATTTCCTCTAGCTGTTCTTCCACCGAGGTCAAGAGGCAACAGACAAGAGATGCCCTGGGGAGTTCAAAGGTCATTCACAGAGCTGCTCTGATTGGGGATGTCAATCGGGGGTCGGGGAGGGCCAAGTTGCCACAGGAAGGCAGTGTGACCCCTTCCTGGAAGGGGGCCATCCCGGGGCACATTTCAGCCTTTACCAGTCAGTTTCAAATGCCAGCTGGCAATGTGCTGTCTCAGAGTCAGGGTCAAAGACAACCCTGACAAACTGGAGACCAGAGGCAACAACTTGAGAACATTTTTTTCCAAAAATACCTGGGGGCAACAACATTGTTTTCCAATTTACTCCTCGCAATGGGTCCCACAGCTGCATCATAGGATGTGGAATTGAAATCAAATTGAAATGAAAACACTTGATGCCGGATTTGTTCGGGCAATGTGGGGCATCACAGTTGAGGGGATGGACTATCCCACCTAAGGAACAGTAAGGGAAACATTTAACAGTACTGTGCAGGGGGGCAGAACCTTCTGCAACTATCATAATGGCATATAGCTATAAACCATTATGCAATTAGTGCAATGAGGTCATTGTGTATGATGAATACACAGCTAGTCTAGTGAATTTACAGTTTGGAACACAAGACACCTTACATGGCCCATTTCTGCTTGCTGCTTTGCAGTCCGTTTCCTGTGTTCAGAGCCAGACGCCTCGGGCAGTGAATTACCAGCGTGAAATCAATTACTATACCCCGAAATACAAGAGCCTCCACCCTCGTGAAATAAAAAGAGGAATTCTGGTCAAATATAGGAACAGAGGCGCCAATGTGACCTCCATTTCTCTTCCTCTCTCTCATAGCTCTCATAGACATGCACTTGAGTAGGAGCTATACCCTGTTTTTCTCTTTTAAAAGAAGGACTGGATAGTGTCTATATGGTATGGAAACATTTCCTCTTGACTACAATATGTCAACAAGTCCTAAGCCTCAATGCTTTTTCTGGCCATCTGGCAATTTGCCTGTCGAACCAGTTAGTCTCCCTTGACTCCAAACAGATCATAACATGTACCGTGAAGCCACGGCAGACCAAGTACAACCCAAGTGGAGAAGAGGCTATCCTTAAATGAATGATTATTTCCCTGTTTGTTTGGCTTCCTACTGAAGTCTCAGAAGAACTGCTGCAGTGCAGCTACGTGAAAGTCTCAAATGGGTGCAGAAATACTACTCGCTTTTTTTGCATTCCTCACCGTACCTGCGACAAGTTGTGGCAGCACAGCGAATGCAATCACACAGACACACACCTGCAGAAGCCTCAGCCGTAAGCGAAGACGAGCCAAAATAACCTCACAAAAAAAACTCACTGATCTCATGAAAATGCAAATCCTACATTTAATCATCTTTCGCAGCACACGGCAAACTCTGAGACAATACCTGAGCCATGCCCTGGGGAATGTCATCAGCATCAGAGGGGGAGCCAGTGAAATTTCAATGCAGAGCAAGCCCCAACAATTACATTACCCTAAAAGGGACTTAGACAAGCTTATCCCCCCGCTGAACACAGTAGACACCCACCTATTTTGGAGGGCGCAAGGACTTAGTGTTCCTTCTTATCAACACCCTGCAGAACTTTGGTGAACGCCATATCTTCATAACGCTGATTTGTAACCAAAGCCTATCGCTAAAAACAAGCTAGGGCATTTCTCATATTGGCTTTCTAAATACAAAGAGAAAAGGGGGTTAGGAAAGTCTATGCAAGCCAGATAGATGAACGAGCAGCACACAATGAGGACAAAGTTTAGAGGGGGTGAAGGAAAGAGTTATTTTTGTTGAGATGAGTTTTGGAGACCGCCCGAGTCTGTCCTTGACTAGGCTACTACTTACGCTCCTTCCATTGATAAACTGGAGTCCTTGTTGAGCGATAAGAGTCTGTGGGCTCTGATTTGTAATAAGCTCGGTCTCCGCTGCTGCGTTTAATGATAAATGAATGATCAGGCAAAACAAAGGTTAGTGAGGAGGAGAGACAGCTGTGTTCCGCTCTAGTAATAGACTGATTGATGAAATAACCATTAAAAACAGAGGCTAATGAGGAGGAACACAATACCTTGGCTGTCTGAGGACAGACTGATGGATTGCATGTGGTTTCGGGTTGACAGAGCAAATAATGGTTCACTCGCCATTAACCAATTGCATTTGGCTCTTCTTCATTGAAATACTCACTTGTTGGTGATAAATACATTGTCAGCTCCCAATCATTTAGTCTTCTTGTATTGTTATGCTTCTTTTGGATAGGAACCTACATAGATAGCATAGGCCTAATAGGCTGCATTTACACAGGCATCCCAATTCAGATTTATTGCCCAATTTCAAGCAAAAGAGCTGATCTGATTTGTCTAAAAGACCAATTAGCGGGGGAAAAAGTCCGAATTGGGCTGCCTGTGTAAATGCAGGCTTATAACCTTATTTTTTTCAACATATGGTGAATACTAAACTGTGTTTTTATAAGACCACTAGGTATTTTTAGGCTTGGGCATAGTTTCTTTATCTTGTTGATGTGCATCAACAAGTCCCATATCTCACCAAAGTGGCTCGGATCAAATTTCACATTACACCAGTCACTTTGTAGAGAAGTATTGCTCCCTGTGCCTTTGGTAAACCTACACTAATTAAAACCTGTCAAAGCCCAACGCCCATCCCCCCCAGTTTAAATGAACAAATAACCCCGCTCACACAAGCAAGGGGAAGTCGTTTGTAATTAAAATAAATAAGCCTGACTGCACCATTAACAGCCACTATAAATAGTACAAATAGTACAGTGAGCAATGGTCAGGCCCGCTTGGCACCAAGGCAGATTAGCAATATATCCTTCTCTTTTAATAATGCGCTCAGGGGCCATAACTACACGCATCGCTGTTTCATTAAAACGGGTCTCTTTTAATTAACACTACGGCCGGCGCACAACTCCCCATTGTACCAGGGCTGCCTTGATGCAGAGATGCAGTCAAGATACCGGAGAAGACCCCCCCCCCCCCCCCAACAACAAAAGCATGGACGAACGGTTAAGAAATGTGTGCTATGATAAGGGGTAAAAGTAAGTCATGTTCTCCACTGGATAGTCAGAGGGAAATGTTGAATCACGGACGAATAGCTTGCGCTCAATAATTGTTCGAACATGACAGACAGAAAAGGGGACCAACATTTTCTGCCAATAATACCCTACCGTTCATTACTGTGTAATAACACATCTACTAGGCTGAAACTTTAAACGATATTGGACTATTGTTAACAAATGTGTGGAAAAATGTGACGCGCTGCGGTGCTCACCTTGCCGTCGTGGTAGTTTAGGTGAAGTAACCGCGAGGAAACGATCACGATGGTGGTGCGCGCTACCACGAGACGTGCGCAACTTCAACCAAGTCGTGGACTGCTGCTTGCAATGGTAAATTGTTGCCGTTTTCAAGATGTAACAACTTCAAACGGTTGTTATATATTCCGATTGGAGAGCTTGCAAACTAGTCCAGAAGTAGTCTAGGCTAAATCTTCCTCTTCTTGTTTCCTTATTTTATACTACGTTGGTCGACTTCATGGATTTCCTATAGACATCTGAAACAGTAAACTTGGTGATGAAGTAATTCTCTCATATCAGATAGTCACAGCTCGGCTAAAGGAATTTGGTTCTTAGTTCTTGTTCATGGACATACAGCGCTACTATTTGTGAGAGGAAAGGCGGCTACTCCAGTTCAAAGCCAAGAGGGAATACACATTTAAATCACTCCTCCTATGACGCGTCGAGGTTCAGCCCCCGCAGCCATTGAACAGCAAGGGGGGTGTGGCATTTGACATAATGATGGATGTCTGTTTAAGGAACTTTTGCCTATTTGTGGCTGTTTTAAATAGGCCATAATCACCACCGCTGAACAATGTTGAAAAAGCAATTCATTAATCCTTAACCCAGCCCCCAACCTCCCTAAGGCAGAAGACGTCCTGTTCCAATTTCTTTTAGGACTGCTCTGACTCAGGCATAACTGGACAGTGACCCTTTCTTAACTAATGAAACGCCTTATACTGTACTAGCCTAGCCTGTATGCCTACAGTTACAATTAATACATTCACATTTTGGCCATTAGCAGACGGTCTTATCCTAAAGCAATGTTTTACTTACGGTATGTTTATTTGCGGTAGCTATAGCAATGAATAGAATAGAATATCACATTTAGTAGCTTATTATATCTATATTATTAATTTACCAGTGGAGAAACCACAAGTATTTAATTTTTTATATATATATTTAAAAAGAAAAAAAAAAAGAAAAATAAATAAATAATATATATATATATATATATATATATATATATATATATATACGTGTGTGTCTATAAATATTATTATTATTTGATTGATCATTTTTTGTTTGATACGGATGAACAATCCAATAATAATGAGGACAATTGACTTTGTTTCCCATGCCTACAGAGAACTGCTTCGATTGAAGTGAGAGTGAGGTAGTGAGAAAATGAAATGCACCGGGAGGTGAGTGACAGTGGTGCTAAACGCTGGGCAGCTCACTCAACATCAGGAACAACATCTGGCCGAGAGAAAGAGACAATTACCTTTGTGTGGTAAACTCTAGTTTCACTCGACAATCAAAACAGCAGCATCATTTAACAATTACAGCATGGAGTGTATGGATAATCAATGCAATTGCACCCCCCATTATTGGTTAGTGAGATGAAATTTGGCATAACACGTGCGTGCTGCACATGTAGTGCTCTGAACTTTGGCGCAGGACATGTAGTGATGTGTGCATGTAGTGACATGTAGGCATGGTCAGCCTACATGTCACTACAATTTGGTTGTGCATCAGCAGTGTTCCTTAAGTTATGTCAGTCAATGACAGTCACTCAATTACATTTTTTAGGTTGGTAAGTTAGTCTAGCCAGCTATCTAAACGTGCAGTAATCATGGCCACATTACCATCCGGGCATAAAGGGCACGTACCCAGGGGGCCCTGACCTCTAGGGGGCCCTGACCTCTAGGGGGCCCTGCCCTCCAGGGGGCACTGACCTCCAGGGGGCACTGACCTCCAGGGGGCCCTGACCCCCATCATTTTGTTAGCCACTCTCACTCAGATATCATTTTAACATGGCATGAGTCATGGAAAAATGTGTAGAATCAGGATATTAGCTTTAAAACTGCTAAAAAATCTCTAGCTTTTTGGGCCCCCAAAAGGTTAGAGCCGGCTCTGCTTGTAGGACCTCATTGCTAAGAACAATGTGGGATTCAACTGGAACGAATAGCGGGTCCTGTGTGGACCCCTGTCAGCGCCTTTAATTATGTGGTTATTTATATACCTGCTCCTTCTCCTGGCCCAACTAAAGGCCGTGCCACAGCCATACATCACAACACCTGCAGAGGCACGTAATAACTACAGCAAATGTTTACTTTCTGTGAGAGTCCAGCTTGGGGACCACGCGTCCGAATGGTTATTTGGTTATATGTTATTTTTATAGGCTTATTAACCACATTTGCGAATGTGTCCAATTCTCAATATGCCTTTTGTCAATTTAAACATAGCGGTGTGCAATTATACACAGACTTTCAATTGACCAAGGGCCTAAACAGCTATTTTTTATTTTTTTATTTCACCTTTATTTAACCAGGTAGGCAAGTTGAGAACAAGTTCTCATTTACAATTGCAACCTGGCCAAGATAAAGCAAAGCAGTTCGACACATACAACAACACAGAGTTACACATGGAGTAAAACAAACATACAGTCAATAATACAGTAGAAAAATAAGTCTATATACAATGTGAGCAAATGAGGTGAGATAAGGGCAAAGGGCAAAGGCAAAAAACAAAAAGGCCATGGTGGCGAAGTAAATACAATATAGCAAGTAAAACACTGGAATGGTAGATTTGCAGTGGAAGAATGTGCAAGGTAGAGCAAAATGAATAAATACAGTAGGGGGAGAGGAAGTTGTTTGGGCTAAATTATAGATGGGCTATGTACAGGTGCAGTAATCTGTGAGCTGCTTTGACAGCTGGTGCTTAAAGCTAGTAAGGGAGACAAGTGTTTCCAGTTTCAGAGATTTTTGTAGTTCGTTCCAGTCATTGGCAGCAGAGAACTGGAAGGAGAGGCGGCCAAAGGAATAATTGGTTTTGGGGGTGACCAGAGAGATATACTTGCTGGAGCGCGTGCTACAGGTGGGTGCTATGTTGGTTGTCCCTTGATCAAATATGCTGTACCTTATGATGATTGTGACACACTGTACACTCACTTGGCTATGGATTAGTTATTATTCTTGTGTTTAAAATGATTTCCCCTCAATTGATTATTTTGTTTTATTGTGCTGATAATACCTCTGTGGACATTTGTTATGGTGACTCTGGAGGAAGAGCAAAGTTATTAACATGTTCGTTTCATAGCTTAATCCAAACACATTTCTTCACACCAATTACCAGTTCATAAACTAACTCAGGTTTAGCTCTGTCGAGAGTCAGTCATTTGTATTGGGCGACACCTTGTGGATATATTGAATTCAAAGAGGTTTTATTGGCATGGGAAACATATTTACGTTGCCAAAGCAAGGCATAGAGATCTCACAAGTGCTCCTCCTAATTCAGCAATCCAATGACAAGATATAACATGTCAAATATTATACTAGCTCAATCACACAATCGAACACATCTACAGTAAACATGTTGTCCCTCATGAATTATGTAGCGCTCCTCCTTGTCAACTAGTGAAGATTTTCCAACGTATGTTGTGTGGAGTTATGAGAGAGAGAGAAAAATGAATCAAGTTTTTGCACTCCTCATAAGCAGTAGTCCTCCATAGGAATGGGGAATTTTACGGTATTTTAATGTAATGTTTTGAGGACACTATTGCATCCATTTAAGTAGTTATTTGTTGTTATGGGAACAGGAACATAAGTACTCCCTGAAATATTCAAAAATGTTTGTATGTTTGTGTGTGTATATCGGGGACTTGCTTCCATTCAGCTACAAGAGCATTAGTGAGGCCGGGCACTGATGTTGGGCGATTAGGCCTGGCTCGTAGTCTGCGTTCCAATTCATCCCAAAGGCGTCCGATGGGATTGAGGTCAGGGCTCTGTGTAGGACTGTCAAGTTGTTCGACACCGATCTTGACAAACCATTTCTGTATGGACCTTGCTTCGTGCACGGGGGAATTGTCATACTGAAACAGGAAAGGGTCTTCCCCAAACTGTTGCCACAAAGTTGGAAGCACAGAATCATCAATCATGTCATTGTATGGTAGCATTAAGATTTCCTTTCACTGGAACAAGGGGCATAGCCCGAACCATGAAAAACAGCCCCAGACCATTATTCCTCCTCCACCAAACTTTGCAGTTGGCACTATGCATTCGGGCAGGTAGTGTTCTCCTGGCATCCGCAAAACCCAGATTCGTCCGTCGGACAGTCAGATGGTGAAGTGTGATTCATCACTCCAGAGAACGTGTTTCCACTGATCCAGAGTCCAATGTCGGTGAGCTTTACACCACTCCAGCCGACACTTGGCATGGTGATCTTAGGGTTGTGTGTGGCTGCTGGGCGATGGAAACACATTTCATGAAGCTCTTGATGAACACTTCTTGTGGTATATATATATATATATATATATATATATATACATGTATATACAGTTATTAGACTAATTGTTTTCCTCAGGATTAATTTTATTGTTAAACAAACACAATGCTCTCAGTCAATCCAAAATGTTATTGAACCTCAAGCCTGAATGTTTAACAAAATAAAAGTGAGTTTAGTCTTTCTCAGGAGAATATATAAGTGTACATAAGTATTAGGCAACTATTAGTGTGCAGAATTATTAGGCAACTAAATGTAAAAATAAAAAATAAAGAAATTCTCCCAACTCACTTGTTTATTCTACATTTTTGTTGAGTAAGTGTAACCAATAAGTAACACAAAATGACAATTAAATAACATATTTGGCCTTTCAAAAATATTCAGGGACCATTATAGCCACCCTTCTTTTCAATAACTGACATGATCTGTTCAACCACAGCCTCCAAAATATTGTTCAAAGAGGTGTATTGTCTTCCATCTCTGTAAATATCACATATGAGAAGGACCCGCAAGTTATCAATAGGATTTAAGTCAGGCGAGGAAGGGGGCCAGGTCATTATTCGGGCATATTTGAGGCCCTTGCTGGCTAGCCAAGCAGTGGAGTACTTGGATGCATGTGATGGAGCATTGTCCTGCATAAAGATCATGGCCTTCCTGAATGCTGAGGACTTCTTCCTGTACCACTGCTTGAAGAATGTATATTCCAGAAACTAGCAGTAGGTTTGGGAGTTGAGTTTCAGTCCATCTTCAACCTGAAAAGGTCCAACTACCTCATCCTTAATGATAGCAGCCCATACGAGTACCCCTCCTCCACCTTGCTGGCTCCTGACTCAAAGTGGTGCCCTGTGTCCATTACTGATCCAACCACGGGCCCATCCATCTGGTCCATCAAGAGTCACTCTCATTCCATCTGTCCATAAAATCTTTGAAAAATCTGTCTTCAGGTATTTCTTTGCCCAATCTTGACGCTTCAACTTGTGAATCTTATTCAGTGGTGGTGGTGTTTCAGCCTTCTTGACCATGGCCATGTCTCTGAACACTTGACACCTTGTACTTCTGGACTCTCCAGGTAGGTAGCAGTTCTGGAATATGGTGCCACTGGAGGATAATGGGTTCCAGGTAGCTTGATGTTTAATTCTTCTCAGTTCTGGAATATGGTGCCACTGGAGGATAATGGGTGCCTGGTAGCTTGATGTTTAATTCTTCTCAGTTCTGGAATATGGTGCCACTGGAGGATAATGGGTTCCAGGTAGCTTGACATTTAATCATTCTCAAGTCTTTTGCAGTTCATTCGTACCTTTTCTTCTCCATGTGTTTTTTGTGCCCCAGTTGACTATTTGCAACAAAACGTTTGATTGTGGTCACGCCTCAATACTTTAGCTATTTCAAGAGGGTTTCATCTGGCAAAACACCCGTCTCAATGTCAAAAATGAAGATGCGACTCCAGGATGCTGTTCCTCTGTTCAGTGTCTGTGTTCTTTTGCCCATCTTAATCTTTTCTTTTTATTGGCCAGTTTGAGATATGGCTTTTTCTTTGCAACTCTGCCTAGAAGGCCAGCATCCCGGAGTCGCCTCTTCATTGTTGGCGTTAAGACTGGTGTTTTCCGGGTACTATTTAATTTTAATTTAGCTGCCAGTTGAGGACTAGACACTCTAATGTACTTGTCCTCTTGCTCAATTGTGCACCGGGGCTTCCCACTCCTCTTTCTATTCTGGTTAGAGACAGTTTGTCCTGTGCTTTGAAAGGAGAGGTACACAGCGTTGTACGAGAGCTTCAGTTTCTTGGCAATTTATCACATGGAATAGCCTTCATTTCTCAGAACAAGAATAGACTGATGAGTTTCAGAAGAAAGGTCTTTGTTTCTGAGCCTTTGTTTCTGAGCCTGTAATTGAACCCACAAATGCTGATGCTCCAGATACTCAACTAGTCTAAAGAAGGTTCTAAAGAAGGTTTTATTGCTTCTTTAATCAGAAGAACAGTTTTCAGCTGTGCTAACATAATTGCAAAAGGGTTTTCTAATGATCAATTAGCCTTTTAAAATGATAAACTTGGATTAGCTAACACAATGTGCCGTTGGAACACAGTGGTGATGGTTGCTGATAATGGGCCTCTGTACACCTATATAGATATTCCATAAAAAAATCTGCCGTTTCCAGTTACAATAGTCATTTACAACAATAACAATGTCTACACAGTATTTCTGATCAATTTGATGTTATTTTAATGGACAAAATTTTAGATTTTCTTTCAAAAACAAGGACATTTCTAAGTACCTCAAACTTTTGAACGGTAGTGTATATACTGTACCATCTATTGCACCATTCCTATGCCGTTCGTCCATATATTTATATGTACATATTCTTATTCCTCGATTTAGATTTGTGTGTATTAGGTAGTTGTTGGGGAATTGTTAGATTACTTGTTAGATATTACTGCACTGTCGGAATTAGAAGCACAAGCATTTCACTACACTCGCATTAACATCTGCTAATTATGTGTATGTGACCAATAAAATTAGATTTGAATGTTCCTGAGTGGCCTAGTTAGAGTTTTGACTTAAATCGTCTTGAAAATCTATGGCAAGACTTGCAAATGACTGTCTAGCAATGATTAACATCCAACTTCACAGAGCTTGAAAAATATTGTACTATCCAGGTTTCGCAAAGCTCTTAGAGACTTACCCAAAAAGACTCACAGCCGTAATCATTGCCAAAGGTGATTTTAACATGTATTGTCTCAGGGGGTTGAGTACTTATCAAATCAAAATATATTAGTGTTTTATTTATTTTCTTTCTTTCTTTCTTTTTTAGAAATGTTCTTCCACTTTGACAATAGAGTATTTTCTGTAGATTGTTGATAAATAATGACAATTCAATTTATTTCAATCCCACTTTGTAACATTAAAGTGTGGAAAAAGTCAAGGGGTGTGAATACTTTCTGAAGGCACTGTTTGCTTCTTCAAAGTTTGGAATTTCAGTTGTTTACTATAGCACCCCCCTTTGGCCAATCAGTGCAATTTTTTACATTTTGGAAATGTGGGTTGCATCATTTACCCAAGTTTAGTCAAAATCAGGCCAATACTTTCGAGATATCGCATGTGACGAACGTACAGACACAGCTCCACAGTCCCTTCATCGATTTCGTCGTGGGGGACAACTAACACCTCCAATAATTAAACTGAAATGCAAATCCATTATCATTTGCATTCATCCAAAAATAAAATGTCAAAGCAGGTTCAATGGTGTGTCAGAGAATCAAATAACATTTTAAATGTTTCTTCTTTCCAAAGTATAATAAACAGATGTTTAAGTGTGTAGAAACAATCATCAAACGCACAGGCATGTTATTAGGCTCTTAAGTCATCTTATTGTCATTTCCTGATTGGTTTACTTTCCACGCCACTCCATGCACATGCAAGTATCTCCCGCTGGCTCCGGGCTTCTGCATCCATCCCATCATTAACATGTATATTACCTGCTCAGGGGTTATACCGTGGTCACCATGGACCCCTCTGAAACTCCCTTTCTCCCGTGTGACATTGGGGTTGGTTTCAAAGAGGAAGACAGCAGTTTGTGATTGTATTCAAATCCCCTCCTGCATACAAAGGCTTCAAACATGCCCTCACCCTTTCCCTCACCCTTTCCCTCAAAGCCCCAAGGGTGATCACAACCAATCCTTCTTTGATGGTACACAAGAGTCCCCACCCCTCTCACTGACTGTCAGGATGAATGGAGGAGGGGTCCCCCCTTATTCTGATCTTTGATCCTCTTGAAGTTGATACCATTCCTGAGTTAGAGGGGCGGTAGGGTAGCCTAGTGGTTAGAGTGTTGGACTAGTTACTGAAAGGTTGCAAGTTCAAATCCCCGAGCTGACAAGGTACAAATCTGTCGTTCTGCCCCTGAACAGGCAGTTAACCCACTGTTCCTAGGCCCTCATTGAAAATAAGAATTTGTTCTTAACTGACTTGCCTAGTTAAATAAAGATAAAATATTTTTTTTAAACTGCAAAATGTAAATGTAGAGGGTGTGACCTGTGCCAAGAAAACAAAAAAAGAGGAACAACTTGTGTCTGGTATGCAGGGAGCCCATCCAGGCTTTGGTGCTCACATATCTCAGCAAGAGCACTAGGTTTGAGAGCGTTTTTTTTTACTCTACATGGTTAAAGTTGTGGGAAATGGATGCAATTGTTGCAATAATTTGTAAGTGGGCAACATAAACTAATATGGGAATCCTGCATCGAGTCGCTCTGCCTCAGCATGGTAGCTAAATTGGTTAGCTTAGCTAGAAACTATATTACCCTAAATACTAATGTGTATTTCACACTATGTTGAGGTAAGAATCGGAGTATAATGCTTGTATGGATGTCAACACCAACACATGTTCATGTCATTGTCACCAATCAACTGCATAACAGTTAAAAAAAACTTTGACTTCAGACTACCACCACCGATTTCTGTATGCTAGCTATGCTAACCATCTTATACAAACAGGAGTTAACAGTTAGCAGTCACTTCTTCTAAACCTGAAAAGGGACAACTTCCAAATGTAATGCAGCAAAAACGGCCCAATATATCCAAAGTAACTACATTGTGGGCCTGTTACAATACATAAATCATGACGGATTTGACAAATATCCACTTTGTTAGGCCAGATTTGTTGAATGTGCGCCAATCTGTTACCGGATCTATAGCTAGGAAAGAATAGGGTAGGGCTGGAGATGCGACTGACATTTTGCGAGTGGGGAGAGAGCGAGAAAGGATGGGGGAGGAGGCTTGGAGCGCTGGGCATATTGTTGTTATGACATGTATTATCCGAATTCTTCTTCTTGAATAAAAAATCTCTCTCCCTAATTTCTGAATCCCATTTGTAATGTCAATAGGCTACTAGACTGCATTTCTGTGGGCCTGGGGCAGGTTGCCTACACACACACTGACTGGCAGAGATTTTCAGCTGGCAGGCAGGCATACAGTGGAAGTTTCTGAGTGACAGAGTGAGGGCTTTGCATAGGTGCTTTGTTTAGCATTTTTTTGTGGGGATGGGAAAAAAATACCTGGAAGGTATAAGAACGTTATTAACCTGTTCATATAAAATAATGGTTCTGTTCTGGAACTGTATAGACATAGCCGCGGGAAGTAGGGGTGCTGAGAGTGCTGCATACCCCCTGATAAAACAAAACTGATAATTCCCAAAAATGTGTGAATTTTATCAGAAGGCCAGCATCCTTGAGTCGCCTCTTCACTGTTGAAGTTGAGACTGGTGTTTTCCGGATACTATTTAATGAAGCTGCCAGTTGAGGACTTGTGAGGTGTCTGTTTCTCAAACTAGACACTCTAATGTACTTGTCCTCTTGCTCAGTTGTGCACCGGGGCCTCCCACTCCTCTTTCTATTCTGGTTTGTGAAGGCATTGTACCAGATCTTCAGTTTCTTGGCAATTTCTCACATTTCTCAAAACAAGAATAGACTGACGAGTTTCAGAAGAAAATTATTTGTTTATGGCCGTTTTGAGCCTGTAATCAAACCCAGAAATGCTGATTTAAAAAAAATGTATTGAACTAGGTAAGTCAGTTAAGAACAAATTCTTATTCACAATGACAGCCTACCAGGGAACAGTGGTTGAACTGCCTTGTTCAGGGGCAGAATGACAGATGTTTTACTTTGTCAGCTCAGGGATTCGATCCAGCAACTTTTTGGTTACTGGCCCAGGATACTAAGCTACCTGATGCTCCAGATACTCAACTTGTCTAAAGAAGGCCTGTTTGATTGTTTTTTAAATCAGAACAACACTTTCAGCTGTGCTAACATAATTGTAAAATGGTTTTCTAATGATCAATTAGCATTTTAAAATGATAAACTTAGATTAGCTAACACAATGTGCCATTGGAACACAGGAGTGATGCTTGCTGATAATGGGCCTCTGTACTCCTATGTAGATATTCCATAAAAAATCTGCTGTTTCCAGCTACAATAGTCATTTACAACATTAACATACACTGTGTATTTCTGATCAATTTGATGTTGATCACTTGAGTATCTTACCTAGTTATTTTCAGATGATCTTATTTTGCAATCAGTTTGTCTCCCCTCTTCTCCCTCCTCTCCCTCACAATTCTTCAATTCCTCCTCTTCCCTCTCCTTTTTCTCCTTCCCTCTCCCACCTCCCCTCTCCCTTCCCCCTTCACCCCTTTCCTGTCTGTCTATCTGTCTACCTCTCCATTTGTTTGTCAATCAGCCTCCTGTATATCTCTCTGTCTTTCTGTGCCAATCAGTTTGTCTCCTCCTCCATGTTCTGTTTGACTGCTACAGCATACCATTCATTTGAGAGGACTGTTGAAAAAGGGAGGAGAAAAGGAAAATGCTGCTTGTTTTTTATCCAGACATTCGGCAGCTCACTCAAAAGTCTTGACAATCTCTGGTTCAAAAGTCAAGTAAAACTGGATTCATGTTTTTGAATGGTTTTATCCAGATCTTCAGGAGAGCTGCTCATTCCAGGATTTTTGTGTATCTCTTTTCTTAAAACAGACAAAGAAAAGATACTGATGGTTCATGGCATGTTTTAAGTGCCTGTGTTTAATAAAACAAACAGTTAATTTAGCATTGTTTTCATCAATTATTCCACTGAACAATCAGATACACAGTATTATTGTATATCTAAAATAATTAGCTAAACAAAAGCTGATAGAACGTTTTACTGTTGTTAATGCAGTTTCCCTTTGATTCAAGTAGGGAAACACTGACTGACTGGTAAAACAGAAAACACCGGTAGACTGACTGACTGACTGGTAAAACAGAAAACACTGGTAGACTGACTGACTGACTGGTAAAACAGAAACCAACGGTAGACTGTCTGTTTGTGTCATATGTGCATTACCCTGTTAACAATGTTTTCATTTATTTTACCTTTATTTTACCAGCATGTCATACTGAGACCACTTTCAGCTGTGCTAACATAATTGTAAAATGGTTTTCTAATGATCAATTAGCATTTTAAAATGATAAACTTAGATTAGCTAACACAATGTGCCATTGGAACACAGGAGTGATGCTTGCTGATAATGGGCCTCTGTACTCCTATGTAGATATTCCATAAAAAATCTGCTGTTTCCAGCTACAATAGTCATTTACAACATTAACATACACTGTGTATTTCTGATCAATTTGATGTTGATCACTTGAGTATCTTACCTAGTTATTTTCAGATGATCTTATTTTGCAATCAGTTTGTCTCCCCTCTTCTCCCTCCTCTCCCTCACAATTCTTCAATTCCTCCTCTTCCCTCTCCTTTTTCTCCTTCCCTCTCCCACCTCCCCTCTCCCTTCCCCCTTCACCCCTTTCCTGTCTGTCTATCTGTCTACCTCTCCATTTGTTTGTCAATCAGCCTCCTGTATATCTCTCTGTCTTTCTGTGCCAATCAGTTTGTCTCCTCCTCCATGTTCTGTTTGACTGCTACAGCATACCATTCATTTGAGAGGACTGTTGAAAAAGGGAGGAGAAAAGGAAAATGCTGCTTGTTTTTTATCCAGACATTCGGCAGCTCACTCAAAAGTCTTGACAATCTCTGGTTCAAAAGTCAAGTAAAACTGGATTCATGTTTTTGAATGGTTTTATCCAGATCTTCAGGAGAGCTGCTCATTCCAGGATTTTTGTGTATCTCTTTTCTTAAAACAGACAAAGAAAAGATACTGATGGTTCATGGCATGTTTTAAGTGCCTGTGTTTAATAAAACAAACAGTTAATTTAGCATTGTTTTCATCAATTATTCCACTGAACAATCAGATACACAGTATTATTGTATATCTAAAATAATTAGCTAAACAAAAGCTGATAGAACGTTTTACTGTTGTTAATGCAGTTTCCCTTTGATTCAAGTAGGGAAACACTGACTGACTGGTAAAACAGAAAACACCGGTAGACTGACTGACTGACTGGTAAAACAGAAAACACTGGTAGACTGACTGACTGACTGGTAAAACAGAAACCAACGGTAGACTGTCTGTTTGTGTCATATGTGCATTACCCTGTTAACAATGTTTTCATTTATTTTACCTTTATTTTACCAGCAAGTCATACTGAGACCAAATTCTCTTTTACAGATGAGCCCTGAATACTCATTTACTTTCAGATATACAGAAAATACAATACATTCCCAATCATGGCATACAATGCACATGCAGCCATTAGATCGAAGATCAGCTTCACATTCCCCCTCTAATGGGGAAGTCGGGTTTGTGGATCGGTAAGATGGCCCTAGAGCTGCACGTAATGGGCAACTTTCATATGGTTCCACTAGGGACCAATTCCAAATCAACTTTTAACCCTTAAACCCTATGCGTAAGTTTGGCAGGTACGGACAGTACGCTGCTTATCACTGCAAAGTGATGGGGTGAAGTCGGACAACCTGTCCCAATCCACTCCCTACAACTTCTCCTTGGTCCAAACCCTTCAATGTTTGTAGATCTGTAAGGTGGAGGCAATATGGTGGAAGCTACTGATTTGAACTATTCACACCTTTCAGATTTGCAAACATTGAAGGGTCACGGCTAAGGGGAAGTGGTAGGGAATGAATTGGGATGGGGCTACAGGGGTTTTAAAAAATGGGTAAGTATTCACTATTTTGCCGTTTTCACAGACACACTGCACAGTAAGCAGAGTGACGGGTAGGGGTGAGGAAGGGTGAGGAAGGGTTATGTGCAGACAGCTCAAGGCGTGCTTCGGGCGCCACTTGGTAGAGGGACGTGTAGTGGGCTTCTCCCCCCGATTGCGGGGCATTCTCCATGGGGTTGTGCTGAGACGAAGTCTGGGTGTGAAGCTGGCTCCGGGTCTCTCCACTGCATCACATCAGGGCCTGGAGCACTGAAGGCAGCTGGAGGGGGAAACATAAGACAGACATGCTTTAACCCACGAGGGTCTAAGCCCTGTCTAAGCTGGGGGGGGGGGGTTCTACTTAGCTATTTTGAATTGTTTTAAGAAGGTCATAGCAAGGATACTTTTGCTATTTGATTTGGAATTGTTTTAAGAAGGTCATATCAAGGATACTTTTGCTATTTGATTTGGAATTGTTTTAAGAAGGTCATATCAAGGATACTTTTGCTATTTGATTTGGAATTTTAAGACCCCTTGAAGTATAAAAATAATTATTTGATGAAAAATGATTTTTGTCGTTACTGCTATTAGCCCATACAAATGCATTGAATAACAGATTCACTACATAGAACAACAGATAGTTCCTCCCAAAAATCTAAAGAGAAATCAGAAATCCCAGGTAACATAACTATTTTTATTTTTATTTACATGTAATTAACCCTTTATTTTTGGCACAAAACAGTCTCCATATGTACTTCCATAAATGTTTTCAACTGGTACCGGGGGACCTTCAGACGAGTCTTGTGAGGCATGTGGGCACCCTAGAGCAAAACAACCGCCATGTACAGTACCAGTCAAAAGTTTGGAATCACCTACTCATTCAAGGATTCTTCTTCATTTTTAGTATTTTCTACGTTGTAGAATAATAGTGAAGACATCAAAACTATCAAATAACCAAAAAAGTGTTAAAGAAATAAAAATATATTTTATATTTGAGATTCTTCAAAGTAGTCACCCTGTGCCTTGATGACAGCTTTGCACACTCTTGGCATTCCCTCAACCAGCTTCATGAGGTAGTCACCTGGAATGCATTTCAATAAACGGGTGTGCCTTATTAAAAGTTAATTTGTGGAATTTGTTTCCTTCTTAATGCATTTGAGCCAATCAATTGTGTTGTGAAAAGGTAGAAGAAGATAGCTCTATTTGGTAAAAGACCAAGTCCATATTATGCCAAGAATAGCTCAAATAAGCAAAGAGAAACGACATTCCATCATTACTTTAAGGAATGAAGGTCAGTAAATGTAGAACATTTCAAGAACTTTGAAAGTTTCTTCAAGTGCAGTCACAAAAACCATCAAACACTATAATGAAACTCTGAGTTTACTGACTTCATGCCTTAAAGTAATGATGGAATGTCATTTCTCTTTGCTTATTTGAGCTATTCTTGGCATAATATGGACCGTCATATGAAAGGAAGACCCAGAGTTACCTCTGCCACAGAGGATAAGTTAATTAGAGTTACCAGCCTCAGAAATTGCAGGCCAAATAAATGCAACACAGAGTTCAAGTTACAGACATCTCAACATCAACTGTTCAGAGGAGGCTGCGTGAATGGGGTCAAATTGCTGCAAAGAAACCACTACTAAAGGACACCCATAATAAGAAGAGACTTGCTTGGGCCAAGAAACATGAGCAATGGACATTAGACCAGTGGAAATCTGTCCTTTGATCTGAGTCCATATTTGAGATTTTTGGTTCCAACCGCCGTTTCTTTGTGAGACGCAGAGTAGGTGAACGGATGATCTCCACATGTGTGGTTCCCACCGTGAAGCTTGGAGGAGGAGGTGTGATGGTGTGGGGGTGCTTTGCTGGTGACACTGTCAGTGATCTATTTAGAATTCAAGGAACACTTAACCAGCATGGCTACCACAGAATTCTGCAGAGATACGCCATCCCATCTGGTTTGCGCTTAGTGGGACTAGCATTTGTTTTTCAACAGGACAGTGATCCAACACACCTTCAGGCTGTGTAAGGGCTATTTGACCAAGAAGGAGAGTGATGAAGAGCTGCATCAGATGACCTGGCCTCCACAATCACCTGACCAACCCAATTGAGATTGTTTGGGCTGAGTTGGACCGCTGAGTGAAGGAAAAGCAGCCAACAAGTGCTCAACATATGTGGGAACTCCTTCAAGACTGTTGGAAAAGCATTCCAGGTGAAGCTGGTTGAGAGAATGCCAAGAGTGTGCAAAGCTGTCATAAAGGCAAAGTATGGCTACTTTGATGAATCTAAAAAATATCATATATTTTTATTTGTTTAATAATAGCTTTAGCTTTATTTGTGACCTATGTACAACTTAGAATTAGATTGATAGCAGAGCATAAGAGTTGCCACATCAATGTTACACTGAGTTAATTAGTTAAATTATTGTTAATAAATGTTATATTCCAATGTTATTTAATGTTTTTTAGTTATATTCCGTTCCAATATTATATTCCAATTAATATGATTTTTTATGAATTAAAAACAACTATTGAAAACAACTTTAGTTCTCGGGTTTTCAAGATTTTTTAAACTCGATCCACAACACACATCGCTGTTGTTTTCTATTGCCAGTAGAGGGGAGTATTTTCATTGCCTCCAAAGATCCAGGATTGGGGATGTGCAAAATTACTTCCTATAGAATACAGACTGTTCTATTGTGGCTGTATTCTATGATTTCGTACGTGAAAATTCTGAAAAAATCTACCATAATCTAGAAAACCTGGCATAAATGACCAGGCTTTTCTTGATTTAACAATGAATCATATGAACATTTGTGTTTGATTACTCTGTGACCTGTCCCACCCCTTCCTTCCGCTGTCAATCCCGCCACATCCCACCTGCGAGACCCCAGGCTTCCGACATACAGTGTTTCCTGTTCCTCCGTCAGGGCCGTGCTAACACTCACAGCTCTCTGCGTGCGAGACCACGCTACACCTGGGCCTTCCTGTCTGCTCTCACAGCCAATGTACACTCCGACAACGCAGCGCAAGACACTGGAAAATCCATTAGTTACACACAATTCTACACATTATACCAACTCACACACCCACAAAGGATTCCAGCTGTACAATCCCACCATTCTCCTCCCCCTTGTACGTTCTTTTCCTGAATTGCATGCCCTTGGCCAACTAACAGCTTATAACATTCTTACCTTTTAAAAAAAATAAAGTTGATCATAATGAGGATAATAGTGCATTTTATTCATTTGTATAGTGTTTTTACAGGTCCCAAGGGCATTAATGCATCACATTGATCATTGACATGAAAGGTCTATGAAAATCCAAGGTGAAAGTATTTTGCTAAATTTGGTAACAGTTGCAAATGTAAGACTTTCTACCTCAATATTGACAACATGAGTCTTGGACAAAAAAGGGAATGCCAAAAGGGAATGCCAAAAGGGAATGCCAAAAGGGAATGCCAAAAGGGAATGCCACCCTCGTATATAAAAAAAAACGAATCTAGTTTCTGTAAAAACACAAGTGCCTCTTCTCACAACACTTTAAGGTTAGACTTTAAGGTTTCCTGGTAAATATTTAATTTATTCATAGCAGTAGTGAATACTTCCAAGATTTCTACGACCACTGCTACAATATTTTGTTGTTGCTGTTGCTCTTGTAGCATGGGTGGGTGGTACCATGCTAGTAATTGCAGCAGTGGTCGTCATGGTGGTATTCGTGGCATGTAGTAGTAGTGGCAGCAGTAGATGTGGCAGCAGTAGTAGTGGCAGCAGTAGAAGTGGCAGCAGTAGTAGTGGCAGCAGTAGTAGTGGCAGCAGTAGAAGTGGCATGCAGTAGTAGTGGCAGCAGTAGTAGTGGCAGCAGTAGAAGTGGCAGCAGTAGTAGTGGCAGCAGTAGTAGTGGCAGCAGTAGAAGTGGCAGCAGTAGAAGTGGCAGCAGTAGCAGTGGCAGCAGTAGTAGTGGCAGCAGTAGTAGTGGCAGCAGTAGTAGTGGCAGCAGTAGAAGTGGCATCAGTAGAAGTGGCAGCAGTAGCAGTGGCAGCAGTAGAAGTGGCAGCAGTAGTAGTGGCAGCAGTAGAAGTGGCAGCAGTAGCAGTGGCAGCAGTAGAAGTGGCAGCAGTAGTAGTGGCAGCAGTAGAAGTGGCAGCAGTAGAAGTGGCATGCAGTAGAAGTGGCAGCAGTAGTAGTGGCAGCAGTAGTAGTGGCAGCAGTAGAAGTGGCAGCAGTAGTAGTGGCAGCAGTATTAGTGGCAGCAGTAGAAGTGGCAGCAGTAGAAGTGGCATGCAGTAGAAGTGGCAGCAGTAGTAGTGGCAGCAGTAGTAGTGGCAGCAGTAGAAGTGGCAGCAGTAGTAGTGGCAGCAGTATTAGTGGCATGCAGTAGTAGTGGCAGCAGTAGTAGTGGCAGCAGTAGAAGTGGCAGCAGTAGTAGTGGCAGCAGTAGTAGTGGCAGCAGTATTAGTGGCATGCAGTAGTAGTGGCAGCAGTAGTAGTGGCATGCAGTAGAAGTGGCAGCAGTAGTAGTGGCAGCAGTAGTAGTGGCAGCAGTAGTAGTGGCAACAGTAGAAGTGGCAGCAGTAGTAGTGGCAGCAGTAGTAGTGGCAGCAGTAGTAGTGGCAGCAGTAGTAGTGGCATGCAGTAGTAGTGGCAGCAGTAGTAGTGGCAGCAGTAGAAGTGGCAGCAGTAGTAGTGGCAGCAGTAGAAGTGGCAGCAGTAGTAGTGGCAGCAGTAGAAGTGGCAGCAGTAGTAGTGGCAGCAGTAGAAATGGCAGCAGTAGTAGTGGCAGCAGTAGTAGTGGCAGCAGTAGTAGTGGCATCAGTAGTAGTGGCAGCAGTAGAAGTGGCAGCAGTAGTAGTGGCAGTAGAAGTGGCAGCAGTAGAAGTGGCAGCAGTAGAAGTGGCAGCAGTAGAAGTGGCAGCAGTAGAAGTGGCAGCAGTAGTAGTGGCAGCAGTAGAAGTGGCAGCAGTAGAAGTGGCAGCAGTAGTAGTGGCAGCAGTAGAAGTGGCAGCAGTAGTAGTGGCATCAGTAGTAGTGGCAGCAGTAGAAGTGGCAGCAGTAGAAGTAATCATCCTTGGCATCACGGCTGACATCAAGTATGCATCGGCATGGTGTGGGGAGGTCAGTGTGGATAGTTAGTCACAGAGTGCGGGGGAGAGTGTCGGGTCTGAGAAACAAGGATACAGTGTGTGGTATTTGTGAGACGGCTGCAATGTTTGCCATGTGAAACTGGGCCTGGGCGCTGTGTACTAACCTACAGGAACTTGAACCGAGGCCTTAGCCCTAGTCCACAGTTCCACAGCAAATAACACTGTCAAGTGGGTCTCTCCGTCCCACTAGTCTCTTATTGAAACCTTCCCCTGTCCGTTCCCTAGTCAGCTTCAGGGTGTTCCACCTGGCTCTCTTCTGGGTCTCATTATAAAAATCTGATTCACTGATTTGTGATTGACAATGGAGACTATATCATATTTGTACACAAATATCTAGTAATGATATCGATACAAAATAATACATTTAATACTGTAGAGTAATCGAACCAAATCCCAGACTAGGTGTGTGGGTGTGTTTACTGGTAAACAGAAAAGTGGGACACAAATTATGGGGACAAATATCACGCACATTTGTTTTTGTAGAAATACATATATTTTCATGGCGTTTGTAATTTTTTTTACAAGAGGCACTTTCATTATAAGACATTTATTGAATATATTAATCAAAATAAAGTGATATAAATTAACATATTACATTCTCGGTCCACTATTGTTTATATTCTGTGCACCTCGAAAAAGGAGGTAATATCCAAAACATGTCACTCCATCGTTAAGTGAAGTCTGTACAGATAGAGACGATACGAAACAGACATATATACCTAATGACAAACAAATCAACATTGCCTAACTGTACAAAGTATAGTAAATACATATTTACAAGTCATCGCTACAATAATTAAACATGAATAACTTACAAAGGTCCATTTAAAACCTCTGTGTCTATAACAATGATGATTCATATTTCAGAGTGTAAACCATGAACACCTGTGCATTTATATTCTTGCCCATCAAATTTGATAGGAGGTCCACTGATAGAGATCATTTGTAGAATGACACAATCGCCCACAGATCTGTCACTTACTGAACACAAGCAAAACAGACAAGTGAAAGGGGCAGTAAGGCTATAAAGGCGTTTGTCAGAAGGGATGCTACGCAAATGTCTCTGTGAGATTGCCTGTCTGATATTCAGTCTAACCTTTCTCTTTGGGTAGTTATAAGTACAGTCCCACAGAGTACAATTCACCATTCCAAACTACAGTAACATAGAAGCACCCCCAACTGTCTTTTAAATTCAGTCAGTCAGTCCAACACTGAAGTTATATGGAGGTGCTGATTTTCGGGTGTGAGTGAAGACCAAACCAAAACCGTTGGATTATGGGGGGAGTTACCACCAGTGAGAGAATGAGAGAGAGAAAGTGTTGGGCACAGAATTAGGCAGCTGTAAGAGTAAAACAGATCACTACATCGCATCAGTGTCCTTCCCCCAGCTGATGGAGCCTTCTATATGGGGTGAGGGCAGACTGGAGACAGGGTCAGGGGGAGTCCTGGGGTAAAGGAACACAGACTGGAGACAGGGTCAGGGGGAGTCCTGGGGTAAAGGAACACAGACTGGAGACAGGGTCAGGGGGAGTCCTGGGGTAAAGGAACACAGACTGGAGACAGGGTCAGGGGGAGTCCTGGGGTAAAGGAACACAGACTGAAGACAGGGTCAGGGGGAGTCCTGGGGTAAAGGAACACAGACTCGAGACAGGGTCAGGAGGAGTCCTGGGGTAAAGGAACACTGACTGGAGACAGGGTCAGGGGGAGTCCTGGGGTAAAGGAACATAGACTGGAGACAGGGTCAGGGGGAGTCCTGGGGTAAAGGAACACAGACTGAAGACAGGGTCAGGAGGAGTCCTGGGGTAAAGGAACACAGACTGGAGACAGGGTCAGGGGGAGTCCTGGGGTAAAGGAACATAGACTGGAGACAGGGTCAGGGGGAGTCCTGGGGTAAAGGAACACAGACTCGAGACAGGGTCAGGAGGAGTCCTGGGGTAAAGGAACACAGACTGGAGACAGGGTCAGGGGGAGTCCTGGGGTAAAGGAACACAGACTGAAGACAGGGTCAGGGGGAGTCCTGGGGTAAAGGAACACTGACTGGAGACAGGGTCAGGGGGAGTCCTGGGGTAAAGGAACATAGACTGGAGACAGGGTCAGGGGGAGTCCTGGGGTAAAGGAACACAGACTGGAGACAGGGCAAGAGGGAGTCCTGGGGTAAAGGAACACAGATGGGAGACAGGGTCAGGGGGAGTCCTGGGGTAAAGGAACACAGACTGGAGACAGGGTCAGGGGGAGTCCTGGGGTAAAGGAACACAGACTGGAGACAGGGTCAGGGGGAGTCCTGGGGTAAAGGAACACAGACTGGAGACAGGGTCAGGGGGAGTCCTGGGGTAAAGGAACACAGACTCGAGACAGGGTCAGGGGGAGTCCTGGGGTAAAGGAACACAGACTGGAGACAGGGTCAGGGGGAGTCCTGGGGTAAAGGAACACAGACTGGAGACAGGGTCAGGAGGAGTCCTGGGGTAAAGGAACACAGACTGGAGACAGGGTCAGGGGGAGTCCTGGAGTAAAGGAACACAGACTGGAGACAGGGTCAGGGGGAGTCCTGGGGTAAAGGAACACAGACTGGAGACAGGGTCAGGGGGAGTCCTGGGGTAAAGGAACACAGACTGGAGACAGGGTCAGGGGGAGTCCTGGGGTAAAGGAACACAGACTGGAGACAGGGTCAGGGGGAGTCCTGGGGTAAAGGAACACAGACTGGAGACAGGGTCAGGGGGAGTCCTGGGGTAAAGGAACACAGACTGGAGACAGGGTCAGGGGGAGTCCTGGGGTAAAGGAACACAGACTGGAGACAGGGTCAGGGGGAGTCCTGGGGTAAAGGAACACAGACTCGAGACAGGGTCAGGGGAGTCCTGGGGTAAAGGAACACAGACTGGAGACAGGGTCAGGGGGAGTCCTGGGGTAAAGGAACACAGACTGGAGACAGGGTCAGGGGGAGTCCTGGGGTAAAGGAACACAGACTGGAGACAGGGTCAGGAGGAGTCCTGGGGTAAAGGAACACAGACTGAAGACAGGGTCAGGGGGAGTCCTGGGGTAAAGGAACACAGACGGAAGACAGGGTCAGGAGGAGTCCTGGGGTAAAGGAACACAGACTGGAGACAGGGTCAGGGGGAGTCCTGGGGTAAAGGAATACAGACTGGAGACAGGGTCAGGGGGAGTCCTGGGGTAAAGGAACACAGACTGGGGTAAAGAGGCTACGGCAGCAATAAACCCTGGGGTTAGGGAACAGGAAACGTTTTTGGAACGAGGAAAGGAGACAGTGAGATTAGGGCAAGGGTGAACCCTAGAGTCGAGGGCCAGAGTCAGGTCAAGGGCATGTTCTTGTGGTGAGGAATGCTAGTGTTTAGACATGGGGCTCAGTGGGAGAAGGTATGGATGTCATTAGGCAGACTGAGAGAGCCCGGGGAGGCAAGCCCTTGACTTTGGCAGCTCTGGCTGCAGCGGCAACGCTGGATCCACATGACGCTACGGGTAAAGTGCTGCCTGCCTCCGGGACAGCGGAAGTGAAGGTTCACTGTGCGCGTCAGAGAAGGAGTGCAGCAGCTGCCATCGGCACACAAGCCACAGGAACGAGGACGATACTGGCGCGCTGTAGAGCAGCCGGTGAACTTGATCCGGACAGGTTTGCGAGGACGTATTGTGCGTTGGCACTTCTTCCCTTTCTGTAAGAGAAATGGGGTCACAGGTCAAAATACATACACCCTGAATGCACAGGAGGTTGGTGGCCCACATTAATTGGGGAGGATGGGCTTGTGGTAATGGCTGGAGTAGAATTAGTGGAATGGTATCAAACACATGGTTTCTATTTCATTAGCTCCATTCCAGCCTTTATTATGCGCTGTCCTCCCCTCAGCTGCCTCCACTGCTTGACAGGAGGATAGCTATGGTACAATTCCATAACCTGTCTAGTGGTCAATTTATAGTAGTGTAATTCCCATTTGATGATCCTGGACCATTGTGTGTCTTCTCATTGGGAGAAGTGTCTTCACCTTGGGAGAAGGGATGAGGGCAAGATCACACTGCCGGATCTGGCACAGTCGTGTCTCTCTGGCCAACCGACACTCAGCGTTGCTACTGGTTACTCGGCTGGACACACCCATCCCACACGTGGCTGAGCAAGGCGACCAATCAGTGGTTTGCAGGAAGCAGGTTGAGGGAAGTAAGACATGGGACTGGGGGGAGGAGATCCACTCTGTAAGAAGAGAGGGCCAAACATGAGCCATATGAGGAACACCATTCTCCTCTGACTGATACAAAACATTACAAATGTATATTTCATTACAAAAAAGAGAGTATCATTATGTACCTTGATATGACGCTCCAGCACTTGAGACCCAGGGGGTGGGAGCCATGAGCAGCTCATTGCTGGCAAGATCAGGGTGCTGGGGTGGGGAAGGAGGTGGAGCGTGGTCAACCTCTCTGGAGTCCTCCTTGATATGGTTGTCATCGTCACAAAGCCACTCCTCGCAGCAGCGTCCTGGCAGCCTGGCCAGCCGGGGCCGGGAGCAGTGCCAACCTGGTAGTGGTACCTGGTGTGGGCACAGGGGCATGCAGCCCACCACGCCGTCCATACAGCTGCACTGGTGCTGGCAGCTGGGCTGGAAGTCCTCCCCGTGTTGGTAGACCCGGCCGTTCAGCTCACAGGGACGACCCATGGCCTCAGCTGGGACAGGAGCAATGCATTTTTGTACAATCATTGTCGCTTTTGTGTATATCATTATATTCATTAGAGTTAGCATTGTCAATAATATTATCAGTGCCAATCAGAAGGTGGATAGGAAATGTCAATCATAGCATAAGTATGTCCCACCCTAGGCCATTTCGATGTCCATGCCCTTACCTCGACACAGTCCTGTCTCCGGGTCTCCTCCAGACCCTAGGTGGCAGTGCAGGCCCTTGATGTGGTCACAGGGCTGGCTAGGGCTGCAGTCCTGGTTGTACTGCCTGGCACACACCTTACAGCAGCCGCAGGAGTCTGTCACCCAGCTGACACCTGGTGGGCATGAGGGCGGTGAGGTGGGGCACGAGCACTGTCGCGGGCATCCACCCTGCACCTGGGAAGCACAGCGAGAGGATTGAGAGTTAGTGTGTATATGTTCACTGCAGGGCACAGGGGAAGGGCATCCTTTTGTGTTGGAAGCCCCCACAGAAGAGGGATTGTACAATGCTTGAGTAAATATCCGGAGGAGAAAAAATGGTGGAATCAAGTGTATACCTAGAATAAGGTTACCCAAAGATCTAAAGAACTCTTGGTTATCCACAAGCAAAAACTCTTACTGGTATTTCAGATACGTTCATTTACAGTGTGCAGGTCAAATATCAGCTAACACTCAGCAGAAATTCCTCTCCAAATTCTCTGATTGTGTACTCAAATATCAGAATAATTAAACTGTGATTGTACAAAGGAATTTGATTTAGAACAATGCTTTCATTCAAACCGGCACCCTGTTCTAATCTGGTTAGGACACATTTCTGCTTCTACCTTTTTAAGCATGGTTGTTACACATCAGCCTGGAGCGACACAGACTAGATCATCAAGCTCAAAAGTATCAAACAAATTCAAATGTATCTATGGAGATGAATTTATTCATTTGTTCAAAGATCCCGGTCTCATTATTTCAGTCAATAGATGGACAATATAATATGCATAATTTGAAATGAATTTGACCATAATATATACTTGCAATTTCTCAATTTGAATATTAAAGATGACATTGTATCATTTTTACGAGCTTATGGTGAAGTATGTAGAACCCGATGATGTAAGGACACTAATTTGAATGGAGAGGTAAAAGCACACATATGAAACACTTTAAAAAGTACTTACCAGCATGACAGTGCAAGATAGAAATACCACCGAGGAGATGCTTGCTTGTCGCATCATTGTCCACGAAGAAAACGTGATTTTCATGGGGTTCGGGAAAAAAATGAATACAAAGTTTTCCCAATATGTCAGCTAGACTCGTCACTCTCAGGGCTAGCAGTGTCGAAAGACGCAGTGATCAAACCAATGTGAAGAATAGGAGCTGTTCACTGCTTTCAAATGATATCTCCCTGTATCTTCTCATCTATCTGAAGGAGATGTGGGTAAGCCTGTATGTTTTGGTGTTTTCTAAGGAGAAAATTCAAGTCCAACTTGATCCGTTTCTATGGAGGTGGAAGTAGTCAGCACAGCTCAGCTCAACTCAGGCTCTTCGCAACTTCATTAAGAGATTTTCACAGTGGCTCCCCCTTTTATAGAGGCCAGACGTCCCTGTGTGACATCATCACAAGCCCTCTCTCAGATGCTAGAGAGGGCAAAGGGGGGCAGGGAGACGAGGGCAGACAGAGAGACAGAGGGGGAAAGGGAGGGAGACGAGGGCAGGCAGGCAGGCAGAAGGGAGCAGGGAGGAAGACGAGGGCAGACAGAGAGACAGAGGGGGACAGGGAGGGAGACGAGGACAGACAGGACAGACAGACAGACGGGGGGAGATGAGGACAGACAGATAGAGGGAGGGGTATAGGAGGACAGTCAGAGAGACAGGGGGAGGGGTATAGGAGGACAGTCAGACAGACAGGGGGAGGGGTATAGGAGGGCAGCCAGACAGACAGAGGGAGGGGTATAGGAGGGCAGCCAGACAGACAGAGGGAGGGGTATAGGAGGGCAGCCAGACAGACAGAGGGAGGGGTATAGGAGGGCAGCCAGACAGACAGAGGGAGGGGTATAGGAGGGCAGCCAGACAGACAGAGGGAGGGGTATAGGAGGACAGATAGACTGAGGACTTGGACAAATGAAGTCAGATGGTGGGAAAAGAGCAAGGTTGTAGTAAAGCAACAGGAAAAAGGCCATATTGAGATGATGATATCTAAAGAACCTTGTAATGCATTTTCCTACCAATGGAGGCTCCTCGTTTGTTTCTAGACAGACAGAGGTTAAAATGTCAATGAAAGTGTTCTATTGTGGCACAGTGATGGTGAGTGGGTTGTAGGAGAGCAATACACTGGAAATATATCTCATTTGATAGCATACAGGAAGTACCCTCCAAAGGGGTTCAGTCCCCATAGGATAACCCTTTTTGGTTGCAGGTAGAACCCTCTGTGGAAAGGGGCATGGAACCCAAAATGGTTCTATCCGGAACCAAAAAAGGTTATTCTATTTACATTTTAGTCATTTAGCTCACAGTAGTGATTGAATACATTTTCATTAAAAACAATGCCAAACCAGTCCCCATGGAACCTACAACCCTGGCGTTGCTCTACCAACTGAGCCACATGGAACCCACAACCCTGGCATTGCTCTACCAGCTCTACCAACTATCAATGGTTACAATGACTTTGGAAATGAGGAAAGGAAGCCAAGTATGTTCTGTATGTACACTGACACACAGCTATGCACACAAACACGTTCCAGAAAACAAAGATTCCCTGGCCTTAAAGTCTGCTTGTTTACACAGGGCCAAAAGAACATCTCCATTGTCAAACCTGCGGCGACGTTACCTAAAAACGGCAAAAAAAAAGTGTTTATGTTTGACTTGAGCAGGAAGTCCTAGCGTCAGTCAGAGCTTGGGTAGTCGCTGTTATGAAACACAGGAAATGTAATTTAGCACATCTCAGTCAGGAGAGCTGCTGAAAGGCACGGTCGGTTCCTCTGACTAATGCCTCTCACCGTGGATGCAGACAGTCTGTCAGACTGGGCCCTCTCTCCAACAAACCACCGGGACATCACACACACACGGTACATATCTCCAGCTTGGGCCAGTGACACGCTCGGCCTGGGATCAAGCCTCAAAATATGAGAGCGGAGTCCTCGCGCTAAGCGGGAGTGAGAGGGAGAAGATATGTTAGAAAAAAATATGATAAATGTGCTGTGGTGTACATGACAAAATGAGGTCACGGTGGAAGCTAGTTGAGTGAATAATACCATGGTAGTACAGTACTTGTAAGGTAAGGGGTGAATATGAATCAATGATGTGGATAGATCTACACATGAAGGATAATCGTCACGTGCAGACGCTATCACATCATCCCTTAACATCCAGCTGGATAGAAAAATGCAAGTGACTTGGCAAGTCTAAAAACCCTGAGTCTTTGGAAGGCGGAGGTGAGTGTTAGACGTGTGGGTCAGATGCACATGCTGAACAATCCATCACCCATAATCAATCCAAGCAGGAAAGTGGGGGGGGGGGGGGGGGGGGTTCTGTTGGGTGTGTTTGAAAGACAGACCATGTGTTGCCAGTTCAACCAATGATATGTATTGACCTTAGATGAGTCCCAGGGGGCGCTGTTTTGAAGCTGCCACGCAGCCATTTTGGTACTTTGGATTTTGAATGCTATAGAAATGCATGTATTAATTTCTACATTCGTTTTTGAAAAGTATATTATATTACAAACGCCTTAATACATATTTTAAATTATAGAGTATATAAAAACCTATTCCTTAAAGTATTTTTTTTAGAGTACTAATGATACTCTCCCCACTTTTACAAATAAATACATGTAATTTTGTCCTAATTTTGTCATTTATTTGAAATACTGTAGAATTCCATTCATTCCTATGGAGGACTGCTCCTTCTGAGGAGTACCAATATGGCCAACCAGTGGCTTCAACGCCTCTCATTGGACAATCCAGGGATTATTTACATCATTGATTTCAACACACTCATACATTGTCAGCCGTCCAGACAGACATATCCAGGGTGACAGCCAGTCCAGGTCAGGAGGGTCGAATCCATACATCACCAAGAGTTTCATAAGCCTCAAAGCTGAGAGATGAACCACCTGCACAGTGTGAGGATCGAAGACCAGGTGGACGCATACCTGTGTGTGTGTGTGTGTGTGTGTGTGTGTGTGTGTGTGTGTATAGACCTCTTTTAGTGCTTGCATACCGGTGTGCTCACATGTGTGTTTTGTCTATGTACTTGAGGATAAAGGCTTGGGTGCAGCACACTAAGAATCTACTGACTTTATTTTCTGGGCCACAATTTAACAACCTCGCAGCGTTGTGTCACAACCACTTGTTTTCTATGTAAATGTTCCACCCCCACAAAAAGCTAATTCCTTCTCCTCTGTTTTACATCACAATACAAGTACAACAACAAAACAAATGGGTGTGAAATTACCATAGAAACCACTGACTGACAAGTCTGGTCGGTGGTGCTACCAGTCAAAGGACATATTCGTGACAGGCACAATAACCCCCCTCCCCAAAAGAAACAAAAAACGCCCTCAATCAAATTATTTCAACACGGTTTGTGAGATGGAGCGGTTAGGAACCAGTCAGGAAACAGGCTGTTATGTTTAGGATGTGGAAAAGAGGGCCTTTCAGTCTCCCTGATGCTGACCTTGGTTTGAGTGGCACTCTTCATGTGTAGATAAGGTACTGGAGTATTTTTGTGTAGATAAGGTATTGGGGCCTGAAAAACAGCGGCCTGGCTCTACCTATTTTAATGGGTTGTGACTCACTGACTCCACCCCCAGTCAGAGGGGAATAAAGCAACCCAAGAGTTAACACACACAGGAATGTTATTCACACACACAGGAACTTTATTCACACACACTGGAACGTTATTCACACACACAGGAACTGTATTCACACACACTGGAACGTTATTCACACACACTGGAACGTTATTCACACACACTGGAACGTTATTCACACACACAGGAACGTTATTCACACACACTGGAACGTTATTCACACACACTGGAACGTTATTCACACACACTGGAACTTTATTCACACACACTGGAACGTTATTCACACACACTGGAACATTATTCACACACACTGGAACTTTATTCACACACACTGGAACATTATTCACACACACTGGAACATTATTCACACACACTGGAACTGTATTCACACACACTGGAACGTTATTCACACACACTGGAACGTTATTCACACACACTGGAACGTTATTCACACACACAGGAACTGTATTCACACACACTGGAACTTTATTCACACACACTGGAACATTATTCACACACACTGGAACGTTATTCACACACACTGGAACTTTATTCACACACACTGGAACTTTATTCACACACACTGGAACGTTATTCACACACACTGGAACATTTTTCACACACACTGGAACATTATTCACACACACTGGAACATTATTCACACACACTGGAACATTATTCACACACACTGGAACGTTATTCACACACACTGGAACATTATTCACACACACTGGAACTTTATTCACACACACTGGAACTTTATTCACACACACTGGAACTTTATTCACACACACTGGAACATTATTCACACACACTGGAACGTTATTCACACACACTGGAACATTATTCACACACACTGGAACATTATTCACACACACTGGAACTTTATTCACACACACTGGAACATTATTCACACACACTGGAACTTTATTCACACACACTGGAACATTATTCACACACACTGGAACATTATTCACACACACTGGAACATTATTCACACACACTGGAACATTATTCACACACACTGGAACTTTATTCCAGGGGTAGCCTAGTGGTTAGAGCGTTGGACTAGTAAACGGAAGGTTGCAAGTTCAAACCCCCGAGCTGACAAGGTACAAATTTGTCGTTCTGCCCCTGAACAGGCAGTTAACCCACTGTTCCTAGGCCGTCATTGAAAATAAGAATCTGTTCTTAACTGACTTGCCTAGTTAAATAAAGGTAACATTTAAAATAAAATAAATCACACACACTGGAACGTTATTCACACACACTGGAACTTTATTCACACACACTGGAACGTTATTCACACACACTGGAACGTTATTCACACACACTGGAACGTTATTCACACACACTGGAACGTTATTCACACACACTGGAACGTTATTCACACACACTGGAACGTTATTCACACACACTGGAACGTTATTCACACACACTGGAACGTTATTCACACACACTGGAACGTTATTCACACACACTGGAACGTTATTCACACACACTGGAACGTTATTCACACACACTGGAACATTATTCACACACACTGGAACTTTATTCACACACACTGGAACATTATTCACACACACTGGAACGTTATTCACACACACTGGAACGTTATTCACACACACTGGAACTTTATTCACACACACTGAGGAAGATGAACATGGGATGTACATTGGGAAAGGTAGTGGAATGATTGTTTCTGTCCATTACAGAACCACTGAGGTAATGAATACACACATACCAAATGAATACACCAGGGAAAGAATGCACAGATACATAAGCTTACAGAATAAAGCAGTAATACATGTCAAACGACTGTATAGATTGCATATGCCACCAGCAGAGTATTACACAACACAGTAAACTCAGAGGGTCAACATACAATAGGCAATAGTAGTAACTAACTATGAAGAACAATATACAAATGTCACACAACTCACTTTGGGCACGCACACCATCCCACACGTCCAGAGATATGAGTGAGTCCAGTTGTTGATGGGCAGAGACAGAGATGTTGCTCTCTACCACTGCTTGAGGGTGACTGACAGTACTGACAGTGTGACCTGCAGAGTCAAGAGGACAGGCAGATGTCCAGCCCACTAGTAACCTCCCTAGCAACCTATTGTATCAGGGCACAGGACACATAGGTCAGGGAGAGTTTGAGAGGCAGGTTTATGGTTCCCCCGAGACTCTCAGGCTCCGGTCCTAGGGGTTGGGCAGTGGAGTGTGCAGCTCAGGGTTGTGAGGTGCTGCTAACAGTCATAGGCAGGGAATTTGTAACAGCCACCCCTAGAACTGTTGGAGCTAGGAAAACAACATTTCACTACACCCGCCAATAACATCTGCAAAATATGTGTATGCGACCACTGTGTCCATTGCTTGGGAGGAGAGAGGAGAGCAGGCCCAGCGGTGGCAGCTCCCCAACAGGCCCAGCGGCGGCAGCTCCCCAACTGAGGCAGGCCAGGCCCCAGCAGTGGAGAGCAGGAACGGAGGTGGTTCCCCCACAGAGGTGGGCTGTGCCCCAGCAGTGGAGAGCAGGCACCGAGGTTGTTCCCCCACAGAGGTGGGCTGTGCCCCAGCAGTGGAGAGCAGGAACGCGATGTGCTCCCAGTGCAGGAACCAGAGGAGGGCCCAGGGCAAGTCTTGGAGCAGGCACCAACGGAAGATCCAGGGTCAGGGCCAGATTAGGAGGCAGTGCTGGTAAATCCAGGGCAGATGGTGGATCAGCTTGGACCCCAGGAGCAGGAATGGGTCGTGCCTCTGGGACAGGTCACTCTGGGACAGGTCACAGGGTGATGTCAGGTCACCCCGGTAGATTTGGCTGGTGATGATCTGGTGGTGGTGAGAAATAGGGTCCAGTCAGCAATATAGGCTCACTACCGGGTGACGATGCTGTAGGAATCTCATAGGCCGCCCAAGTTGGGGAGAGGGTTCCCCCAGACTCCTCGACAGCGGAGGGGGGATCGGGAATGATATCTGGTGAGGGCTCAGTCTCCGTAGCAGGTGACTCCTCAGGACCAGAGGGGGCCGAGGTCCCTGCCCGGTCTCAATTGCAGCCGTGTCTGACCACGGTGCCGGGGCTGGATAGACAATATAGTCACACCCAATAGTCACAGTCACACCTGGCAACGGTTCCGGGGCAGATGAGACAACTTCTTGCTGCTGTCCTTCATATGACTGTCCCATGCTCTTCACAGCAACCTGTTGCATAATGCCAAGAAGTACAATAATAACTACAGGACTGTATCTAATAGCCAGTAGTACAATAATAACTACAGGACTGTATCTAATAGCCAGTAGTACAATAATAACTACAGGACTGTATCTAATAGCCAGTAGTACAATAATAACTACAGGACTGTATCTAATAGCCAGTAGTACAATAATAACAACAGGACTGTATCTAATAGCCAGTAGTACAATAATAACTACAGGACTGTATCTAATAGCCAGTAGTACAATAATAACTACAGGACTGTATCTAATAACCAGTAGTACAATAATAACTACAGGACTGTATCTAATAGCCAGTAGTACAATAATAACTACAGGACTGTATCTAATAGCCAGTAGTACAATAATAACTACAGGACTGTATCTAATAACCAGTAGTACAATAATAACTACAGGATGGTATCTAATAGCCAGTAGTACAATAATAACAACAGGACTGTATCTAATAGCCAGTAGTACAATAATAACAACAGGACTGTATCTAATAGCCAGTAGTACAATAATAACAACAGGACTGTATCTAATAGCCAGTAGTACAATAATAACAACAGGACTGTATCTAATAGCCAGTAGTACAATAATAACAACAGGACTGTATCTAATAGCCAGTAGTACAATAATAACAACAGGACTGTATCTAATAGCCAGTAGTACAATAATAACAACAGGACTGTATCTAATAGCCAGTAGTACAATAATAACAACAGGACTGTATCTAATAGCCAGTAGTACAATAATAACAACAGGACTGTATCTAATAGCCAGTAGTACAATAATAACAACAGGACTGTATCTAATAGCCAGTAGTACAATAATAACAACAGTATAACCATACAGTGAGGCAATACAAATAGGCAACATAAATAGCAATTATTACACATAGAAACTACACTAAAAGGTAATAATAGCCAATACTAACAACAACTTCAGCATATAACATTGTAATAGCTACATAATGAAATTCAAATCAAAGCTAAACAACAACAACAACTTACTTTGTGTGCACGCATCCCATGTACATAACTCCACCCATGATCACACGTCAAGCTCAGGGGAATATTTATACACTTTGAAGAGCATTCAACGGTCCCGACTGGCCAGTGCTGAGCTAGATATGAGCATCGGACCAATCACAGGATGCATGGGCAAAATGTGGGGTGCATGGGGACAGTCTGATTGGCTGAAGCCATGAGCTGGAGGTGATCAAAATCTCTCACGTGAGGGGGAGAACAAGACTAGATAGTGCCAGCCAGACATAAACAGCAACACACACGCTGGAAATTAGTCCCACAGCGCCCTTGGCAGGGAAATTCTGTAAGAGGGCCTCTCTGTGTAGATAAGGTACTGGGGCCTCTCTGTGTAGATAAGGTACTGGGGCCTCTCTGTGTCGATAAGGTACTGGGGCCTCTCTGTGTCGATAAGGTACTGGGGCCTCTCTGCGTCGATAAGGTACTGGGGCCTCTCTGCGTCGATAAGGTACTGGGGCCTCTCTGCGTCGATAAGGTACTGGGGCCTCTCTGCGTCGATAAGGTACTGGGGCCTCTCTGCGTCGATAAGGTACTGGGGCCTCTCTGCGTCGATAAGGTACTGGGGCCTCTCTGCGTCGATAAGGTACTGGGGCCTCTCTGCGTCGATAAGGTACTGGGGCCTCTCTGCGTCGATAAGGTACTGGGGCCTCTCTGCGTCGATAAGGTACTGGGGCCTCTCTGCGTCGATAAGGTACTGGGGACTCTCTGCGTCGATAAGGTACTGGGGACTCTCTGTGTAGATAAGGTACTGGGGACTCTCTGCGTCGATAAGGTACTGGGGCCTCTCTGCGTCGATAAGGTACTGGGGCCTCTCTGCGTCGATAAGGTACTGGGGACTCTCTGCGTCGGTAAGGTACTGGGGACTCTCTGTGTCGATAAGGTAGTGGGGACTCTCTGCGTCGATAAGGTACTGTGTCCTGGAGAGGGAGAGAGAATGCAAAACTAAACGCATGCTCTTCAACCGATCACTGCCCACACCCGCCCGCCCGTCTAGCATCCCTACTCTGGAAGGTTCTGACTTATGTGGACAAGAGGATATATATGTGGACAACTACAAATACCTGGGTGTCTGGTTAGACTATTAACTCTCCTTCCAGACTCATATTAAGCATCTCCAATCTAGAATCGGCTTTCTATTTCACAACAAAGCATCCTTCACTCATGCTGCCAAACATACCCTCGTAAAACTGACTATCCTACTGATCCTTGACTTCTGCGATGTCATTTACAAAATAGCCTCACACTCTACTCAGCAAATTGGATGTAGTCTATCACATTGTCACCAAAGCCCCACATACTACCCACCACTACGACCTGTATGCTCTTGTAGGCTGGCCCTCGCTTCATATTCTTCGCCAAACCCACTGGCCCCAGGTCATCTATAAGTCTTTGCTAGGTAAAGCCCCGCCTTATCTCAGTTCACTGGTCACCATAGCAGCACCCACACGTAGCACGCGCTCCAGCAGGTATATTTCCTTCTTTGGCCGCCTTTCCTTCCAGTTCTCTGCTGCCAATGACTGGAACGAATTGCAAAAATCACTGAAGCTGGAGACTTATATCTCCCTCACTAACTTTAAGCATCAGCTGTCAGAGCAGCTTACCAATCATTGCACCTGTACATAGCCCATCTGTAAATAGCCCACCCAACTACCTCATCCCCATATTTTTTTGTTGTTGCTCCTTTGCACTCCAGTATCTCTACTTGCACATTCATCTTCTGCACATCTATCACTCCAGTGTAATTGCTAAATTGTCATTATTTCGCCACTACGGCCTATTTATTGCCTTACCTCCCTAATCTTACTACATTTGCACACACTGTATATAGACTTTTCTATTGTGTTATTGACTGTACGTTTGTTTATCCCATGTGTAACTCTGTGTTGCACTGCTTTGCTCTATCTTGGCCAGGTAGCAGTTGAAAATGAGAACTTGTTCTCAACTGGCCTACCTGGTTAAATAAAGGTGTTCTCAACTGGCCTACCTGGTTAAATAAAGGTGTTCTCAACTGGCCTGGTTAAATAAAGGTGTTCTCAACTGGCTACCTGGTTAAATAAAGGTGAAAAAATTATAATAATAATAATAAAAAAGGAGAAAGGGAGGGATAGAGAGAGAGATGGAAGGAGGGAGAGAGGGATAGAGAGAGAGATGGAAGGAGGGAGAGAGGGATAGAGAGAGAGATGGAAGGAGGGAGAGAGGGATAGAGAGAGAGATGGAAGGAGGGAGAGAGGGATAGAGAGAGAGATGGAAGGAGGGAGAGAGGGATAGAGAGAGAGATGGAAGGAGGGAGAGAGGGATAGAGAGAGAGATAGAAGGAGGGAGAGAGGGATAGAGAGAGAGATGGAAGGAGGGAGAGAGGGATAGAGAGAGAGATGGGAGGAAGAGAGGGATAGAGAGAGAGATGGGAGGAAGAGAGGGAAAGAGAGAGAGATGTGAGGAAGAGAGGGATAGAGAGAGAGAGATGGGAGGAAGGGAGGGATAGAGAGAGAGAGATGGGAGCAAGGAAGGGATAGAGAGAGAGAGAGATGGGAGGAAGGGAGGGATAGAGAGAGAGAGAGATGGGAGGAAGGGAGGGATAGAGAGAGAGAGATGGGAGGAAGGGAGGGATAGAGAGAGAGATGGGAGGAAGGGAGGGATAGAGAGAGAGAGATGGGAGGAAGGGAGGGATAGAGAGAGAGAGATGGGAGGAAGGGAGGGATAGAGAAAGAGATGGGAGGGATAGAGAGAGAGATGGAAGGAGGGAGAGAGGGATAGAGAGAGAAATGGAAGGAGGGAGAGAGGGGATGTGTCCCCCCGTGAAGCTGTTAGGCTCGACTGTGAAGGACTGAAGGCCCCACAATTCCCAATGAGTCCCTCATTAAGTCTCACTTCAGGGAAGAAAACACATTCGCGGAGTAGGAAAACTATTCTAAGATGGAAACAGCCTCACAGCAAGCTCCAAAATTAACTCCTTAAATATGTATCTTCATTGAATCACCTTCAATTTCTAAACACCCCGACCGGTCTTGCATCAGTAACGGTGGTTCTATGATATTGTTCAGAGGTGCACTGATGTGGAAAATATGTGGCGCTCCCGCCAAGACAACCGAGCAACCGTTTCTTCACCGGAATTTCAGAGGTCACTTAAAATACCATCGGCAGATACCGGAGATAACTCAGGATCATTAAGGAAGCTCTGACGTATTGTAAGCAACGTTTGCTCCATCTTAATTTATGTGATGTGCTCCTGACCATAAAAGTATTGTTCTAGAGAAGTGAGTGCTCTATCCAGTGTTGATCCCTTTTTTCCAATGTTGACGCTGGGATAGGTCACTGGGCTTATCGAAGACTCAATAGGAACTCAAGTAAACTGTGTGAGTATGTGTGTGTATGTATCAGTGGAGGCTTCTGAAGGGAGGACGGCTCATAATAATGGCTGGTACGGCGCAAATGAAATGGCATCAAACACAAAGAAACTATGTGTTTGATATCATTCCACTTATACAGCTCCAGCCATTACCACAAGCCTGTCCTCTCCAATTAAGGTGCCACCAACCTGCAGTGGTATGTATGTTACACAAACCTGCAAGTGTACATGCATGACCTTCTATATTCCTGTCTGAGTATTATTCACTCATAGTTGTGTTCATATGAAAGGGTATATAGCATCTATGTATGAAAATGTCCACATGCCATCTCTGTATCTCTATTTATTAGGGATCCCCAGGAGTGTGCAAAGCTGCCATCAAGGCAAAGGGTGTCTGCTTTGAAGAATCTCACATATAAAATATATTTTGATTTGTTTAACGCTTTTTTGGTGACTAAAAGCAGACCTCTTGGTCTCTGTTGGGTTTCAGATTCTGCCAACATTTTCTTCCTGTGGTGCAATCCTCATGCCACAGAATCAACAACAAAGCTTCATTCACTCAGTCATTCACAGACTGAGTTAATACATTATTCCACATGTTTATTTCATGGTTTATGTCTTCACTATTATTCTACAATGTAGAAAATTTTAAAATTAAAATTAAAAACTTGAATGAATAGGTGTGTCCAAACTTTTGACTGGTACTGTACGTGTGTGTTGAGTGCGTTCCATAAGGTACTGTATATATTTTTAAATCTGATTTTACTGCTTGCATCAGTTACCTGATGTGGAATGGAGATCCATGTAGTCATGGCTCCATGTAGTACTGTGCGCTCCCCATGTCTGTTCTGGACTTGGGGATTGTGAAGAGACCTCTGGTGGCATGTCTTGTGGGGTATACATGGGTGTCCATGCGTACCCTTGCATTCAGCTTGTCAACACTTCTTACAAAAACAAGTAGTGATGAAGTCAATCACCAGTCTCAACGTCAACAGTGAAGAGGCGACTCCGGGATTATTAAGATGGGCAAAAGAACACAGACACTGGACAGAGGAACTCTGCCTAGAAGGCCAGCATCCCGGAGTCGCCTCTTCACTGTTGACGTTGAGACTGTTGTTTTTCAGGTCTATTTAATGAAGCTGCCAGTTGAGGACTTGTGAGGCGTCTGTTTCTCAAACTAGACACTCTAATGTACTTGGCCTCTTGCTCAGTTGTGTACTGGGGCCTCCCACTCCTCTTTCTATTCTGGTTAGGGCCAGTTTGTGCTGTTCTGTGAAGGGAGTAGTACACAGCGTTGTACGAGATCTTCAGTTTCTTGGATTTTTTTGTTGTTGCGTGGAATAGCCTTCATTTCTCATAACAAGAATAGACTGACAAGTTTCAGAAGAAAGTACTTTGTTTCTGGTCATTTAGAGCCTGTAATCAAACCCAGAAATGCTGATGCTCCAGATACTCAACTAGTCTAAAGAAGGCCAGTATTATTGCTTCTTTAATCAGAACAACAGTTTACAGCTGTCCTAACATATTTACAAAAGGGTTTTCTAATGATCAATTAGCCTTTAAAATTATGAACTTGGATTAGCTAACACAACGTGCCTTTGGAACACAGGAGTGATGGTTGCTGATAATGGGCCTCTGCACGCCTATGTAGATATTCCATAAAAATAACATATAAATCTGCCGTTTCCAGCTACAATAGGGGATTGGCCCCTTTTTTTCCATTTTCACCTAAAATGACATACCCAAATCAAACTGCCTGTAGCCTAGGCCCTGAAGCAAGGATATGCATATTCTCTCCCTGGCATAGCTCTTGCAATGCCAGGGGTTGTGGGTTCGATTCCCATGGGGGACGAGTACAAACAATTATGAAGATGTGCATTCAGAAAGTCTTCAGGCCCCTTGAATTTTTCCATATTTTGTTTCATTACAGCCTTATTCTAAAATGTATTAAATTGTATTTTTCCCTCATTAATCTACACACAATGACGCAAAAACAGGTTTTATACATTTTTGCAAATGTACTAAAAATAAAAACCTGAAATATCACATTTACTATCACCTTTACTAAGTACTTTGTTGAAGAACCTTCGCCAGCAATTATAGCCTCACGTCTTATTGGTTATTACCCTACAAGCATGGCATACCTATATTTGGGGAGTTTCTCCCATTCTTCTCTGCAAATCCTCTCAACCTTAGTCAGGTTGAATGGGGAGCGTCGCTGCACAGCTATTTTCAGGTCTCGCCAGAGATGTTTGATCGGGTTCAAGTCCGGGCTCTGGCTGGGCCACTCAAGGACATTCAGAGACTTGTCCCGAATCCACTCCTGCTTTGTCTTGGCTGTGTGCTTAGGGTCATTGGAAGGTCCTGAACGCTCTGGAGCAGGTTTTCATGAAGGATCTCTCTGTAGTTTGCTCTGTTCATCTTTCCCTCGATCCTGACTAGTCTCCCAGACCCTGCCTCTGAAAAACATCCCCACAGCATGATGCTGCCACCACCATGCTTCACAGTAGGGATGGTCAAAGGTTTCCTCCAGACGTGATACTTGGCATTCAGGCCAAAGAGTTCATGCCAATCTTGCTTTCACCAGACCAGGGAATCTTGTTACTCATGGTCTGAGTCCTTTAGGTGCCTTTTGGCAAACTCCAAGCGGACTGTCATGTGCCTTTTACTGAGGAGTGGCTTCCGTTTGGCCACTCTACCATAAAGGCCTGATTGGTGGAGGGCTGCAGACGTTTGTTCTTCTGGAAGGTTCTTCCATCTCCACAGAGGAACACTGTCACCTCCCTGACCAAGATCCTTCTCCCCCGATAGCTCAGTTAGACCAGGCGGCCAGCTCTAGGAAAAGTCTTGGTAGTTCCAAACATCTTCCATTTAAGAATGATTGAGGCCATTGTGTTGTTGGGGACCTTCAATGTTGCATACATTTTTTGGTACGCTACCCCAGATCTGTGCCGACACAATCCTGTCTCAGAGCTTTATGGAAAATTCCTTCGACCTCATAGCTTGGTTTTTGCTCTGACATGCACTGTCAACTGTGTGACCTTATATAGACAGGCGTGCGCCTTTCCAAATCATGTTCAATAAATTGAATTTACCACAGGTGGTCTCCAATCAAGTTGTAGAAACATCTCAAGGATGATCAACGGAAACAGGAAGCACCTGAGCAGAATTTTGAATCTCATGGTAAAGGGTCTGGGGACAATAAAAGGCCACTCTAAAACTATGCACAGTTTTGTCACACAACACAGATGTCTCAAGTTGAGGGAGTGTGCAATTGCCATGGTGACTACAGGAATGTCCACCAGAGATGTTGCCAGATAATTGAATGTGAATTTCTCTACCAAATGTCATTAGAGATTTTGGCGGTACTTCCAACTGGCCTTACAACCGCAGACCAAGTGTATGGTGTTGTGTGGGCAAGCGGTTTGCTGATGTCAATGTTGTGAACATGGTGGCTGTGGGGTTATGGGCAGGCATAAGCTACGGATAATTGCATTTATCGATGGCAATTTGAATGCACAGTGATACCGTGACGAGATCCTGAGGACCATTGTTGTGCCATCCATCTGCCACTATCACCTCATGTTTCAGCATGATAATGCACGGCCCATTGTGGCAAGGATCTGTACACAATTTCTGGAAGCTGAATATGTCCCAGCTCTTCCATGGCCTGCATACTCACCAGACATGTCACCCATTGAGCATGTTTGGGATGCTCTGGATTGATGTGTACGACAGCTTATTCCAGTTCCCGTCAATATCCAGCAACCTCAAACAGTCATTGAAGAGGAGTGGGACAACCTTCCACTGGCCACAATCAACAGCCTGATAACTATATGGGAAGGAGATGTGTCGCGCAGCATGAGGCAAATGGTGGTCACACCAGATACTGACTGGTTTTCTGATCAGCACCCCAAAAAATTTTTTAAGGTACTTGTGACCAACAGATGCATATCTGTATTCCCAGTCATGTGAAATCCATAGATTAAGGCCTAATGAATTTATTTCAATTGACAGATGTCCTTATATGAAGTGTAACTCAGTAAAATCTTTGAAATTGTTGCATATTGCGTTTATATTTTTGTTCAGAATACATGAGTCAGCATGTAAATGGTTGAGTCTGTGTCTCTGTGTAACAGCATAGTTGGGGAACACAGGTGCTGTCTGGCACACACAAGGCTTTCTGTATTCACAAAAATCTCTACCATGAGAGGCTAATGCATCAAAGCTCTTCCACAGTAACTAGGGAAATGTCTGGATTCACAGCGCCTCAGAACGTGACTTGACTGGAAATCTGTAGCAGCAGCAGACGAAGCAACCACAGGTTGCAGGTTTTAAAACACAATTACTGTACAAATGGGAATTTACTCAAGTTTATATCAGATGAATTCAAAGCTCAAATCGCTTGCAGCCAATAGGATAGCTGCTGTACCATTTCACCAGGTTAACTTGAAGATCCGCAGATGGCAGCAATAAGGGCAACAATGTCCAATCCAAGCACATTAGTATTTATATCGATAAGGCTAAATTCACATCATGCAGTGATGTCACCTTCCTGAAACCTGAAATACTACCATGGTTCTGATGGGACGCTAGCAGTGAAGAATTATTCTTCAGTAATGTCCATAGCTTTGTGGAGTTCATTGTGTTTTTGAGAACGCTGGTTCAAATCTCATGTTCGCCATGGCAGTGGTGAATCACCTTCTCCAGCTGATGACACCTGCCTTGTCCAACCTCACCTAGAGGTCCTCCTCCTCATAGCCTTCCAGGTGGGACTAGGACACAAGCACCTGAGGGTACAATGGAAGCCTTCATTTAGCCTCTGTCCTCCAATCCTTTCCCAATGAGAGTAAAAAAAAAAAAAGTGATATGACACTGCAAGTTAAACTGTAGGCTATACATACCTTCACCCATCTTAATGTAAGCGATGAAAGCTGAGGGGTGGTGAAAAAGCTTCCTTAAGTCCCCAACTTTCCCACCCCTTGCATGGCCATAGACTCCCTATTGTGGGGTGAACGTGCCCAGGTGTGCTCCTGTAGCTGGTTCATTAGTTAAATGGACATTCCATCAAGCGTTTAAGTGGCATGGTACAAGATGAACGAAGATGGAGGAGGACAGAACAGTGACAAGGTAATGGAAAGGATTGTCAAGTGGGCTACCCATGGATGCCAGTATCCTGTAAAGGGTTAACTCTGCAATGGTCAAGCTCAAGGACCCAGATGTATAACCTGCATTGTGGCCATATTATTTTCTCAGGTGTACCTTGTTTACTTGGAGGTGTACCTGTGGATGTATTTCAAGGCCCACGTTCAAACTCAGTGCCTCTTTGCTTGACATCATGGGAAAATCAAAAGAAATCAGCCAAGACCTCAGAAAAAAATGGTAGACATCCACAAGTCTGGTTCATCCTTGGGCGCAATTTCCAAACGCCTGAAGGTACTACGTTCATCTGTACAAACAATAGTACGCTAGTATAAACACCATGGGACCACACAGCCATCATACCGCTCAGGTAGGAGACGCGTTCTGTCTCCTAGAGATGAACATATTTTGGTGCGAAAAGTGCAAATCAATTCCAGAACAGCAGCAAAGGACCCTGTGAAGATGCTGGAGGAAACAGATACAAAAGTAACTATATCCACAGTAAAACGAGTCCTATATTGACATAACCTGAAAGGCTGTTCAGCAAGGAAGAAGCCACTGCTCCAAAACCGCCCAAAAAAGCCAGACTACGGTTTGCAACTGCACATGGGGACAAAGATCGTACTTTTTAGAGAAATGTCCTCTGGTCTGATGAAACAAAAATTGAACTGTTTGGTTAGAATGACCATCGTTATGTTTGGAGGGAAAAGGGGGAGGCTTGGAAGCCAAAAAACACCATCCCAACCGTGAAGCACGGGGGTGACAGCATCATGTTGTGGGGGTGCTTTGCTGCAGGAGGGACTGATGCACTTCACAAAATAGATGGCATCATGAGGATGGACAATAATGTGGATATATTGAAGCAACATCTCAAGTTAAAGCTTGGTCGCAAATGGGTCTTCCAAATGGACAATGACCCAAAGCATACTTCCAAAGTTGTGGCAAAATGGCTTAAGGACAACAAAGTCAAGGTATTGGGGTGGCCATCACAAAGCCCTGACGTCAATCCTATAGAACATTTGTGGGCAGAATTGAAAAAGTGTGTGTGAGCAAGCCTGACTCAGTTACACCAGCTGTCAGGAGGAATGGGCCAAAATTCACCCAATTTATTGTGGGAAGTTTGTGGAAGGCTATCCAAAACATTTGACCCAAGTTAAACAATTTAAAGGCAATGCTACCAAATACTAATTGAGTGTATGCAAACTTCTGACCTTTTCCATTCCACTGGGAATGTAATGAAAGAAAGAAATCATAAATAATTCTCTCTACTATTATTCTGACATTTCATATTCTTAAAATAAAGTGGTGATCTTAACTGACCTAAGACAGGGAATATTTACTAGGGTTAAATGTCAGGAATTGTGAAAATGTATTTGGCTAAGGTGTATGTAAACTTTCGACTTTATACTGTATACTGCTCCCCATTCACTCTTACTGGACTAAATACACACAAAACACAAACAAACAGACACACCAAAAGGTTAAAGGACTTAAAGGGTTGGAGCTGATGGTGAGGTTGAGGTCAACAGAGGACGTTATGTTAGAGGGAGGGAGAGATGAAAGAGGAGTATCTACTTAACGGAGTCGGCCTCTGTGGGTTTGGCTGAGAGGGCGACATGGAGCTCTGAAGCATCCATTAGCATGAGAGAGAGAGATTGAGAGAGGGATGCAGATAGAGAGAGAAAGCACCTACACAGGGGAACATAGAGCTATCCTCTACTACTGATCAAGAAACATACCAGCACATAATATAAACCTTCCAAAACCTCAGTTACCAACTGCATATGATGTAACGTATAATGGGCTCCCGATCGAAGCAGTGGTCTAAGGCACTGCATCTCAGTGCTAGAGGTGTCACTACAGACCCTGGTTTGATTCCAGACTGTATCACAGTGGTCTAAGGCACTGCATCTCAGTGCTAGAGGTGTCACTACAGACCCTGGTTTGATTGCAGGCTGTATCACAGCGGTCTAAGGCACTGCATCTCAGTGCTGGAGGTGTCACTACAGACCCTGATTCCATTCCAGGCTGTATCACAACCGGCCATGATTGGGTGTCCCATAGGGGGGCACACAATTGGCCCAGCGTCGTCCGGGTTTGGCAGGGGTAGGCCGTCATTGTAAATAAGAATTTGTACTTAACTGACTTGCCTAGTTAAATAAAGGTTAAATAAAATTTATAAAAACATACTTAGTATGTTCACCTTAAAAATATATAATGTTTTGGATGGAGTAATTCAAACAATATCAAGGATGACATGAAAACAGTAAGCATATACACTGATATATTAAACACAGAAACATGTATTCCTGTCCAGCATGTTGAAGTCCTTCACTACCTCGCAGCCCAACTTGGCACCGAGGGAGAGGGCAAACGTGTAGCTGTTGTAGCAGGGGTGAAGCTGTTGTAGCATCAGCAGGGGCAGCCAGGCATCGGTGGGCATCGTCCTCCCACCGTCAGTTGGTTTGTTTGTTTAGTATTTCAGAGAGAGGGCCAGCGCCCCACCTACAGTCCAGTATGGAACACAGATGTCCCATTCACTCGCCGGGGGATTCAAAAGCGGAGAGTTTGTTAACACCAAGCACTCGCTTTTCTTTGAGGGCATTGCTAAGCTCAATGTCTCTCTGTATGGCCTTGGGACTTCTCATTAGGGGAGGAAAGCAAGCACCTTTGACTGGGGCTACAGACGACTTCCTTGGATCAAAACATTGGAATGTGTCTCAGAGACACTCATACACATACACACGACCCCCCACTCGTTCCCAGGCTCTGGTGGGGTTTCTAGGTCGAGGGTCCTGAGGAGAATGTGTGTGGTGGGAGGATTGTAAGAGGCGACTGTGCTGATGGCATCTCTCCTGCTGTAGTTCCCCTGCTAACTGCCTTGTAAACGCTGTTGCCATAGTTCAATATGCCACCTGGGGAGGCCTCAGGACGAGGCAGATATGGACTTTGATGTATGTTTCACATGAACTTGTCTTCTCAGCCATCACATTTAATACGCCAAAATCAATGAACGACTAGATGGATGGGTAGGCGGATTGATGTCACCGATGTACTCCAACCAACATGCTACCGGTAAGTTTCACATCTTCTACACACAAAAGCCTCACAATGTGGCCCAGGGGGTAACAGCTTACCTGCACCAGTGCAACTGGACTGGCCAAGTGGTCATGTTTACATGGAATATTCATTTCACATTTGCTCTTTAATGCTTGGCTGCCTAAGCCTGTGATGAAGCCTGTTCCAAAATGGACATGCTCCAATACCAGTTGGACTGGGTCCTCGCAGTGCCAAGCTGTGTGGTGCCCTCTCTGTTTGCCCGCTGACACCCACGTCAACCATCCCATCCTGAGGAAAGCTAAATGTTGGTGTGGCGCTGCGATACACGCCAAGACACGGTAAAGGTACAAGGCTAGGTTGACCACAGGACGTCCAGAGCATTCCGCGAGGAAACACGCAGCGAGAGGCCTTTACCTTTCAACAGGAAAAATAACACTCTGGTGTAGCTCTGTGTAACAACATACAGTTAAAAGAGGGCAACCTTGTTTTCCCATTAGAAACAATAGTTGTTTAAATGGAAATGTTTTCTTTATTAGACTGCCAAGCCAGCTCGGACATAAATTAATTTTGAAGAGATCGATTTTGGCTAGCGTCTTTGCTGTTCACTCAGATTGGTGAACAACAGCCTACAGTGTAATCTCATGCTCCACTTTCTCAAGACAGCTGCCGCTATAGGGGAGAATTTAATGCACAGGCAAGTTTGGCTGCGATTTTATGGGTTTCAAATTGTGGTAACCAAAATAAAATACTTCTCCTCCATCTTTAGGACAGATGTTTGGCCCCAGATCAGCCTTGAAGTTTGGCCTAGTTCAGCCTTGATGTTTGGCCCAGTTCAGCCTAGATCAGTGTCATACAAGATCTACTCTAGTGATGTGTAGTTTCAGCACAATTATTATTATTTTTTAACACTTTTTCAGTTCACTTAGAGATTTGAAAATGCTCCCACCAGACAGCCATTTAAATATTCAAGTCATACACATCAACAGTACATGTTGTCTACAGATAGTATTTCCAACCACAACCTGCTGGTCTGAGGTGGCTTGAAAGGTCTCACGGTCACAGACCCTGACTGTTTCTCTTAAATCAGCTGAAATGCATAATATTTCTCCCTGATGAACAAAGTATCTTTTGGTGGCCATTTTGTCTTCGTTGTCAGGGTGGGCCTTGAAAATCCTTTATTTGACCCCTCTGGGATTTCCGCAGCAGATATTTTACGCCAGACAAATGTACAGACAGTAACGAGCTTATTTAGGATTTTTGTTCAGTCAGCCCGCGTCCTGAGTATATGTATTGAAGTTGGTTGATGAACAGATCTTCCTGTTTCTATTCAACCTAGTCTCTGCAGAAGGTGGGGGAGGAAGTGATTTCAGACTTCCTTTCTCTCCTGAGGAACGGCTAGACGGGAGAGAACGTCAAATAAGCAGGCGTGCGAAGTTAAGATGATACAAAGATGTTATTTCTAGGTTGGGCTTCTTTTATCTTCCTCAAATCAACATTAATAGTGAGTAATATCACAGTAATATCAGTAATATAATACAATTCCCTCTCCATGCACGTAATCGATCAAATGGGCCTATACATCTAACTTAGTATACTGTAAGATTATTTAATGAGTTGTTATTTAAAATCAGCTTCCCTGTAGGCTATTCTGATTGGATAGTGGAGTGCCTACCGGGTAACTCTACTGATGTCATCTACTATAACTCAACTAATTCATGTATTGCTGATCCAGTCACACTGAATCATTCAGCCAGAATGACACAAAACCCTCAAACTACACTAGCATAAATCATTGGACTTAATGAGAATAACTACAAGGATCGTATAAAGCTTTTTGGTTTTAAAGAGGCCATTCTAAAATCATCAGGCGGTTTTGGAATGACAATTTAAACACTGGTAGGGCGCTCCCCAATTTTTCCATTGTTCCATATTGAATATAATCATCAAAGGAAGACTTAAGTGACCAGCATTGGGCTTTTATTGTGGAATCTCATAACAATTTACGAGGCGTAATTACCATTGTTTTCTAATTATGAAATAAATAAAGGAGGCATGGTGGAGGCATTAAACTGGTGGCAGAGGCTTCATAAAAATGTTCTCCATGTTGTCACTTGGTTGACATACCCCTCCCTTAGTTCAAAGCTCTGGTTCAAAGACTCAACATAAGCTCAAGGAACGATCATTAGTGTGTGTGTGTGTGTCTGTGTATGAGAGAGAGAAAGAAAATTAAAGCATACTTAGGGGGGTTTGTTCTGAAAGGCCTATCCTCACTCAATGGTGCATTGTGGGTACTGAGGGTGCAGGGGAAAAGGTAGCATTGTGGTGAAAAAGGAGGGAAAAGTTTACATCATCCTGCTTGAGACGTTACTGCAGTTAGGATGGGTCTGTGAGAGAGAGGAAAAAAACAGCAGGAGGGAGGACCTCTTGATACTGTTTGATGGAAAACCTGTTAAGGGCTGTGGTTTACTAAATGGTTCCCAGCAGCATCCAGGGCATGGAAAGAACGTGTGGAGCAATGATCCGAGGTCCTCTTTGTCCTGCTGGACAATTCCACAGGGCAAGGCATTGTGAGTGCTCAACTTTTGTTGAACCAGACGAGGATGGCAATTCCCCCCTCAAACATCTTGTTCCTGCAAGGGTTTCTTCCTTATTTTCCATAGCAAAGATAACCTATATTGTTAGGGTTTCATATTCTTATCACTATAGGAGCTGGGTGGAATAAGATCAAATCTAAAAAAAATAAAGTTATGGGAGAAATATAGTGCCACTTGCAAAATGTGCAATGTACAGTACTTATGAATGCTGTTCGCAGAGTGCTCGTCATTGAATCCTGAATACATTTTGTCTAGAAAACCAGTCCATCCCTTCTAAACAGCTTTGAGTCTATGATAAAGTACCATAACATGTCACAACACTCAAAACGTCACCGAGCCCACTGTATCTAAGTGACATAATAAGGAGTGGACTTGAGTTAGACTAATCACTTAACGAAAATGTGTGTTGTTGGTTTGTTTACAGACTCACTCTGCGGTCATTAGGACAGTTGCTATGGTGATGCCACTGGCACTTTGCTTGAATTCCCCAAGAGGAGTAGAGAACATAATTTTTTTCATAAAATGACAGAAGACATTAGCACAGATGTTTCTCCTCAAATGTGCTATGTAAACCAACACAGATCTATGCTTCACGTCATGCACATTTCATTTCCAGTAGGGTGTAACACACATACTACCTACTCATTGCTACTTATTCTTGGGTATTGGTAGATTGTCAAAAAATATATATGTAAAAAGATGACTGTGGGTAAAAGAAGAACATTAGTCTATACATTTACGAGTACACCTGTTGTTTATAAATGTGTCTGTTTTCTGCATTTCGCAGCTATAGTTTACAACATTATAGCCTGCAGTAGGGTGGATTTGGGACTGGCAGTTACCATGGTCCCGTAATTCTCAGATCCCCTTTGCTTCCAGTCATTAGTGACACCTGGTGTTGTCATCTGGAATGATGTCACTCAGTAACAAGATGTACCCAAACACAACTAAATCTGTAACAGACATAGGCCTCACTGCATTTCATCATTCACAAAATGCATTTGCAACAAAAATGTATGAACATACAATAGAATAATGGTACAGGTCTCCCACCTGTACCATGTACATATTAGTAATTTAGCAGACGCTCTAATCCAGAGCAATTTACAGTAGTGAGTGCATCCATTTTTATACTTTCCCCCATTCTGATCCCCCTTGGGAATCGAACCCACAATCCTGGCATTGCGAGCGCTATGCTCTACCAACTGAGCTACACGGTACCACACAGACAGACATAATTACCAAAGGACTTCAATTATGGCATGTGATATTAATTGTACAGAGTTACTGTATATCCCAGCTAGAACAAAATGTTCAAAAACAAACTTACACAGAACAGAAAGAAAACATTGTGGTAACTTTCTGTGAATCAAATTTATTTGGGATGGCTCTTTGCCTCTACCAGCTTTTTCCTCACATGGGGTACAGAAGAAAACCATTGAAGGTGGTTTGTAGGTCATAACCAATGACATGTGTCCTGCTAATTAAGAAAGCATAGATCTGTTCCCCAAACACAACAACACGGTAACTCCGTTGGTCACCCATCTCCCCCGCCAGGAGCACTGTGATCATAAACACCAGCAACTCAGTCCTTCATCAAGTGCACATTCATTATGTAGTCATTGTGTTTGAAGCAGCTTAAGGTAAAGCAATAGATTCCTCTCACTGGTGCTCAGAAGTTACCTATCTCAGTGGGAAGAATTGAGAGATTAGGATTGTCATGCATACGTGTCCACACACTCACAAACATACACAAAGGTTAGCGGAGACTGCATTTATGGTAAACGCTGCAATGAGACAAGCTTCAATGCCATACAACTCTCCTTCTGTGGCCTCCAACTGCTCTTAATTGCAAGTAAAACTAAATGTATGCTCTTCAACCGATCGCTGCCCGCACCTGCCCGCCCGTCTAGCATCAGTACTCTGGACGGTTCTGATGTAGGTATTTGTAGTTGTCCACATATTATAGGTGTCTGGTTAGACTGTAAACTCTCCTTCCAGATTCACATCAAAGCATCTCCAATCCAAAATTAAATCTAGAATCGGCTTCCCATTTCGCAACAAAGCATCCTTCACTCACGCTGCCATCTGTAAATAGCCCACCCAACTACCTCATCCCCATTTTTTTGTTGCTCATTTGCACCCCAGTATCTCTACTTGCACATTCATCTTCTGCTCATCTATCACTCTAGTGTTTAATTGCCAAATTGTTATTACTTCACCACTATGGCCTATGTAATGCCTTACCTCCCTAATCTTACTTCATTTGCACACACTGTATATAGACTTTTCTATAGTGTTATTGACTGTACATTTGTTTATTCCATGTGTAACTCTGTGTTGTTTGTGTCGCACTACTTTGCTTTATCTTGGCCAGGTCGCAGTTGTAAATGAGAACTTGTTCTCAACTGGCCTACCTGGTTAAATAAAAGTTAAATAAAATGTCAGCTTAATCTGAAATGAACTGACATTTCTATCACGCAAGCTAACATGTCAGTGATACAGACTGCATTGAGCCCTTATATAAAATGTGTGAGACAATCAATAGGGTTTGACTCTAAATAGATTTTTGTATGAATTATATAAATACTACTGATGATTCCTTGTTCCTTTAGTGGTAGTATGCTTTTATATGCATATGTAACTGGGATACATACAATACACTCACATTGATTATTTTTCTTCAGCTGGTCCATCTCGTTCACTTGAACTGTAATGAAATGAACACCAATGGTTGAGAACTATTCAAACTTATTCTGACTACTTCTCAAAAAAACCAAAATGACTACATTATCCTACCCTCAGTCTCTCTCTGCAGGGATACCAACTTGGAATCCAACAGCTTCAGCTTCAATTCCAGAACTACAAAAATATAAGGTACATCAATCTATTGTCATGCCCTGACCGTAGAGAGCTTTTTATGTCTCTATTTTGGTTTGGTCAGGGTGTGATTTGGGTGGGCATTCTATGTTTTGTATTTCTTTGTTTTGGCTGGGTATGGTTCTCAATCAGGGACAGCTGTCTATCGTTGTCTATCGTTGGGAACCATACTTAGGCAGCCCTTTTTCCCACCTGTCTTTGTTTGTTGGCACTATAGCCTTTAGCTTCACGGTTGTTTTTTGGGGGATTGTCTAGTTCATTCGACAGCCGTGACATCTATTCTAAGACCAATCCCCATTGATAACAACAATTCATCCCTTTGAAGTCATAGCCAAATTGGTACCTGATATTCAATTTTACATTACCTGCATTGTCATTCTTTAGATGTTATTCTTCATGCTTTGTGTCCTCGGTGGCTTCCATGTCTGCAATCTTAATCTGCATCGCGATGATGTCTTCCAGGGAGATTGTTTTTTCTGCTCGGTTCGTCAAGGGATCGATCAGGACACCCATGTTGTCTAGGGAATCACTAAGGATTTAATTTCCATTGTTGTCCTATGCCTGCACAACATTGGGCCCAATGACTCAGACAAGAGAGCCCAGTCACACAACTACCAAGAGAAGGTTGATGTTTATTGTCAGGAGTCTGTCCTGGAGGAAGAACTGAGTGATTTCCACTTTGATAGGTCAGCTGCAAAGTCAAAATTGGCTATATTGTAAAAATTAATTAAATGTAAGGTTACACTCTTAGGAAAAACGGTTCTTCGGCTATCCCCATAGGCGAACCCTTTTTGGTTCTTGGTAGAACTCTCTTCATTGAACCCAAAAGGGTTCTACCTGGAACCAAAAAGGGTTCTCCTATGGGGATAGCCAAAGAACATTTTAGGTTGTAGATAGAACCTTTTTTCTAAGAGTGTACGTTTAAAATCGAACTATACAACTTTGTGGTTGTGCCAGCTAGTGACCACTCTGCAGCGCTGCCGCCAGAACAAGTTTCATAACGAAAAAATGCTAACCTGCACACCAAGACTGCCATTCCGCTATCTGTGTTTTCTTCGCTGTTGCTGTGCCTCAGCTTTTACAGTCCAAGTTCCTGTTTATCATAGATATTTGTCTGAAATTACCTCAGAGTAGTAAGGAAGTATCAGCCCTATTCATCTTTACAGGCAAAATGTCATGTTTTATCAGCTTCATTGGATTACTGACTAATCATGTTTGAACCGTTGATCCTTTATTGAAGTTATAGCACATTTGTTTTTCACTGGATTTTTGATTGTGAGTACAATAAAATCAACATAAAGAGATCATATAAAGGAAAACAGAAGAAAACGGAATACATTTACAGAGGTTTTCAGGGGAGTGTGCTTAGTCCCCTGACGGCCACCCCCAGGTGGTGAAGGTAGGCAACAACACATCTGCCACGCTGACCATCAACACAGGGGCCCATCAGGGGTGTGTGCTTAGTACTCTCCTGTACTCCCCGTTCACCCATGACTGCGTGGCCATGCACATCACTGACAACGAGACAGCCTACGGTGAGTTCAGACCTGGTAGTGTGGTGCCAGGACAACACATCACAAAGGATCCATCAGGACCAAACACACCAACACAGTTGTGAAGAAGGCACGACAACACCTCAAATCATGAAGAGGGCCCTCCAATCCTCAAAAGGTTCTACAGCTACACCATTGAGAGCATCTTGACTGGCTGCATCACCGCCTGGTATGGCAACTGCTTAGCATCTGACCGCAAAGGCTACAGAGGTTAGTGCGGATGGCCCATTACATCACTGGGGCCGAGCTCCCTGCCATCCAGGACCTCTATACCAAACGTGTTAGAGGAATTCTCAAAGACTCCAGCCACCCAAGTCATAGACTGTTCTCTCTGCCACCACACAGCAAATCGGTACCAACGCACCAAGTCTGGAAGTAACAAGACCATGAACAGCTTCTACCCCCAAGCCATTAGACCTCAAAATAGTTAGTTAACCAAATAGCTACACTTACAATCTGTATCGCTTTTTTGCACTAACTCATCACATACACCGCTGCTACTGCTTGCAATCTGTCATTTTATTCCTAGCTATATGTACATACAGTTGAAGTCGGAAGTTTACAAACACTTAGGTTGGAGTCATTAAAACTCGTTTTTCAACCACTCCACAAATTGCTTGTTAACAAACTATAGTTTTGGCAAGTCGGTTAGGACATCTTCTTTGTGCATAACACAAGTAATTTTTCCATCAATTGTTTACAGAGATTATTTCACTTATAATTCACTGTATCACAATTCTAGTGGGTCAGAAGTTTACCTACACTAAGTTGACTGTGCCTTTAAACAGCTTGAAAAATTCCAGAAAATTATGTTGTGGCTTTAGAAGCTTCTGATAGGCTAATTGACGTCAATTGGAGGTGTACCTGAGGATGCATTTAAATTCCTACGTTCAAACTCAGTGCCTCTTTGCTTGACATCATGGGAAAATCAAAAGAAATCAGCCAAATAAATTGTAGACTTCACAGGTCTGGATCATCCTTGGGAGCCATTTCCAAACGCCTGAAGGTACCACGTTCATCTGTACAAACAATAGTACGCAAGTGTAAACACCATGGGACCACGCAGCCGTCATACCGCTCAGGAAGGAGACGCGTTCTGTCTCCTAGAGATAAAAAGTACTTTGGTGTGAAAAGTGAAAATCAATCCCAGAACAGCAGCAAAATACCTTGTGATGATACTGGAGGAAACATGTACAAAAGTATCTATATCCACAGTAAAACGTGTCCTATATTGACATAACCTGAAAGGCTGCTCAGCAGGGAAGCTCCAAAACCGCCATAAAAATGCCAGACTACGGTTTGCAAGTACACATGGGGACAAAGATCGTACTTTTGGAGAAATGTCCTCTGGCCTGATGAAACAAAAATAGAACTGTTTGGCCATAATGACCATCATTATGTTTGGAGGAAAAAGGGGGAGGCTTGCAAGCCGAAGAACAACATCCCAACCGTGAAGCACGGGGGTGGCAGCATCATGTTGTGGAGGTGCTTTGCTGCAGGAGGGACTGGTGCACTTCACAAAATACATGGCATCAAGAGGAAGGACAATTCTGAGGATATATTGAAGCAACATCTCAAGACATCAATCAGGAAGTTAAAGCTTGGTTGCTAATGGGTTTTCCAAATGGATAATGACCCCCAAGCATACATCCAAAGTTGTGGCAAAATGGCTTAAAGGACAACAAAGTCAAGGTATGGGAGTGGCCATCACAAAGCCCTGACCTCAATCCTATAGAACATTTTTGGGCAGAACGTGTGTGAGCAAGGAGGCCTACAAACCTGACTCAGTTACACCAGCTCTGTCAGGAGGAATTGGACAAAATTCACCCAACTTATTGTGGGAAGCTTGTGGAAGGTTACCCAAAACGTTTGACCGAGGTTGAAATTGTTTAAGGCAATGCTACCAAATACTAATTGAGTGTATGTAAACTTCTGACCCACTGGGAATGTGATGAAAGAAATAAAAGCTGAAATAAATTATTCTCTCTACTATTATTCTGACATTTCACATTCTTAAAATAAAAAGTGGTGATCCTAACTGACCTAAGACAGGGAATTTTTACTAGAATTAAATGTCAGGAATTGTGAAAAACTGAGTTTAAATGTATTTGGCTAAGGTGTATGTAAACTTCCGACTTCAACTGTATCTACCTCAATTACCTCGTACCCCAGCACATCGACTCATTACCCCTTGTATTTAGCCAAGTTACTCATTGTGTATCTATTACAGTTTTTATCGATTACTTAAAACACAAAAACTGGTTCCATTAGCACAAAAACACATACCCTTACGTCATTACCAAAAACGCACACACATTTCCCATAACCGTAAACACTATTCACCCGTTTCCACACGGTTCAATATTCAAAACGCTTTCTGCAAAACCTTACACACAAGGTGGCCAAATAAATCATTAATTGTACTATATTCAGCAAACACGTGCTCTCAATATAATTTACTCAAGTCATCACAACCTAAACTCAAAGAGCACACCTTCCTCCAGGTGCAAACACTAATCCTCAAAATGATTAACACAGGGCCTAGAGGCATGTCCATGTGCTTTGGAACAATGGATCCTAACAATGCCGAAGTTGAAAGACAACAGAGGAAGACAACAACAAGTCATCTCAGATGAAATCCATGCCACCCTAGTTCATCATGTGCTCATACATGTGAGGACTACGACAGAAACTGGACAGCTAGTGGAACCCAACCTAAGCCGTTACATAGTTGCATCCATTGTCCGTACTTTCAGAAGGGAAAACAGGTCATTTGCCTTGTTGTTACTGTGATACATGTAATGTTGTAGTGCATATAGACTGAATCTCCACTTTGTTCTCAGTGTAGTTTTTACCACAGTAATGGATGAACATAGGTCAGTACTGGATGACCATAGGTCAGTAATGGTCCATTTTAATTTTTTGCAGAACTGAGAGGTGGCCATCTATTGGAGGTAGGCGGAGATTTCTCACAGCTGAGCAGGAGACTGCCCTGGTGAATATGATGATTATTGGTAATAATGTCATCTGTTAGAGGTAAATTCAAACCCAAATAGTTGAAGACCAGGTAGTGTTCCAAGGAATTGACAGCATCAGCATTTCCACCATTGACCGGATCGTTCAGAAGAACCACATAAGGACAACCGTGTGCCTTTTGAAAGGAATTCAAATAGTTAAGGAGCAACGATTCCAATATGTGCAGGTAATTGCTATATTGTAGACTTTTTACAGTATGTAGAGTATGGCTCATCTATCCAGCAAATCAAATACAGAACTGTATAGTAATGTGATACTGTAACTGCAGTACACAATCTTTCATTCCAGTACAGTTGTACACTACAGTACTGTATTTGTAGTAGAGTAAAAACAAATGTTTTACTTCTGTAGAGAATCTTTGAGCTGGATGCCATGGCAGACCCACAGGAGTACACCTTTATCGACGAGGTAGGGTTCAACCTAACAAAAGGCGGTGCATTGGTCACCGTGCTATCATACAAGTTCCTGGCCAGAGGGGGCAACATCATTGGTCACCGTGCTATCATACAAGTTCCTGGCCAGAGGGGGCAACATCATTGGTCACCGTGCTATCATACAAGTTCCTGGCCAGAGGGGGCAACATCATTGGTCACCGTGCTATCATACAAGTTCCTGGCCAGAGGGGGCAACATCATTGGTCACCGTGCTATCATACAAGTTCCTGGCCAGAGGGGGCAACATCATTGGTCACCGTGCTATCATACAAGTTCCTGGCCAGAGGGGGCAACATCATTGGTCACCGTGCTATCATACAAGTTCCTGGCCAGAGGGGGCAACATCATTGGTCACCATGCCATCATACAAGTTCCTGGCCAGAGGGGGCAACATCATTGGTCACCGTGCTATCATACAAGTTCCTGGCCAGAGGGGGCAACGTCACCCTATGTGCAGCCATCAGCAGTCCTGGCGTCCTCCACCGCCATGTCAAAGTGGGTCCATACAACACGGCACAACTCCTTCAATTTCTAGATCAGCTGCATATTAACATTCCACAACAGGAAGGGGAGCAGGGCAACCAGAGCAAGCCAAATATGTTGTCATTTGGGATTAAGGGAGTTTCCATTGGTCTGCTCTGGTTGGCGCCTTGTTCAATGACCACCCCAGGTTCACAGTTCTTATTTTGCCAGCATATTCCCCATTTCTGAATCCGATTGAGGAATTTCTCTCAGCATGGCGGTGGAGAGTGTTTGACTGTAAACCCTACGCACAGCAAAACATCCTGGACGTAATGGTGGACACCTGTGGTGATGTGTCTGTGGAGTCTATCCAGGGTTTTCTAAGGCACACAAGGGCATTTTTCCCACACTGCCTGGCAAGAGAAAACAATGTGTGACATTGATGAGATATTATGGCCAGACCCAGACCTGAGACGCTGAGTAACCTGTACATTTGGAAATAAAGCTTTTGGAAATGGGGTATTTTACTGTGCATGGACTCTTCCTTACATGTTTCGTCAGTGTAACATTTCAAAGGTCAGGTTTTTGACCAAAACAGCATATCCAGTAGTATTCCCTTATCCACTAATGTAAGAGGTATTTATTACAGTACTGTTTAAGTTCTCTCCAGGGTGTTCCTGAAAGGGTTATCTGGATAGGCAGTGCTGTGATTTTATCTGAAAAGCTATTCTAAACATTTTGGTAGCAGTGTTTTGAATTAATCCCTCCAGTGTGTAACAGTCATGTAGTCTGCATTTGACAGCTTGTGTGTGTTGTCTGAGGGCAAAGTTTGAATTGGGACCCAGAAGTTAGATGGTTGTACCGTTGGGTGAGTTTTTAAAATTGTGTGTGAAGATTTGAGAAAATGGTGAGTAGTTCCAGGAATTGTGTTTAAGCTATTATTATGCGTTTTCCTTAGAACATGAACCTTTAAAGAGATACTCTTGCACATATTAAACCCTTATAATGATGTATATGCATCCTTCCTTACATATCATCTAGAATTATACTGAAAAATATCAAACGCAACAATTTTAAGTTTTGAGTTACAGTTCATATGAGGAAAACAGTCAATTTAAATAAATGCATTAGGCCCTAATCTATGGATTTCACATGACTGGGAATACAGATATGCATCGGTTGGTAACAGATACATTTATAAAAATAAATTTAAAAAATTTAAAAAAAAATGGGCCTCACAATGGAACTCGTCACTGTATTTTTGTGCATTGAAATTGCCATCGATAAAATGCAATTGTGTTCATTATCCGTAGCATGCCAATATCATAACCCCACCGACACCATAAGACACTGTTCACAACATTGACATCAGCAAACTGCTCGCCCACACGACGAGGTTGTGAGGCCGGTTGGACATACTGCAAAATTCTCTAAAACAACGTTTTAGATTTAAGGGGTCTCCAACACCATAACATTGCCACCTGCAACAGATGACAGATGCAAAAATTAAACAATATGTTTTCACAAGCTGAATGGCCATGATGTGCTAAACCATTTTGACAGCAAAGCAGAATTAAAGAGAGAGGTGATTAACAGTGCAGTCTTATTGTTCTCAGCCACACTTACTGTACAACCAAGCAAGGCTGCTTTGCACTTCACCATGACATCACTTCCCTGCCATTGACAGAGTGGAAAAAAATGACATCATCAGCTCAATAAAACATAGGGTTAAAAATGATCATTGCATTCTAAGTAAATATATCACATTAACCTCAGGGCTTTTGGATAAAGGGAAACTTTGAAAAACTATTAAAAATAAAAAGGTCATGGAAATTCATGATACTTACCACAAGTAAGTGTTTGAGGTCATGTAAATAGTAAAGTGTGTTGCTTGAGCGCAAATGACACAACGGCCCTTTGTTGCTGGTTTTATTGCAATGTGTAGATTAGATTTCTTGTGAAAATTCCACATGCAAATTGTTATGAACTCTTAAACTTGGGGTAAGGCCACACACAACTTGAGATCAGAGTTCGAAGCCTGTACTAGTAAATGAGGTAACTCTAGAACCATATATGGAAGAGCAGTTTGTTTTGGGAATAGAGGAATAGTTGCCGGTTTGAATCCCAGGGCTCATGATGAAGAACCTGGGAGAGTAAGCTGGCAATGGGAGGGTTGCTGGCATCAGAACCTCAGGTGCCACTGACTGTCATTGTGCCCTTTAAGCAAGGCACTTAACCCCAAACCTGCTCTGCAACTGCCTCTGTGCTGCTTCCAGCCTCGTGTGTGTGTGTGTGTGTGTGTGTGTGTGGTCCGGGTGTAAGGAATAAAAATGAAAGACTGCTAAAAGGACTATATTCTGATAATAAAGTCTCCCATCTTTAAATGATCTAACATTCAGGTGCGCATGTGTTAAAGCATGGAGTCTACAATGTAATGATATTATAACCAACACAGCCCTTTCCCTGTGCTGCTTTCTCACAAAATAAATATATACATTCTTGAGTTCATTTTCCTTGCCCTTTTCACAAAGTTATTTCAGTACAATGTGTCAGTACAAGACGTTTAACATTTAACTCCATTCTTGAAATGAATTCCCACACAGGCAAGTACAGTTCAGACATTTCCCAAGAAGGATCAAAGACATACCCTCATTATTGACACTAATGCAGTTGGCAGTCTGTCCCACTAAATTAAGATGCCATTGATTGATGCTTATCATTAGACACAGCTGGAGAGAAAAGTGTGTTAATCTAAATATTGCCACAGTTGGACTCCCAGATAATAATCTTGGTAAGTGTACACACTAACACTGCTGAGGCTTGCCAGCATGAAAATAAACACAATGGTTGAGGGGAGATATAGAATGGTAAGAATTACTGGGGAATTTTCTGTTGGAACTTTCCCCTAGTCTCTTTTTACAACCTTCTCAGAATTACTTGATTCACATGCTCAAACAGCAGCTTGATATATTTTGGTCCACACAGTTAGCAGACCAGTTTTATAGCAATTAAATGAAAATGGAACACCCATAAGTAATTCTTATTGTGGGCAAACACCTCATTTTGTTCCCAAAATAACATTCTGGCTTCCCTGCTGAACCAAAGCTTTACCCCCTCTGTCTGCCACAAGCCCAGTATATACACTGTCGGAAATTTGAGACAAAATATCCCCAGGAAAGTATTATTAAACCAACTTTTCAAAATGCTGATAATGATGGTTTTGTCTCCATCATTGGAGGATTGCGTTGTAAATACATGCACAAGATGTGGTTAACAATAGCAGAGCTTGTGCACCTGTTTACATTGCGTGTGCATGCCTCACATCAGTACCAGCGTTTTTAAAAGTTGGTTTAATAATGTTTTCCTGTGGATATTTTTGTCTTAAATTTCCGACTGCATAAGGACGAACCAAGCGTATGTAACGGATGTGAAACGGCTAGCTTAGTTAGCGGTGGTGCGCGCTAAATAGCGTTTCAATCGGTGACGTCAATTGCTCTGAGACCTTGAAGTAGTAGTTCCCCTTGCTCTGCAAGGGCCGCAGCTTTTGTGGAACGATGGGTAACGATGCTTCGTGGGTGACTGTTGTTGATGCGTGCAGAGGGGCCCTGGTTCGCGCCCGGGTGTGGGCGAGGGGACGGTCTAAAGTTATACTGTTACACATACAACTAGTAGAGTATGTTCAAATGTGATTATATTCAACATTCTGACCTGCAGAGATCATGAGACAATGTGTTCTGGGAAGTTTATGCCTCTGTGTCAGACTGAAGTGATTGCAAATATATACAGTTTCAAAATGCTAATGTAGTTGCATGTCAACATTGGTAAACTGAGGCGCTTCCTCCATTTGCTGCACTGCCACTCTAATCTCCTCCATCAGCAGGCTGTCTTTCTGAGCCGCTCTATTCAATTACCTGGTGTACCTCTCCATACCGTGGTCCCCATCTCTGTCAGGGAGTTAAGGAACAAAATGTCGGTGCACGGCATCCTTGGATGGTTTACCTGAAAATAGAAAGTAGTGGTTTATATCTCTCCAAAAGACAGGAGCTCAGAAGCATTGGATGGCAATGTAATTAGATAAAAGTATGTAATACTAATTTGGTAATGACATTTGACTTAATATGAAAATACTTACTTTGTCCATTTATTACAATAGATGTTTGTCTTTGTCCCTTAACATCTCCCAATCTATTATAAATCAGAGGATGGATGTAGGCAAACAACAAGGCTTTCCGTGAAGTGCACACTTGTTCACTCCCAAACGTGGAATTAAAAGCATAGGATTGGTGTAAGCATAGGCTTGTGCTTACAGGTGAGTTCCATGTGGGGGTAGTGGACAAGTGCATACTTCAGGGTAAAGGGTGCATAATTGGGTTGCAAGGCCTGATCTAGCAACCCACAATCTGAGAATATATTTAAGGGTTGTTAAATGGGGATTATTATTATATACATTTTTTCAATAGACCTATTCATCCCTAGCTTTCAATCATCTCAAGTTCCACCTGTAACTCTTCCCCAAGTCATTGCTGTAAAAGAGAATGGTGTGTTCGAGAATACATCTAACGAAGCTGAATGTAGATGAAAGTTGGTGAGTGAAGTCAAGGGAGATGCATCTGACAGCCAACATACAGTTGAAGTCAGAGGTTAACATACACTTAGGTTGGAGTCATTAAAACTTGTTTTTCAACCACTCCACAAATGAATCGTTAAACTATAGTTTTGGCAAGTCGGTTAGGATGTCTACATTGTCCTTGACAAGTATTTATTCCCAACAATTGGTTACAGACAGATTATTTCACTGTATCACAATTCCAGTGGGTCAGAAGTTTACATGCACTAAGTTGACTGTGCCTTTAAACCTCTAGTGACTCCCCATCCCGCATGAGGGAGCGTAATCATCGACTGACACTAATTAGCATAACGCAACGGACATAAATATTCCTAGAAAATATTCCTATTCATGAAAATCAAAAGTGAAATATATTGAGACACAGCTTAGCCTTTTGTTAATCACCCTGTCATCTCAGATTTTCAAAATATGCTTTACAGCCAAAGCTAGACAAGCATGTGTAAGTTTATCGATAGCCTAGCATAGCATTTTGTCCAGCTAGCAGCAGGTAACTTGGTCATGAAAATCAGAAAAGCAATCAAATTAAATCGTTTACCCTTTGATGAGCTTCGGATGTTTTCACTCACGAGACTCCCAGTTAGATAGCCAATGTTCCTTTTTTCCAAAAACATTATTTTTGTAGGCGAAATAGCTGTTTGTTCTTCACGTTTGGCTGAGAAATCGCCCGGAAATTGCAGTCACGAAAACACCGAAAAATATTCCAAATTAGCTCCATAATATCGACCGAAACATGGCAAACCTTGTTTATAATCGATCCTCAAGGTGTTTTTCAAATGTCTATTCGATAATATATCCATCGGGACAATTGGTTTTTCAGTAGGACCAATTGGAATAATGGCTACCTCTGTATTTTACACAAGAATCACTCTGGGAGCCATCAGGTGACCAGTTGCGCAATGTAGCCGCTTACGGGTATTCTTCAACATAAATGCGTAAACCTATGTTACAATGCTGTAGACACCTTGGGGAATACGGAGAAAAAGTAATCTGGTTGATAGCCCATTCACTGCTCAATAGGGACGCATTGGAACGCAGCGCTTTCAAAACATGAGGCACTTCCGGATTGAATTTCTCAGGCTTTCGCCTGCAATATCAGTTCTATTATACACAGTTTTGGAAACTTTAGAGTGTTTTCAATCCTAAACTGTCAATTATATGCATATTCTAGCATCGTGTCCTGACAAAATATCCCATTTACTACGGGAATGTTATTTTTCCAAAAATGAAAATACTGCCCCCTAGTCACATTAAACAGCTTGGAAATTTCCAGAAAATTATGTCATGGCTTTAGAAGCTTCTGATAGGCTAATTGACATCATTTGAGTCAATTGATGTGTACCTGTGGATGTATATCAAGGCCTACCTTCAAACTAAATGCCTCTTTGCTTGACATCATGGGAAAATCAAAAGAAATCAGCCAAGTCTGGTTCATCCTTGGGAGCAATTTCCAAATGCCTGAAGGTACCACATTCATCTGTACAAACAATAGTATGCGAGTAGAAACACCATGGGACCACGCAGCCGTCATACCACTCAGGAAGGAAACGCGTTCTGTCTCCTAGAGATGAACGTATTTTGGTGCGAAAAGTGCGAATCAATCCCAGAACAGCAAAGGACCTTGTGAAGATGCTGGAGGAAACAGTTACAAAAGTATCTATATCCACAGTAAAACGAGTCCTATATCGACATAACCTGAAAGGCCGCTCAGCAAGGAAGAAGCCACTGCTCCAAACCCGCCATAAAAATACCAGACTACGGTTTGCAAGTACACATGGGGACAAAGATGGTACTTTTTGGAGAAATGTCTGATGAAACAAAAATATAACTGGAGGGAAAAGGGGGAGGCTTGCAAGCCGAGGAACACCATCCCAACCGTGAAGCACAAGGGTGGCAGCATCATGTTGTGGGGGTGGTTTGCTGCAGGAGGGACTGGTGCACTTCACAAAGGATGAAGAGGATGGACAATTATGTGGATATATTGAAGCAACATCAAGACGGTCAGTAAGTTAAAGCTTGGTCGCAAATGGGTCTTCCAAATGGACAATGACCCCAAGCATACTTCCAAAGTTGTGGCAAAATGGCTTAAGGTCAACAAAGTCAAGCTATTGGAGTGGCCATCACAAAGCCCTGACCTCAATCCTATAGAACATTTGTGGGGAGAACTGAAAAAGCATGTGTGAGCAAGGAGGCCTACAAACCTGACTCCGTTACACCAGCTCTCTCAGGAGGAATGGGTCAAAATTCACCCAACTTATTGTGGTAAGCTTGTGGAAGGCTACCCGAAAAGATTGACCCAAGTTAAACAATTTAAAAGGAAATTCTACCAAATACTAATTGAGTGTACGTAAACTTCTGACCCACTGGGAATGTGATGAAGGAATAAAAGCTTAAATAAAATCACTATTCTGATATTTCACATTCTTAAAATAAAGTGATCTTAACTGACCTAAGACAGGGAATTTTTACTAGGATTATGTGAGGAATTGTGACTGAGTTTAAAATGTATTTGGCAAATGTGTATGTAAACTTCCTACTTCAATTGTAGCTGCTACTGTATTTTTATTTTCAAAATAAAGGTTTCCATATGACACACTTCCAAATGAAAAATTATTAAATGTGTACAATTAATTGGTTGGTCTCAATTATTCATTTGCATCCCCTGTATAGCTTTAGAATCATGGTAACGTTGCGTCCCTTTTTAGTCATGTCTTTGGTCAGTTTCACGTGAGTCATCTAAAAACATCCTAATAATTGGTTGACAAATAGTGCCTTCTACCAGGTAGGCGATGGCTGCATGGTGCAGTTGGTGAGAAGCAACTTGAAGGCGACTTCATCAGAAACCGCTTGACCTGTGATAATTTTTTATCCCCATAATGCACGTGTCAAACTCATTCTACGGAGGGCAGTGTGAGGGATTTCGCTCCACCGTTATACTTGACTGATGAATTAAGGTCACTAATTAGAAAGGAACTCCTTATCTGGTTGTCAAGGTCTTAATTGAAAGGAAGAAAAAAAAAACTTGCATACACTCGGCCCTCCAAGGAATGAGTGACACCCCTGGCCTAGACAAAATTGATCTAGTCAAAAACGCACCCAACATGTTCAGTCAATTTACCGTGTAAATAAAGACATTGACAGCTTTTTTTAACAGGCTCGCAAACACTAAGAGGAAAGCAGATAAGACAAAACACATTCACGTTACCTGCAATTAAGCGTGCACGGAAATTCTTCGAATTTACTGTTGGTAGCCAAACATCTTTATTCATAGCAGTGGTCCACTTTCTTTCGGGAATCTAAAAACTTGAATTGTTTATAGTTTGTTGCAGGTCTCAACGAACACCCGTAAACACAGCAACACGACCCTTTCGAGGACATCATCTTGATATTCAAAGTTGAATTCATTTTACCAAGGTAGCTGGCGTTCTCTACAACTGTTTGACTGTGCTCACTACAACCAAAATAACAAAAATATGCCTGGGCCGCCACACAACGGTCTGGTAAAGGTCAAGGGTCCAAGATTCCACCCGATTAGACAATCACCCCATTAAAAGGAAATCATTTTACCAATCACACCTTTTAATGTGGTGATTGTCGTCTAATCGGGTGAAAATTTTAAAAGGTCTACAGCGCATGAGCAGGGTGTCACTGTTTCCTGGTTTTGACAATGTAGATACAGTCAAAACTGACCAGAATTGACTTTTCGTAGCAGGTTGGAATTTACGCGGCAGGTTGGGATAATTAACGTAGCAGGTTAGGAACATTTGGTTAAGGTTAGCAAAAAATACATTTGATAAAACTTTATAGACGTCAATTTGACAAACGCATCTAGCCATTTCTTCCCACCAACAGCTAAATACTTCTTCTTAAAAAAAAAAATATATATATATATATATATATATATATATATATATATATATATATATATATATATGTGTGTGTGTGTTCATTTGCACAGAGGCGGTATGCGCAAAGTCAAGTTAAATATAAATATATATATTTTTTATAAAGGTCAAAGTTGAAAGTTGATAGGAGAACCACGTGGTTGGAAGATACGCGCGAAAGAGTAATCTCAAAAACAAATGTGACAGAGTTCTGAGCTTGCTAGCTTTGAAGTTAAAGTCAATAACATGTTCGCGTGTTATTAAAGTAAAATTGCTAGGCTATTCAGTTCTGGACAGAGTGAACAAGCTTATGTTACACGAATACCTTATTTGTTGCAGTTGTCTTTTTTTTTTGCCGGGACATGATAGCTAGCTGGCTAGATTATTTTGCTAACGTTAATTCCATTGTAACGTGCTAGCTATTTTACAGTTCAAGACGACTTTTCTCATATTTAGGGGAGAAAGAGCGAAGGCTGCCTCAATTGCAACAATTGTATTTATTTCGTTTTGTTAAAATACGCGTAAACTAGCTAGCTAACTAGTAATGGCAGAAAGACCCGAGGACCTCAATCTGCCCAATGCTGTTATCACGCGCATCATCAAGGAGGCGGTGAGTGCGAACATTTTCTACAGATTTTTGTTTCAATAGGAGCATACTGGTAAATCAACAATGGGACAAATGCCTGCCATTCCCATGACCTTTACGAAGCTAAATGGCATATACACTCAATGGCCAGTTTATTAGATACACCCATCTAGTACCGGGTCGGACCTCTCTGTAGTCATGAAGGGATGCACCTGGTCAGCAACCATGTTTAGATGCGCTGTGGTGTTCAAACGTTGCTCAATTGGTATCGCGGGACCTAACGTGTGCCAGGAAAACATTCCCCACACCATTACACCACCGTTGACACCAAGCAGGATGTGGCCATGGGACATGCTTACGCGAAATCCTGACTCTGCCATCAGCATGACACAACAGGAACCGGGATTCGTGGGAGCTTTTTATGTTTTCCACGCATCAATTGTTCAGTGTTGGTGATTGTGTGCCCACTGCTTCTTGTTTTTAGTTGATAGGAGTGGAACCCGATCTGGTCATCTGCTGCAATAGCCCATCCGTGACAAGGACCAACGAATTGTGCGATCCGAGATGCCATTCTGCACACCACTGTTGTATTGCATTTTAATTTTTACTGTTTTTGGCCCAACTGTTAGCGTGCACGATTCTTGCCATTCTCCTTTGACCTCTCATAAACAAGCTGTTTTCTCCCACGACTGCTGCTGACTGGATGCTTTTTGTTTGTTGCACCATTCTCAGTAAAAGCCCAGCCGTTTCTGAGATACTGGAACCAGCGGGCCTGGCACCGATCATTCCACGCTCAGTTAAAGCGAACAGTAACTGGATGCCTATCTGCCTGCTTTTATATAGCAAGCCACAGCCACGTGACTCACTGTGTAGGATGAACCATTTTTGTGAATGGGTGGTGTACCTAATAAACTGGTGTGTGTAAATAAATTCTGTATCATAAAACAACCATGGATGGAGTAGCTAGTGTTTTTGTGGGTACCTACAATGTTATTATAGATTCATTCTGAACCTAGCCTATACCCAAATCTCAGTCTTGTGTGTTTATAGCCCTTGATCATGACTCAGTTCCATATTACACAAGTCATTGGACCAAGGCGTCTTCTGTACGGGGGAGTTTTGTTAAGAGCCCCGACGCTCTGAACATTAACACGCATAAGGACCGTATCTTTCATATCAGCAAGAAATAATAATAAAAAACAAAAGGTTAAATGAATACACCTATTTATAGGGTCTGTGTTCCCACACGGCCATATCTCCATGTTAGTGTTTGTTTACGGAAAACAGACGGAAGACAGTTGACTATCTGTGTGAACACGTTTGTGGTGTCAGTCTTCTGTTTAATCACTGAAAAATACTCTCAGCTGCAACTGTGTTAAAACGGTACACAATGTGTTTTGTTTTTTTGTAAATAATTTTGATGTGATATGAAAGTAGAGGGATATATGCTTTTCGAACCGTACTGCAATTAAATCAATTCACCTTTAGCTGGTGTATTTGTGAGGTTTTCAGAGCCAATTCAATCCTTATTAAACAACATTTTTAAGGTCGTTGGACTATAAGGAGCAACGTAAGGCTCCTTTTAGTCCACTTTCGGCTCGTGTGTATAGTGACAACACGTGCTTGCAAATGACAACACTGCCAGCTAATCTAGTAACACTACTCTCACTATTTTATTGTAAATAGCTCCCAGATGGGGTGAACGTGTCAAAAGAAGCCAGGCGAGCCATATCTCAAGCTGCCAGTGTATTCGTCCTCTATGCAACATCTTGGTAAGAGAAACTACACGTGCCGGTGCAACAGGTTTATGCAATAAACACTTATTAATTGGCCATTTTATAATACATACCTCCATACAGTCTAGTGCTTTCAGCACCTGGAATATATACATATAAAGGTATCTTTCTGAGTGCAACAAATAATATTAATTGAACCCCCCCCCCCTTTGCCAACAGTGCAAACAACTTTGCCATGAAAGCCAAACGGAAAACTCTAAATGCAACAGATGTGATGTCTGCGATGGAGGAGATGGAGTTTGAACGCTTCTTGCAGCCTCTACGTGAATCTTTGGAGGGTAAATATTCAAATGATCATCACCGATCAACATTGAATTTCTTAACAGCCTGTGTGTTTTGGAGACATTGGCTGTGTTTGAGCGCATCAATTATAATCGGTCGCTAATCATGGACTGAGCAGACGGACAGATCTACACTAAATAACAACTTATTATGATTTGTGGATTGGTCTGTCTGCTCAACAGCAACTGATCAGTATTGACACTCTCAAACATGGCCATTGGCTGGCTTGGCCTGAAAATGGCCCAGCAATGCATTGTGGTCAGTTCTTGCAGACTGCTTGATGCATTTTAGCCTATTGGAACAATGTTCTGAATTAATGGGGACACTTCTTGTTGTATTACATTTTGTTTTGATTAGAGAACCTGACACATTTTCCCATTTTAATTGTGACTGCCACCACAGAGGATTATAAGTAGCAGAGGTTGCTGGGTGTAGGCCCAGTTGTCCCATTTAAACCTCATTTATCTCATTTCCCCTTCATTGGAACAATGCACTTTTTTCCCTATTGGGTGGATATTTATAGCACTCTATAAAGCTATGGAAAATTGTGGCCAGTGTCTACTACAATTGTCCACCTTGCTAACCACTGACTTATTAAGTGAATGCTGTTTTTATAACAATGTTGTTCCAATACAGCTTACAAGAAGGGCCAGAAGGGGAAGAAAGAGGCATCGGAACAAAAACGCAAAGATGCAAAGGAGAAAAAGAACGATGTGGAAGAGAACGACAAGAGCAGGGAGGAAGAAGAGGAGGAGGAAGAGCGCATGGATGAAGACCAGGAAGCAGAGAATGAGGTTGAAGAGGAAGAAGTTGAGAATTGATAACTGACTGTTATTCTTCATGTAGTAGAGCACTGATCAGAACACAGATGTGAAGGCAGGGGCCCTGTTTGGGTACTTGGAAAAGGCACACTAATATGTAAATATAATAGTCTCTTGGTTTGAGCATTTTTAAAACGCATGAACATGTTCCATCCAGCAACAGCATTCACAGATTCAGTTGTCAGATCAGTGATTTTATTTTGATGAAGGGTGTTTTTTCAAGGTAAACAAATAGTGCCGTGGCATTAATGTAATAGTTATATTCTGTTGTCTTCCAGCCACTGGCTCACTCTGAATAAAGGGAGTAGTATTTAGACCAACAACCATCTCCATCAGTTATTTGCTGGAATAAAGCACAATGCAAACTTGCTGTATTCTGATCAGAAAGGCCTTATACCACAGTTTTAAGACCATTATTGATATCATTTGTTGATGTTCTCAGATGTACTAATTATCCCAATGTAGATTTGATAGCAACGAAGTTACTCGTGTTTGGTAGACTTGGTGTCGACTTGACTCTCTCCGTCCTCACTGAACTCATAGATTTGTGTACCTGACATCCAAATATTAGTATTTGGCACAAATGAGATCAGCCATGCTTGACCTTAAAAGAATGATGCAGAGAATGTAAAAAATGTTCATAGGATGTGTGGTTGTTGGTCATGACTCAAACTCTGGCTTTGAAATTAATGATTTGGTCTGTCTGGAATCTTGGAAGATGACAAACTAGGATTAAGGCTTTCAAAATCAGCCATGCAAGTAACTATCATGTCCTTGTCAGGCTACAGATTACCAAAAGTGAGCTATTATATGTTGTAGGTGAATAACTTTTCTTTTGAACAGAAGGCCTCTAGTGAAGACTGTTTTCAGGGGATTAACTGTGTACTTTTGTAGTGTTGGATACACTGTTTTTTCAATAAAGATTTTTGTATAAACCACTGAATGCTTTTCCATTAACTGCAAAAAACACTTCCCAGTGTCCACTACCCTTGCCACCGCTGCTGAAAAACTGGGGCGGGAGTGTCAAACCTACTCCATGGAAGGCCTAGTGTCTGCACATTTTGCAAGTTGACTCACTGAAAAAGGCTACCATTCTTGGGTATTATTTCCATGACCTTCTACAGATGCTGACAAGTGTACTCTAATCCAGATTTTTGTGACTCAGTTTGGGTTAGACCAATGGTGACTTGCACTGGATAGGCTACTATGACAAGAAGAATATTAGCAGCACTGAAAGATGTTTTCTATCAGTGGGAAAGACGTGCCGCACCAGGCACACACAGCCCACATTGGGCAGGCAGGCTCCGCTCGCTCAAGCGACCCTTGCTTCCCCGTAACCACCAGTTTACTATTTAGCTTTGCCTGGATAAGAAACAAACTTCTATACGAAATTTAAGATACCAGTTTAATATTAAGTCTCGCTATTTTTCTTTCTCTCCCCTTGAGAATAGAAAAGTAGCCTGTTTGAATGTCATCTTCCTCTACACTCCCACTTTTCCCCTGCATCCCATAGCAAAGTTCTGACAGGTCCCTTTAGTTTTCACTTTGCAATAAACCTACACAAATAGGAAATTACAACAAAAAAGTAGCTGCGCACCTGACTTCGCCATTCATTTATGTAGTAAATAAGTAGTAAAATAGAGTAGATCTTGAAGAGGTAGTGATGAATAACATTTGTTTTCATTAGGGACAGCAACTAGAAACAAATGCCTAATTACTTGTTATAAATTGGACTCAACTAAATCATTGGTGACTGACTCAGACTCAACTCAAACACAGGGGACTTGGGACACTAAGTGGACAATTTTAGAAATATTGGTGCCCAATTTTCTACACTTCAGTGCACTCCACTTATAATTAAATGTCCCACAGTGCCAATCATTGTGGTAAACACAGATTAAATTCTTAAAAGGGACAACTCTCCCAAATTACTTTCCTTAAAGCAGATTTATGCTCGACCTGACAATGTGGTCCAGAGGCTCAGTACAGAGGGTGTGAAGCAATTTGGAAGCCTCCAGAGGCTTGTGGTCAAATCAAATGCTGTACACCTCCCAAATACAGAGGGGCCCGCGAATAGCTCCACATTGATGGTAGGTGGGGGGCAAGTAGTGTGAACACCTGATTCCTGCAGAGGCCACAGTGCAGTAAATACTGTCTGGTTAATGCAGACGCCAGGAATTCCATAAACCACCCAAACCCTTACGTATCTTAAATGTGTAGCGCAGGTTACCTTAAGATGTGGACAAGCACAGAAGGGACATGTACCACTAACTTCCATTGAATTTGTGCCACAGACTAGAATTTGAGCATTTGCTTATAGTGCCAGGTTTTTAAAGCAGACTGCTCACAGGGCCAGAAACCATATTCCCCTATATTTAGAAGTGGCCCACCACTGCTACATTGCCAATACACCACAAACAATTTAAGGGTTTAAAATATGCATCTGTTGAGACAGGCTTTTAAATACTTTGAGGCAATGATTACAGGAAGAGCTAGCATGCCATTTTGCCACTGTTAGTACCCTTGCCACCACTGCTTAAAACCCCTAGGGTATGACAGAGATTGTTATTTCACCAGGTAGACCACTACACTGACCTGGCAGACATGGATGCAAAGTGGTGAGGGCACTTTGTGTGCAGCAAATACATAAAATATCAATAGGGTGAAATGCAGGTTAAAGATAAAGGCCCAGCTCCACTTGTTTAACCAGCAATGCCCAATTAGGAAAATTAACCAAATACACCCATTTAGATAGGTAGTTCACATTTCAAATTGCTTACTGGACCCTGGCAACAAGTTATAACTTGAGGAATGTGTAATAATATTACTGTACTAGTTGATACTATTGTACTTGGCTAGATTTTAAACACCATCTGTTACATTACTGTCGCTGTTTAACACCATAAAATTATTTTAATCCGTTGCCCTATCACCTACCTCTACTGTTCAAGGGACATGCTGCTGGAAGGTAACTGGCAAACTTCAGCTCTACACCAATCACGCAGGGTACCCATTTTGGATTCAATTGCATACAATTACAGCCCTAGACAACCAGGTGGAGAGTGTCTTAAGTTACCTCAATTCATCAAGAACAAGGGAGGAAATGAAAACCTGCAGGCACTCAACCCACTGTGGAACACATTGCACCTGTGCCCTCGGAAGCCAATCTGTCCTTTTGTTCTTTGGGTGAACTCTTATGTATAATTCAAGGTCAAGCATTAACAGCTGTTAACCAGCAAATAGAAACACTGCCCAACACCGGAGTTCACAAAACACATACAAAGTGTAAATAGTAGGCTGACAAAGGTAAATAACTGGTAACCATAAAATAAGACAATGAATATTCATGTTTATTTATTTCTCCATTTGATGCTTTACTCAGATGGGCACTCCACCTTGCCACTGTTGATGTCATCAATGACATCATGGGGAGGGCGGCCATCGATGGTGCAACCCACAGACTGGGCAGTTCCCAGAATCTCCTTGATAGTGCCTGAGAAAATAAAGACATTAGGACCAGCAGGGGACAATAGTTTATATTGTATGGATAGGGGCAAATTTGTTCCAGGCCTTTCGGCACAGAGCTTCCCACTGTCTGGGCAGCCCTGTTTCCTAGAGCTGGGTCCATCTTTGCCTCCACTGGACTATACTCAGTCACACAGAAAGACTGGCAAAGTGGCGGGAGGCAGAATCATAATAGGTGATTCAGTGACCCCGAGAGGATAGGGGCTCTTACCAGAAAGCTCCCTGGCAATGGACCTGGGCCTCATCGTGCGGGCAACTGTCACAATCTCATCGAAGGTCACGCTACCGCTGTGCTTGACTGGAAACAAAGACAGCATGCTTAGATGCGTACACTGGATCTATGAATCATTGTTAGTTGTAAAAACAGATGGGACAGCTATGTTACTAGATAAGTGGTCCTTTTGGCACAGTTGTTCCAGGCCTTTCGGCACAGAGTTACCCACTGTCTGGGCAGCCCTGTTTCCTAGAGCTGGGTCCATCTTAGCCTCCACTGGACTATACTCAGTCACTCAGAAAGACTGGCAAAGTGGCGGGAGGCTGGAATGTACCCCCACTACAGGTTAAATTGAAAGCCACATGTTTAAAGTGGCATTAGACACAGGAAAAAGCACAGGGCAACTTACTGTTCTTGACCTTCTTCCGGTCACGAGGGGGCTCCTTCAGGGCCTTGATGATCAACGCTGAAGCAGAGGGCACCACCTCGATCTACAATAGAGCAAGAAACCATGCTAATAACAGCTGATTGATAAACATTCAGTGGCCAAACCATTTGGGTATAGACTTGGTACGTACCGCTGCCTGCCTGTTCACAATCGTCAGCTTGACAGTGATCCTCAGGCCCTTCCAATCTCCGGTGGCCTTGGCGATATCGTCACCAACCTTCTTAGGAGACTAAATGCCGAAACAAGGAATGTACAGATTTAAAATAACAGAAAAGCCATCTAGCATCAAACTGCTCAATAGTGACAATTCAGAGGCAAATGACAATATTGGCAATTGTTCCAGGCCTTTCGGCACAGAGTTACCCACTGTCTGGGCAGCCCTGTTTCCTAGAGCTGGGTCCATCTTAGCCTCCACTGGACTACACTCAGTCACTCAAAGACTGGCAAAGTGGCGGGAGGCTGATCTGTAGAAAATGGGTAATCAAACCACACCAATCATTAAATTGGGAGGAATGTAACACTTACCAGACCCAGGGGTCCAATCTTTGGGGCCAGCGCTGAGGTGGCACCAACTTCTCCTCCTGTGCATCGCATGTACACTGCAAGGGATAAAACAGGACAAACGGGTTATTTTTGAGGGGGAAGAAACATCCTTGCAGTATGAGTTATAGCTCCATGCTGGTTCACCAGACAATAGTTAAAAAATTCACAAATGACAGACACCTCCGTTAGTATGAGGGCACCATTGTTCCAGGACTTTCGGCACAAAGTTGCCCACCGCCAGGGCAGCCCTGTTTCCTAGAACTGGGTCCATCTTAGCCTCCACTGGACTATACTCAGTCACTCAAGACTGGCAAAGTGGCGGGAGGCTGAATCCTAATAGCGGGCAATTCATTGATTGTCCCAATGCTTAATTAAAGTATATTATAGAATTTGCCTCTGGGGTGCCAGTGAACAAAAAAAATACCCCATCACACGTATTCCACTACGGTGTATACTGGATTTCTGTGACAAATTTCAACCATCTAATGCATTACTGTGTAAGTGGCAAATATGACAGGACACATTTGTGAACCACAATCAGAATAAGGTCAATGCATCCAATTACAATAAACGTTACCTATTGAAAGTCTGCTGTCAACGCCAAATGCCTATGAACAACAAGTACCCTTGTAGGTCCGTGCAAACTTTCACATAACTAAGCCACCCAGGCAGAAATTTACAAAAGACTTTTAAATCCCTCAGTCAAAATGCATCACCTGCTAGGTTGCTACATTTGATTTGCATACCAAATTTAAGATTTGTAGTTTGATTGTAGTCGCTTTAAAATGTTACATGCGAGCCTGTAGTCTATTCAGCCCATGTCACACGTCTTTCAAATTAAATGGAATTTGATGATTTTGGTAGCCAAACTAAAATATTGAAATTCAATATCCTTCACTTTACAATTTAGACGCGTCAGAAAGTGTTACTTGCAACCACGTGGCAGCTACTTGGCTAGGCCAGCATCATGGATATGAAATGTGCTATCGGTGGTTACATAGCGCTAACACAAAAAGTTAATCAACAGAATATGTTCGATAGAACGCATCACGAACATATGTCATTTCGCATTTACATTCAAGAGATATTAGCTGTTCATCCTAACTAACGTTACCATTTCATCAGCTCATTGCTGCCCCTGCATGGACGCGCCAGACAGAAGTCGACTCCATTTTGCCATTTTGGATCTCATCTGAAACAACAATTTTACAGTAGATGCCACACATACCAACTTTAGTCTCATTGGGGTCGAATTTAGGAGGCATGGTGCTGCAGTAGAAGTTGAGCTCAGTTCAGCTTGAGTTGGTGAGGGTGTCGGATGAACCCGGATTCGGGACGACCGATTACTGTTGCACCTTCACCGCTAAAGTGATAAAGGAAAGAACGAAAATAGGGTGCGTGATATTTTATAGACCGAGAATAACGCGAGACTTGGCCGAAATGACGCGCTGTCATGTCTGTACGTCATTCACACAGTTGATGAGCTGAGGCACCCGTTTAGACAATTTACATACAATAGAAATAAGCGGAATCATTTTTGTGTAATTCATTTCATTATTCTTTTGGCCAAATTTCATATACACAAATGTAAATTTACAAACAGAAAACCACATTTTCGTACCCTACAAAAATAAATTGAACTGTATTTTAAGACGGTTAAATGCTCTACTAACAAAAAAGCTGTTAGAATTGTAAGTATATGCATGTCCCTTAAGGTCCTTGTGATATGTGATATTGTACCCCCTAGCTCGATTGTCTATTGTTTGTAATCTATGTATGCTTGTGTTCCCTCATGTGCTTTATGTGTTGATTTGATATGAATAAAAAATACAAATTAAATACAAATAAAGAAAGCACCCGTTTAGACAACAATCACCCATTGTTCAGTACTATCCGGAATCCTTGGGACCTCTAACCTAAACCATGCGTTTACTCTTACTGCTGGCTGAGATATTAGCCTTACTACTTGCAAAAAGAATGAAAGAAGTCCTGGATGCAATCATTGATGAAACACAGTCTGGATTTATGAGGAACAGACATATTTCTAACAATGCCAGACTAGTATTAGACATACTTGGCTACTCAGACCTAATAACTGAGGATAGCTTCCTATTATTTTTTAAAGATTTTTATAAAGCATTTGACACAGTAGAGCATCAGTTCCTCTTCCACTCCCTTGAGAGACTTGGCTTTGGGGATTTTTTTCTGTAAGGCTATTAAGACTCTCTATGCAAATGGTAACAGCTCTATCAAATTGAAATATGGCACCTCGCCTAGATTTGAGTTAAAGAGAGGAATTAGGCAAGGTTGCCCTATCTCTCTGTACCTGTTTTAATTAATCACCCAACTTCTTGCAAATTCTTTAAATAATAGTCCTGTACAAGATATTTCCATAGCTGGTTTAGAAATTATTGTAAACCAGCTGGCTGACGATACTCCATTTTTTCTGAAAGATGCTAACCAAATTCCCATATCAATCAATGTGATACAATCCTTTTCCAAAGCGTCTGGTCTATATCTTAACATTAATAAATGTGAACTCATGGCTGTCAAAGATTGCGTGACACCTTCATCAAATCAAATCAAATCAAATGTATTTATATAGCCCTTCGTACATCAGCTGATATCTCAAAGTGCTGTACAGAAACCCAGCCTAAAACCCCAAACAGCAAGCAATGCAGGTGTAGAAGCACGGTGGCTAGGAAAAACTCCCTTGAAAGGCCAAAACCTAGGAAGAAACCTAGAGAGGAACCAGGCTATGTGGGGTGGCCAGTCCTCTTCTGGCTGTGCCGGGTGGAGATTATAACAGAACATGGCCAAGATGTTCAAATGTTCATAAATGACCAGCATGGTCGAATAATAATAAGGCAGAACAGTTGAAACTGGAGCAGCAGCACAGTCAGGTGGAAGTTGAAACTGGAGCAGCAGCATGGCCAGGTGGACTGGGGACAGCAAGGAGTCATCATGTCAGGTAGTCCTGGGGCATGGTCCTAGGGCTCAGGTCCTCCGAGAGAGAGAAAGAAAGAGAGAAGGAGAGAATTTAAGAGAACGCACACTTAGATTCACACAGGACACCGAATAGGACAGGAGAAGTACTCCAGATATAACAAACTGACCCCAGCCCCCCGACACATAAACTACTGCAGCATAAGTACTGGAGGCTGAGACAGGAGGGGTCAGGAGACACTGTGGCCCCATCCGAGGACACCCCCGGACAGGGCCAAACAGGAAGGATATAACCCCACCCACTTTGCCAAAGCACAGCCCCCACACCACTAGAGGGATATCTTCAACCACCAACCTACCATCCTGAGACAAGGCTGAGTATAGCCCACAAAGATCTCCGCCACGGCACAACCCAAGGGGGGGGGGGGGGCGCCAACCCAGACAGGATGACCACAACAGTGAATCAACCCACTCAGGTGACTCACCCCCTCCAGGGACGGCATGAGAGAGCCCCAGCAAGCCAGTGACTCAGCCCCTGTAATAGGGTTAGGCAGAGAATCCCAGTGGAAAGAGGGGAACCGGCCAGGCAGAGACAGCAAGGGCGCTTCGTTGCTCCAGAGCCTTTCCGTTTACCTTCCCACTCCTGGGCCAGACTACACTCAATCATATGACCCACTGAAGAGATGAGTCTTCAGTAAAGACTTAAAGGTTGAGACCGAGTTTGCGTCTCTGACATGGGTAGGCAGACCGTTCCATAAAAATTGAGCTCTATAGGAGAAAGCCCTGCCTCCAGCTGTTTGCTTAGAAATTCTAAGGACAATTAGGAGGCCTGCGTCTTGTGACCGTAGCGTACGTGTAGGTATGTACGGCAGGACCAAATCAGAGAGATAGGTAGGAGCAAGCCCATGTAATGCTTTGTAGGTTAGCAGTAAAACCTTGAAATCAGCCCTTGCTTTGACAGGAAGCCAGTGTAGAGAGGCTAGCACTGGAGTAATATGATCAAATTTTTTGGTTCTAGTCAGGATTCTAGCAGCCGTATTTAGCACTAACTGAAGTTTATTTAGTGCTTTATCCGGGTAGCCGGAAAATAGAGCATTGCAGTAGTCTAACCTAGAAGTGACAAAAGCATGGATTAATTTTTCTGCATCATTTTTGGACAGAAAGTTTCTGATTTTTGCAATGTTACGTAGATGGAAAAAAGCTGTCCTCGAAATGGTCTTGATATGTTCTTCAAAAGAGAGATCAGGGTCCAGAGTAACGCCGAGGTCCGTCACAGTTTTATTTGAGACGACTGTACAACCATTAAGATTAATTGTCAGATTCAACAGAAGATCTCTTTGTTTCTTGGGACCTAGAACAAGCATCTCTGTTTTGTCCGAGTTTAATAGTAGAAAGTTTGCAGCCATCCACTTCCTTATGTCTGAAACACATGCTTCTAGCGAGGGCAATTTTGGGGCTTCACCATGTTTCATTGAAATGTACATATTATGGTATACCAGTCAAATAAGAACTTACATATTTAGGCATAACCATTACAAAGGATCAGAAGTCTAGAGGCTTACTAAATTTTAACCCTCTTATTAAAAAAACCCAGAAGAAGCTAAATCAATGGCTACAGAGGGACTTATCTTTAAAAGGTAATAACCCAGGCTGAAGGTATCTCTAGACTAACATATGGTGCTCTATCTTTATATCTTGACAGTAAAATAAACAAGGAGATAGACCAGATGCTTTTCAACTTTCTGTGGAGAAAACATACCCATTACATTAGGAAAACTGTTGCAATGAATACTTATGAGAATGGTGGGCAGAATTTTCTGGACTTTACTACTTTAAATAATACTTTTAAGATCAATTGGATAAAACAATTCCTAAGAATACCCACTTCTATCTGGAATTTTATTCCTCATCATGTCTTCTCTACTTTTGGTGGCCTTAACTTCATGTTGTTTTGCAATTATAATATTGACAAAGTTCCTGTGAAACTTTCTGCTTTTCATCGGCAGGTTTTCTTGTCATGGTCCTTAATTTATTGTCACAACTTCTACCGAAGTCGATTCCTCTCCTTGTTCGGGCGGTGTTCGGCGGTCGACGTCACCGGTCTTCTAGCCATCGCCGATCCATTTTTCATTTGTTTTGTCTTGGTTTTCATTCCCTCATTACGTGTTGTGTATTTAATCCTCTGTTCCCCCCATGTCTTTGTGTGGTATTGTTTGTTTGTAAGTGCTTGTGCACATGTTGACTGGTGCGCAGCTTTTTTTGTACCCAAGTTGTTATTTTCTTGATGCCGTTGGTTTTGGAATTAAACTGCTCCGGCTATTACCTAGTTCTGCTCTCCTGCATCTGACGTTCCTGCCACCAGTTACGCACCCCTAACATTTATAAACACAATTTTCCCCACACAGATATTATATATGGAATAATCCGGGAATATTGTATAAAAATACTTTGTTTTTAGAATATTGGTTCCGAAATAATATCCTATTGGTGAGCCAACTGGTAAATGCAGTGTATTTTACTCAGTTATAAGGAATTCTTATCACTTTACAAGGTCCCTGTAACACCTAAAGATTTTAGCAATTGTTTTAGATGCCGTTCCCTCAGGTGTTGCTCTACTGTTCAGGAACGTGTCAAGACCCTCAGAGCCTACCTTCTATTGACCCTGTTGACTCATCAGTAGGAAGGGTTTGTTTCTCTTTAGTTCCATTCAACAACAGAGCAATACAAACCTTGTTTCAGCGGGATGTTGTATCTATACCTTATGTCATGCCTTATTGGAATGATTTATTGATAAAATCGGTTAAAGTTTGGATGTTGCCAAACACATACCTACTTAACAAAATTAAGGAAGTTTCCTTTAAAATGATTCATAAATATTATCCTGCCAACCACTATATGAAGAAGTTTAAGGAAAACATCAACTCAAATTGCTCCTTTTGTAATGACCACCCAGAAACAGTGTTGCATTGTATTCATGTAATAAAACTGAACAATATAATTGAACAATTTTATGAAGGTTTATTTAACACTATTGTGGAGAGATGTACTGCTTGGATTCTTTACCTACGATAGGAATAAGCGGAAACATTTTTATGTAATTAATTATTTTGGGCAAATTTCATATTGACAAATGTAAATTTACAAACAAAAAAAACACATTTTCTTACCCTACAAAAATAATTTGAACTGTATTTTAAGACAATTAAATACTCTTAACAAAAAAGCTGTTAGAATTATAAGTGTATGTATGTCCCCTTAAGGTCCTTGTGTAATGTGATATTGTACCCCCTAGCTCAATTGTCCATTGTATATAATCTATATATACTTGTGTTCCCTCATGTACTCTCTGTATTGATTTATTGTTAATAAAAATAAAAATAAAATACTCTTACCCATACCACAGACTGAATAATGAGCCAGATATTTCACCGGATGTATAAATGTGAAGCATCCGCTTGGCGTTTCCACTCAACTGTACCGTAGGGATGGAACTGAAGTCGCAGAAAATGGAGGTTGTGGCGGCAGCTGCAGAGAGATTTGGGTGTGCGAGACTTGACGTCAGAAGAGTTACGGGGTGATGATGTCCCATCCTTTCAGGATGATGGCATGAGGTGGGGAATAAATACATGTAATTAGTGGAGTAGGGTGGTGTTAATTTTAATTTATATCATTTAGAAATGAGTGTAGTGTTAGATGGAAAGGTATTAATTTAGTACATGTTTTTTTCAAGCAAAGTATAAGGGAGTTGTACTCCAGTCCAGTGATGTCAATTTAGCAATTTTGTTGCTAGATTTAGCCACTTTTCAGACTACCTGGCAACTTTTTTTTTCAAACAGTACCTAGCAACAGATTTAGCTACATACATTTTTTTATTTTGAACTTTTAGCAACGTTTGAAAAGTGACTCAAATGCTAAAATGCACGCATTTTCCCTCTAAATTACACAAAAACGATTTTCTCTGTCACACACTCAGTCACAACACACGTGCCTGGCTGCAAACGTGCATTGTGAGCAGCAGGCGGCGGCAGCAGGCCACCTGGTGGAACAGGTTCGACGAGCCTAAGCCAATGAATATAGTTGGTCACGTATGTTTGATCTTGAACAGAATTTACATCAATCAACACGTCTCAATCAAAATTGTACACCCAGAAGAACGGAAAATAGTGGGAGCCTGTACCTGAACAAATGTCAAATCATATTTTTCGCTGTATTGGCCAGTCAATTTGAGTAACGTTATTGTGTATTCTACGTAATGACGCAGTTTTACGTTATCACGCAATGACATCACAATGTCAGTTAGCAACTTTTAGCAACAAATCAACCTGCCTCTAAATTGGCAACACTGCTCCAGTCTAGTAGGTGGCGGTAATGCAAGAAATTTGGTGCCAACCGCCGTTAAACCTCATAGAAGAAGAAGGTGTTTCCACTCACTACCAAGAAAGCCTAGTGGTCGGCAGTGGGAGGAGATGGAACGAGATGAATTTTGGACGACATTATGCACATTTTCTCATCGACGAAACATTTGATCTCAATACAATTTTCTGTTCCCAAAACTAAAATATGTTATCCACAGAGTGGACTATGTTTTGTTGAATTTACCCTTTGCCAAAGTTTTACAAAATGGTGTTATTTAGGAGTGACAAGTCGAATTGTGTTATTGCGCACGCGCACTTCACAGAGTATACGTTCCCTAACGGAAATATGCACATAGAAATATGTTTACTAGAACATGCCAATAGGCTGTCGCTAGGCTCTGCCCACCTCCTTGCTTGTTTTGCTCAATATTTGTGGTCTATCTTGGTTTAGTTATACAAATCTTTGCCCTTATCATAATTAATCCGATTTGTAACCCTTACCATTTAAAATGTCAACTTCAGTGGCATAGGGACGTCTGAAGGATTCCGGATAGCACGGACCCTGGACCAATGACGCATTGGTCTGGCTTCTGTGTGGGCTCTTAGACCGCTGCGCGAGCAGTGCTGAGCGGTCTAAGGCACTGCGTCTCAGTGCTAGAGGCATCACTACAGACACCCTGGTTCGCATCCAGGCTGTATCACGACCGGCCGTGATTGGGAGTTTCATAGGGAGGCGCTTGTCAGGGTTTCTAAATCCCCGTTCAAAACCACTGCGAAGTCTGCTCAAAACAAAAATGACTTAAGTACTATTATTCTGTGTTTTCCCAAAACGCTTATATGCCTTCCCAATGAAAAATAGTTAGACAATTCAAAAATGTATTTAATGTAAAAGAGATTTATGTTTCTGGACGATGCACCATATTGCCAAAATGACGGAGCGATGCATATTACTGTTCGATTTGAGAGGGGCGCGCCTCTCCCCGTTTTGGCCCGGTAACGTGACCAGCCTCTGCCCGGTGCCCAGCGGTTCAGCAGAATCGAATCGGCCCATTGGGCAGGACTCATTTTGACAACGGGAACACTAAACAAAAACAGAAGAACCATCAAATAAAAACAGCAAACTATGTCTCTATCGGAATATTGACCTGCGTACTCAACGTTATATTCAGACTCCAACTCGGATTTATCCCAAAACTAGTCGTTTCTAGTTAAAGGTTTGTCCAAAATGACTAAACCGAAAGCTAACGTTAGTTAGCCAGTTAAATCATACATTAGAGAACTGTGGTAACTTGTTAGCTAGCTAAGGCTAGCTTACTTTAAGTAGCTAGCACACATCATTGGAAGAATTTGCTCTGTCAACCGGATTGTTGCTAGCTAAATTAGCTAGTTATACCATATAGAGGCATTCAGCTGGTTAAACTAGCTAGGTAGAAGTCCTTATAACCTTTAGATACGACAACTGTAATGTTTTGTTGATACAGGAGCGTATTTTGGCAACATCACATTTTTTGTGATTTTGTTGGTTTCTGTGTCTTTATATTGTTCTTAGGCCTAATTTATGTATTGACAATAACTCCTAAACGAGAGTAAGCTGAAAACGGGTTATGTGAACTTTAACAATGTATTTTTCTGTTCTACAGTATTGGTGAGACTGATTTCTCCACACTGGTAATTTCAAACCTCAAGCCATCTGCCCTCTGCTCGGAGTTCAATACCCGAGAGGAGGGGGCACAAATTCAGCCTCATACAGACAGAGGGACAGACAGACATATTAATATATATATATATATATATAGACAGACAGACTGGCAGAAGGACAGACAGGCATCAGGATGCCTCTGTTCTTCAGAAAGAGGAAGCCCAGTGAGGACTCCAAGAAGCGTCTGGAGTATCAACTGTGCCTGGTAAGGAGCTTTATCTCTCTGTGTATGTGAGTAATCCGGGTATTGAAGTCAGCAGCACTTTTGGTTTTCATGCTCCCCCTCTTGACAGGGTCTGATTCTGACCTGGGTCACCAGGGCCTGAATTTACAGTGTCTCACAGTAGGAGTGCTGATCTATGATGTCTTGTTCATTATGATCTAAAAACCTGAACTGTTTCAACTTGTTTTATAAAAACTTGAAAGGGGGAGGTGCCTTTACAAGCCTCTCTGGGTTTTCTACCTCTCCTGCACATGCTCTGTTAATTTTTCTTTAAAATTCTCATCATATTGTTATGTTTTCTCTTGTGTGCAAATAGATAAAATAAAACTGATCCAAGGTCAGTACTCATACATTGTGAATATAGGCCCTGGTAAGTGGACTCTAACTTGGAGGGAGAAAAGAACTAGCAGTACTGCATTCCTTGAGGCCTAGATCCAAATATCACAAAAATAGGGTTTTGAATGCACATCAAACATAATAACAGTAGCTTGACAAAAGGAATACATACAAAAAAGGGAATGTCCAAACTGCCGAAGACGATGTGGGTAAAAAAAATATATTTTATCACCTTAAAATTGATTGAACAGTCACCTTTGGGGAGGCAAAACAATGAGTGGACATGCCCTCTTCTATGCACCAGATCAGAATACCCTCCTTGATCCATACTGACATCTTGCATTGACATCTTCTTTGTTTTGGCAGTCTAAAGAAGTAGGGGCTGGTGACATTCTGGACATATCCGCTTGTGAGCTCACAGAGGTAAGTGTGATGTAGGTCTACAAATTTGCATAGATGTGTAGTATAGCAGGTATTAATGATAAATTAACGCTCAATTCATGTTGTAAATGGAGGACAGGAGAATGTAAGAATCTTTTTGTGGGCTATCTTGTAGTCTAGTCAACACTAAAACTTCCATGTGTGCCTTTAAGTATACCAAGTTCTTCAAAGTAAAATCTAATCTCTGAAATGACAGCAGTACTATCAGTATCATGTAGCTATTAAAAAACATTGATCGTCTTGTTGACATGAAGAGGAAAATATATGTCTGGTGTCCCCTCTGCTCAGGTTCCAACCAGTGCGTTCTCCATATGCAAGGTGCTACAGAAGAAGGTAAGACTACCAATTATATGTGGAAGTCTGGGTCGATAAAGGAACTTGATGAATTTAATTTAATATCACTTTCTGAATTTACTGAATGGAATTGACCTAATCTCAAGCTTGTAGGTTACAAAGTGCGGAAGTGTTGCTCTTTAGAACACTGGTAAGCCAATAACATCCCTGTGTGTCTCTTTGATCTACCAAGGTCTTCATTCTCCATGGAAACCAGCTGAAGTCCATGGTGCCCAAAGGCTGTTGCATCAACTTTCTGGTCACACTAAAGGTTTGAAGACAAAACATTGCATTGGACAAAGTAGGCATTACCTAGCCTGTGTAGGACACATTAGGCCTAAGCATTGCATAGGACACTGCACATTGCACAGGACAAAAACACCACAAAACATCACTAAAGAAGCGAGGTATGGACAATGGGAGCATTACATTAGACACTGGTAGTATTAGATAGGGCAAGACATGTACTGTACTGGATGAGCACAAAGGACAAATCAAACACATGACTATACAGTCATTACATTGGAAAAAAAAAAAAAACATTAGAAATTCCATTGTCTTTTTCAAAATGAATACCTGTTATCACTATGTACATTTAGTGATATTACGAGTTGAAGGCACTAGTATGTTTTTGTTGACTCGATTTACATTTGATGAGTTGTGTTTAACCTAATAAGCATAAGGAGTTAGTTAGTCAATGACTTAACCATAATTACCTGCATGATTCAGCAAACATTCAATCGGATGACTCCTTCCAACGAGGTACATCCTTACCCTTCCCGCTCTCCCTGTCCATTTCTCATAGGTGTTGGATTTGCACGAGAACATGCTGACCGCCCTCCCTGACGATGTAGGGCAACTGGCATCCCTGCAGGTCAGATCATTATACATATAATAGCCTTTCAAGCTAGAATCCTTAAATGAAACATTAAGAAATTGTGCTCCCATCCCCTGTTTCGCTAAAAAGCTGAGTGATGGTGCTGGAGAAATGTAACCACTCTCACAGTCATAGACAGAGCTATGGATGAAAGGAATGACCATCCATGACTATCAAATGTATAGTTTTAACCATAGTTTGAGGCTATTCAGTGTTTGTTTACATTTACGTTGCTTACAAACATTGGAGTTAAACAAGCGTATATTTTGTGTTCCGATAGGGTACGACAGTTGAACTAAACTAATGAGGCATTTAGAAGTTATTCTTTAAGAATCAATGAGTATATATCATTAATATTTAAGTCCAAAAATGGATGTAGCCATTAAGGATTCAAGCTATAATAACAGAAGGATATCAATGGAAACATACTGTACCTAAATGGATGCTCACCCGCTGCCATTTTGAATCCTCCACTTAGGTGCTGAATATAGAAAATAACCAGATCAAGGCCCTGCCGGACTCCATTGGGAATCTCAGACTTCTGCAGACCCTCAATGTGAAAGGTTTGTTTACCTTTGGTCTGAATGGGGAAGCCAACTTAGGAAGTATATTTTATTCAGGAAAAGGATGCATGGATTTTGACTTAGTTTGAATAGGATAGGGATTTGTTGGTGTATGTGTCTGTCGGTATGGCATTGTGTGTGTGTGTGTCTGTAAAGTACTTTATCTTTCTCCATAGGTAATTGTCTAAGTCAGCTGCCTACCTCTGTGGGCCGTATGAGCAGCCTGCGCACACTTGACCTGAGTGAGAACAGTGTGAGGGAGTTACCCCGGGACCTGGCTCTGGCACGCACTCTAGAGGTGTGTGTGTGTACTCGTACATTGCCAGAAGGAATGTTGTTTATTGTAATTATAGTTTTTTTTTTTCAACACCGATTATTGGAGGACCAAAAAAAGCCGATGCCGATTAATTGGCCGATTTTAAAATAAAATTAAAATAATAAAAAACAAAATAATGTTTTGCGATGTTTTTATATATATATATATTGTTTGTTGTAATAATGACAATTACAACAATACTGAATGAACACTTATTTTAACTTAATATAATACATCAATAAAAATCAATTTAGCCACAAATAAATAATAAAATATGTTCAATTTTGTTTAAATAATGCAAAAACAAAGTGTTGGAGAAAAAGTAAAAGTGCAATATGTGCCATGTAAAAAAGCTAGCGTTTAAGTTCCTTGTTCAGAACATGAGAACATATGAAAGCTGGTGGTTCCTTTTAACATGAGACTTCAATATTCCAAGGTAAGAGGTTTTAGGTTGTAGTTAATAAAGTATTTATAGGACTATTTCTCTCTACCATTTGTATTTGATATACCTTTGACTATTGGATGTTCTTATAGGCACTTTAGTATTGCCAGTGTAACAGTATAGCTTCCGTCCCTCTCCTCGCCCCTACCTGGGTTCGAACCAGGAACACATTGACAACAGCCACCCTCGAAGCATCGTTACCCATCGCTCCACAAAATCCGCGGCCCTTGCAGAGCAAGGGGAACAACTACTCCCAAGTCTCAGAGCGAGTGACATTTGAAACGCTATTAGTGCGCACCCCGCTAACTAGCTAGCCATTTCACATCGGTTACACCAGCCTAATCTCGGGAGTTGATAGGCTTGAAGTCATAAACAGCGCAATGCTTGAAGCACAGCGAAGAGCTGCTGGCATAACGCACGAAAGTGCTGTTTGAATGAATGCTTACGAGCCTGCTGCTGCCTACCACCGCTCAATCGGACTGCTCTATCAAATATCAAATCATAGACTTAATAATAACACACAGAAATACGAGCCTTTGGTCATTAATATGGTCGAATCCGGAAACTATCATTTCGAAAACAAAACGTTTATTATTTCAGTGAAATACGGAACCGTTCCGTATTTTATCTAACGGGTGGCATTCTAAGTCTAAATATTGCTGTTACATTGTACAACCTTCAATATTATGTCATAATTACGTAAAATTCTGGCAAATTAGTTTGCAACGAGCCAGGCGGCCCAAACTGTTGCATATAACCTGACTCTGCGTGCAATGAACGCAAGAGAAGTGACACAATTTCACCTGGTTAATATTGCCTGCTAACCTGGATTTCTTCTAGCCAAATATACAGGTTTAAAAATATATACTTCTATGTATTGATTTTAAGAAAGGCATTGGTGTTTATGGTTAGGTACAGTCGTGCAACGATTGTGCTTTTTTTCGCAAATGCGCTTTTGTTAAATCATCCCCCGTTTGGCGAAGTTGGCTGTCTTTGTTAGGAAGAAATAGTCTTCACACAGTTCGCAACGGGCCAGGCAGCCCAAACTGCTGAATATACCCTGACTCTATTGCAGGAGAAGTGACACAATTGACCTAGTTAAAAGAAATTCATGTTAGCAGGCAATATTAACTTAATATGCAGGTTTAAAAATATATATTTGTGTATTGATTTTAAGAAAGGCATTGATGTTTATGGTTAGGTACACGTTGGAGCAACGACAGTCCGTTGCATCGTTTATATGCAACGCAGGACACGCTAGATAAACTAGTAATATCATCAACCATGTGTAGTTAACTAGTGATTATGTTTGATTTTTACAAGATAAGTTTAATGCTAGCTAGCAACTTACTTTAGCTTCTTACTGCATTCGTGTAACAGGCAGGCTCCTCGTGGAGTGCAATGAGAGGCAGGTGGTTATAGCGTTTAACTAGTTAACTGTAAGGTTGCAAGATTGAATCCCCGAGCTGACAAGGTAAAAATCTGTCGTTCTGCCCCTGAACAAGGCAGTTAACCCACCGCTCCTAGGCTGTCATTGAAAATAAGAATGTGTTATTTAACTGACTTGCCTAGTTAAATAAAGGTGTAAAAAAAAATACAAAAAAAAAATTCTGACCAAATCGGTGTCCAAAAATACAGATTTCCGATTGTTTTGAAAACTTGAAATCGGCCCTAATTAATCGGCCATTCCGATTAATCGGTCAACCTCTATTTGTAATAACACTCATTTACATTCTGTATGCTGTTAACAACCGGTCTGTGTTTTCTCACACCAGAGCCTGACCCTGGACGCTGCTCTCATGTCCTACCCCCCTGCCTCGGTGTGCACCACAGGGACTGAGGACATCCAACGGTTCCTCTGCACTGGTGAGTTAGAAAAGTACTATTAGTATAGTGTTACTCAGCGCAGTTATTCCATAATTTCAGGACTTCTGATTCAGACACCCCAAACAAACTTGCTCAGTTTCCAAGAAAATGGCAACAGAACATGACATAAGTATAAGGAAGTCCCTAGTCAGGCAAGAGGAAATTCAGTCAATACTCTCACTTCTACCCACTCATTTACACTGTGTGTGTGTGTGTGTGTGTGTGTGTGTGTGTGTGTGTGTTGACAGAGCTGGGGGAGGAGTACTGCCCCTCGTCTCAGTTCCTGCTGCCCGTGCTGGAGAGTGACTCAGGGAAGCAGAGCCCGGACGATGTGGACAGCCTGGAGGGGGCCTGGCAGGTGAGTGCTGGCCTGGGCTGTCACCTTGCAACCATCTTACTTCTGTGGAGCAGAAAGGGCCATTTTTAGAGAGGAACATACACCAACCTTTCACAGAGCAATGAAGGAGCTCTCTCTTTCATTCTTTTACAAACACGCACATATGAAAGCACGCACACACACCATGAGATGGACCCACACACCATAACAATCTCAATGTAATGATTTATTTAGATTATTGTCATAACTGTCTGACTGATTACACTGCTTGTTTCCCTGTCTCCATTTGCAGAGTAAGTTCAATGACTTTGAGAAGAGAAAGGTACTGTAGGAGACTTTTTAATCACATTTTATCGTCACTCAATGGTTGGTGACTCAGAGTTAATGACAGTCTCTATCACTTTCTTTCTTTGTCTCTCACACACACCCACACGCACACACACAGGAGCAGAAGCACCAGGAGAAACTGGCATTTGAGCGTCAGCTGGAACAGAAGCAGAAGGAGCATCACCAGCTCATTCTTATGAACAACTCCCACAAGGAGAACATCCTGCTGTCTGTCAGACAGGTGACTGCTGGGCTCACACACACACGCACCACACTGACACACAATCTCTAATATAGCAACCATCACAGTCATTGTAAAGACCCTTGGAAAGCCCATAATAGTCTTTAGCGTTTAGTGGCAACCTTCATTAGAATTTCATTTAGTATAAGACTACATATGCCTTACTACAGTGTTATTCAGAGCCGGGGTCTTGACCCCTAATGGTGTGGCACAACAATATATAGATATACAGTGCCTTCGGAAAGTATTCGGACCCCTTGACTTTTCCCACATTTTGTTTCGTTATAACCTTATTCTGAAATTGATGAAGAAAGTTTTATTTAATCCATCTACACACAATACCCCATAAAGACAAAGCGAAAACAGGTTTTTAGAAGGGTTTGCAAATATATGTAAATAAGGTATTTCTGTTTTTTATTTTTAATAAGTATTCAGACCCTTTGCTATGAGACTCAAAATTGAGCTCAGGTGCATCCTGTTTCCATTTATCCTCCTTGAGATGTTTCTACGACTTGATTGGAATCCACTTGTGGTAAATTCAGTTGATTGGAAATGATTTGGAAAGGCACACACCTGTCTATATAAGGTCCCACAGTTGACAGTGCATGTCAGAGCAAAAACCAAGCCATGAGGTCAAAGGAATTGTCCGTAGAGCTCCGAGACAGGATTGTGTCCAGACACAGATCTGGGGAAGGGTAGCAAAAAAAATTCTGCAGCATTGAAGGTTCCCAAGAGCACATTGGCCCCCATCATTCTTAAATGGAACATGCTTGGAACCACCAAGACTTCCTAGAGCTGGCAGCCCGGCCAAACTGAGCAATCTCTGACAGAGCTCCAGAGTTAATCTGTGGAAATGAGAGAATCCTCCAGAAGGACAACCATCTCTGCAGCACTCCATCAATCAGGCCTTTATGGTAGAGTGGCCAGACAGAAGCCACTCCTCAGTAAAAGGCACATGACAGCCTTCTTGGAGTTTGCCAAAAGGAACCTAAAGACTCTCAGACCATGAGAAACAAGATTCTCTGGTCTGATGAAACCAACAATGAACTCTTTGGCCTGAATGCCAAGCATCACGTCTGGAGGAAACCTGGTACCATCCCTATGGTGAAGCATGGTGGTGGCAGCATCATGTTGTGGGGATGTTTTTCAGCGGCAAGGACTGGAGACTAGTCAGGATCGAGGCAAAGATGAACGGAGCAAATTACAGGGAGATCCTTGATGAAAACCTACTCCAGAGCACTCAGGACCTCGGACTGGTTGCGAAGGTTTAACTTCCAACAGGACAATGACCTTAAGCACACAGCCAAGACAATGCAGGAGTGTCTTCAGGACAAATCTCTGAATGTCCTTGAGTGGCCCAGCCAGAGCCCGGACTTGAACGCGATCGAACATCTCTGGAGAGACCTGAACATAGCTGTGCAGCAATGCTCTCCATCCAACCTGACAGCTTGAGAAGATCTGCAGAGAAAAATGGAAGAAACTCCCCAAATACAGGTGTGCCAAGCTTGTAGCGTCATACCCAAGAAGACTCAAGACTGTAATCGCTACCAAAGGTGCTTCAACAAAGTACTGTTGTGTCTGAATACTTATGTAAGTTTGATATTTCAGTTCATAAATGAGCAAAAATGTCTATAAACCAGTTTTTGCTTTGACATTATAGGGTATTGTGTGTAGATTGATGAGGGGGGAAAAAAACAAATACATTTTATGATAAGGCTGTAACCCGACAAAATGTGGAAAAAGTTAAGGGGTCTGAATACTTTCCGAAGGCACTGTTTATTGAGTAAATGTATTTATTGGTTTCTTTACATTTTGATAAGAGATGTTATTTGTTGATGTAAAATTGAATTGTACCGATTTTTAAGATTGTGTCATTAGATTTGGGGTGAAGTCGCAAGAAATTCTTGGGGGAAAAAATGGGTCCCCAGAACTCTAGCAGAAGAAATGGGTTCCCTGCTGAAGAAGTTTCAATATCACTGCCCTATTACTATATGTCAGAGAATGTTGAGTTGAGCTGGCCAATCCTTTACTCCCTTCCTTTTCACTTCTCTTCCCCTCTACAGGTCATACCTTGATGAAGGCATTTGCTGAAACGTGTTGGGTTTAATAATGATTTTTTTTTTTTCAAAGCAGGCTTCCATTGTCCTATTAAAAGTTGGCATACAATAATTGATTTATTGGTGCATTTCCCCAGATATAATTTATTTTTGCTGTCACAGTACACAGCAGCGCCTCTGTAGCACTTCGGGGTAAAGTGCCTTGCTCAAGGGCACAACGGCGGTAGGTAGTCATGTCTTCTCCCCCTCTCCAGGAACAGGAGCGTCTGGAGCTAGGCGTGTCAGTGCAGCAGAGGTTCCAGGAGGTTGAGAGGCAGAGGATTCTGGGTAAGGTCCGCCAGGCCGAGACGGGCATCGCTAACCGCATCAACAACCTGCTACTGGACAACAAACGGTGAGGACTAGCGAGAGAGAGTGAGGGGGAGGGGGGTGCGCACGTTTGCCAGGTTTACTCGTAATAAAAGTGGACAATGAGATGCAGAAAAAGGAGACATGTTCAAGATTCTAAAAATAATGGATGATGACATTTGTTGACATGTATCATTGATCTTGTGGTCTTGGTCTTGAGACCACATAAATGCAGTCTGGGTCTCCGTCTCAGTTAATGGTCTCAAACAAGATCAAGTTGTTGATACTAAACTTTACCCAATACATATTTTTGTCACTGTTCTGTGGCTAAATAGGGGTGACATAGCACACAATTGCCAGGGTACCTTGGTTCACTAATGTGGCAGCTGGGCACTAGGCTCTGCATCCAAATGGCACCCTATTCCCTATGTAGTGTACTACTTTTGACCAAGAGAAGTGCACTATATAGGGTGCCATTTGGACTGCAACATGGGTCTTGAGGCTGGGCGTGGGTCTCAAGCGCTCTAGGTTTAACTCCCATCTCTGATTGACTGTGTGTTTGTGTGTGTCTTTTCAGACAAAGAAAGAGTTCAGAGTTTCTCCAACAGTTGGAGCAGGACCGGTAAGTGGGAGAGAGCCTTTCTTATCGATCCACCCTTACTGGAGCAATCCATCTATGATCCTAGAAGCTAAAAAGATTACAGCTCTTTCGCTAACTGAGGTACTCAACGATCTGACTCATATTCCAAATAGAATGACTATTTACGAACAGTGCCAAATGGAAGCTGCAGGCCAGAATTTCCTTCTAGAATACGTATTAAAAATAAATAAAAAAATTGAAACGGAATACTGCTGAAAAAGAATTGTTGCAGTGTGAGATGTCTTTCTTTCCATTATTCTGTGCAGGATACGGATGGAGCATCTGACGGCCATCACACAAGAAGAGACCAACTCACTCAGGAAGAGAGAGGTAGCAGGTGAGCATGGGAAATGTAGTCTCCAAGAAAAAGTCCAGAGCAAGTTTGGAAGGAGGGCAATGTGGATTGAAGCTATAACCTCTGAACGGATTGCAGTTAGCATAAGGAAATGGGGTCTCTCAAAGTCTTATCTTAGTTTTTCCTTTGTCTCCTCTCTCTCTTGTCTCTCTTTCTTTCTCCAGTGGCCATGCAGAAGATGTTGTCAGAGAGCTGCTCTATGCGTCTGATGCAGGAAGCCAGTGACTCACGCAGACAGAGTCTGGTCTCTGAGGCCTGCAGGAGGTCAGTACACACAGACAGACACACATGTTTGTTTTACTATCCTTGTGGGGACCAAACAATTGATTCATTTTCAAAAATCTATTTTCCTAACTCTTAATTCTAATCCTAACCCTAAACAACCCCAGTCTAAAATAGCTTTTTTTCCTTGTGGGGACTAGTGAAATTCTAGTCAGAATTTTTCTTGTTTTACTGTCCTTGAGGACTTCTGGTCCCCATAAGGATAGTAAAACTAAAGCACGCACGCACACACACACCACATGCTTTATCAATGAGATATTGTTTGGTGTAGTTCTCTTTGAGCACTTTATTTTTGTAGGAGGTTCCTGATTAGAAACGCATTTCCACCTTGCTTCCTCTCTCCTCTCGTCGTAGTCTGGAGAGTCAGGACAGGAAGTTCGATCAGGTGCTTTCGCTCCAGCAGCTAGACAAATCCAAAGCCATCGCTTGTATCCTACAGGAGGTAAAATATATATTTACTGCCATGTGCATCACAAACAGATAGATAGTAAACAAAGATTTACAATGTTTTCACAAGCTAGTGAGAATGTCTAGTGTTACATGAAACACTTAGTACTGACATCGCACTTTGGTAAGGTTGGATCATAGGTTGGAAAGAGTATAGAAACAGGTAGCCGACTAAACTCAACTCCACGATTTAGAGTTGAGCGGTGACTGGTGGTGGTCAGGCTGGACATTGTCCTGTGTAAATGCAGGCTATTCTTTGGGTGCTGAAAGTTTTTGATAAAACAACATAATACTATGTGATGCTAGATCTCTAGTTTGCCCAAACAAGTCGCCACTCAACTCCATTGTAAATCGTGGAAAACAAGGAAACCCAGCCCAGTTGAAATAGCTGACATTAGTTACTCTCTGTGGCCCTCTACAGGAGGAGATGCAGAAGGCAGCCTTTCAGGCACTGCAGCTGCAGAAGGACAGTGTGCACAGCTACATCCAACAACAGGTACCTGTGGTAACACACCGTCAACATGCATTCAGTATGAATTCACTGTCATTCGATATACACACATTAAGTGTCATTTTATATAACATTCATTATCTTTCAATATTACACACATTCAATGTATATCATTAACAGGAATACTACACACTATTCAACAAATCTGGCAATACAGAGGTGTATTAGTCCTATGTTAGATCTATAGACCCTGGACGACATTATTTATTTGTAATCATTTTTGGACATCTCCACTATGACGTCTGTATCATTCAATCACACACGTTGAATATCAAGGTTTAGACAAACTTTAGGCTGTAGAAACCAATTGGGAGTGCAGGCTTTTGTTCTAGCCCATCACTAACTAACAGCTGATCCCTCCCAGCCTTTTCTGTTGTTTTTATGTTTGGGGAAGACTGCTTGTCTGAAGGTAGAATCATGCGGTTTCCATTAATCCCAGTGCTTTTTGCATTACATGCCATCATCCCCCTACCGAGTTTGCTGCCGGAGCCTCCAGCTCACCTCCCTGTTATGTTCATATGTTTCTAGATCAGGCTAATAGAAGGAGAGTTAATGCAGCTGACTAAACTGGAGGTTAAGAGACACAATCTGGACACTGAGAACCTGCAGGTACGTCATAGATATAAGCAAATAGTTTGACATCACTGACATGTAGCCTAGCGGTTAAGAGCGTTGCTGGTTGCTGGTTCGAATCCCTGAGCCGACTACGTGAAAATCTGTCGATGCCCTTAAGTAAAGCACTTAACCCAAATTGCTTCTGTAAGTCGCTCTAGATAAAGAATGTCTGCTAAATTACGAGATTATGTCATGACTATTTTACATACACTACAAAACTAGATCCCCCTCGCTTCTATCCTGTCCCTACCCCGGCTTCTTTTCTTGAATATTCTACCTTGGTTTAGCCCCTCCATGTCATTCTGCCATGAGTACATTTCATGCCTCTTATTTGAAGAGGACAGGGTGTGGGCATGATATTACACAGCATTATGCATGACGGTATGTGACTAATTATTCGTATAGATTGGGATTATTATACAAATATTCTCTTTATTTTCTCTGGTGAACTCTATTAGGCAGGTTAGTGAGGTTTAGACAAACTTGCATGAGGAACTGCCAGTGTCCTCTGACGTGTGTGTGTGTGTGTGTGTGCGCGCAGGAGGTGCTGTGGGAGCAGCGATCGGCTCTCAGTGACCTGCTGCAGCAGCTGCTGAAGGAGAAGGACCAGAGAGAGGTGGAGCTGAGACAGGTCCTCCAGGAGATGGAGCTGAAGAGTGACTCCAACCAGCAGAACTACTGGCTGATCCAGTACCAGAGGCTGCTAGACGCCAAGCCTCTGTTGCTACGCATGCAGGTAGGTACACTACCTTATACCACCATAATACACCACCTGTGTGGCTGTTTGGTAGAGCATGCACTTGCAGCACCAGGATTGTGGGTTTGATTCCCGCAGCTCATTCAATAAAGTCGTGTAGCATCTGCTAAATGGTGTATGTTATTTTTATATTACCAAAAATTATACACTGAATAAATTCCAAAGCATTTAGTTTTTTAATGAAGGATAATGTCCCTGGATAATTTTTTGAATGTTGTCCCCCTCCTCAAAGATATTGAATTGACCTAAACTCTTCTCTCTCTGTGTCAGGAGGTTGGTGTGGAAAGTGATCTTGTCAGTCTGCTGTGTAAGCTGTCAGCCCAGCACTATCTCCCCATCATGGCCCACCACAGAGTCACTTCCGAGGCCCTGCGCCACATGACCACCAAAGACCTCCGTAAGGTGTGTAAAAATGAAGTTTGTGTCATGGAATCAACACAGACATGGCAATTCCATAACAGGTGTTACGAATCCCTTTTGGCCCGACAGTCTAGGGGGGGATGGTAATGAGACCCGTAACATAACTCATGCAAATTATAATTGTGACAAAGTAAAAGTGTTAACGAAATAACCAGGACAACTGAAATCTACCGTCAAACTCAAAGTTTATTTATAAACACACGGTAATGGGGGGAGCAGGAAAAGGGGCTGAGCTGGACCCAAGGAAAGAAACAATAAATATACAAAAACACCCCTAAGCTAGACTAGCCTACTTTAACAACAGCTAACTAACTAACCAAAAATACAGTGGGTGGTCCGCCCAGTTCTAACTAGTGTATTTAAAAGTTCACCTACGGGTAGTGTATGCCCATGGGCGACTTGTCTTGGTTTCCCCCTTTTCCCACCAGCAACAAGCAAACACCATAACCAAAACAATACTCACAGGTGATGACAAAGTGCTATGGAGGTGCTCAAACAAAAGAGAGGTTTAAGACAAAGAGAGAGTGAAACACAGAGACCTACAGACATGGCATTTACAGAGAGATTGAGCTAGCTCCAGAGCAAACAAATGATGGGGTTTTTAAACCATGGGGAAGGAACTGTGATAGGGTAGGAAATAGGTGGAGGTGTGTCTTCTGATTGATGATTGATTGTTGACTGATTGGGGAGTGATGATTTTCACCTGTGAGGGGAGAAGGAGAGAAAAGAAACACACACACACAGGATAACTGTATCCGTAACAACAGGTTTTAAAGGTGCTACACACAGGATATTTCTGCATTGTAATTTCAGAAAATGTCCATAATATATTTGTAGTTATAGTGGAATGGTAGTGTTTCACAGTATTCCTTACCTGCCAGTGTTGTGATTGGCTGTGATATTTGCCTATTGATTTCTCCTGCCGGAGTGGCATCTGTTGTCAAACTGGGAAAAATGTTTTGACTTTGAGGCTGTGTTATCTAGTGGAATTGGTCATTTCCTGGTTGCTAAAATTCTATACTTCTTTCAGTTTGTGAGAAAATGATCACAGAATAGTGTAGGGAGTCATTGTACCATCTAAATCGCTGTGAAACATATTTTAAAAACAAAAAATGTGTTTTTACAGCTGTTTAAAGCTGGTGGACTAAAACTGGAAGCAACTTTTTGGTTTTGGTTCATCAGCTTCAAAGAGCTGAAAAAAACACTTTTTTTGTTATTTAAAAGATATTACACAGCGATTTAGATCGTACACTTCAGTGCTTGTTCTCTCAACTAAAGTTGAGTCAACAGTGTAGAATTGAAACATTTTCTAGAGAAAAAAAGAATGTCGCACCTTTTTAATGTCAGTGTGTTCATATGATTTGTGTCCTCCCCTCTGCTTTTCTCCCAGCTGGGAATCAATGAGATGGGTATCCAGAAGGCTCTTCTCAACTGGGCCAGGGAGCAGCCCACCACGCCTTCTGAAGGTACGCACACACTCTGCATTAAACAAGTCACCTACTGCACTATAGGGTGATAAATGCATTTGTAGCACATTCTTTTATCCATTACTGTGTCACCTAATTCTCTCCCTCTCCCCCAGGGGCCTGGAAGGCCGATCCTCAGGAAGCGGAAGCTGTCCCGTCACCATCTTCTCTGCCCAGCGCCCCTGGCGAGACACCAACCTCCACCCCTCCACTGACCCCCATCAACCCCTCAGCCCCCAGCCTCATAGACGGCCCGGGTAGCTCAGAGTGTGTGGTGTGCATGGAGACGGGGGTAAGCAGGCAGACATTCAGACACTCCAGTTATTGTATTCTGTCTCACTCTCATTGTGTGTCTCTCTCTCTCAGTCTCAGGTAATCTTCCTGCCCTGTGGCCACGTGTGCTGTTGCCAGATGTGCAGCGATGCCCTCCAGACCTGCCCCTTGTGTCGCAGCAACATCGCCCAGCACCTACGCCTCTACCACGGCTAAAGGGACCTTCTTTCCAACCCTCTGAGGCCTCAATGTGGCCTTGGAGAGCCACAAGCACTCTACCTGCAGGCTTTTGTTCCAGCACTCACTTCATCTTATGCCTGGCAATATCTGCAACTCTTATCATACAAGTCTAGGAAATAGCCTGTTTTCTCATCTTTAACTGTCAACCAAGTCACTTTTTTTATTCACATTTTGTGACCCAAAAGGTACAAGGTCAATCAATGACTGTTAGGTGTGGTGGGGGATAGATGTCTTGCCTTAGTGAAATAACTGTCTGAGGGACTGTACCTTTGCTCACTCCTCTCTTCATAGTTGAAATAGTGGTTGGCCACCCTTTAAAATGCATCATCATACATATCTATGCGCATCCATCCAATGGTAACCAATGACACTTTTCTGATCTCTCTCTCTTTCTCCATTCAAGTGCTCTTATAGTCATTTGTAAACATAGCATGCTACAGGTTATAGGAAACTTATATTGTACGGAATGATACCATCAAACAATCTGAGTGTTAAAAATATGCTGAATATGAAGACATTTAATGATATTCAATTGAAATTGTAATGTGGTGGTGATGTAAGTGTTATGTTCCTTAACTGGTTATGTGATCTCTTTCAACTTGTGTGTGTATTCAGCTTCTGAATGTGTTCTCTTGGTTGGTTCAATAGACGCTATCATACTCTCTCCTAGCATTTGCCACAGTAGATCACCTATATGTACTGTCAATGGCTTTTCACGCACTGAGCCGAGCCGAGCTGAACTGGGCTGGGCCCGGTTTCCCAAAATCATCTTGTGGCAAAGTGAATCGTAAGAACCTTCGTAGGAGCGTTGTTTCCCAAAACCATCGTTACTAAAGATGCACTTAACGCTTGTTATTTAACGGTAGCCTCAGACCACTTGTAGAACAGCTAAGTGCGTCGTTAAATTTTTTTGCCCTTTCAGTTTATACACGATCTACGGATGTTTACCTGTGACCGCCGATAACTACAAATACAAAGTTTCCAATGTCTTTGCAATTGTTACATACAAGCGAATGATACAAATTAAAACCGAGATGTGTTGGCTACATAGGCCAATATGTAAATCAATTTCATGTTAATTCCATCGAGTTATATTTTGCTCATTTTAGTGCTGTCTAATTTTCCTCTATTGAATGTACAACGTGCGCACTGATGTTCCAAAGCTACGACTGTGCATTATTATAGGATAGCCTCAACATTGGAATAAGCCGTCTCAATATTTGCAGCCATATGGTGATATCTCGGAGCTGATCCGTCGTCGTATTGTGGAACAATTTGAATGGAGAAAGCTGATCCAAGGGCGGCACTGCCTTTGTTTCGACACCACCAGTATAAAAAGAAAATGCTACAACGACGCACTTAGTGAATGTTCCCAATGTAGTGCTTTGGGAAACATGAGATTTCTTCGGTCGTTATAGGAACGATCCATCGTTAAAAACATTCGTAAGTTTAAATTGCATCGCTATCGGGAAAACCCGGGGCCTGGTCTGGTTAGGCGTCTACCATGTCATAAGAAAATCTCTGGTTAGGTTTGGCAAACTTGTGTGAAAAGAGTATCAGTGTCAGGTACATGATCACTTAAAGCTGCTCTAGAATGTAAATATATACAGAAAAATGTATAGAATATATCCTTTAATTTGTATGCAGTCAAATATAATAGTTACACTGCATACAATAGCATGTTATACACACACCTGTTTAATATTTACTTATTGCTTAGATTGATATACACTATTGGAAGGAAACTGAACAAACGAAATGGGCAGATAAAATATCAGATGTGGGTGTCATTTGATGCAGTGGGCATAGCCTGGGACCTAGCCTCGATGGAAACCATATTGCTAATTTAAGAGTATCACATGGTCAGGCCTCCAGCCTCAGATTTATGCCTGCATCGCTCTCGGTCTTCTATGCATTAAATGCTGAACTTTCTAGATGTTAAACCACTTCAGTCTATTTAATGTATACTTCTTTCATTCCAGTGTTGGTAAGTATGGGTTGTCATCACTTAGGTAACACTCCGTATCCTGCTATAATGACCATAGGAATTCATGCATTAAAAGAAGGCATGTTCACGTAGCCTTGCTTATATTGAATTATTTCATGCCATGCATGTTGTCACTTTATGACAATGTTATTGCAGGATACGTGGAGTAACGGTTACCGCCACTTCTCTTCACTGGTAGTTTGATGGAAAAACCCTATGCAAATAAAATCTGCTCTACCATTTTCTTGGTTTGTGATTTGACAGGGCATTATCTTAGTCGTTTAATGCACTGACATTTATTGAATAAAATGTTAATTACATTTTGATAGTACTCTGGTCGCAAATCAAAAATGCGAAAGTGATCATTTAATTCAGACATGAAGTCCTGAACTACAAGACAAAAAACAAATATTTTATGAAGTTGTAGGGATGAGGCTTGTAAAACATATTTTGTAGCTTCCCAGAACATACTGTGTTATACTGTCCAAGAAAATCTCACTTTCAAAATAAGGTGTTTAATAGGGGCTCCCGAGTGGCGCAGCAGTCTAAGGCACTGCATCTTAGTGTTAGAGGCGTCATTACAGACCCTGGTTCAATTCCAGGCTGTATCACAACTGGCCGTGATTGAGAGTCCCTATTGGCCCAGCGTCGTTATAGGGTTTAGCCAGGGTAGGCAGTTTAAATAAAAATGTTTTTTTTAATGAATAAACATGGTATAAAACAAATGTGGACATTAATAAATGCATTTGTATAGCTTCCATTAAACAATGGTGGGGGAGGTACAGCTTCCATCTACTTTGATTGGTCAATTTGGACTGCGAGAGGCTGTACTTGACAAGACATTTCCTCAATAAGAACCATGAGAGATGATTGCATTGGGCCATTCTCTGAGCCAGTTCAAGCCTTAGAAGGTGTTTCTTCTCTGGATGTACTTGGTGTGTCTTCAGCCTTGTTTTCTAGGCCTTCCGAATTGATGGACTCTTCCTCCACTTGAGCCTCAGACCACAAGGACCTAACAATAGAGGTCCAGGCTGTCTGAGTAACTCCACTGTCCTCTTTTTCTTGTATTGATCCATTGGATCGATTCATCTCTGTATCATCATCATCCCTCCTATTTTACTCTACAGCTTTTGTCCATTTCTCCTCTTCCACCTTTTCTTCTTCCTCTGGATTGTGGGCTGTTAGCAGATCCAGGGTGACACTCTATAGGATGGGGAGCGTTAACACAACATATTTTCCTTGTTTACATTAACAACATGCTCAATGTCATACTCTGGATTCAAATGACTGGTGCAGGACAACCCATGGTGTTAAAAGGATTAACATGGGCACCACCCATAAGCAGCGATTATCAACTGTTGGTGCAGCCTCCCTATCTGCAGGGCAATGTGAAATGGAAACACCAGGTATTGGTTGCACTGTACCTTGATGGTGCTAAGCATGACTCCTAGGACATCGCTTCCTTGGTATGACTGGTGCAGGCCGAACTCCCCTCTCAGAGAATGGAACACTCCGTTCATCACTCTCTTCACCTGGAGGGAACACACGGAAACCATTGAAACAATCACTGATCAGAGAGAGGTAGGAATGAGAGCAATATAGAAGCTGGAAGTCAATTTCTCTTGGTGTTGCTCATTGGAGTAGTTTGTTAGAGCAAAGGTAGATTTAAACAAATTTAAACACCCACCCACCCAAAGTCTGCTTTCTCTACTCCTGTATTTCTGGAGACATTTTAGTTTTTGCCCAAGCACTAAACACCTGATTCCACTAATTAATGGTTTGATGAGGTGATTAGTGGAATCAGGTGTATAGTGCTAGGGACAAACTAAAATGGTGGGTCCGCAGGACCAGGATTAAGAAACACTACTCCAATCATGTACAGACTAGTCTGAGGTGAATGTTGGAACACTCACCTGTTCTGCCATTGCATCCTGATTGGGCTGCTGGGCATGCCTCTTCTCCTGCTCAACCAATAGCATTTCTAGCTGCTTCCTGGTGGTCTCTGCCCTGCTCTGTGCTGCCATATACTGAGAGCGAGAGAGCATTGGAATTCAACTGTTTGAATCGTTTACATTTCCTAATGTTTAGGGAGTGTGTACACTCAGTATGTCCTTCACCTGTTCCTGTAGTTCTGACAGTGTCCTGGCCAGAATGTCTCTCTGCTGTGTGATTTCTGCTAGCTCATGGCTATGTAGTTCCTTCTCATACCCACCATGCTGCCAGTCCATATCCAGAACCACCTTTAGATAAACACATGTTTAAAGCCTGCAGGTTTAATGCTTTACATACTGTTAAGCATTATTATATGCAAATAATTATTAATGTGTGTGTGTATATACCTGTTCCCCCTGATCTACTTCTCCTCTCCTGGCCCTCAGGTGGTCAGTTTCCTTCTGGCTGCTTCTCCTCGCCTCCTCCAACTCCTCAGACAGACGCTGATGCTCACACTGCCACGTCCTCTTCCTCTCCGACAGCATCTGACAGAGACCGACAGTGTTACAAGATCAAGACCAAAGTCTAATTCCCATTCTCTTCCGTGAAGTGTGATGGGGACTCCGACAGAGGTTATACCTCTTCCCACTCAAATGAATTAAAAACATTGGATTAGTATGAATGAGGAGGAGTGAGTGAAAGGGAGCACACTTTGGGAACAAGGGGTATATTCAGAATTGGGTAAGTGTACTATATTCTATAGAAGAAATGTCAGGGGATTCTTTTTTATACCAAACAGTTATTAGAAGAATACTGGCACCATGTGGGACAGTGGTATTGCAGCCTGATAATACCCATTGGTCCCGCCTGCTCGTCTCCACAGACACACACCTTGTCCAGGTTGCCTTTCCCAGCCCTCAGGTCCTGTAGCTCCTCCTCCGTGTTGGTGATTGTCAGCTGAATCTCTTTATGTTTCAGTTTCTCTGTATGCCACTGGGCCTGCACCCTCCCCTCCCCCTTCCTTAGCCCTGTACGGACACACACACACACACACACACACACACACACACCTCTTTAGTTAGCATGGTGTAATGACCCAATAGAACATTCCCAAAAGTTTAAACCCTGCCCACCCAGCACGCTGGACACAACTCAAAAGATATTCAAAATTGTGTAGTCTCTCAAATAAACAGATCCAAGTGCAGTGGTTCTGCCAGTCCTGTACCTTCTACTAGTCTCTCTAATGAGCTGAACTGAGTACAGTGGCTGTCCCTGTCTTGCAGGACTTGGCTGAGCTGGGTCTGCAGGTCAGAGACAGAGCGCTGCAGAGAGGACGACTCCAGCTGAAGCTTGGAGACCAGGGTGGAGGCGGCTAGGTACTCTGTCAGGTGCGGCTGAGATGGAGAGAGACACAGAGAGAGAGGTGGGGGGAGGGACTTAAGTGTGTGTGCATATGAGACTCTCTCTCCCTCTCCTGCGCTGTGTGAGTGTAGTAAGTTTCCTCTGCTCTTTCCTACCTTGTCCTGCTCTGCCTCCAGCAGGCTGGTCTGGTCCTGTTGGTTGCTGGTCTTCAGCACATCTTTCCTCTGTTCCAACAGTAAACTACTCTGCTCCATACACCTGTCACACACACCATCTTGTTTATAGCTCAGGATGTCTACAGATTCACATTCTATCTTCCCGTTGTTTTATTTGCTTGGAAATACTGTGTAACCTTACCCTAGCATTCACAGCGGCTAAGAAATGCATTGACATTAATGGGAAGGCTGGTTATCCTCCCACAATGGGAAGGTAGAAATGCCATGACCCACTACATTTGATTTATTACCAGATTAAGAATATACCAGGTGACTTTCATAAGGTGTGGAGGCCTTGTATTGAATACCGTAAGACAAAAGGAGTCGGTATTAAAAACATACCCATGTCAGGGTGGATACCTCTTTAGGCCGCTTTGTCCTGGCCTCGGGGGTCTACCGTCCTGTGGATTGTCACTCTGGCTCTGGCCTAGTACACATGTTTCACTAAGATCCTGAAGTATGGGTGTGTTAGGTTTGGGGTGCTGCAGGGCGGTGGACCACTAGAGACAAACCTCTATTGGTGTAAGTAATGAGAGTTCTACATTATCCTCATGAGATGAATCATATGGAGGCGGAGGTGTTGATGTGTGTACATGTAAACTATGAGTATGTTTATTTTTTTCAACTTTGGTTTCCAAACCTTTTCCTTGGCAAATTATAAATAAATTGACTGTGATATGTATGAATTGTAATATATTTCCTGTTAAAATAAAATATTTTTATACAGTACCAGTCAAAAGTTTGTACACACCTACCCAGGATTTAAAAATATATATATATTCTACATTCTAGAATAATAACACATATGGAATAATGTACTAACCAAAAAAAGTGTTATAAATATATTTTAGATTTTTCAAAGTAGCCACCCTTTGTGACAGCTTTGCACACACTTGGCCTTCTCTCAACCAGCTTCATGACGTAGTCACCTGTAATGCATTGCAATTAATAGGTGTGCTTTGTTAAAAGTAAAATTTGTGGAATTTATTTCCTTCTTAATGTGTTTCAGCCAATTAGTTGTGTTGTGACAAGGTAGGGGTGGTATACAGAAAATAGCCCTATTTGGTAAAAGACCAAGTCCATATTATGGAACAGCTCAAATAAGCGAAGAGGAACTACAGTCCATCATTACTTCAGGACATGAAGGTCAGTCAATCAATCCGTAAAATGTCAAGAACTTTGCAAATTTCTTCAAGTGCAGTCACAAAAACCATCAAGCGCTATGATGAAACTGGCTCTCATGAGAACCGCCACAGGAAAAGAAGACCCAGAGTTACCTCAGCTGCAAAGGATAACTTCATTAGAGTTAACTGCCTCAGAAATTGCAGCCCAAATAAATGCTTCACAGAGTTCAAGTAACAGACATCTCAACATCAATTGTTCAGAGGAGACTGCATGAATCAGGCCTTCATGGTCAAATTGCTGCAAAGAAACCACTACTAAAGGACCCCAATAAGAAGAAGAGACTTGCTTGGGCCAAAAAACACGAGCAATGGACATTAGACGGGTGGAAATCTGTCCTTTGGTCTGATGAGTCCAAATATGAGATTTTTGGATCCAACCGCCGTGTCTTTCTGAGACACAGAGTAGGTGAACGGATGATTTCCACATGTGTGGTTCCCACTGTGAAGCATGGAGGAGGAGGTGTGATGGTGCTTTGCTGGTGACACTGTCTGTGATTTATTTAGAATTCAAGGCAAACGTAACCAGCATGGCTACCACAACATTCTGCAGTGATACGCATCCGGTTTGCGCTTAATAGATCTATCATTTGTTTTTCAACGGGACAATGACCCAACACACCTCCAGGCTGTGTAAGGGCCATTTGACCAATAAGGAGAGTGATAAGTGCTGCATCAGATGACCTGGCCTCCACAATCAACCGACCTCAACCCAATTGAGATGGTTTGGGATGAGTAGGACTGCAGAGTGAAGGAAAAGCAGCCAACAAGTGCTCAGAATGTGGGAACTGCTTCAAGACTGTTGAAAAAGCATTCCTCATGAAGCTGGTTGAAAGAATGCAAAGGGTAGCTACTTTGTCATCAAGGCAAAGGGTAGCTACTTTGAAGAACCTCAAATATAAAAATATATTTTGATTTGTTTAACACTCTTTTGCTTACTACATGATTCCATATTTGTTATTTCATTGTTTTGATGTCTTCACTATTATTCTACAATGTAGAAAATAGTAACAATAAAAGAAAAACCCTTGAATGAGTAGGTGTAAACTTTTGACTGGTACTGTATATATATATATATATATATATATATATATATATATATATATATATATATATATATATATATATATATATATATATATATATATATATATATATATATATATATATACAGTATTTATTTGAAATCTACAGAACTCATTGAACAAGCACACACACAGTACTGTACACTCAAACCTCTGGTTCTGCTCGAGGAGTTCTCTGATCTTCCAGTTCTGCTCCTCCACTCGGGTGCTCTTCTCCAGAACCTCCTTCTTTAGAAACAAGTTCTCCTGTGGAACCCAGATGGAGAAGTTATGCCGTTCCATGCAATGGTCAATACCTATCAGGTAATTGCTTTCACCCGTCCTACTTTTCCCCACACCAGTGCAGTTGAATGACAGTAGACCAGGACAAGAATCCTTTTCCCCACACCAGTGCAGTTGAATGACAGTAGACCAGGACAAGAATCCTTTTCCCCACACCAGTGCAGTTGAAGGACAGTAGACCAGGACAAGAATCCTTTTCCCCACACCAGTGCAGTTGAAGGACAGTAGACCAGGACAAGAATCCTTTTCCCCACACCAGTGCAGTTGAAGAACAGTAGACCAGGACAAGAATCATTTTCCCCACACCAGTGCAGTTGAAGAACAGTAGACCAGGACAAGAATCCTTTTCCCCACACCAGTGCAGTTGAAGGACAGTAGACCAGGACAAGAATCCTTTTCCCCACACCAGTGCAGTTGAAGGACAGTAGACCAGGACAAGAATCCTTTTCCCCACACCAGCGCAGTTGAAGGACAGTAGACCAGGACAATAATCCTTTTTTCAGACCAGTGCAGAATGAGGGAGAGCAGAAAAGGAGGAGGACACTGTAGATTAGTGGGACAGATGACTGACCTGGGTGATTCTCTGGATGTTGTGCAGGATCATGGCTGTTTCCATGGACACCGAGGACAGACCCAGAGAGTTGCCGCCACCATGCTTCTGGAGCTCATCCACCTGGTATAAAATATGTTAACATGACTTAAAACTGTTACAATGCTTTGTTACTTGTTATAATGTCTCCGTTTGACAGGATCATTATGAGATTAAAAGAAATGAGGTCATACGCAAAACAATGCAATACAAGAAAGTGTTACCAGAACTACAAACAAGTCCACTGCTGACCTTGGAGACCAACAGATTGATTTTATCTGCCATTTTCCCCACAGCCTGTCCGATCTCAGTGTTGTGCTGTCGCACCTCTGTCATCAACAAGGAAGGGACATCACTAGGTGCTAGATGGGTCAAATGTTGTTTTAGATAAAAGCTTGAAAACATATTACAATAGTATGTCTGCTATACTGCACTTAGACAAGGTGACAGTGAAAATTGTATTTTCATTACCCTGGTATGAAACTGCATGATGAGGGTGGAACTGACCAAGGTAGGACGGACCAAAGGCAGACTGAAAGGATGGGTATGGCTGTGAGGGAGGGGGGGGGGGGGGGTAAGCATATTGTATCATTTCAAATTTCCCCTTTGGAGATCAATATTGGTTATTCAATTCAAATGCAATACCTGGAAGGCATGACTGCTCCCACCACAGTCCACAGCCTGTGGGACCACTGTCTCCATAAACACTGGTTGCTGGGCAGCAGTTGGCACAACGACCTCAGGCACTGAAACAGAAAATATAACCCTGAATATAAGCAAATGACTGGTGGATCTACCAAACATATGGACGTAAATGGACACTGAACTAGAGGTCTTACCTGCATGGACAGGGGGTGCAGCTGACATCTGGACGGGCTGGGGGAACAGACAGTGATGTGAAGGGTGAGATTCACTTGGGTCCTGCAGGGTGACACAGATACAGACACAGAAGAATATTAACAGGTCAGTGGCACTGTCATGGGTGTCAAACATGACAACGGTTTGTAGGTTGTACTCCTTTTCCAGCATACCTGGCAAACAGGTTCCAAAGTAAAAGTATTGACTTGGTCAAAAACTGGAATTGTGGGAATGCACAATTCTATACCGAACAGAAGGTGCACACACACACTATGGAGCCCACCTCTGTCTTGGAGTCACTGTGGTCTGGCTGGGCGGAGATGGCTCCTGTTGGGAAGGGCAGCATGGGCTGACCCATCTTGGCCATATGAGAGATCAACTTGGCTTTGGCTGTATCCGACAGCTGTGTGTAAGATAATACGGTTTGAGAGAGATTGTATCTGATTGACTGTGAGTGAGTGAGTGAGTGAGTGAGTGAGTGAGTGAGTGAGCGAGCGAGCATGTGTGCGCAATTGTGAGTGAAAATGTGTGTGTGAAAGCATGCAAAGAAGTTAAACTAAATGAAAATAACACTCACCATCAGTTGCTCATTTATTGAATTGGATTTCACATTCAGAGGCTTTCCCCTGTTGGCAGAAAAGTCAAATAGTTAACCTGACATCTGACCCCCAAATAAAAAGCCTCCTAACTCCCCCACTGAGGAACAGTGAAGGTAGTGGTACATACCTGGGCTCTGCTGGGATAGAGCTGGGGGGCTGAGACTGAGGGGACATCCCAAAGCCCAGACTGTCCACACTTGGGGAGGGAGAGTTGGTGGTTAATCGCCCACTCTGTCGCTCCGACCCACTGTCCTTAGCAAACTTCACCTAAATACATCCCACAGAGTTAGAACATCTAGACAGCCATCTTTAGCCAATTACGCCCTCTAGCTTCGGTACACAAACAGTTCCACATGGCTACAGTGAGATACTGTTTGCTGTTTGAAACTGAATGTGTGAATGTGTGTGCGCCCACCCGGCGAATCTCCACATTGTAGACCAGTGTGCTGGAGGAGGGGACGTGGTTGGGGATGCCCTTTGACCCATAGCCTAGGGTGGGGGGCACAATATGGAGGCGACGCCCAGTTTTCTGCATCCCTAACATCCCGTCCTCCAATCCCTAAAGAGAGAGATAGGAGAGAGAGAGAAACATTCATTTTTTTCTGTAAGCATGAAGTTGCCTCACTATGTGTGGTGATGTCATATTGCTGAGTTGACCACTACACCAGTGGAGGCTGGTGGAAAGAGGTATAGGAGGATGGGCTCATTTTAATGGCTGTAATGGAATAATTGGAACGGAGTCAAACAGGTGGTTTCCACTACGTTCCATATATTCCATTCCAGCCATTACATTGAGCCAGTCTTCCTATAGCTCCTCCCACCAGCCTGCTCTACAACCTACCTTAATGGCTTTGCCAGTGCCAAGTTTCACTCTCAGCAGCTTGTCTTTGCCCACGTTGGAGTCAAACATCTGACACACAGAAAACAAAATAATACATTCAGCTGAATGGTGATCAAATTGGCATTGACATGCACTGTGAAGAGGATAAGTGAGTGAGTGAGAGAAAGAGAGAAATAGGACAGTCACACAAAACACATTCACTGGAAAAAAACAACAACTAAAATTCTTGTTTTAAAATCCATGCCATTTAGACTCTCTCCAGACAATAGTAAACAAGGTGGGAGGGAGTTCAGCCATGTAAAGGGTGAAGTGCTCAAGGAAGAGAAAAGTGGGTGGGAACAACAATGTTCTATTAAACTTCCCTGCAAAGAAGAAAATCTAAAGATTTAACTAGGCCTCGTCTATTCCTCTCTGATAAAACATTTACTAGGGTCAGCCTTATCTGGGCCTCTTGAAAGCACAGAGACATTCCCGACAGAGGTCGGCAAACTCTATTGCTTGTCTCATATGTTTAAGGTCCTGTGATATTCACAGCTATTTTTTAAATTATGAATTATATACATTATGGCCGCTGATTCATGATAACTCGATCATAACCCAAAATATAAGGTTGCTTTACTCCATTGTTTGTAAGCTATGTCATAAACATACATTAATGTACAGCTTCAAATTGTCTAGATACTATCATGTTGACCTCGTCCTTTAGTTTTTTTTCCATATAGTAGATATAATTTGGTGGTTAAATTTATCCAGCCCCATCCCTCTGTTCTATAGCATTTTGTGGTTTTGTCAATGAAGACCCATCATATGAATATCTAAGGATGTGCACAATGTTGCCCTGTAAAGGTAAAACCATGCTTTACAATTGGTTAGGATCCATGTGTCACGATTTGTTACGATCACATAGGGATCGCAATATCGTACCATGTTGACTCAAACTGAAATGATCTCGAACTGACTGATAATGGTTTCACCTTTGGTCTCGGTTTAGATATGGCCGCCTCCGACAGTCTGCTGTCTGAGGAGCACTTCCTGTGCTCTACGTGTCTGGATGTGTTCACTGAGCCAGTAGCCATTCCATGTGGACAACTTCTGCATGGCCTGTATCAAAGAGTACTGGGATACTAGTGACCCTTGCCGGCGTCCCATGTGTTTGGAGAAATTTGACAGGAAACCGGAGCATTGCATCAATACTCTCATTTCTGAGATGGCTACTCAGTTCAGGAAGTCAGTTCAAGGGAAAGCCACCAGCTTAGACCAAGGACCTCACCCAAGGCCCAGCCCAAAACTCTGCTCAACCCCTAGAAGTTTCCTGTGACATCTGTACTGGGACAACGCTCAAGGCCCTGAAGTCCTGCCTGGTGTCTGACATCTTTCCGTGAGACTCACTTGGAGCCCCAGAGAGTCACCGGTTTAAAGAGACAAGCTGATCGACCCTGTGGAGAACCTGGAAGACAGGATGCGTAAGTAGCACGAGAGACTCCTGGATCTGTTCTGTTGAAGTGACCAGACATGTCTGCATGTGTTTTGCTTGAAAACAGACCACATGACACTGTCCCTCTAGAGAAGAGTATAGAGAGAAAATGGCTAAACTAGGAAAGGTTATGGCAGAGGTAGACCAGAAGATGCTATCAAGATATAGTAAGGTTGAGGAGATCAAACTCAGATCTCAGCAAGAGAAATGGAAAGAGAGACACTGTGCAGGTCTTCACTGCTCTGGTTCGCTCCATTGATAGAAGCCAGGTAGAAATCATTGATTAAGGAGCTGGAGCAGGAAATCGCTGAGCTACAGAGGAGAAGCAATGAGCTGGAGCAGCTGTCACACACTGAGGGCCACCTTCAACTCCTCCAGAGCTTCCCATTCCTGTGCAGCCCTCCACCCACCAAGGACTGGTCTGAGATCAGTGTTCACAGTGATCTCTGTCTGGGGAGCTGTGTCTCAGCTGGAGGAGACACTTATGAGTGAAGTGAAGAGGTTTGGTGATGTTGAGCTGGAGGGGATTCAGCAGTAGATGTGACCCTGGACCCTGATACAGCACCCCCTTACATGAACTCCCAAACCACCCAGAGAGGTTTGATTATTTTGTCAATGTCCTTGGAAATGAGGGCTTCTCTTCAGGGAGATTTTACTATGAATGTTATGGTTACAGGCAATACTGAGTAGGATTTAGGAGTAGCCAGTGAGTCTGTCATCAGGAAGAGGGATATAACATTAAGGCCTCAGAATGGATACTGGACTATGCAGAGGTATGGGTGTGAGTACAAAGCCAGTGACACCTACCCTGTCCCCATCTTTCTGAGAGACACACCACAGAAGGCAGGGGTGTATATGGATTGTGAGGAGGGTCAGGTCTCCTTTTATGATGTGGGGGCCTGGTCTTATATCTACTCTTTCACTGACTGCAAATCCATACCGTGGCCCAAATCCTAATGGTGAAATCTTCCTTCTCATCATCTCTACATTCAAAGTCACAGACTCTTAAATTCCCAAATTGTACAATGGAGTGGTTATTCTCATTATTATCAGCATTTGTCAGTCTGTTTGACATGACGAGTATAGGACCATACTAGGCTAAGCTACTGGTCAGAATGTTTGAGTCATAAATTCTGCCAGCACGATGCTCATTAGGTAAACTAATGAGCACCGTGTGAGGAAGGGTGCATTGTGCAAATATAGGATCCAGCAAGGATTGTTTTAAGATATGGTTCTTCTGTTGCAGTCATGCACAATGTTCTTGGTTGGTCATCAATCATTAAGATAATTGAAAGGAACATGCTTATTTTATTTAAGAATATACATCATTTAATACGGCCAAGTTCTATTCACAACGGTATTCAGTTGGTTAAGATACAGACATTCTGTAAATACTAGGAATAGATTGTCCACCATCTATGCATTGCCCAGACAGAAAAGAGAAATAGGCAAAAGAACATTTTAATTTAGAGCCATAAAGAAATTGAATAAATTAACTGAGCAAACCAGAAACCTTTCAATATATAAATGTAAACATGATTTTAAAATGATTTAAATATAATACAAATAAATGTTGTGAGACTATAGTAGATGAAGAATGAATATTTTTTTAGATTGAGTATTTATTGGGTCATTATGTTAGTATATTATGTATGTTTGTAATAGTGTGTTATATGTAGAAATGTGTTCGTATTATAAATTGTATTTTAATGTTAAGGACTCTTGGAAGATTAGTCCAAATGGGGACTAAAAGAGATCATAATAAATCAAATCAAAAGCATCTAAAATTTCAGTATATTGTCAATGTTTGAATATATTCTGATCTTTTGTATTTAAAAAATAAATAAATTGATAAAGCCACAAATCAAATTGCCCAATGCTCTGAGCTTTTCTGAGCCTTTATTCATTTTGTCAGAACCAGTTGATTTTCTCCAAATACAGCACAATTATTTTGGCTGTATTCTGAGTTATTTGTCACCTGTCCGATGTTGTGGTTCTGTAGAAGCCAGCCTGTGAAGGCCACCTCTACCGTGTCACCATAGTCCACTGCTGGTCCCTCTCCTAACAGCAGGTCCTGGGTCAGTAGTGTATCTACAGTGGTCTCACTGTTCCATCTGGCCACACACAGCTGTAATGGTGGGTAAAGATTTAAACATTAAAAAAGTCTATGGATTTTTACTGTGTGCAAATAACTCAATAAAACAACTATCCATGCGTCTACCCATCTGTTTCTCCAGAGCCATATATAGAGATCTATATACACAGTGTACAAATCATTATGCACACATGAATCTAGGTGACAGCTAAGATCCCTTATTGAGGTCACTTGTTAAATCCTCTTCAAGTCAGTGTAGATGAAGGGGAGGAGACATGTTAAAGAAGGATTTTTAAGCCTTGAGACAAGTGCCTTTGAACGGGGTATGGTTGTAGGTGCCAGACGCACCGATTTGTGTCAACAATTGCAATGCTTTTTCATGCTCAACAGTTTCCTGTGAATGGTCCACCACTCAAAGGACATCCAGCCAACTTGACACAACTGTGGGAAGCATTGTAGTTAACATGGGCCAGCATCCATGTGGAACGCTTTTGACACCTTGTAGAGTTCATGCACTGACGAATTGACGCTGTTTTGAGGGTCAAAGGGGGTGGGGTGCAACTCAATATTAGGAAAGCGTTCTTAATGTTTTGTACACTCCGTGTATATCTGTCCAGTATGAGCAAAGAAAAAAAATACTTCTGTCGTTCACCTCTTTGCAAAAGTCCACTCCAGCTTTCTCAGACTCAAACATCAGGGACCAGTTGTGCCTCAGGTCATCGTAGAATGTTCCATAGTTACCTGGCTGAACCTGAGAAGTCAAATCAGACATAGTCTAGTTAAAACACACCACACAGTTAAAACTGATATAGTCTAGTTAAAACTGATATAGTCTAGTTAAAACTGATATAGTCTAGTTAAAACTGATATAGTCTAGTTAAAACTGATATAGTCTAGTTAAACCTGATATAGTCTAGTTAAAACTGATATAGTCTAGTTAAACACACCACACAGTTAAAACTGATATAGTCTAGTTAAAACTGATATAGTCTAGTTAAAACTGATATAGTCTAGTTAAAACTGATATAGTCTAGTTAAAACTGATATAGTCTAGTTAAAACTGATATAGTCTAGTTAAACACACCACACAGTTAAAACTGATATAGTCTAGTTAAAACTGATATAGTCTAGTTAAAACTGATATAGTCTAGTTAAACACACCACACAGTTAAAACTGATATAGTCTAGTTAAACACACCACACAGTTAAAACTGATATAGTCTAGTTAAACACACCACACAGTTAAAACTGATATAGTCTAGTTAAAACTGATATAGTCTAGTTAAAACTGATATAGTCTAGTTAAACACACCACACAGTTAAAACTGATATAGTCTAGTTAAAACTGATATAGTCTAGTTAAAACTGATATAGTCTAGTTAAAACTGATATAGTCTAGTTAAAACACACCACACAGTTAAAACTGATATAGTCTAGTTAAAACTGATATAGTCTAGTTAAACACACCACACAGTTAAAACTGATATAGTCTAGTTAAACACACCACACAGTTAAAACTGATATAGTCTAGTTAAACACACCACACAGTTAAAACTGATATAGTCTAGTTAAACACACCACACAGTTAAAACTGATATAGTCTAGTTAAACACACCACACAGTTAAAACTGATATAGTCTAGTTAAACACACCACACAGTTAAAACTACACAAGTATGTACACATCATGGGAAGATGTACTACTCACTGTGAAGATGAATCCTAGATGGATCTTGGCAGTTGTGATTGGTTTCTGTTCGCTGCCATAAAGCAGGATCATGTACTGAAGAAAACAATCAAGATGAGATGAAGCAGACAGACACATGACTTGGCAAACACAAACGTGACGTGTGCATGAACAGAATAAACTTGGGTCCCACTTTACAATAACATTTATTTATGTGGTAGTTACAAAGGCAGGTTTACATTATGTTTTACACAACCTTTTTATACAAACGTTTATATCACTGCCATAGATTTATTACTGTATCAAGTCAAATTAAAACAATTTATCATGAGCCTTTTTCACTCTACACTAAAACAGTCTAGAGTATCTCAAGATCATACAATTAACTGAGTCACATATTTCTTATGAAGTGGTTAGAGCAGAATACAAGACCCTTCATTAATTGAGTTGGAAAAGCATATGATTAAATATAAACAGTGCATGACTTGGGGCGGAGCTCACAAGCACCTCAAATGTTCTACTGCTTGAGTTCCGGCACCTCTTACAGAATATTCACTTTAAAAACATTGCAGAGCTCCAGCACCTAAATAAAAACAGCACTCAAAATGAGAACCAGCACCCATTTCAGTCCAAGCACTGAATGTAAAGAGATGGAGACTTCCTCTTCACATCACCTGGAGTTTGTTTATTCTTAATGGAAACCAGTTTTACATATCATTCACAGCTCAAGTACCTCTCTGGTTGGATGATTTCCCAGGATAGCAGCTCCCACCTTCCCCTGTTTTGTGTACTGGCCATTCACACTGCAAACACAAAACCATGACGACAAGATCAAACAGGACCTGTGAACACAACAACAAACACACGCATATTCTCTCACGCACGCACCACCTCAAGCACACTAATAATGGACAGACTCACATACACATTCAACTCTGAGACATATCAACTATCTAGTGATATGGATTTCAGGTGCTTGTTGGTGGACATACTCACAAACGGAATGCATGAACAGCAGTAGCCAAAAGGACAGAAGGAGTTGGTGCAGGCTTTTGAGGAGATGGGCCTTTGAAAATGCACACAGAGTTAACAAAAACCACGCAGACCATATTCAAACACTTCCATAACGTGAACTTTTGCACCAATCCATTAATGATGTATTGGAAGAATTGCATTAACGTTTACACGTGGTCTGAAGTCTGTTTAAACTGTACAAGCCACAATACTGAAGAAATGCATCCTTCCTGCTGTCTAGAGGAGTCATAACCTCCCTCTATCCAATCATGTCGGATCAGTGTTTACGTCAAAGGGAGGAAGGACAGAATGGATTTCACCAGTGTTTAAACAGGACCTCAGACGTATCTTACTCAGAGCGGTGGGGGTTTTCTTCGGCTGTTTGGGGGCTCTGAACTGGAAGGACTCGTTGCCCTGACTGGCAGCCTGATCCAGTTCAAAGAGAGAGGCTAGCTTTGCTCTGTCAACACACAAACACAACGATACTGTATATGGGTAATTCCAAAATATAAGGAATACTTTTAACAATTTACACAGAACATTTTACAGAAACACATTTACTGGAAGAACTAGGCAGATGCAAAGTTTGGTAACAGTTTGTTTTTTTATGCGTCCAGGTTAAATTCATGTACAGAGTCTTCATGTACAGTGTCTTCATGTACAGTGTCTTCATGTACAGTGCCTTCATGTACAGTGTCTTCACGTACAGTGTCTTCACGTACAGTGTCTTCATGTACAGTGCCTGCGAGATGAGTCAAGTAAAGCCCCCCCGGCCAAACCCGGACGCTGGGCCAATTGTGCGCAACCCTATGGGACTCCCGGTCACGGCCAGTAGTTATGCCTCAAGCACTGCCTTAGACCACTGCGCCACTCAGGATGTCTGTATGTGTATTTTCAGTAACAGAATTTCAAGGCACAAGGCAATGTTTGTTAAACTTACAGAAGGCAGAATAATTTCACCAAAACTAAATAGAAGTGTTGATATTAGTTGGCAGGGGTCTTCACTTCAAAATTGTGTTTTGATGCATTTCGAACACCTTTTCAGACTTTTTCCTGGTAGATGTTTTCTGAGACCCCTTTTCCATCTGTTTGACCACAAATCAAAGTCTTTCCTACTTCAATTTTTTGGGATAATGGTTGGAAGATTCATGTGTTTGTGCCTTAAAACTTCTCAAAATGAGTCTCGTAGCTTTCATTTGACATTCTCCTATGAACTTCACATGTTGGTGCTCATGGACATGCTGGTGCTCATGGGTCCATTAAGACATGCTGGTGCTCATGAGTTCATTAAGACATGTTGGTGCTCATGGACATGCTGGTGCTCATGGGTCCATTAAGACATGCTGGTGCTCATGGGTCCATTAAGACATGCTGGTGCTCATGGACATGCTGGTGCTCATGGGTCCATTAAGACATGCTGGTGCTCATGGGTCCATTAAGACATGCTGATGCTCATAGGTCCATTAAGACATGCTGGTGCTCATGGACATGCTGGTGCTCATGGGTCCATTAAGACATGCTGGTGATCATGGACATGCTGGTGCTCATGGGTCCATTAAGACATGCTGGTGATCATGGACATGCTTGTGCTCATGGGTCCATTAAGACATGCTGGTGCTCATGAGTTCATTAAGACATGCTGGTGCTCATGGGTCCATTAAGACATGTTGGTGCTCATGGGTCCATTAAGACATGCTGGTGCTCATGGGTCCATTAAGACATGCTGGTGCTCATGGGTCCATTAAGACATGCTGGTGCTCATGGGTCCATTAAGACATGCTGGTGCTCATGGGTCCATTAAGACATGCTGGTGCTCATGGGTCCATTAAGACATGCTGGTGCTCATGGGTTCATTAAGACATGCTGGTGCTCATGGGTTCATTAAGACATGCTGGTGCTCATGGGTCCATTAAGACATGCTGGTGCTCATGGGTCCATTAAGACATGCTGGTGCTCATGGGTCCATTAAGACATGCTGGTGCTCATGGGTTCATTAAGACATGCTGGTGCTCATGGGTCCATTAAGACATGCTGGTGCTCATGGGTCCATTAAGTCATGCTGGTGCTCATGGGTTCATTAAGTCATGTTGGTGCTCATGGGTTCATTAAGTCATGTTGGTGCTCATGGGTTCATTAAGTCATGTTGGTGCTCATGGGTTCATTAAGTCATGTCGGTGCTCATGGGTTCATTTACATGGAAATGACCATATGTGTATGGCAACAATACATACACGTTTTAGTGTGCATGTATGGGAACTTACACAAGCATGAGTATGTTTTGATCACTTCATCACAATGCTTTGCTTGGAATGATGCAATCTAGTCGAAACAATGCAATCCACTCACAGCCCAATGAAGAGGTAGCAGAGACAATGATGGCATCAACACAGGGTTAAATACTTGTATCATGATTTGTATCATCACCATTCAGTCACTTAGTATCTGTTTGGATGTAAACAATTATATCACAGCTTGCCTATCATCCAAACCTTACTTCCCGGGGTAGAGAGAAGAGACAGCATAGCTTTCTAGTTGTTTGCTTAGGTGATTGATTCAATTCGCTCACATTACATTTCGATTAGAAGCCAATATTATCCAGAGCAACATAAAATATAATAGACAGTCAGTGCCCAGTATGAATGTTTGCATGAAAGTTAAGTTGAACAAGTATTTTCTGGTATAATGTGATGTGCTACCAGACAATAGGCTACAAATGAACATGATCTCTACAATGCAAAACATTTCCCACATATTCCAAAGACTAGAAAAGAGAAAAACGCTACTTACATTCTTCAAAATATAACCCTTCCTCGCCCTCTGTGCTAAATGCAATATAAAGTGCATTACTAGCAGGGAATATCAGACCCACATGGCATAAACACGACATCCCCAGGCAAGCCTATCCACTCTCTATAGAGATCAGCATCCCATGACATAAACACGACATCCCCAGGCAAGCCTATCCACTCTCTATAGAGATCAGCATCCCATGACATAAACACGACATCCCCAGGCAAGCCTATCCACTCGCTATAGAGATCAGCATCCCATGACATAAACACGACATCCCCAGGCAAGCCTATCCACTCTCTATAGAGATCAGCATCCCATGACATAAACACGACATCCCCAGGCAAGCCTATCCACTCTCTATAGAGATCAGCATCCCATGACATAAACACGACATCCCCAGGCAAGCCTATCCACTCGCTATAGAGATCAGCATCCCATGACATAAACACGACATCCCCAGGCAAGCCTATCCACTCTCTATAGAGATCAGCATCCCATGACATAAACACGACATCCCCAGGCAAGCCTATCCACTCTCTATAGAGATCAGCATCCCATGACATCTATTTAACCCATCCTTGGTGGCCTCTTCCTCAAGAAAGCTAAAACATATTTTTAACTACAGCAGCACTCAAAGCAGTGAACCTTTGGTTAAATAAACTCAACACTCAACCAATAGACAAGCAACCAGTCCCACCATGTTTACTTACAGGATAGGTTCTCTCTAGTCTCACACTCCAGACCTCTGTGCACAATAGCCTAGGGATGAGGTTAGGTTCTCTCTCAAAGAACACATGTACACAGAACATACTGACCCATGGAACTCCCACCAAAGGTAGTCAGTATGCCACACTACAGACATGGTCGCCAGTTTGTAGCTTCTGACAGAGGCCCTGTGCCAGATGAAGAAGACACCGAGAAGGGGAGGGCAGGTAGGAGAGGAGCTGGCTGGCAAACAGATTGTGTGCCCTGCCAGATCTCTCTCTGATCCTCTCCTCTCGGTTCCATACAGTTATGACAAGGGACCATTTAGCAGTACGGTCCATGCTGCCATACCAGAAAACATCGTGAGAAAGCATAGGTGGTCTAATTGGTATATTACCATTCATTGTTTTCCCTACCATTGCATAGGTGGGACAGGCTTCTCAGCCTAGCTCTGTCACATCCCAAGTAAGCGATAATCAACCAGGGGCTATGAGTTAATTATTTTCCAGAGTCCCTTGTTGATTATCCCTTACACAATCCATTGGTTTAAATTGAATATTTTTTGTTTAGCCTACCCAAGCTATGAGGCTCTCACACATTCCACCAAATTAGTTTCCCCAAAATCAATAATGCCACCTTTGACTAAGTCCATAGGGCACCCCTGTTTCAACATATCCACTTCAGACTCACAAATTATAGTTAAGATTTATCCAATGCACGTGGTTAAGGACTGCAAAACAATTTGGGAGGAAGATGAGATAAATATCTAAATCACTATTTAATTCTATATTATTTTTAGGCTTGCTGCACTACTTTTCAATTATTTGAATTATTTTCATGCATCCCTAAATATAGTCTGTAGCCTAATAAACGTTGATACTGTTAGTTACATTGTAACACATTGTTAAAAAAAGAAACGTTTACAATGAAAAAACATGACCTTTCCCTCTTCTCAGTGTATGAAGAACGATCCAATCAAAAGACAATGCGCTTCGCAAGCAAATAAAAAAACAACTGCACATGCGTTTACTTTTTCTCTGTAAACTCACCCGCCTTTAGGCAACAGAAAATCCCCTTCTTGATAACCACAAAACATGTCTAGAAGTCTGTGTCGTACCCTTCGAATAGAAAAATACAGGGGGTATTTTATGTCTAGCGAAACATCACACACAAACAGCACGTTCAAGTGATACACTTCAAATATGCCTCCATCCTTCATTTCATGTAGAATTGCCTCAGCTAACTAGTCAACTTACTGTCGTAAAACGGCCCAGTAACCAATCAAAACTCAAGCTCTGCAGTCGTAAAGCGCAAACACAACAACACGCTGGAGGAAATGTAGTCCTAGTCGAAGAAAGGAGTTTTTCAGTATTATTAGATTCACTTTCGAGATTGTCAAAGACCCTTAGGATAATCTGTTATAGCTACCGTAGGTGAGCATCTTGAACTGAGCAGGGCTGTTATGGATGTATTTCGTGAACGAGGGATCTGTCACGTATCCACTAGTTAGTTAACTAGCCACTGGTACTGCTCGAGAGGCTAGCTAGCCCATTCAAATAGACTGTAAGCCATATTGGGCTCCATTCTCGAGAGCTAGAGGTTAGCTAATTAACTAAATTAAACTAACAGTTAGGTGAAATTGATGGCAGATAATTCTGCTATTTCTTTCAGCCCTTTGTCGGACCTACGACCCTGCTCGCATTGGGTTTACAGTAGCAGGTTGGCATTTATTGTCATGAATCTGGACCTGGAGGAAGCTCTGCAGGGGAGTCGGTATAATTTGTGGAACGTTCCAACAGGGATCTGTTTCAAAAACTTCGTAAATAACAAGGTTGTCAACAAACAACGCATACAAAGTAGCCTGATCAATTCACCTAGCTAACTAGCTGCCGAATAGGCATCAACTCACACGTAGCCTATTCTTAACGTTTATCCATAGGCTACCAGAGTGAGGACAGACATTTTTTTTGTATAAACGTGGTGAGTGAAAAATTAAGTAGTCCACTCCATACCCGGTATCTTATTCTGTCGCTATACAACTTTGTATGCGTTGTTTGTTGTCAACCTTTTTTACGAAGTTTTTGGAACGTTCCACAAATTATACCCACCCTCTGCAGAGTGGTCACTAGCTAGTCATAAAATCTGATTTTAAACCTAACCTTAACCACAATCCTAGCCCTAAGACCAAAAACATTGTTTTGTTTCTATGAATTTGCAGCTGGCCCATCTAGCCAAAATCGCCAGTTCTGCCTCCAGGGCAAGATTCATGACAATAAAAACTTGCTTTATAGTAGCTCAGTCTCGGTCCAGACCCTTTACGGCACTGGAGGTAGTGTAGTAAACTTTACATGTAGTCACATGGTGGTCCTGATAAACTCCAGCTGAGTTTTGTAACAGTAACTAATTCTGCAGATAACCATGCGCTGAGTCTGATTGTAACTAAGGCTGTGTAAACAGATAACCTTGGGTGCAACTTACATATGCATTTGTCAATACCTAAGTAAATTGCCAAAAGAGTCCAGACAGACTAAAGACAGCTAGCTAATTTTCAAGGATGTCAATATCATATCAAGTGTCCATTGTGTAGGCCATCAATGGGATGCTTCTTTAAGTTAGCTATTCTGCGTGTCTTGACACACTGCTGTTACAGTAGGTCCAACATGTCTGATTAGTGTGTACAGCCTGCTATATTGGAAGAATCATAATTTAAGTGCCCATCTTTATCCACAGTGAGAATGTCAGCCCCAAAGCTGTTGATTCTATATGGGAGCCAGACGGGCACTGCCCAGGACACGGCCGAGCGGATTGGACGTCAGGCGCAAAGGAGGCGAATGCAAGTCAAAGCGGAGGCTCTTGACAGTTACAATGTGGTCAGTTAGCAAGCGAGATAAGAGAGCCACACAGTGCCTAAATAATTAAAATAATTCAAACATACAGCACTACTACTATGAAAAATAAGTATTCTCCATCTGCTTGCCTTGTTAAAGCTGAATACACTGAATATACAAAACATTTTTTTTTTTCACCTTTATTTAACCAGGTAGGCTAGTTGAGAACAAGTTCTCATTTGCAACTGCGACCTGGCCAAGATAAAGCATAGCAGTGTGAACAGACAACACAGAGTTACACATGGAGTAAACTATTAACAAGTCAATAACACAGTAGAAAAAAGAGAGTCTATATACATTGTGTGCAAAAGGCATGAGGAGGTAGGCGAATAATTACAATTTTGCAGATTAACACTGGAGTGATAAATGATCAGATGGTCATGTACAGGTAGAGATATTGGTGTGCAAAAGAGCAGAAAAGTAAATAAATATAAACAGTATGGGGATGAGGGAGGTAAAATTGGGTGGGCTATTTACTGATAGACTATGTACAGCTGCAGCGATCGGTTAGCTGCTCAGATAGCAGATGTTTGAAGTTGGTGAGGGAGATAAAAGTCTCCAACGTCAGTGATTTTTGCAATTCGTTCCAGTCACAGGCAGCAGAGAACTAGAACGAAAGGCGGCCAAATGTGGTGTTGGCTTTAGGGATGATCAGTGAGATACACCTGCTGGAGCGCGTGCTACGGGTGGGTGTTGCCATCGTGACCAGGGAACTGAGATAAGGCGGAGCTTTACATAGCATGGACTTGTAGATGACCTGGAGCCAGTGGGTCTGGCGACGAATATGTAGCGAGGGCCAGCCGACTAGAGCATACAGGTCGCAGTGGTGGGTGGTATAAGGTGCTTTAGTAACAAAACGGATGGCACTGTGATAAACTGCATCCAGTTTGCTGAGTAGAGTATTGGAAGCTATTTTGTAGATGACATCGCCGAAGTCGAGGATCGGTAGGATAGTCAGTTTTACTAGCGTAAGTTTGGTGGCGTGAGTGAAGGAGACTTTGTTGCGGAATAGAAAGCCGACTCTAGATTTGATTTTAGATTGGAGATGTTTGATATGAGTCTGGAAGGAGAGTTTACAGTCTAGCCAGACACCTAGGTACTTATAGATGTCCACATATTCTAGGTCGGAACCATCCAGGGTGGTGATGCTAGTCGGGCGTGCGGGTGCAGGCAGCGAACGGTTGAAAAGCATGCATTTGGTTTTACTAGCGTTTAAGAGCAGTTGGAGGCCACGGAAGGAGTGTTGTATGGCATTGAAGCTCGTTTGGAGGTTAGATAGCACAGTGTCCAAGGACGGGCCGGAAGTATACAGAATGGTGTTGTCTGCGTAGAGGTGGATCAGGGAATCGCCCGCAGCAAGAGCAACATTGATATATACAGAGAAAAGATTCGGCCTGAGAATTGAACCCTGTGGCACCCCCATAGAGACTGCCAGAGGACCGGACAGCATGCCCTCTGATTTGACACACTGAACTCTGTCTGCAAAGTAGTGGGTGAACCAGGCAAGGCAGTCATTAGAAAAACCGAGGCTACTGAGTCTGCCGATAAGAATATGGTGATTGACAGAGTCGAAAGCCTGGGCAAGGTCGATGAAGACGGCTGCACAATACTGCCTTTTATCGATGGCGGTTATGATATCGTTTAGTACCTTGAGCGTGGCTGAGGTGCACCCGTGACCGGCTCGGAAACCAGATTGCACAGCGGAGAAGGTACGGTGGGATTCGAGATGGTCAGTGACCTGTTTGTTGACTTGGCTTTCGAAGACCTTAGATAGGCAAGCTCTTTCCGTGACAGACTGACCAGGTGAATCCAGGTGAAAGCTATGATCCCTTATTGATGTCACTTGCACTTGTTAAATTAATTTCAATCAGTGTAGATGAAGGGGAGGAGATGGGTTGAATAAGGATTTTTAAGCCTTGAGACAATTGAGACATGGATTGTGTATGTGTACTATTCAGAGGGTGAATGGTCAAGACAAAAAAAATTTAAGTGCCTTTGAACGGGGTATGGTAGTAGGTGCCAGGCGTGCCGGTTTGTGTCAAGAACTGCAAATCTACTGGGTCTTCCATGGACAAAAGTTTCCCGTGTGTATCAAGAATTGTCTATTACCCAAAGGACATCCAGCCAACGTGACACAACTGTGGGAAACATTGGAGTCAACATGGGTGAGAGTCCCTGTTGAACGACAAATTTAGGCTGTTCTGAGGGGAGTGGGGGGGGGGCAACTCAATATAAGGAAAGTGTTCCTAATGTTTGGTATACTCAGTATATAGCTATGATATTTCTGAGGCTGAGCTATGTGCTTTAAATAGGATTTGTTAAGTTGACAAGGTTAGAGCTCAGCTCAATTAAAGAGGGTGTTGTATTTGGCATGCATCTGAGGGTTGTGTTTCTTCAACAGGCTAACCTCATCTCTGAGTCACTGGTTGTATTCGTGTGTTCCACCACTGGCCAAGGAGATCCACCAGACAACATGAAGGTATCAGATAATAGTGCCCAAACTGTGTGTGTCTGTGGTAAAAGCTGCTGTGTGCTGCTGCATGCTTCTCTCTCAATTTGCACTTAATAATTTATGGCATTTTGCAGACACTTTCATCCAAAGTGACTTGGCTGTTTTTATGTATAATTTTTTCTTCACCTCCTTTGCAGAATTTCTGGCGGTTCGTGTTTAGGAAGTCTCTCCCCGCTGGATCTCTGTGTCGCCTAGACTGTGCCGTGCTGGGCTTGGGTGATTCCTCCTATCCCAAGTGAGGGCTTTCGTCAAAAACGCAACCACATAAATAATTTGAAATCCCTTTGTCTATACATGCACACCATTGAAATCTATTTACGATGGTAGTGAGTTACCAACCCAAACATGGATCACGGCACGCATGTCAATGACTGGAAGAGAGATTAAGTGAAATTTGATTAATGAATCAAAACTTCCCCATTGTTTTTCTATGTGGACTTCTACGTGAAGTCACTTCCCGCATTGACTCAATTTAAATGGAAACTACCCTGTATGAGGCACTATCTGGAAAATAACATACCCTAGCTTTGAATAATACAGTTAGATTTTCACTTGTAGGTTCAACTTTGTGGCGAAGAAGCTTCACAAGCGCCTTATGCAGCTGGGGGCCAGTGTGCTGCTGCCTGTGGGACTGGCAGATGACCAGCACGACCTGGGGTGAGAGACCATTGCATGGGGTTCCTCAGGGATCTGTCTTTGGCCCGTTAAGTCTTTCCTGTATTGGTTTTATATACTCTGTATTCTTCATAATGTAATGTTGGCTCAATATTGTAACCTGTAAAGTCAGTACATTATATCACTTAATTCTCGTAACTTTTGTTGACCGTTTGGATTGTTCAACCATTGTGTTCAACAGCGCAGATGGGGTGATTGACCCCTGGCTCACGTCATTCTGGGAGAGGGCGCAAGCTCTATATCCAACACCTGCAGGCCAGAGTCTTATCAGTGTGGATGAACCGTAAGTCTCCTTTACTTGACTGTTGACAAATCAATGTGTCTAATATTACGTCTGAATATGCCCAACTCCCATGATGTACTGTAACTGTACCCTTACCGTTGTTGGTTTTACAGACTCCCTCCGAGGTTCGTTTTCAGATTTCTGGATGATGTCACTGAGAATAGGGCGGATAGGCGAAGAGTGCCAGAGCCGCTGATCTCGCCCTCTCAGACACACACCTTTCCAGGCAGGGTGGTATCCAATAAAAGGGTTACGCACGCCTCCCACTTCCAGGATGTTCGACACATTGAGTTTGACATCACAGGCTCAGATATTGAGTGAGTGCTCTAATGTACTGTACTTATCTGTCGGAAAGATATCAGTTTGTCTCTGTGAATGGTTTGTCCTCTGACAAATCAACTGTAAATTTCGGTGTTCCTCAAGGTTCCGTTTTAGGACCACTATTGTTTTCACTATATATTTTACCTCTTGGGGATGTTATTCGAAAACATAATGTAAACTTTCACTGCTATGCGGATGACACACAGCTGTACATTTCAATGAAACATGGTGAAGCCCCAAAATTGCCCTCGCTAGAAGCATGTGTTTCAGACATAAGGAAGTGGATGGCTGCAAACTTTCTACTATTAAACTCGGACAAAACAGAGATGCTTGTTCTAGGTCCCAAGAAACAAAGAGATCTTCTGTTGAATCTGACAATTAATCTTAATGGTTGTACAGTCGTCTCAAATAAAACTGTGAAGGACCTCGGCGTTACTCTGGACCCTGATCTCTCTTTTGAAGAACATATCAAGACCATTTCGAGGACAGCTTTTTTCCATCTACGTAACATTGCAAAAATCAGAAACTTTCTGTCCAAAAATGATGCAGAAAAATTAATCCATGCTTTTGTCACTTCTAGGTTAGACTACTGCAATGCTCTATTTTCCGGCTACCCGGATAAAGCACTAAATAAACTTCAGTTAGTGCTAAATACGGCTGCTAGAATCCTGACTAGAACCAAAAAATTTGATCATATTACTCCAGTGCTAGCCTCTCTACACTGGCTTCCTGTCAAAGCAAGGGCTGATTTCAAGGTTTTACTGCTAACCTACAAAGCATTACATGGGCTTGCTCCTACCTATCTCTCTGATTTGGTCCTGCCGTACATACCTATACGTACGCTACGGTCACAAGACGCAGGCCTCCTAATTGTCCCTAGAATTTCTAAGCAAACAGCTGGAGGCAGGGCTTTCTCCTATAGAGCTCCATTTTTATGGAACGGTCTGCCTACCCATGTCAGAGACGCAAACTCGGTCTCAACCTTTAAGTCTTTACTGAAGACTCATCTCTTCAGTGGGTCATATGATTGAGTGTAGTCTGGCCCAGGAGTGGGAAGGTGAACGGAAAGGCTCTGGAGCAACGAACCGCCCTTGCTGTCTCTGCCTGGCCGGTTCCCCTCTTTCCACTGGGATTCTCTGCCTCTAACCCTATTACAGGGGCTGAGTCACTGGCTTGCTGGGGCTCTCTCATGCTGTCCCTGGAGGGGGTGCGTCACCTGAGTGGGTTGATTCACTGTTGTGGTCATCCTGTCTGGGTTGGCGCCCCCCCCCCCCTTGGGTTGTGCCGTGGCGGAGATCTTTGTGGGCTATACTCAGCCTTGTCTCAGGATGGTAAGTTGGTGGTTGAAGATATCCCTCTAGTGGTGTGGGGGCTGTGCTTTGGCAAAGTGGGTGGGGTTATATCCTTCCTGTTTGGCCCTGTCCGGGGGTGTCCTCGGATGGGGCCACAGTGTCTCCTGACCCCTCCTGTCTCAGCCTCCAGTATTTATGCTGCAGTAGTTTATGTGTCGGGGGGCTGGGGTCAGTTTGTTATATCTGGAGTACTTCTCCTGTCCTATTCGGTGTCCTGTGTGAATCTAAGTGTGCGTTCTCTAATTCTCTCCTTCTCTCTTTCTTTCTCTCTCTCGGAGGACCTGAGCCCTAGGACCATGCCCCAGGACTACCTGACATGATGACTCCTTGCTGTCCCCAGTCCACCTGGCCATGCTGCTGTTCCAGTTTCAACTGACCTGAGCCCTAGGACCATGCCCCAGGACTACCTGACATGATGACTCCTTGCTGTCCCCAGTCTACCTGGCCATGCTGCTGCTCCAGTTTCAACTTCCACCTGACTGTGCTGCTGCTCTAGTTTCAACTGTTCTGCCTTATTATTATTCGACCATGCTGGTCATTTATGAACATTGAACATCTTGACCATGTTCTGTTATAATCTCCACCCGGCACAGCCAGAAGAGGACTGGCCACCCCACATAGCCTGGTTCCTCTCTAGGTTTCTTCCTAGGTATTGGCCTTTCTAGGGAGTTTTTCCTAGCCACCGTGCTTCTCCACCTGCATTGCTTGCTGTTTGGGGTTTTAGGCTGGGTTTCTGTACAGCACTTTGAGATATCAGCTGATGTACGAAGGGCTATATAAATAAATTTGATTTGATTTGATTTACTGTGCCTTAAGAAATTGCTACCATGTTTATTGACAGATTTGTTGAAATGTAACTGTCTAAAATGTATTTTGTGATGGTGAACCATCTTGCTCTGAGGTTGTTAAATGGTGCTTAAAAAGGATTTGACTTTAGATGATAATGTTTAACTGGTTGACTGTGTGTGTGTGTCATTGGCAGGTTCACTGCTGGGGATGTGGTGATGATGAGACCTTGTAACACCCCTGAGGACGTGGAGCAGTTCTGTCAGCTCCTGAGACTGGACCCTGATCGCCAGTTCACCCTCAGCCCCACAAACTGCGACACAGGTTTGTGCTTGTCACATTTGACTGCCTGTATCGGTGTACGTGAGAGACGGTCACATCCACAACCACATAATGTCCCTCTTTTACCCCCTCACCCTCTCCCCTGTCTCCCCAGGTTCGGTCCCAGCCCGCCTGGCCCAACCTTGCACGGTTCGGCATCTGGTGGAGAGCTTCCTGGACATAGCGGCAGTGCCTCGTCGCTCCTTCTTCGAGCTCCTCGCCACCTTTGCCACCAATGAGCTGGAGCGGGAGAAGCTGTCTGAGTTTAACTCTGCCCAGGGCCAGGATGAGCTGCATGCCTACTGCAACAGGCCGCGACGCACCGCCTTGGAGGTTAGAGGGACCTGTAATGATGTGATTATGCTGCCACTTGGGGGCACAGGATGGAAGTTCAGTTGATCCCACTTCTTACAACAATAATCAATATTATGTTCAATAGATTTGGTGAGAAAGGTCAATACGACAGGGCTGCGTCCAGATTCCCACTCCCAGTGTGTGTTTGTGGGGTCGTGTGTGTGTGCGTGCATGGTCCTCAGGTGTTGACCGACTTCCCCCACACGACAGCAGAGCTGAGTGTAGACTACCTACTGGACCTGTTCCCTGAGATTCAGCCTCGCTCCTTCTCCATTGCCTCCTCCCTGCTGGTGAGGTTACAGCACTGAAAGGCCCCATGTCAGGGTTGGGCAATGATGTTCCCCAAGGGCTGCTGTGGGTGCAGGATTTTATTCCAGCCAAAGCACTTATGCACCGGATTCAACTAATTGTCTTCAACCAAGACTTTGTTAGTTGAATGAACTTTTATTGGTTTGGCTGGAGCAAAAACCTGCACCTACACTGGCCCTTGGACCATTCCGTTTTCTCTCCACACAGGCACATCCCAACAGGATCCAGATACTGCTAGCTGTGGTGCACTACAAAACCAAGATGCACCTGCCACGCAAGGGCCTGTGTTCCTCCTGGCTAGCCTCACTGGACCCCACACAAGGTCTGTTAGCACTGTCTACTACATGGTTTTAGCAATGGTGGCACTCTAATGCAGTATGCAGGTAGCTAGTAGCTACTGAACGTTCAGTGTTTTGCCAAGCACATTTTGGGTAAAGAAAGTCTTGTAAATTGAATTAGAATTAATATCAAATTCAATTAGAAGAAATAGTATTAACACAGTAGCTATATCAGCTGTCATATCAGTCAATTTGTTGACTCTTCCAATTTGCAGAGGACGTTTATGTGCCTTTGTGGGTGAAGAAGGGGAGTATGAAGTTCCCTAAGGACCCCTACTCCCCTGTGATCATGGTTGGGCCTGGAACGGGAGTGGCTCCTTTCAGGTCTGCTCTGCAGGAGAGGATAGCCCAGGGCAAGACTGGTGAGTTACCCTCGGATTGGCTTTACCCTCCACTCACCACTCCTTTCAGGTCTGCTCTGCAGGAGAGGATAGCCCAGGGCAAGACTGGTGAGTTACCCTTGGATTGGCTTTACCCTCCACTCACCACTACTGTACCGTGTTATTTTAGATTTAGTCTTAGTCATTTCATCCTTAGTTTTAGTTATTATCAGTCGACTAAAACTCTGGAAGATTTCAGTCTACTTTTAGTCACATTTTTACTGGTAACTTCCATGATGTGCACATTAAGATAGCCTTGTCCAACTAGGCCTAGTTTCCTTCATATAGCTGGCACATACACAGTGGGGCAAAAAAGTATTTAGTCAGTCACCAATTGTGCAAGTTCTCCCACTTAAAAAGATGAGAGGCCTGTAATTTTTCTCATAGGTACATTTCAACTATGACAGACAAAATAAGAAAAAAAATCCAGAAAATCACTTTGTAGGATTTTTAATGAATTTATTTGCAAATTATGGTGGAAAATAAGTATTTGGTCACCTACAAAAGTTTATCTCAATACTTTGTTATATACCCTTTGTTGGCAATGACAGAGGTCAAACGTTTTCTGTAAGTCTTCACAAGGTTTTCACACACTGTTGCTGGTATTTTGGCCCGTTCCTCCATGCAGATCTCTTCTAGAGCAGTGATGTTTTGGGGCTGTTGCTGGGCAACACAGACTTTCAACTCCCTCCAAAGATTTTCTATGGGGTTGAGATCTGGAGACTGGCTAGGCCACTCCAGGACCTTGAAATGCTTCTTACGAAGCCACTCCTTCGTTGCCCGCGCGGTGTGTTTGGGATCATTGTCATGCTGAAAGACCCAGCCACGTTTCATCTTCAATGCCCTTGCTGATGGAAGGAGGTTTTCACTCAAAATCTCACAATACATGGCCCCATTCATTCTTTCCTTTACACGGATCAGTCGTCCTGGTCCCTTTGCAGAAAAACAGCCCCAAAGCATGATGTTTCCACCCCCATGCTTCACAGTAGGTATGGTGTTCTTTGGATGCAACTCAGCATTCTTTGTTCTCCAAACACGACAAGTTTTTACCAAAAAGTTATATTTTGGTTTCATCTGACCATATGACATTCTCCCAATCTTCTTCTGGATCATCCAAATGCTCTCTAGCAAACTTCAGACGGGCCTGGACATGTACTGGCTTAAGCAGGGGGACATGTCTGGCACTGCAGGATTTGAGTCCCTGGCGGCGTAGTGTGTTACTGATGGTAGGCTTTGTTACTTTGGTCCCAGCTCTCTGCAGGTCATTCACTAGGTCCCCCGTGTGGTTCTGGGATTTTTGCTCACCGTTCTTGTGATCATTTTGACCCCACGGGGTGAGATCTTGCGTGGAGCCCCAGATCGAGGGAGATTATCAGTGGTCTTGTATGTCTTCCATTTCCTAATAATTGCTCCCACAGTTGATTTATTCAAACCTAGCTGCTTACCTATTGCAGATTCAGTCTTCCCAGCCTGGTGCAGGTCTACAATTTTGTTTCTGGTGTCCTTTGACAGCTCTTTGGTCTTGGCCATAGTGGAGTTTGGAGTGTGACTGTTTGAGGTTGTGGACAGGTGTCTTTTATACTGATAACAAGTTCAAACAGGTGCCATTAATACAGTTAACGAGTGGAGGACAGAGGAGCCTCTTAAAGAAGAAGGTACAGGTCTGTGAGAGCCAGAAATCTTGCTTGTTTGTAGGTGACCAAATACTTATTTTCCACCATAATTTGCAAATAAATTCATTAAAAATCCTACAATGTGATTTTCTGGATTTTTTTCCTCATTTTGTCTGTCATAGTTGAAGTGTACCTATGATGAAAATTACAGGCCTCTCATCTTTTTAAGTGGGAGAACTTGCACAATTGGTGGCTGACTAAATACTTTTTTGCCCCACTGTAGCTATTGTGGCAGATTGTAACCAATGCAAGCCATGATTTACCATATAGGTTACAAAGCCTTGGCTACAGGTTAAACAACTTAGGCCTACAGCTCTGATTTGCTCCCCATCCTAGCCTTGTGATGGGGAACATAAGTGACAAAGGGGGAGAATCTGAGCTTTTTAACAATGCCAGAAGTATTACTGTATGTCAAATATTCAGCAAATAGCATGAGTATTTCCAATCGGAAAAAAGCAACTGCACTCACAGTAGTGGACCGCAAGAACGGAAATACTGATGAAGTGCACATGGTAATAGGCTACATGAAAGTAAGAGAGAGTAAGGATTTTTTCTAGTTGAGGTTTGTTACAATGGAGTGTCCTGGCTGCCTGCGCATCAGGTCAAAAGATTGATGAGTGACTGAAGTGACCTCATGGGAGTTGTGTGGGAGATCGGGCATATCAGCTCAATAAGCCAATAGCTAGGTTTCATGTGAATATTGAGAAATCTGCATAACGAAAATATGCATATTTTCCCACCAGTGGTGTTTCCACCAAACATACGTGGTGCACACAAAATGTACTTTTTCATATAACGAATAAAAATCTAAAGTTCAATGTATTTGCATCGCATTTTCAACTCTACCGATAGTTTTGTCACAAAAAATAACTGTTGAGTTAAATAGCAAATGTGTCTACTCTGGTTTTGGCATCTGCGCTCTAGCCTTTTGTGACTAGGGGGCAGTATTTTCATTTTTTGGAAAAATAACTTTCCCGTAGTAAACGGGATATTTTGTCAGGACCAGATGCTAGAATATGCATATAATTGACAGCTTAGGATAGAAAACACTCTAAAGTTTCCAAAACTGTAAAAATATTGTCTGTGAGTATAACAGAACTGATGTTGCAGGCGAAAGCCTGAGAAAAATCCAATCCGGAAGTGCCTCATTTTGAAAGCGCTGCGTTCCAATGCGTCCCTATTGAGTAGTGAATGGGCTATCAACCAGATTACTTTTTCTCCGTATTCCCCAAGGTGTCTACAGCATTGTGACGTAGTTTTACGCATTTATGTTGAAGAATTCCCGTAAGCGGCTACATTGCGCAACTGGTCACCTGATGGCTCCCAGAGTGATTCTCGTGTAAAATACAGAGGTAGCCATTACTCCAATCCGCCCTACTGAAAAACCAATTGTCCCGGTGGATATATTATCGAATAGATATTTGAAAAACACCTTGAGGATTGATTATAAACAACGTTTGCCATGTTTCTGTCGATATTATGGAGCTAATTTGGAATATTTTTCTGCGTTTTCGTGACTGCAATTTCCGGGCGATTTCTCAGCCAAACGTGAAGAACAACCGGAGCTATTTCGCCTACAAAAATAATATTTTTGGAAAAAAGTAACATTGGCTATCTAACTGGGAGTCTCGTGAGTGTAAACACCCGAAGGTCATCAAAGGTAAACGATTTAATTTGATTGCTTTTCTGATTTCCGTGACCAAGTTACCTGCTGCTAGCTGGACAAAATGCTATGCTAGGCTATCGATAAACTTACACAAATGCTTGTCTAGCTTTGGCTGTAAAGCATATTTTGAAAATCTGAGATGACAGGGTGATTAACAAAAGGCTAAGCTGTGTCTCAATATATTTCACTTGTGATTTTCATGAATAGGAATATTTTCTAGGAATATTTATGTCCGTTGCGTTATGCTGATTAGTGTCAGTAGATGATTACGCTCCCTCATGCGGGATGGGTAGTTACTAGAGGCTAGCCAACAGCTTGCAGATACAGTTCGGGTTGGCTAATCAACATGATGAGATAATTATAGATATAGCGAGAATATGTTTATTTGTTAAACGGCAGTCAACCATCGATCATCTTGTCACCAGAATAAGACCCTCGATATATAGGGCGGAAGATAACCTAGCGGTTAAGAGCGTTTGGGGCCACTAACTGGAAGGAAACTGGATTAAATCTCTGCACTGACTAGGTGTAAAAATGTGTCCTTGCCCTTGAGCAAGGCACTTAACCCTAATTGCCCCTGTAAATTGCTCTGGATAAGAACGTCTGCTAAATTACTAAAATGTCAAACATATATATTTATTTGAAAGGAGCATCAAGATCACTGTATAATTTGATCAACCTGTAAAGCTAATTTATTGAATGTGTAGCCTAATAACATGCATGTTTTCCAGATGAGTCGTAGTGAGAGGACCACACAACATTTCCTGAGTCCAAGTTTACTTCGATATGATGGTTATTATTTCAATATTTTTGCTTAAAGGCATTTCCACCGCCATTTCTTGCATAATACATTTTACCAACACAAAAAAAATCCCACCTTGTTAATGAACAAATGATCTGTCGGCATTTATAAAATTGTACGGAAACTTCCAGCACAGCTTTCGTGATTAGTTGTTTTAATACGGTAGGACTTTAATCCCATAAAAACATGGTTACTGGGAGGATTGCATTATACCGGTATACCTTTTCATCCATGTTGATTGGACAACATCGATGAAAAAGTTCACGTCACATTAACTGTCCATTAGTCTCGTGGAATTCTCGTCTCGTTACATTTGTTTGTCGATTTAAATTAAGTTATTTAATGGTTATCGTTTTTTTCAAGGCATCTCGATATGTTCATTAGTTTGTCAGGAAAAATAGGTGGTTTGGCGAAATGTTTTTTTGTTAATGAAATTAACATTACTCCTCTATCACAACACTGTACATTTACTGAATTAAATATGGCCTCAATTCTGAACCAATCCTTTCTAGTAGGGGAGAAAAACTGCCCCCTCTCTCAGCGACTGGAACGAGCTGCATAAAAAATACTCAAACTGGACAGTTTATCTCTTCATTCAATCATGGACAGTCTTACTGACAGTTGTGGCTGCTTCGTATGATGTATTGTTGTCTCAACCTTTTTGCCTTTGATAATGTTTGTACCATGTTTTGTGCTGCTGCCGCCATGTTGTGTTGCTACCATGTTGTGTTGTTGTCTTAGGTTTCTCTTTATGTAGTGTTGTGGTGTCTCTTGTGATGTTTTGTGCTGCTGTCGCCATGTTGTGTTGATACCATGTTGTGTTGTTGTCTTAGGTTTCTCTTTCTGTAGTGTTGTGGTGTCTCTTGTGATGTTTTGTGCTGCTGTCGCCATGTTGTGTTGTCTTAGGTTTCTCTTTCTGTAGTGTTGTGGTGTCTCTTGTGATGTTTTGTGCTGCTGTCGCCATGTTGTGTTGTTGTCTTAGGTTTCTCTTTCTGTAGTGTTGTGGTGTCTCTTGTGATGTTTTGTGCTGCTGTCGCCATGTTGTGTTGTTGTCTTAGGTTTCTCTTTCTGTAGTGTTGTGGTGTCTCTTGTGATGTTTTGTGCTGCTGTCGCCATGTTGTGTTGTTGTCTTAGGTTTCTCTTTCTGTAGTGTTGTGGTGTCTCTTGTGATGTTTTGTGCTGCTGTCACCATGTTGTGTTGTTGTCTTAGGTTTCTCTTTCTGTAGTGTTGTGGTGTCTCTTGTGATGTTTTGTGCTGCTGTCGCCATGTTGTGTTGTTGTCTTAGGTTTCTCTTTCTGTAGTGTTGTGGTGTCTCTTGTGATGTTTTGTGCTGCTGTCGCCATGTTGTGTTGTTGTCTTAGGTTTCTCTTTCTGTAGTGTTGTGGTGTCTCTTGTGATGTTTTGTGCTGCTGTCGCCATGTTGTGTTGTTGTCTTAGGTTTCTCTTTCTGTAGTGTTGTGGTGTCTCTTGTGATGTTTTGTGCTGCTGTCGCCATGTTGTGTTGTTGTCTTAGGTTTCTCTTTCTGTAGTGTTGTGGTGTCTCTTGTGATGTTTTGTGCTGCTGTCGCCATGTTGTGTTGTTGTCTTAGGTTTCTCTTTCTGTAGTGTTGTGGTGTCTCTTGTGATGTTTTGTGCTGCTGTCGCCATGTTGTGTTGTTGTCTTAGGTTTCTCTTTCTGTAGTGTTGTGGTGTCTCTTGTGATGTTTTGTGCTGCTGTCGCCATGTTGTGTTGTTGTCTTAGGTTTCTCTTTCTGTAGTGTTGTGGTGTCTCTTGTGATGTTTTGTGCTGCTGTCGCCATGTTGTGTTGTTGTCTTAGGTTTCTCTTTCTGTAGTGTTGTGGTGTCTCTTGTGATGTTTTGTGCTGCTGTCGCCATGTTGTGTTGTTGTCTTAGGTTTCTCTTTCTGTAGTGTTGTGGTGTCTCTTGTGATGTTTTGTGCTGCTGTCGCCATGTTGTGTTGTTGTCTTAGGTTTCTCTTTCTGTAGTGTTGTGGTGTCTCTTGTGATGTTTTGTCCTATATTAAAATGTTTAATCCCAGCCCCCGTCCCCGCAGGATGCATTTTGCCTTTTGTAGGCCGTCATTGTAAATAAGAATTTATTATTAATTGACATGAATAGTTAAATAAAAATAAAATACACATTTGAATCCACGGTAGTTCAAGGCAGACCGCGGTACTGCAGGCATTGGTAGCAGAAAACAGGATCCCCCATTATAGTGAATCGCCCATAATATTGCCATTTTTCCAATCTTCGTATAGATTTAAAAAATAAATGTTTCGCAGACGATCATGGTATCAATAGTTACTTCTAATACACTAGATGTACACTACCGTTCAAAAGTTTGGGGTCACTTAAAAATGTCCTTGTTTTTGGTCCATTAAAATAGCATCAAATTGATTAGAAATACAGTGTAGACATTGTTCATGTTGTAAATGACTATTGTAGCTGGAAACGGCTGATAAAAAAAGGAATCTACATGGGCGTACAGAGGCCCATTATCAGCAACTATCACTCCTGTGTTCCAATGGCACGTTGTGTTAGTTCATCCAAGTTTATCATTTTAAAAGGCTAATTTCAGCTGTGCTAAAATACTTTCAAAAGGGTTTTCTAATGATCAATTAGCTTTTTTTTAAATGATAAACTTGGATGAGCTAACACAACGTGCCATTGGAACACAGGAGTGATGGTTGCTGATAATGGGCCTCTTAACGCCTATGTAGATATTCCATAGAAAATCGGCCGTTTCCAGCTACAATAGTCATTTACAACATTAACAATGTCTACACTGTATTTCTGATCAATTTTATGTTATTTTAATGGAACAAAAATGAGCTTTTCTTTCAAAAACAAGGACATTTTGAAAAGAAAAAACAACTTTGAAACGGTAGTGTATGTCCTTCAACCTATTTTTTATTATTTAAAAATCGCACAGAGAAGTTAAGGATAATTTACAGTGCCTTAAGAAAGTATTCATACACCTTGACATATTCCACATTTTGTTGTTACAGCCTGAATTCAAAATGTATTCCAAATATATTTTTTCCTTACCCATCTACACACAATACACTCCATAATGGCAAAGTAAAAATATATATATTATGATTCTTTGCAAATATATTAAATGAAATACAGAAATATCTCATTTGCATAAGTATTCACACCAGAGTCAATACTTTGTCGAAGCACCTTTGGCAGCAATTACATCTGTGAGTGTTTCTGGGAAAGTCTCTAAGATCTTTCCACACCTGGATTGTGTAACATTTACCCATTTATTATTTTCAAATTTCTTCAAGCTCTGCCAAATTGGTTGTTGATCATTGCTTGACAACCATTTTCAGGTCTTGCCATAGATTTAAGTCAAAACGGTAACTCAGGAACATTCACGGTCTTCTTTGTAAGCAACTCGTGTAGATTTGCCCTTGTGTTATAGGTTATTGTCCCGCTGAAATGTGGATTAATCTCCCAGTGTCTGGTGGAAAGCAGACTGAACAAGGTTTTCCTCTAGGATTTTGTCTGTGGTTAGCTCCATTCAGTTTATTTTTTATCCTCAATGCGAGGGGGCAGCACCTTGAGCCTGCAATGTCACTTCCTGGAGTAGCTCAAACTACGCATGTTGTCTCCATGAGATGCAGTCTTGGCAAGCTAAAAACCGACTTCCTGGGCTTCAAATGTGCTGTTGACTCTTCACATAGGAGTGAATGGTGTCATGTCATCGATGGCCTTGTCAATGATTTATAGTCATAGCTTTCTCCCCACTCTGGTCAATAATTTCCTGTATGAGTCAGTCAATGTGTGTTCTACCTAGTAACAGACATTTGTACCTTTTTTGCTATACTTCTTCCCTTCTGTTTGTATACCGCTTAGTAAATTGAATCCTGTTTCTCCTCTTGTATATCAGCCAATGTGCTGTATTTTGGCTGCCGGTCCCAGTCTAAGGATTTCTACTGCAGCTCAGAATGGGAGGAGATGGAGAAAGCAGGGCAGCTGACACTCTTCACAGCTTTCTCCAGGGATCAGGTAGGTATACCAGGCTACACACACACACACACACACTTCACTCTAATGGATGGGTATGTTTCTGCGTGATTTTTGCAGGAAGACAAGATTTATGTGCAACAGCGTGTGCAGGAGCAAGCTGAGCTGCTATGGGACCTGATCGCCAATAAGAACGGCTACTTTTACATCGCAGGGTGAGTGTACTTTAACGTGCTGAAATGTGTGCTACATTGATAAAATGGTGCTTGGTAAATGTGTGGGCATCTTACCCTGGTCGTGTTCAGTAGACACAAAATGGAATGAAATACAGAGTCTGTTTTCCCAATCAGAATGTGCATGGTGTGCCCCAATGAGCACAGCCCCAGATTAGGTCTTTACTGATGCATATCTTCTATCATTCATATCCAGCAACGCCAAACAGATGCCGACGGCAGTGTGTGACGCCCTGAAGGAGGGCTTTCAGAGCCAAGGGGGCGTGTCCTCTGCCGAGGCGGACGAGATGCTGGTCGCCATGGAGAGGGCAGGCCGATTCCAGAGCGAGACCTGGTCCTGATCACATGGCTACAGAGTGGTGCTATTCAAACGCAGCAAGCTTTATCAGTATACTGCTCCAAGTGCTTTCATTTGACAATCAGTGGTGACTTCACTGCAGAGGAATTCAAAATCAACACCATACCACTTCTGTACCATGGTTTAGGTGTCAAATATTACTAGATATTATACTACTGCAACACTGCATAGCGCTATTAAATGTTTCCAAAGTGTATTTGACTAAGTCTGACATTCATTACTTTGACTGCCATGCACTTAATGAAAAACAATGACATGACATACTATCTGTAAAATTGCAGCTAATAAAAAGATGCAAAAGAAAATGTTTTTAAGTTGAGACACTGAAGGTCCTAACATTTGAATTGTCCCAAATATAGGGTCCCTTTAGTGGACCAATTGAGATAGAATATATACATTGATCTGACCATTATCTATCAAAACATATGTTGTAGAAACTACTAGATCAAAGATTCATCACACCCCCACAACCAGTAACCTAAACCACAAAACAATGAGATTTCCTGAAAAGTTGTTTAATTTGACATTCAAACACTCATGGGAAACATACAGTACTTAAATTTCATCAGTATTTGCCACATCTTACAAACAGCCAATCTATGTATTCTTGGTACTGTGAATAAATGACATAAACGGGTAATGTGGAGGGATATATGCCAGTGATGGGAAACTCTGTTCCTGATTTGATGCTCGATCTAATTCCGACTTGGGAAAACAGATGTGACCAGATACTCTGAGCATTCAGTGACATGAATGAATTGTGCGTTAGGCAAAAGTGAGAACCTGGGTCATTTACAATAAGGTACGTGAACTTGACCAAATACGTTTTTGTGTAGTTTCCATTGCAAAACTGTGTGCCCTATGGAACATGGCCCTGAAAAGAATTGCTCATCCCTGTCCTATGTGAACTCAAGTGCTGTAACTCATGTCCTCCAGTAAAGAATTGACTCAGTGGCATTTGCATTTCTGAGCCTTACATGATCTGCCCCCATACAGTACATCCATAATTCCTAAGGGTGATCCCAGAATCAGTCACAATTATCCTTTAGTAAATTACACTGACGATTCATAAAACCTCTACCTGATGTATTCACACAGAGTGGGTCATATATACGCCATTAGACAGACACGCCTACACACTAAGCTGGACTGTCCAACTTTCAGTGGACAGGAGGCTTGTCATGAAGGTCCCATGGCTTGAGCATGGGCAGCAGCATTTTGGCATTGGCACCCATCCTCCACACCCGTCCATCTCTGTCCCTATCGGAGGGCCAGCTGGTGGACCTGGTAGATCTCGTCAGGAAAGTTCATCTGTTGCTCTTCACAGACGATAGTGAGGCCTGCCCGGGTCACCAGGCTCTTCACCAGAGCCAGTTCCCGGCACACGCTGCTGTCGACGTCGTCTGGGATCACGCCCTCATAGGCCACGTTGTCCTTGATGACAATTAGTCCCTCAGGGCGGAGGCCGCCGCGGCAACGGTGCAGGAACTCCACCAGGTGGTCGTCAGTCAGGTGGCCTGAGGTGAGGGGAAGGAGGGAAGGGCGGCTAGCTCTAGCTTAACAGTCTGGTTTTATTGCATAATGTTGTACACATTTGCAGCTGAATTGCCTGAGTAAAATAAATACAGTACAAAGCTAACCAAAATAAAAAATGATTAAGTCTGAGAATGAAGCGAGTTAGACAGAGCTGTCTTACATACAGTATGTCTGTTAACCCCCATTTTTTACATTTTAATTGTGAGTTGAGAGGACTCACCAATGACCCACTGGATCCAGATGACGTCGTAGCGTCTGTCCTGTGGGATAAAGTCCTGCAGGCCGAGGCAGAAGTAGTTCTCCACCCGTTTGCTGTCGTCGCCCAGGTAGACCTTAGCCTGGTCCAGGAACTCCTGAGTCACGTCCACCAAGTCCACAGTGTTGAAGAGGGGCAGTAGCAGTCGCTTGGTGATGCGTCCTATTCCGGCGCCACAGTCCAGGGCGCAGCCATTGCCGGTCTTCCCTTCACCCTGCTTTTAGTGCCAGGAGGGAGAGGTTAGAGTGGGTTTCTTGACATGTCAGCACCAGATAACTGCATAAGAAGTACACCAATGCTCTATACTTGGCCCATCATTTTTCTGAAACGTTTTAAGCCATGCCCCCCCCCCCCCCCCCCTTAGGTTTCATTATGTGTGCAAACAAAGTATGCATGCAAATAAATAGCCTAACATGATGCGCTTTAAGTGTTTCTACAGAGAAGTTTGGAAACTGTTTCTTACGCCAAGGAATTTCTGCAGGAACTTCTTGGAGCCGTCAATGTCAATGTTAGAGATCTTGCCGTAGCCTCCTAGCATGCCATCCACGGTGGGCGCCACTTCTCTCCAGTAGTTTTCAGCCTTGGAGTAGAAAACGGTCTCATTCTGCACACCGTCACCCATCCTATCTGAAGAACCCAAGGGGCTGAGGTAAGTAGGACTGCCCACATATGCATCATTATAAACTGCGTGGTTCGAGCCCTGAATGCTGAAGGCCGTGGTATATCAGACCGTATACCACGGGTATGAAAAAATATTTTTTACATTGGTAACCAGTTTATAATATCAATAAGGCAGGCACCTCTGGTGTTTCTGGTATATTGCCAATATACCACAGCTAAGGACTGTATCCAGGCACTCCCCATGTTGTGTCGTGCATAAGAACAACACTTAGTAGAGGTATATAGGCCATATACCACACCCCCTCGGGCCTTATTGGTTCATTATAAAGTTGATTATTATGACTAAAGCTAAATTCACACAGAGTGAAAGAATAACAAAGCAACTAGTAGGTCTGACCCATGACTTTGGAGAAGGTTATTTAGTTATTTCTCCTTATTGCGAGCAATGCAGGGAACATGCCACATCTAGGTTGACTTCTAGTTAGTCTCTGGCTACCTGACCATCAGATGTTTTGCCTTAGTAGGGCCTGCACCTTGTGTTACGTTGGTTGTAGCAGTGCCTACTCCCCTCCCAGGCTTCTTCACTCCTCTCCGAGACGCCGACTTGATGTTATTCATGATGGTATGATTAGCTGACGTCTTGTATTCTCTCCAGCATGTGTCCCCGGGAAACCCTAGGAGACACGTTTAACCTTACTCCCAAGTCCTAGTGATGACGTGAGAGGTCTGCATTTATCCTCACCTGTCACACACACACAGAGAGTAGCCAAATGTGGCCCAACTTGGCCCCAGTTCAGCACTCATCTTGTGACCAGGGTTATTGTGGGGCATGGCAGAGAATTAACCAAGTACACTACATGGCCAAAAGTATGTGGACACCTGCTCATCAAACATCTCATTACAAAATCATGGGCATTAATATGGTGTTGGTCCCCCCTTTGCTGCTATAACAGCCTCCACTCTTCTGGGAAGGCTTTCCACTAGATGTTGGAACATTGCTGCAGGGACTTCCATTCAGGCACAACAGCATTAGTGCGGTCGGGCACTGATGTTGGGCAATTAGGTCTGGCTTGCAGTCAGCATTCCAATTCATCCCAAAGGTGTTCGATGGGGTTGAGGTCAGTTCTTTGTGCACAAATCATCGTCGTGCTGAAACTGGAAAGGACCTTCCCCAAACTGTTACCACAAAGATGGAAGCACAGAATAGTCTAGAATGTCATAGTATGCTGTAGCGTTAAGAATTCCCTTCACTGGAACAAAGGGGCCTAGCCCGAACCATGAAAAACATCCCCAGACCAATATTCCTTCTCCACCAAGCTTTACAGTTGGCACTATGCATTATGGCAGGTAGCGTTCTCCTGGCATTGGCCAAACACAGATTCATCCGTCAGACTGCCAGATGGTGAAGCGTGATCCATCACTCCAGAGAACACGTTTCCACTGCTTCAGAGTCCAATGGCAGCGAGCTTTACACCCCTCCAGCAAATGCTTGACATTGTGCATAGTGATCTTAGGCTTGTGTGAGGCTGCACGGCCATGGAAACCCAGATTCTGACAAACAGTTATTGTGCTCCTAGACCATGACTGCCCAACCCTCTTCCTGGAGATCTACTGTCCTGTTGTTTTCAATCCAACCCTAATTTAGCATATTTGATTCAGTTAGTTAAGGTCTTGTTGAGCAACTAATTAGTAGAATCAGGTGTGTTAAATTACGGTTGGACTGAAATCCCACAGGACCGTAGATCGCCAGGAAGAGGGTTGGGCAGCCCTGTCCACTTGCAGTTCACCAGGCAGCTCTAGCAGGGCAGGAATTTGACGAACTGACTGACTTGTTGGAAAGGTGGCATCCTATGGACGGTGCCATGTTGAAAGTCGGGCAATTCTACTGCCGCTCGATTTTATACACACTTTAGCAACGGGTGTGTCTGATATATCCACTCATTTGAAGGGGTGTCCACATACTTTTTGCCAAGTAGTGTAGCTCGCTGGTCTAACTGGGAGGGCGACCCTCCGCAGATCAGGCCAGGGTCTATGATCAAACCAACCGTAACAAAATGTACAAGGCAGACACGACTAGTGACATGCACCAATATTGAAGAAAGCTTACTGGTTGAAAACAAATCTAACTAGTAACCAATGTGCACGTTGACAATGAACATGGGGGTCAGGTAGCCAGAAACTGCCATGTTAGCTAGTTGGTAGCTAGCTTGTTTGTTGAAGTGCAATGCCAATGGTTTTCTAGTTTGGCTATCTGGGAGGTTAGCAAGCAAAGTGGTTATGACAGCAAGGCACTTTACTTTAAGGATCTATTTTTGGAAGCAGACAGTTGTCAAGGACTGATAACCACTGACTTAGCCATCAATGATGAAAAGTAGCTAGCACGTAGTAGCTTTAGCTAGCTACCGGTAGGTAGCATGTTGAATCAGTGCGTTGACAAGGCTGTAAAGTTGAATGCGCCCAACATCTGACCCCAATCAAAACTAATCTTTACAAACTGGGATACGGCAATTTACCTTCACGTACGTCTTAGTCCTAAATCACCAAACACCTCGATCATGTCACAAATCAATTGCCAACGTGCTTTTTCTGCTTGCGGAAAGCATCCCTGTACACCACACTGCCAAACGCCTTGCAGTCCACGCAATTTCCTTATTTGGTTTGCGCTTGTGGCATGAGATAGTTCACTGTCTCCACTCAGTGGTTTATCGCGGAATTACAGATAGGCTATGTGTTGGGCTACAGTATGTGTGTGCATCAGCAGAGATCATAATTCATGAGAATTTGGTTGTGTCGTGAAGAAGTAGGGTTTGTCGGGGTTTGTCTGGCCTGTCTTGCCTTACCCTTCTCTCCCTAGTCCCCCCATTACCCTCTCATATGGTCATCTCTCCCTCTATCAGTCATTGCCTCCATATCTTCTTTCTACTATAACTGTTTACTTCTCTTCTGCTTCTATTCCACCTCCCTCTTTCTCTTTCTGTCTCCCGCTATTCTCACCCTTTTCTCCACCCATTCCCTCTGGTCCATTTCGCTGTTGCCTATGCTCTCCACCACCCCTCTCCACTTTATATCAGCCGCCCCCTCTCTTTCTCTCTCTTGGTTTCTCTCTCTCTCTCTCTTGGTTTCTCTCTCTCTCTCTTGGTTTCTCTTTCTCTCGCTTGGTTTCTCTTTCTCTCTCTTGGTTTCTCTCTCTCTCTCTTGGTTTCTCTCTCTCTTGGTTTCTCTTTCTCTCTCTTGGTTTCTCTTTCTCTCTCTTGGTTTCTCTTTCTCTCTCTTGGTTTCTCTCTCTCTCTCTCTTGGTTTCTCTCTCTCTCTCTTGGTTTCTCTTTCTCTCTCTTGGTTTCTCTCTCTCTCTCTCTTGGTTTCTCTCTCTCTCTCTTGGTTTCTCTCTCTCTCTCTTGGTTTCTCTCTCTCTCTCTTGGTTTCTCTTTCTCTCTCTTGGTTTCTCTCTCTCTCTCTTGGTTTCTCTCTCTCTCTCGCTTGCTTTCTTTCTTTTTCTGCCTCTCAATTCAATTCAAAGGGCTTTATTGGCATGGGAAATGTTTACATTGCTCAAGCAAGTGAAATAAACAATTTGCTTTCTTTCTCTTTCTATCCCTTTCTCTCTCTGAATTTCCTCTGTCTTGGTCCTCACTCTCTCCGTCACTCCCCCTGCCTCTCTCAATTGAATTTCAATTCAAGGGGGCTTTATTGGCATGAAATCTGTGTTTATTGCCAATTTTAACTGCACACTTGTTGTTTGTGAACATTGATTTTGTAATGTCATATGTTTTCCCCCCCAACACGCTTTCCATAAATTTCTATAGCAGACTGTCATGCCAAATTGAGTCAAAACGTTTTTGAAATCAACAAAGCATGAGAAGAAGACTTTGCTTTTGTTTTGTTTGTTTGTCAATGGGTGTGCAGGGTGTATACATGGTCTGTCGTACATCTATTCATCTATCCATCTATCTCTCTTTCTGCTTCTCTCTGTTTCTGCCTCTCTCTCTCTCTCTGTCCTCCTCACCAGCTGTTGGCGGTGCTCACTGATGACTCAGTGCAATGCTTGCCTGTCAGGAAGTTGGACAGCCCCAAGTCAGTCGATATCTAATCTGATCTGCTCTCTCTGTCTCTGCCTGACACTCTCCCTGCTCATTAGAATTACAAAGCAGCAGCAGGGAAATGGAGAGGAAATCAACACTTTTATCAGATAGTCCTTAGTCAGCAACGCCAGCCTGAGAATCCCTTCCCTACCTTCATCTCTCCACGCTTTTCTCTACCTCCACCATCTCTCCGTCTGCTCTCTCGACAGACTTCCTCTTCAAATAATTGTCCTTTCTTGTGTCCTTCTGTGTCTCCTGTTGTCTCGCGGTGTCTGTCTTCGACTTGATTGTTTGCATCTTCCACGTCATTTTATAGGTGGATGCTAGTATATTTCTGTACTGTACGTCCTGAATTAAATTGAAATTATGTGACTTATTGAAGTTGTGTGACAAAGATTTAGGTCCGGGCAGATCAACATGCTAACAAATCACTTCCTGTCCTTGCCTCCTCAACAGTACTGGAAGAGAAGGTCCAAGGTCCCACCTCTCTTTCTATGCATTTTGAAAAGGAGGTGAAGAGAGATGATGCAAGGAATCGAGGAAAGATGAATTGAGAAGGTGTACTTTAACAAGGAACTTCTCCAAGGTCACCATCTTTAGAATGCTAGTAGTGGGATTGGGATTTGACAGATGGAGAGAAGGGGGTTGGGTAGGGGGTAGCTAATGGGTAAGCTGGTGCTCACTAGGGGTTGAGGTCAGTCGGCAACACTCATCATCCTAATCACATCCGGACCTTCGCCTCATCCCCCCACCATCCACATAAGCACAAGGTCACCGCCTTGCCGGGCCATCATCTACATACCGTACATGTTTACAAACGCACACTCGTTTACAAAGGAAACACTTCCATACGAAGCCGCCACTTCACAGGGCAGATGCATACCAACATGCCAAGACTGCTAAGCCCCTGTCCCACACCTTGCTGAGTTCATGTGATTGATGTTAAGGTAGATTTTTTGCCATTGGGTAGATCTCATCAAGAGCTTTCTATTACTACAGAATACACATTTTTCCCCAGGTGTCATATGCCCCATTGTGACTCACTCAACCCTCGATTTGAGGATTGGAATCCAAAATGTAAGTATTTTGTTTTTGTTGATAAATAAATCAACAATAATTAGGTATAAATCACAGTATTTCTAGTTGCACACTCATTTCAAATCCATTCTTTGTCTGTAGTATACTCCGTAGTTAGACACATTTTGGGCTCAGACTGTATTTAAATATTACAACAGGCAAAATAAATAATAAATTCCAACCCAAGGGTATTACCAATATCACGGAGCCAAATTTACATGAGAAAAATACTAGACTCCCATATATTACACGAGAAATATATCTGAAATATAAACCGAAGTGCTGCCTTATGGTTTACGTGACTATCAATGCAGTGTGAAATACGTGTGAAATGCAGAGGCCTCATCAATATAGGTGACACTTATTTGTGTCTCCTCCATATAAAAATCTCATTACACTGAGCTTTGATAGATCTACAGTCTCGTTGCTTGAGATCTGGAAGACGTTCAATTAGAGGGAAGCAGGAAAACTCGGAGCCAATCAAACTTAATGGCAAAGAAGTCTGTCTGCCAATAAAGGGCCTGTTCGGGAGGGTGAAACGTTACAGAACGTTCAGAAAGAAATGCATATGAACAGATAGGATTGACTGACATTGTGTCATATCTATTACCGTTCTTTCTGCAAGATTCTCAATATTTCAACTCTGAATACAGCCCAGGTTAGTATGGCAACCCAACAATAACGTTCTCTTAATGTTGTAATAAGGACATGACCTAATTCTGAGATATGAATATTTTAGAAATGTTTTGCCAACATTGTGGTTGCAGGACATAACTGTGGTCTTCCTAGGTGTCATTTATTGTACAATATTGTGGGACTGTCATCTAAATGTTCTCTGAAGGCATTTCGGTAACTCCAAGAAGACGATCTAAACTGGTTAAATCCAAAATCTACAAGATTTTCTGCTGTTCAACGGTAATTTGATTCTTGAAGAATATAACTTATGAATGAATGCCTTAGAGTTTCGTATGACTGTATTATCCTAACATAATCCAGTATCTAAGTCTGTTCTAGTCCATTGTCTATGTCTTGTAGCTGGGCTAAATTCATAAATCTTACTGATGTCTGTCAGTCAAAGTCCAACACCCTAGCTGCTACTCCAAGTGGTCTGCATTACCTGGGACTGTTTTCATGAAGTGCCTTGGAGTAGGAGTGCTGGTCTAGGATCAGTTTAGCATTTTAGATTATAATTAATAAGATTATATGGACAGGAGGGACCTTATCCTAGGTCACCACTCCTATTGTGAGAAGCTTTATGAATACAGGCCTAGGTCTATCAGACGAGGATGTCCCAACCACCGACCAGCCCTAAATCTGATTGGTCCCTCTGAAGGGTTGTGCTGTGTCACTGTTACTGTGGAGGGGACTGCTTCTAGCAACACCTGACACACATGAACTGAAGTGAGCTACACAGAAATGTTGCTGCACCTCTTTGAATTGAGAGCTTGATGTGGAATATCTTTTCTTAATTTTGTGGCATTTCGAAATAATAAAACCAAACACAATTCCATTCAGTATCAGAATTCTTAGTTCAGTATTATCACACAAGGATACCTGTATGTTCTATGTGAAGAGATAATATCAATGAAATGAAATGTATAGGAATCTGCAACAATTCACTAGCTGATGCCGCAGTGAAGACCTCATTGAGATTCTACCATAGCTCTTTAAAAAAAACAGAACTGTCCAGGCTGGAGTTAGCTTGAAAGAGTCTATGTGATTGTGACACATTTGACTCTGTGACAAGGAAGAGGATGAATTGTAAACAACAACAACAAAAAGAGGGATATGGATGGAACTTTTGAGAGCAGAAAATGACATAAAGTAGATCAGAGAACACTACAGGCTTATATCTTTAACAGATAATAACAACCTATCTGCTTTCTTCCAGGCTACCGCTAGATGGCAATGTTGTGCTTCATGCAGTTGGTATTCTCGGTTCATGCATCCCTGGTGTCTACTAGAGCTTAATCTAGAGTTAGTGCACTGAATGTTGAATTGGGGACATTTCAAACATTGGAGGCTTGTGGGAGGGGCTATAGGAGGACGGGCTCATTGTACTGGTTGGAATGGAGTTAATGGAACGGTATCAACCACATCAAACATATGGAAACCACATGTTTGACTCCGTTCCACTATTCCATTCCAACCAGTACGATTAGCCCTTCCTCCTTCCACCAGCCTCCACTGATTGTAAACTGGTAATACTGTCTTCTCCCATTGAAAAAGAAGAACTGAACCATTTATTGTGTACATCTAAAAGTCACTTTAGTGTCTGTAGCCTATTGAATATAGACCTATGCTTACATGTGTCAAATAGGTTTTAAGACTCCAAAACCTATTTCCTAAATGTATCGATTTGCATGCTTTTGGTAGGCTACATTAAACATTCCCCTCTTGTCCCACTGAAGAATGAAAAAGTCTACGAACACCCAATTAAAAGAAGTTGTGAGGCGATCACTTTCAGTTTTCAACCTTCACATTTTTACAAGATTTTCAATCCACCCACAATAACCATCAGAGGGCAAAGGTCAACATCATTAGTAGTTGTCTGTGGTTCATTGAAACTTAGGAGTGTATATTAGTACTATCTATTATTCTCGGTAATGAAAGTGCTTGTGTTCTACCCCTAGATTGCTGTAAGGCCATTGTAGTGAACAAGTCTCCGGTGGGGGAACAACAAGTGCTTATCAAATCAATGTGAGGAGAATTGCACTTTGGCAAATGGGCCAGGTGAGGGCACTGAAACGTAGCACTGCCCTCCTAAGTGATTTTCTAACTTTCAGAAGTTTTAGTCATAACCACCATAACTGTGAGATATTACACATTTTCCATGTTGGCTAGACATGGCTAAATCCCTTTTGGACCAAATTTAAATGCTAATTTAGGCACCACTTTGGATGCACTGTTGACGTTTTTACCATTTAGTTATCTACGATGTGTAAGGGGCTAGAAAGGCTAACAGTCTACCACACAACAGAGGAGGCTCATCCAGGGAGGAAGAGGAGGATGACCTTCCTCATAAAACAAGTCAAATGTGTATCTGTCATACAGTGCCCTCAGAAAGTATTCACACCCCTTGACTTTTCCCACATTTTATTGTGTTACAGCCTGAATTTAAAATGGATTAAATTGATATTTTGGTCTACACACAATACCCCATAATGTCAAAGTTGAATTTGTACAAATTAATAAAACATAAAAAACGTAAAGGTCTTAAACCATTCAACCCCTGTGCTTAACAAGTCACATAATAAGTTGCATGGACTCTAACCATTCAACCCCTGTGCTTAACAAGTCACATAATAAGTTGCATGGACTCTAACCATTCAACCCCTGTGCTTAACAAGTCACATAATAAGTTGCATGGACTCTAACCATTCAACCCCTGTGCTTAACAAGTCACATAATAAGTTGCATGGACTCTAACCATTCAACCCCTGTGCTTAACAAGTCACATAATAAGTTGCATGGACTCTAACCATTCAACCCCTGTGCTTAACAAGTCACATAATAAGTTGCATGGACTCTAACCATTCAACCCCTGTGCTTAACAAGTCACATAATAAGTTGCATGGACTCTAACCATTCAACCCCTGTGCTTAACAAGTCACATAATAAGTTGCATGGACTCTAACCATTCAACCCCTTTGTTATGACAAGCCTAAATAAGTTCAGGAGTCAAAATGTGCTTAACAAGTCACATAATAAGTTGCATGGACTCTAACCATTCAACCCCTTTGTTATGACAAGCCTAAATAAGTTCAGGAGTCAAAATGTGCTTAACAAGTCACATAATAAGTTGCATGGACTCGCTCTGTGTGCAATAATAGTGTTTAACAGGATTTTTTTTAATGACTACCACATCTCTGTACCCCATACATACAATTATCTGTAAGGTCCCGCAGTCGAGCAGTGAATTTCAAACACAGATTCAACCACAATGACCAGGGAGGTTTTCCAATGCCTCGCAAAGAAGGGCACCTATTGGTGGATTTTTTGTTTGTTTTAACAGACATTGAATATCCCTTTGAGCACGGTGAAGTTATTAATTACACTTGTATCAAAACACCCAGTCACTACAAAGATACAGGCATCCTTACTAACTCAGTGGCCAGAGAGGAACGAAATTGTGATTTGAAAACAGTTACAGAGATTAATAACAATGTCAAGAGAAAACTGAGGATGGATCAACAACATTATAGTTACTCCACAATAATAACCTAAATGACAGAGTGAAAAGACGGAAGTCTGTACAGAATAAAAATATTCCAAAGCATGCATCCTGTTTGCAACAAGGCACTAAAGTAATACTGCACAAAATATGGGAAAGAAATTAACTTTATGTCCTGAATAAAAAGCGTTATATTTGGGGCAAATCCAACACATCACATCACTGAGTACCACTCTTCATATTTTCAAGCATGATGGTGGCTGCATCATGTTATAGGTATGCTTGTCATCTGCAAGGACTGGGGAGTTTTTGTAGGATATAAAGAAATGGAATAGAGCTAAGCACAGTGGTTCAGTCTGCTTTCCAACAGACACTGGGAGACAAATTCACCTTTCATTCACTTTCATTCACATTCACTTTTCAGCAGGACAATAACCTAAAACACAAGGCCAAATATACACTGGAGTTGCTGACCAAGACAACATTAAATATTCCTGAGTGACCTAGTTACAGTTCTGACTTAGATCAGCTTGAAAATCTATGGCAAGACTAGAAAATGGCTGTCTAGCAATAATCAACAACCAACTTGACAGAGTTTGAAGAACTTTTTACATTATAATGTGCTAAGATCTCAGAGACTTACTCAGAAAGACTCACAGCTGTTATTGCTGCCAATGGTGAGTCTAACATGTATTGTCTCAGGGGTTGTGAATACTTCCATAAACTAGATATTTATGAATATAATTTTCAATACATTTGCAGAAATTTCTAAAAACTATTTTCAGTTTGTCATCATTGGGTATTGTATGTAGATAGTTGAAAAATATATATCTAATCCATTTTGAATTCAGGCTGTAACACAACAAAATGTGGAATAAGTCAAGCAGTGTGAATGCATTCTGAAGGGACTGTATGTCATAGGCTATGTATACATTTTCTGATATCATAGCATATAAATGATAATACGCTACTGCTGGGGATGTGAATGGGAGTTGTGCCTGCATTTTTCTCTACACTTCGTCTTTATCTTTGATGTACGATGGAAATATCACTCTGTCATAAGCAATTCCATGATTGCTTATTACCTAGTTTTCCAACTTTTGACTAGCTTCACAATGCCATGCTTTACATTGGAAAGGCGTATTAGAATGCTGCCGTGGAACAAGGCCTACCCTGAAGACAGTGTAATAAGTGTAATATGGAGGCCAGTTACCTGCAACATGGGCTCCCGAGTGGTGCAGCGGTCTCAGGCGTCACTACAGACCCTGGTTCGATTCCAGGCTGTATCACAACCGGCCATGATTGGGAGTCCCATAGGGTGGCGCACAATTGGCCCAGAGCCGTTAGGGTTTGGCCGGGGGAGACCGTCATTGTAAATAAGAAACTTGCCTAGTTAAATAAAAATGTAATTGTATTTTTTATTGAACCTTTATTGAACTATTTCTAGTTAAATCAATGATTGGTTCAATGGGGGAACTCATGTTCACAATCACCCAACTGTCCCCTTCCTAAGTGTGTTTGTGTGTGCTCCTACGTGTGTGTGTGTGTGCTCCTACGTGTGTGTGTGTGTGCTCCTACGTGTGTGTGTGTGTGCTCCTACGTGTGTGTGTGTGTGCTCCTACGTGTGTTTGTGTGTGCTCCTACGTGTGTTTGTGTGTGCTCCTACGTGTGTGTGTGTGTGCTCCCACGTGTGTGTGTGTGTGCTCCTACGTGTGTTTGTGTGTGCTCCTACGTGTGTTTGTGTGTGCTCCTACGTGTGTGTGTGTGTGCTCCTACGTGTATTTGTGTGTGCTCCTACGTGTGTGTGTGTGTGCTCCTACGTGTGTTTGTGTGTGTTCCTACGTGTGTTTGTGTGTGCTCCTACGTGTGTTTGTGTGTGCTCCTACGTGTGTGTGCTCCTACGTGTATTTGTGTGTGCTCCTACGTGTGTGTGTGTGTGCTCCTACGTGTGTTTGTGTGTGCTCCTACGTGTGTTTGTGTGTGCTCCTACGTGTGTTTGTGTGTGCTCCTACGTGTGTGTGCTCCTACGTGTGTGTGCTCCTACGTGTGTTTGTGTGTGCTCCTACGTGTGTGTGCTCCTACGTGTGTGTGTGTGTGCTCCTACGTGTGTTTGTGTGTGCTCCTACGTGTGTTTGTGTGTGCTCCTACGTGTGTGTGTGTGTGCTCCTACGTGTGTGTGCTCCTACGTGTGTGTGTGTGTGCTCCTACGTGTGTTTGTGTGTGCTCCTACGTGTGTTTGTGTGTGCTCCTACGTGTGTGTGTGTGTGCTCCTACGTGTGTGTGTGTGTTCCGACGTGTGTGTGTGCTCCTATGTGTGTGTGCTCCTACGTGTGTGTGTTCCTACGTGTGTGTGCTCCTACGTGTGTGTGCTCCTACGTGTGTGTGTTCCTATGTGTGTGTGCTCCTACGTGTGTGTGTTCCTATGTGCGTGTGCTCCTACGTGTGTGTGCTCCTACGTGTGTGTGCTCCTATGTGTGTGTGCTCCTATGTGTGTGTTCTCCTACGTGTGTGTGCTCCTATGTGTGTGTGCTCCTATGTGTGTGTGTGCTCCTATGTGTGTGTGCTCCTACGTGTGTGTGTTCCTACGTGTGTGTGCTCCTACGTGTGTGTGCTCCTACGTGTGTGTGTTCCTATGTGTGTGTGCTCCTACGTGTGTGTGCTCCTACGTGTGTGTGCTCCTACGTGTGTGTGCTCCTACGTGTGTGTGCTCCTATGTGTGTGTGCTCCTACGCGTGTGTGTGCTCCTACGTGTGTGTGCTCCTACGTGTGTGTGCTCCTACGTGTGTGTGTGCTCCTACGTGTGTGTGCTCCTACGTGTGTGTGCTCCTATGTGTGTGTGCTCCTACGCGTGTGTGTGCTCCTACGTGTGTGTGCTCCTACGTGTGTGTGCTCCTATGTGTGTGTGTGCTCCTATGTGTGTGTGCTCCTACGTGTGTGTGTGCTCCTACGTGTGTGTGCTCCTATGTGTGTGTGTGCTCCTACGTGTGTGTGCTCCTATGTGTGTGTGCTCCTACGTGTGTGTGCTCCTACGTGTGTGTGTGCTCCTACGTGTGTGTGCTCCTACGTGTGTGTGTGTGTGCTCCCACGTGTGTGTGTGTGTGCTCCTACGTGTGTTTGTGTGTGCTCCTACGTGTGTTTGTGTGTGCTCCTACGTGTGTGTGTGTGTGTGTGCTCCTACGTGTATTTGTGTGTGCTCCTACGTGTGTGTGTGTGTGTGCTCCTACGTGTGTTTGTGTGTGCTCCTACGTGTGTTTGTGTGTGCTCCTACGTGTGTTTGTGTGTGCTCCTACGTGTGTGTGTGTGTGCTCCTACGTGTATTTGTGTGTGCTCCTACGTGTGTGTGTGTGTGCTCCTACGTGTGTTTGTGTGTGTTCCTACGTGTGTTTGTGTGTGCTCCTACGTGTGTTTGTGTGTGCTCCTACGTGTGTTTGTGTGTGCTCCTACGTGTGTGTGCTCCTACGTGTATTTGTGTGTGCTCCTACGTGTGTGTGTGTGTGCTCCTACGTGTGTTTGTGTGTGCTCCTACGTGTGTTTGTGTGTGCTCCTACGTGTGTTTGTGTGTGCTCCTACGTGTGTGTGCTCCTACGTGTGTGTGCTCCTACGTGTGTTTGTGTGTGCTCCTACGTGTGTGTGCTCCTACGTGTGTGTGTGTGCTCCTACGTGTGTTTGTGTGTGTGTGTGCTCCTACATGTGTGTGTGCACTCTTACATGTGTGCTCCTACGTGTGTGTGTGCTCCTACGTGTGTGCTCCTACGTGTGTGTGTGCTCCTACATGTGTGTGTGTGCTCCTACGTGCGTGCTCCTACGTGTGTGTGTGCTCCTATGTGTGTGCGTATTTGTGCTCCTACGTGTGTGTGCTCCTACATGTGTGTGTGTGCTCCTACGTGTGTGTGTGTGTTCCGACGTGTGTGTGTGCTCCTATGTGTGTGTGCTCCTACGTGTGTGTGTTCCTACGTGTGTGTGCTCCTACGTGTGTGTGCTCCTACGTGTGTGTGTTCCTATGTGCGTGTGCTCCTACGTGTGTGTGCTCCTACGTGTGTGTGCTCCTATGTGTGTGTGCTCCTATGTGTGTGTTCTCCTACGTGTGTGTGCTCCTATGTGTGTGTGCTCCTATGTGTGTGTGTGCTCCTATGTGTGTGTGCTCCTACGTGTGTGTGTTCCTACGTGTGTGTGCTCCTACGTGTGTGTGCTCCTACGTGTGTGTGTTCCTATGTGTGTGTGCTCCTACGTGTGTGTGCTCCTACGTGTGTGTGCTCCTACGTGTGTGTGCTCCTACGTGTGTGTGCTCCTATGTGTGTGTGTGCTCCTACGTGTGTGTGCTCCTACGTGTGTGTGTTCCTATGTGTGTGTGCTCCTACGTGTGTGTGCTCCTACGTGTGTGTGCTCCTATGTGTGTGTGCTCCTACGCGTGTGTGTGCTCCTACGTGTGTGTGCTCCTACGTGTGTGTGCTCCTACGTGTGTGTGTGCTCCTACGTGTGTGTGCTCCTACGTGTGTGTGCTCCTATGTGTGTGTGCTCCTACGCGTGTGTGTGCTCCTACGTGTGTGTGCTCCTACGTGTGTGTGCTCCTATGTGTGTGTGTGCTCCTATGTGTGTGTGCTCCTACGTGTGTGTGTGCTCCTACGTGTGTGTGCTCCTATGTGTGTGTGTGCTCCTACGTGTGTGTGCTCCTATGTGTGTGTGCTCCTACGTGTGTGTGCTCCTACGTGTGTGTGTGCTCCTACGTGTGTGTGCTCCTACGTGTGTGTGTGCTCCTACGTGTGTGTGCTCCTATGTGTGTGTGCTCCTACGTGTGTGTGCTCCTATGTGTGTGTGTGCTCCTACGTGTGTGTGCTCCTACGTGTGTGTATGTGTCTTTGTCTGTGCTTTCACATGTGTACCATGCCTGCCCAGTCATTAGACATGCTACTGTGTGCGTGTGCTGTACAACAGTAAAAGCATGTGTGTGTAGGGTGAGTGTGTTCGCTCCTCTTATGAAGCTAGAGGGGGAGTGTGTTCGCTCCTCTTATGAAGCTAGAGGGGGAATGTGTGCTCCTCTTATGAAGCTAGAGGGGGAATGTGTGCTCCTCTTATGACGTAGAGGGGGAGTGCGTGCTCCTCTTATGACGTAGAGGGGGAGTGTGCGCTCCTCTTATGAAGCTAGAGGGGGAATGTGTGCCCCTCTTATGAAGCTAGAGGGGGAGTGTGTGCTCCTCTTATGACGTAGAGGGGGAGTGCGTGCTCCTCTTATGACGTAGAGGGGGAGTGTGCGCTCCTCTTATGAAGCTAGAGGGGGAGTGTGTTCGTTCCTCTTATGAAGCTAGAGGGGGAGTGTGTTCGCTCCTCTTATGAAGCTAGAGGGGGAGTGTGTTCGTTCCTCTTATGAAGCTAGAGGGGGAGTGCGTGCTCCTCTTATGAAGCTAGAGGGGGAGTGTGTTCGTTCCTCTTATGAAGCTAGAGGGGGAGTGTGTTCGTTCCTCTTATGAAGCTAGAGGGGGAGTGTGTTCGCTCCTCTTATCTACCCTGATTGATTCGATATTGACAAATGTTCCACATAAATATTCTGCTGTTGGTGTTTTTTGTAATGATTTAAGTGACCATTGTGCTGTTGTTGCTGTTAGAAATACTAAGGTTCTTAAGACAAACCCACGTTTTATTCGTAAGATAAATTTGAAGTGTTTTAATGAGCAGGCTTTCTTTCATGATTTGTCTTATTTTGACTGGAGCAGATTGAGCTTATCCCTGATGTGGAAACTGCCTGGAAATTCTTTCATGGTGGTTTTTTCCAAATAGTTAACAAACATGCCCCATTCCACAGGTTCAGGGTTAAAGGGCAAGATAATCTATGGTTTTCCTCTGAGCTGTCTTGTATTACTCACGACCGTAATCTAGCCTGGGCAAAAGCAAGAAAGTCATGTTCTGATGCTGATTGGCTTATTTTTTAGGCAGTTACGAAACAAGTGTTCTTTTCTTCTCAGGAAGGCCAAGTCTGAATATTTTATGTCTGTTTACCACTGATAACCTGAATGACCATAGAAAGTTTTGGAAGACTACTAAGTCTTTGTCTGGTAACAGTAATGTTAATGAATAAATGTATATGACAAAACTGAAATGCTGAATTGTTTCAATGAGCACTTTGTATCATCTGGTAGGCTGTCCTCTGTCTCTGTACAACCCTGTGTGGATGAACCAGTGAGAGCTGGTCAAACTTGTAGCTTTTTGCCATTCTCAGTGCAGGTGGTACATAAAGCCCTGAAATCCTTAGATCAGAGAAAGCCTGCAGGTCCTGATCTTTTGGATCCCTACTTTTTAAATCTGGCAGCTGATTTCATAGCTGAACCACTTTACATCTCTGTTCAATTTAACCTTGGAATGTAATGATGTTCCAAAGATCTGGAAATCAGCATTTGTCCTACTACGTTTAAAAGGGAGAGATCCAACTCTTTTAAATAATTATAGGCCAATCTCAAAGCTGTCACCCCTGGTGAAAATACTTGAAACCCTTGTGAGTGAACAGCTAAAATAGTTTTTATTTACTAACTCTATTTTATCAATGTACCAATCGGGCTTCAGGGAGAAGCATAGCACAATTACAGCAGCCATGAAGGTTTTAAATGATATCACTGAAGCCCTTGAGAAAAAACAGCACTGTGTCTCACTTTTTATTGATCTCTCTAAGGCTTTTGATACAGTTGATCATGCTATACGAAGGCAGAGATTGTCGAGTGTAGGTCTTTCGGAGCATGGTTTGCTAACTATCTGTCTGATAGAATTCAGTGCACTCAATTTGATGGGCTCATGTCTGTTAAATTGTCTGTCTGTAATGGTGTGCCCCAAGGCTCTGTACTTGGTTCTCTCTTATTCACTATTTATATAAATAATTTTGACAAAAATGTCCAAAATGCGCAACTTAATTTTTATGCTGATGATACTGTTATTTACTGTTGTGCCTCGTCTCTTACAAAAGCTTTCCAGAACTTTTTATAATGTTCAACATACCTTGTGTCAATTGAAGCTTGTCCTCAATACTGACAAAACTAAACTAATGGTGTTTTCTAAAGCAAGAAATAGACCTCTGAACCTTTCACCTATTACTACCTGTCAGGGCATTGAGATTGAGGTTGTAACCTCATATAAATATCTTGGAATTTTAATTGATGACGGCCTCTCTTTTAAATTGCATATTCAAAACCTTACAAAAAGGGATTTTATTTTAGGAATAAGGCCTGTTTTTCTTTTGAAGCCAGAAGGAGGCTAGTATCAGCTACATTTATGCCTTTACTAGACTGTGGGGATATTTTACATATGATGCTTCCACTCAGTGTTTGAGATCAATTGACACCCTTTACCATGGCACTTTGAGATTTATTTTAAACTGCAAAACCCTTACGCACCACTGTATACCAGGGTTGGCTGGCCTTCTCTAGTCCCTCGTAGGTTCACAAAGCCATTTTGAGTTTACTACCTTTTTATTTGGGCATTTTTATTGTTCAGAAATGTGGTGGGTACTCTCTTCGTTCGCTGGACTTTATCCTGCTAACTGTTCCAAATGTCCGAACTGAATTTGGTAAAAGGGATTTTATGTTCTCTGCGCCATCGTCTTGGAACACCTTACAGAATACTTATAAACTGGTAGAACTTGTCCCGATTGGTATTTTTAAATCACTGATGAATGATCTTGAGACTGATTCCCTGACCTGTCAATGTTTTTAATTAGCTGTTTTGATTTTGTTATACTCTTGTGAATTCTATGGTTTTTACTAGATTACTTGTAGTTGTTCATGTTGTTTGTCTGTAATGTTTGTAATGACTTGGTGCTGCCTATCTTGGCCAGGACGCTCTTGAAAAAGAGATTTTAAATCTCAATGAGCCCTTCCTGGTTAAATAAAAAAAAGAACAATAATAATGATGAGAGAGGGGGAGTGTGTGATCCTCTTATGATGAGAGAGGGGGAGTGTGTGCTCCTCTTATGATGAGAGAGGGGGAGTGTGTGCTCCTCTTATGATGAGAGAGGGGGAGTGTGTGCTCCTCTTATGATGAGAGAGGGGGAGTGTGTGCTCCTCTTATGATGAGAGGGGGGGAGTGTGTGCTCCTCTTATGATGAGAGAGGGGGGAGTGTGTGCTCCTCTTATGATGAGAGAGGGGGGAGTGTGTGCTCCTCTTATGATGAGAGAGGGGGGAGTGTGTGCTCCTCTTATGATGAGAGAGGGGGAGTGTGTGCTCCTCTTATGATGAGAGAGGGGGGAGTGTGTGCTCCTCTTATGATGAGAGAGGGGGAGTGTGTGCTCCTCTTATGATGAGAGAGGGGGAGTGTGTGCTCCTCTTATGATGAGAGAGGGGGAGTGTGTGCTCCTCTTATGATGAGAGAGGGGGGAGTGTGTGCTCCTCTTATGATGAGAGAGGGGGAGTGTGTGCTCCTCTTATGATGAGAGAGGGGGAGTGTGTGCTCCTCTTATGATGAGAGAGGGGGGAGTGTGTGCTCCTCTTATGATGAGAGAGGGGGAGTGTGTGCTCCTCTTATGATGAGAGAGGGGGGAGTGTGTGCTCCTCTTATGATGAGAGAGGGGGAGTGTGTGCTCCTCTTATGATGAGAGAGGGGGGAGTGTGTGCTCCTCTTATGATGAGAGAGGGGGGAGTGTGTGCTCCTCTTATGATGAGAGAGGGGGAGTGTGTGCTCCTCTTATGATGAGAGAGGGGGGAGTGTGTGCTCCTCTTATGATGAGAGAGGGGGAGTGTGTGCTCCTCTTATGATGAGAGAGGGGGAGTGTGTGCTCCTCTTATGATGAGAGAGGGGGAGTGTGTGCTCCTCTTATGATGAGAGAGGGGGGAGTGTGTGCTCCTCTTATGATGAGAGATGGGGGAGTGTGTGCTCCTCTTATGATGAGAGAGGGGGAGTGTGTGCTCCTCTTATGATGAGAGAGGGGGGAGTGTGTGCTCCTCTTATGATGAGAGAGGGGGAGTGTGTGCTCTTCTTATGATGAGAGAGGGGGGAGTGTGTGCTCCTCTTATGATGAGAGAGGGGGAGTGTGTGCTCCTCTTATGATGAGAGAGGGGGGAGTGTGTGCTCCTCTTATGATGAGAGAGGGGGGAGTGTGTGCTCCTCTTATGATGAGAGAGGGGGAGTGTGTGCTCCTCTTATGATGAGAGAGTGGGGAGTGTGTGCTCCTCTTATGATGAGAGAGGGGGAGTGTGTGCTCCTCTTATGATGAGAGAGGGGGGAGTGTGTGCTCCTCTTATGATGAGAGAGGGGGAGTGTGTGCTCCTCTTATGATGAGAGAGGGGGGAGTGTGTGCTCCTCTTATGATGAGAGAGGGGGGAGTGTGTGCTCCTCTTATGATGAGAGAGGGGGAGTGTGTGCTCCTCTTATGATGAGAGAGGGGGAGTGTGTTCGCTCCTTGTATGACGTAGAGGGGGAGTGTGTGCTTGTTTTATGACGTAGAGGGGGAGTGTTTTCGCTCCTCTTATGATGCTAGAGGGGTAGTGTGTTCACTCCTCTTATGATGCTAGAGGGGGAGTGTGTTCACTCCTCTTATGATGCTAGAGGGGGAGTGTGTTCATTCCTCTTATGATGCTAGAGGGGGAGTGTGTTCACTCCTCTTATGATGCTAGAGGGGGAGTGTGTTCACTCCTCTTATGATGCGAGAGGGGGAGTGTTTTCACTCCTCTTATGATGCGAGAGGAGTGTGTTCGCTCATCATATGACGCTAGAAGGGGAGTGTGTGCGTTCCTCTTATGACGCGAGAGGAGGTGTGTGGGTTCCGTAGTAGGTGTAGTAATATAGAATAGAATATATTATAAGTAATTTAGCAGATGCTTTTATCCAAAGCAACTTACAGTCATGCGTGTATACATTTTACGTATGGCTGGTCCCGGGAATTGAACCCACTATCCTGGCGTTGCATGCTCTACCAACTGAGTATATTTATGTGTGTGGGTTTGTGTGCTCTTCTTTTTATGTGTGTCAAAAGTAGGACATGTGTGCTCAACCAGCCGCTGGCAAGGGAAGGCAATGGAGAGGTTACGGTGTCTGTGTGTGTGTGTGTGTGTGTGTGTGTGTGTGTGTGTGTGTGTGTGTGTGTGTGTGTGTGTGTGTGTGTGTGTGTGTGTGTGTGTGTGTGCGTGTTAGTGATGGGCGGGTTGATTTATAACCCGCAGTCCCATCGGCTGTATCAGCGTGCTTGGCGGGTGTAGGGTCATGATACATTGTGTGGATGAAGGGCGGGTGGGTGGAGGTCAGGTTGATTAAAGAGAAAACAATACATGTGCAATTCAGATCTCTATAGGCTACATTTGAGGTTTTTCATTAATTATTTTTAGGATATCTGGCATTAGTGCATGAGCCTAAAGCCGTCTGCATGCTTACCAGCCCAAACAGGAAGAGTTCATACATATATTATCCCACCATTTTGTGATGTTTTTGTTTGTTTTGGACTTCAGTGAGGTTTTTAATTTCGGCTGTTCGGGCACACAATTTTTTTTATGGAGGCAAGGCAAGCAAGCCGAAGTTCGGAGCCGAAGTCTACGCCCCTTCGTCGGTGATTGGTCAACAGTAGGGATTCTTCAATAACGTCTTTGTTGACATTCAACGAGAAACGACTCGTTTTCATGCACATTTTTTTATTGAAAAATACTGCATCAAACGTCTAAGTTGCGCGACTAAAATTGTGCGACTAAGATCTCTTCGTCAAAAGTGTAAAAATGACAGATTTCTTGAGTTATCTTATATTAATTCTGACTATTTAGAGGAAGTTCATACTGGTTACGGTGTCTCAAAATGGACAAACAGTACTATTTCTGCTTTTAAGGAGTATGCGTGCACACTCGTTCAGGTCGGCTAGGCACATGCTGACGCCTTTAGTTTTATGCCCTGTTATCATTGTGAAGTATTTCATTAAGTCATACATCATCTTCACAGTCTTGTGAAGCTATTGAATGGAGAAGTGTAGTGTTTGGAGGAGAACATGTCTCATCAGAGATTGCATTTGTTTTGAGATATTTCAAAAAATGACTTTTTCATTCAAGGCAGGATAATGATAATGATAATAAAACATGTTGGTTTTCCACAACTTGTTTCTATAACTTTATAGCAAGTCAAATTGGCTTGCATTGCAGAGCAGCTAGCTAGCCTAGTAATTATACTAAAAAACAAACGTCATTTCCATCACAATAAACTTAAACGGGAGGTGACAGTCATATAATATAATTGGCATAACAGCCAATGTATATGATTTAACATTACTATTAAAATAGTACTAACTTATAGGAATAGGTCATTGTTAACAAGTTGCTAGCTATCCCATAAAGCCATCACTGAAAACCACCACATTCATCTTCTTCTGTGGTTTGGTAACTTCCTGTTCTTTGATCGACTCTGGCTGGACTGAAGACGACGCAAAGTTTGAAAAATGTGAAAGTATGCTGCGTCCGTCTCACAACGGAGCCTTCAACCGCAAGGGGGGGCGTTGCGTTTCCACTCCGCTGTGGACGTTCCCATTGAAATGCATGACATCTGGCACAATATAATGGAGGGCTTATCTGTAATGTGAACGAGTCTTTAGAGCCTAACTTCACCTACTCCAAATAGCCTACACGCCAATCTACCAAATGCTTTTGGAAACAGGCAGAAAAAGTTCACGTTGATCCACTGAGGCAAAAAGGACAATGTCTGAATTTAATTTGAAAAGAGCTGTGTAATGAAGAGTTTAAAATAAAGAGAAGGGAGGGCCTGAAAAGTATTGATGAAGTGGTAAAAGAGGATGATTGTTATGTGTGATGATTGTCAGGCGCTATACAAATTTGACAGTCACAAGACTGCATCTTCAAATAGGCTTGCATTTTCTCCCTGGTCCCTAAACGTTTTTGCTGCCTGAAGGAAACAGAGATGACAGAGAAATTGAAGCATTCATTCTATCATTTATGACATTATTCTGGTGAACAATGGTTTATTTAGTCTTCTAGGGCAACATATAATGAAAGCTGCATGTATCTAATTATAGACATGTTGACTAACAAATATCCTGCCAAAATCTTGGAAACTATAAGCAGAAACATTAGGCAAAACAATATCCTGCACCCACTGTCAAAAAAATGGCCACTGTTTCTGACTATAGCCTACAGCGCATTTTCTATATTTGCAGCTTAGGTCGGGTATGGGCCTCAGATTTCCACTTTATCACAAAGTCGGGCGGTTGCGGATGGGTTATTAGCAATTGCGGACGGGTGCGGGTGAAGAAACAGCTAACCCTCACACCACTAATGTGTGTGTGTGTGTGTGTGTGTGTGTGTGTGTGTGTGTGTGTGTGTGTGTGTGTGTGTGTGTGTGTGTGTGTGTGTGTGTGTGTGTGTGTGTGTGTGTGTGTGTGTGTGTGTGTGTGTGTGTGTGTGTGTGTGTGTGTGTGTGTGTGTGTGTTAGTGAGTGACAGAGAAACAGAGAGAAATAAAGAGATATGGGAGAGGAACAAAATAAACATTAACCAAAATAGAAATCCTCTCTCTATACACCTAGTCTGTTTGGATAACAACAACATATTCATTTTGATTGATTGAGTTTATAAGATAATAAGAACTCAACATTATATCAAACTGTTCTCCACATCAGATCTTTTTCTAAGCATAACACTTCTAATGACTGTTGATGGCCTATGTTATGTCACTATGACAGGGTTACAGTATGTAGGCCTCCTTATGGGGTTTCAAGGAAACAAATGCTTCAAGACAATTGAACATGCTTCAAGTCAATTCAAAATGCTTCAAGTCAATTGAAAATGCTTCAAGACAATTCAAAATTCTTCAAGACAATTCAAAATTCTCCAAAATGATAAAAAATGTATATATTGCTGCATATTTACTTGGCCAGTCTATTTACTACATGTATAGACAATACACCCACATACATGAGAGAAGTATGAAAGTATCAAACGTTTTAGTACTGCTCACACACAAGAAAGCTGGCAAATCACTGACACACTGCTACCCTCCCACACAAACTGCATAGAATGAACAATGTAACACACACACACACACACACACACACACACACACACACACACACACACACACACACACACACACACACACACACACACACACACACACACACACACACACACACACTATCAATTTACAGCTGAGCACAAACACATCAAGTCTGCAGCACATAGCATTTTGAGTCTAGAATGTTCTCTCTCTCTTCCCACACAATATAGAGCTGTTCCAGTTTGCCTCTGTAGGCTCTATACAGCTACAAGCTGACATTATATGGCAGGATTTAAATAGACACCATTTTATCATCCACATAAGATGTTTTATTATCAGTGTATAAAAAGGGAGTGGGAGTAGAGACATGTTCAGACATATTTATTTGTACATTGTTCAGTAACTGTTACTTTTATTGATTCCCTGTCATGAATCTGTCTATGCACTGTCATTACCATGACATAGCATTTCATAAGCAGTCATAACAGATATCAGGCTTTGACAACTGACGGTAACACTCAGTGTTGTTCATGATGCATCCATAACAATGTCATAACCGCATCATAAAGTGTCATAACACATGACAAAATGTGACTAAAAATGTTGTAAATGATTATTGTCATCTGAGATATGACTTATATAATTGCCTGTCATGACCTATATGTTTTGTTGCATTATGGCATAGATTTAGCCGGTGGTAACTTGTAGAATAGACACTGACTGGAATGCTGTTTTAACCAATCAGCATTCAGGATTAGACCCACCTGTTGTATAATGAACTATGACATAGTGTGGTATGATATTGACTGTTGTCATATACTGCAGCAAAGTATGTGGAGTTCATGGCTCCATTGTAAAGCATTATGACTCATTTGAAAGTTGGGTAAAGTGTTAATACAGTATATAGCATTATATCAGTAATGCCATGCTTATGACACAGTAAAAACAACTTATAGGGTAAGTAGCATAAACGTAACCACATGTAACATGTGGATTTGCATTAGTATACACATCAAAAGTCCCAATACAAAGTTACACCTCACATTTCTATTATTACATAAAACCCATCAGAATTCCGAAGAATAACTAAGTCATGTTGGAAAATTATTTTCCGGGTTGTGAAGTAATATAGAGGACCTGGCAAGCCAGCCTATTCCCTATAATGTAAACTGCAACAGAAATAACATCAAATGTATACCTTGAAATGAAACCAAATCGTTTGCTCTGATCACTACTGGTTTCAAGTAAATTTTCAGTCAATTTACAAGCAAATATTTTACGAACTTATTGTGATAAATCAACTTGTAAGGTTGCTAACCAACTAGTCTGCTATCATTAGCTCTACCAGCCTGCTAACGTTACATTAACACTGAATGATTCAGCCAACACCTAGCTTACAGCTACATTAAAGTAAACCAAAGCTTTAGAAATATGTAACCCCATCTAACCAGTTATCAAAGAATATTAGCAACAGTGCCTTCAGAAAGTATTTTTCCGCATTTTGTTGTGTTACAGCCTGAATTTAAAATGGATTCAATTTAGATTTTTTTGTCACTATCCTACATAAAGAGTTAAAGAGTATGGATGACATGAAGTTAGTTGGTGCAGTGTTGCTAGATTTCAGTGCTGCTTTTGATGTAATTGATCATGAACTGTTACTAGGTAAACTCAAATGTTATGGTTTTAATTCTGCAGCTCTATCATGGATTGATAAACTATCTATCCAGGAGAAAGCAAAATTGTTATTTAATGGTAGCTTTTAAAACAGTAAAGATATACACTGTGGTGTTCCTCAAGGAAGCTGCCTAGGCCCACTTCTCTACTCTAACTTTACTAATGATTTACCTTCAGTAATGAACAAAGCAAGGGTGGTCATGTATGCTGATGACTCTACAATGTATTGCACAGCATCAGAATATAGTGAGCTAACAGATGAGCAGTGAACTAAGAATGGTGTCTGAGTGGGTTGATATGAACAAACTGGTTTTGAACATTTCTAAAACGAAATGTATTGTATTTGGTTCAAGATATATGCTTGCTGATGTGTCAATGAATATAACGCATGTAGAGTAAGTGAAAAATAGAAACTACTAGGCATCATTTTAGACACAGCTTTATCATGGTCAGAACACATAAATAATATGGTTGTTAAGATGGGTAAGGGAATTTCTGTTACAGGAAAATGTTCAGAGTATGTAACATCTAGCACTCTGAATCAGGTGATTAAATCCCTGGTCCTATCACACTTAGAGTACTGTCCAGTTATATGGTCAATCCCTGGTCCTATCACACTTAGAGTACTGTCCAGTTATATGGTCAATCCCTGGTCCTATCACACTTAGAGTACTGTCCAGTTATATGGTCAATCCCTGGTCCTATCACACTTAGAGTACTGTCCAGTTATATGGTCAATCCCTGGTCCTATCACACTTAGAGTACTGTCCAGTTATATGGTCAATCCCTGGTCCTATAACACTTAGAGTACTGTCCAGTTATATGGTCAATCCCTGGTCCTATCACACTTAGAGTACTGTCCAGTTATATGGTCAATCCCTGGTCCTATCACACTTAGAGTACTGTCCAGTTATATGGTCAATCCCTGGTCCTATCACACTTAGAGTACTGTCCAGTTATATGGTCAATCCCTGGTCCTATCACACTTAGAGTACTGTCCAGTTATATGGTCAATCCCTGGTCCTATCACGCTTAGAGTACTGTCCAGTTATATGGTCAATCCCTGGTCCTATCACACTTAGAGTACTGTCCAGTTATATGGTCAATCCCTGGTCCTATCACACTTAGAGTACTGTCCAGTTATATGGTTATCTGCAGCAAAGAAAGATGTCACTCAAAACAGGGCTGCCAGATTAGCTCGTCATTGCTCTATCCTTATGAATGTTATCCAAACATATCAGAATCTCTCATGGCTTCACATTGAAAACAAATTACTATCCAGTCTTCTGATTTTCTTTAGGAATGTTATATTTTTTCAAAAAACTAAAAGTATTTTTCAGGCCAATTAGTACATACTAGCAACACGCATAACCACCAAACCAGACAGGCAAATTTAGGGCAAGTAAGACAAGCCAAGAACAAAGTCACCTTAAATCTACAATTTTATATAGAGCCATAGCTGAATGGAACTCTTTACCAATCCATATTTCTCAGGCAAAAAGTAAATCCACCTTCAAGAAAAAAAGTAAAGAACATCTAATGCTATAGACCATATGACTGGACAGGAAATAGAAAGAACATCTAATGCTATAGACCATATGACTGGACAGGAAATAGAAAGAACATCTAATGCTATAGACCATATGACTGGACAGGAAATAGAAAGCATCAACTGAATGTTAAATGTGTTTCCTGTCAGGTATTTTAATTATCTGTATTGTCTACTTGTTGAATGTTTGTGAAGTCTTGATTTGTGGTTGTTTGTAATGTCTTGTTAATTGGTGTTGGACCCCAGGATGATTAGCTAGTGTTACGGAGTTAGCTAATGGGGATCCTAATAAAAATTACAAAATTACATTGAATATCATGTCAAAGTGGAATTATGTTTTAGATTTTTATGTAACAAGTCACACAATAAGTTGCACACTCTGTGAGCAATAATAGAGTTCAACATTTTTTTTATGACTACCTCATATCTGTACCCCACACATATAATTATCTGTAAGGTCCCTCAGTTGAGCAGTGAATTTCAAACACAGATTCGACCACAAAGACCAGGGAGGTTTTCCAATGCCTCACAAAGTAGGGCACCCATTGGTAGTTGGGTAAAAATAAAAAAGCAGACATTGAATATCCCTTTGAGCATGGTGAAGTTATTAATTACACTTTGGATGGTGTATCAATACACCCAGTCAAGACAAAGATACAGGCATCCTTCCCAACTCAGTTGCTGGAGAGGAAGGAAACTGCTCAGGGATTTCATCATGAGGCCAATGGTGACTTTAAAACAGTTGTGAAAACAAGAGTGAAAACAAGGAAGCCTGTACAGCAGGTCATGAGGTGTGGAATCGTGACTTTCGAGTCACATGACTTGGACTCGAGCCTTATGACTCGATCTGACTTGATACCCTTCCCAAGCCCAAATATAAAAAATTGTCGGGTGAATTCAGATGGAGCCCTTGGAAAGATGATACCCAAAATAATTATTTTCGGATATAAAGACAACGCTGTATCAACAAAAAACGGATTGCAACTTGCAAAACATGCGGGAAGAAAATTACAGTTGGAGGCGCAACAATTTCCAACTTTGTTTGACATTTGAAGCTGCACAAAGAATGGTTAGTCGTGGCTAATATAGCCGACAACTTTATATTTTATTACTTTACTTGTCATGGTCGTCATAAAGAGGAGACCAAGGCGCAGCGTGGTAAGTGAACATAACTCTTCAATAAAGAGAGAACACTGAACAGAACTAAACAAAATGTGAAGCAATATGGCTAGTGCAGAACAGGCAACTAAACATAGAATAACAACACACAAACTATCCAAGGAATATGGCAACCTAAATATGGTCCCCAATCAGAGACAACGATAAACAGCTGCTTCTGATTGAGAACGAATCTAGGTAACCATAGACATATAAACACCTAGACTAGAACACCCCATAAACATACAAAAACCCTAGACAATACAAAACTAAACAAACCACCCCTTGTCACACCCTGACCTAACCAAATAATAAAGAAAACAAAGATAACTAAGGTCAGGGCGTGACATTACTAGTGTATCATGTAGGCTAACCTAACGTTAAATCAATGAGCCTCCACACAGTCAGTCAGTGCAGGAACGTGATCATTGCACCCAAGATTTAGCTACAACTAGCTAGGCAGTCGGTAGCCTAAATCCTGCCTGATATTACTGCTGTTCCTTTAGCCTACTGTAACCACACACAGAGAGAGAGAGAGAGAGAGAGAGAGAGAGAGAGAGAGAGAGAGAGAGAGAGAGAGAGAGAGAGAGTGTGTGTGTTAAGGTTGGGCGATTGTGTACAAGCCTACAGTGCTCGATTGCGCCCTATAGCGATCCTCGATAGTCGATCACTATTGGGGGGGGGGGGGGGGGCTACCCATGTATTTCTCATGGCTACCCATGTATTTCCATGGAAATATAACATTTATTTGGAAAGTAATAAATTCATAGATATTTTTAAAAGCATTCATTATTTGCGTAAATGTCATATACTAACTATTACTCTTGTTAAAAATATGAAATTGTATTACATTTGGTGAAGAGCACATATTGACTTGTTTAGGACTCGAAACTCAAAGTTTAGGACTTGAGACTTGACTTGTTACTTGATGATCTTGACCTAAGACTTGACTCGGACTTGCGTGTCTTGACATGGGACTTGACTTGGGACTTGAGTGCTAAGACTTGAGACTTACTTGTGACTTGTAAAACAATGACTTGGTCCCACCTCTGCTGTACAGAATACAAATATTCCAAAACATGCATCCTGTTTGCAACAAGGCACTAAAGTAGTAGTGCAAAAAATGTGGCAAAGCAATCAGCTTTTTGTCCTGAATTCAAAGTGTTATGTTTGGGGCAAATGCAATACAACACATTACTGAGTACCACTCTCCATATTTTCAAGCAGAGTGGTGGCTGCATCATGTTATGGGTATGCATGTAATCAATAAGGACCTGGGAGTTTTCAGGATAAAAAATCAACATAAGGGAGCTAAGCACATTCAAAGTCCTAGAAGAAAACCTGGTTCAGTCTGTTTTTCACCAGACACCGGGAGATGAATTCACCTTTCAGCAGGACAGTAACCTAAAACACAAGGCCAAATCTACACTGGGGTTGCTTGCCAAGAAGATAGTGAATGTTTGTGAGTGTCCGAGTTATAGTTTTGACTTAAAGCTGCTTGAAAATCTATGGCAAGACCGGAAAATGGTTGTCTAGCAATGATCAACAACCAATTTGACACAGCTTGAAGAACTTTGAAAATAATAATTGGAAAATGTTGCACAATCCAGGTGTGGAAAGCTCTTAGAGACTTACCCAGAAAGACTCACAGCTGAAATCACTGCCAAAGGTGCTTCTACAAAGTATTGACTCAGGGTTGTGAATACTTATGTAAATTATATTTTTCTGCGTTTCTTTTTCAATAAATTAGCAAAACAATTCTAAAAACATGTTTTCACTTAGTTCATTATGGGGTTTTGCGTGGAGATGGGTGAGAGAGAAAAATCTATCAAGCTATAACACAACTAATGTGGAATAAGTCAAGGGGTATGAGTACTTTCTGAAGACACTGTATATGCAGTTATCTTAGCCAGCAAGTTAGCCAGCCAGCTAACGTTAGGTATAAATTAGAGAGGCGAGCCAGTAACCGGAGGGTTGCCAGTTCAAATCCCGGGTCCGATCGGAAAAATCTGTTGGGAAGTGAGCTGGCAACCAGATGGTTGCTGGTAGAAAATCCTAGATGCCATTGCCTCTGTTGTGCCCTTGACAAAGGCACTTAAACCCCCACAACAACAGCTCCCCGGGCGTTCAGTGTAGCAGCCCCCACACCTCTCCAAAACATGCATGTGTGTCTTTCGGAAGGGTTAGGTTAAAAGCGTAAGTCCTTGGAACTTGTGTGCAATTGACCAATAAAGTTATCTTAATCTTAATTTGATTTGTATCTTAATTACATGCTAGCATGGTTAGTGGCTAACATTAGCCAGCTTGAGCTAGCTAACTAGCATACAAACTCGGTAGCACAGGTCCTCCATATGATGTTAGTGCATTGTGGGTAGTTTAGAAGATATCCAGAAATAAGTTCATACATTTGCAATAACCCCAAAAACATAACTATGTTTCTACTTATAGCCAACCAGATGGTGACTACAACTAAGTTATTAAGTCTTTGACCACACTGTGTTGTTACTTTGGTGAGTAAAACATCATGCTACTTTCCCTTTAATGATCGAAAGCTCAATAGAAGTGTTGCTTTTCATGTTAATGGTCCAAAAAGCAATGGCTGTAGGCCTACCCACTACTCCACAGCCTTACCAGCTTATTTAAACAAACATAGTAACCCAACTCCATTCTTCAGAGTAGAGGACTGAGTGTGTGTGCCTGCGAAAACATGCGTGCGTGCACTTTGCCTGCCTGCCTGTGTGTGTGTCAGTCTCAGATCCCCCCACGCACAGTGTCTGGGCAGGTTTGCGGCGCCTTGAGCTCGTTTGATGTGCAGCATTACCGTGACATTACATCATGGCTGAGTGGAGGGGGCACCTGGCCTTGGTGCTGTGGAATGGGGAGGAATAACAGAAAAGGAATGTGGTACCAAAGAGGGGGAGAGGGATTCAAAGGGTATTCGCTTGGCGGAGAGAAATTATATATGAATGAGTGGGGTTGTGTGTGTGTGTGTGTGTGTGTGTGTGTGTGTGTGTGTGTGTGTGTGTGTGTGTGTGTGTGTGTGTGTGTGTGTGTGTGTGTGTGTGTGTGTAAAGCCATGTGTCAGTGGAGGCTCCTCAGAGGAGGAAGTGGAGGACCATCTTCCTAAGTGAATTTCATATTTTCACTTAGGAAGATGGTCCTCCACTGCGGAGTACACCACATCAATCACTGGCTCTATCAATAAGTGCATCGAGGACGTCGTCCCCACAGTGACTGTACGTACATACCCCAACCAGAAGCCATGGATTACAGGCAACATTTGCACTGAGCTAAAGGGTAGACTTGCCAATTTCAAGGTGCGGGACTCTAACCCGGAAGCTTACAAGAAATCCTGCTATGAACCATCAAACAGGCAAAGCGTCAATACGGGGCTAAGATTGAATCATACTACACCGGCTCCAACACTCGTCTTATGTGGCAGGGCTTGCAAACTATTACAGATTACAAAGGGAAGTACAGCCGCGAGCTACCCAGTGACACAAGCCTACCAGATGAGGTAAATCACTTCTATGCTTGCTTCGAGGCAAGCAACACCGAGGCATGCATTTTGATTTTATTTTACCTTTATTTAACTAGGCAAGTCAGTTAAGAACAAATTCTTATTTTCAATGACGGCCTAGGAACAGTGGGTTAACTGCCTGTTCAGGGGCAGAACGGCAGATTTCCGGTTACTAGTCCAACCACTAGGCTCTAACCACTAGGCTACCCTGCCGCATGAGAGCATCAGCTGTTCTAGACAACTGTGTGATCATGCACTCCATAGCCGACATGAGTAAGACCTTTAAACAGGTCAACATACACAAGGCTGAGGGGCCAGACGGATTACCAGGACGTGTGCTCCGGGCATGTGCTGACCAACTGGCAGATGTCTTCACTGACATTTTCAACATGTCCCTGATTGAGTCTGTAATACCAACATGTTTCAAGCAGACCACCATAGTCCCTGTGCCCAAGAACACAAAGGCAACCTGCCTAAATGACTACAGACCCGTAGTACTCACGTCTGTAGCCATGAAGTGCTTTGAAAGGCTGGTAATAGCTCACATCAACACCATTATCCCAGAAACCCTAGACCCACTCCAATTTGCATACCGCCCAAACAGATCCACAGATGATGCCATCTCTATTGCACTCCACACTGCCCTTTCTCACCTGGACAAAAGGAACACTTATGTGAGAATGCTATTCATTGACTGCAGCTCAGCGTTCAACACCATAGTACCCTCAAAGCTCATCACTAAGCTAAGGATCCTGGGACAAAACACCTCCCTCTGCAACTTGATCCTGGACTTCCTGACGGGCCAGGTGGTGAGGGTAGCCAGAAACACATCTGCCATGCTGATCCTCAACACTGGATCTCGCCAGGGGTGCGTGCTCAGTCCCCTCCTGTACTCTCTGTTCACCCACGACTGAATGGCCAGGCACGACTCAAACACCATCATTAAGTTTTCAGACGACACAACAGTGGTAGGCCTGATCACCGACAACGACGAGACAGCCTATACGGAGGAGGTCAGAGAGCTGGCCAGGTGAGGCCAGAATAACAACCTATCCCTCAACGTAACCAAGACTAAGGAGATGATTGTGGACTACAGGAAAAGGAGGACCGATCACACCCCCATTCTCATCGACAGGGCTGTAGTGAGCAGGTTGAGAGCTTCAAGTTCCTTGGTGTCCACAGCCACAACAAACTAGAATGGTCCAAGCACACCAAGACAGTTGTGAAGAGAGCACAACAAAGCCTATTCCCCCTCAGGAAACTAAAAAGATTTGGCATGGGTCCTGAGCATGGGTCCCTCTAAACTGGTTGCATCACTGCTCGGCCTCCGACCACAAGGCACTCCAACTGCTCTTAAACGCTAGTAAAACCAAATGCATGCTTTTCAACCGGTCGCTGCCTGCACCTGCATGCCCGACTAGCATCACCACCCTGGATGGTTCCGACCTAGAATATGTGGACGTCTATAAGTACCTAGGTGTCTGGCTAGACTGCAAACTCTCCTTCCAGACTCATATCAAACATCTCCAATCGAAAATCAAATCAAGAGTCGGCTTTCTATTCCGCAACAAAGCCTCCTTCACTCAAGCCGCCAAGCTTACCCTAGTAAAACTGACTATCCTACCGATCCTCGACTTCGGCGATGTCATCTACAAAATGGCTTCCAACACTCTACTCAGCAAACTGGATGCAGTCTATCACAGTGCCATCCGTTTTGTCACTAAAGCACCTTATACTACCCACCACTGCGACTTGTATGCTCTAGTCGGCTGGCCCTCGCTACATATTCGTCGCCAGACCCACTGGCTCCAGGTCATCTACAAGTCTATGCTAGGTAAAGCTCCGCCTTATCTCAGCTCACTGGTCACGATGGCAACACCCATCCGTAGCACGCGCTCCAGCAGGTGTATCTCACTGATCATCCCTAAAGCCAACACCTCATTTGGCCGCCTTTCGTTCCAGTACTCTGCTGCCTGTGACTGGAACGAATTGCAAAAATCGCTGAAGTTGGAGACTTTTATCTCCCTCACCAACTTCAAACATCAGCTATCTGAGCAGCTAACCGATCGCTGCAGCTGTACATAGTCTATTGGTAAATAGCCCACCCTTTTCACCTACCTCATCCCCGTACTGTTTTTATTTATTTACTTTTCTGCTCTTCTGCACTCCAATATCTCTACCTGTACATGACCATCTGATCTTTTATCACTCCAGTGTTAATCTGCAAAATTGTAATTATTTGCCTACCTCCTCATGCCTTTTGCACACATTGTATATAGACCCCCCCTTCGTTTTCTACTGTGTTATTGACTTGTTAATTGTTTACTCCATGTGTAACTCTTTGTTGTATGCTCACACTGCTATGCTTTATCTTGGCCAGGTCGCAGTTGCAAATGAGAACTTGTTCTCAACTAGCCTACCTGGTTAAATAAAGGTGAAATTAAAAAATAAAAAAATAAAAACTACAGGGGGTAGTACGTACGGCCCAGTACATCACTGGGGCTAAGCTGCCTGCCATCCAGAACCTCTACACCAGGCGGCGTCAGAGGAATGCCCTAAAAATTGTCAAAGACTCCAGCCACCCCAGTCATAAACTGTTCTCTTTACGACCGCATGGCAAGCGGTACTGGAGTTCCAAGTCTAGGACAAAAAGGCATCTCAACAGTTTTTTCCCCCAAGTCATAGGACTCCTGAACAGGTAATCAAACAGCTACCCGGACTATTTGCATTGTGTGCCCCCTCCAACCCTATTTTCCTCTGCTGCTACTTTCTGTTTATCATATATGCATAACTTTAACTATACATGAATGTACATACTACAGTGCCTTGCGAAAGTATTCGGCCCCCTTGAACTTTGCGACCTTTTGCCACATTTCAGGCTTCAAACATAAAGATATAAAACTGTATATATATGTGAAGAATCAACAACAAGTGGGACACAATCATGAAGTGGAACGACATTTATTGGATATTTCAAACTTTTTTAACAAATCAAAAACTGAAAAATTGGGCGTGCAAAATTATTCAGCCCCTTTACTTTCAGTGCAGCAAACTCTCTCCAGAAGTTCAGTGAGGATCTCTGAATGATCCAATGTTGACCTAAATGACTAATGATGATAAATACAATCCACCTGTGTGTAATCAAGTCTCCGTATAAATGCACCTGCACTGTGATAGTCTCAGAGGTCCGTTAAAAGCGCAGAGAGCATCATGAAGAACAAGGAACACACCAGGCAGGTCCGAGATACTGTTGTGAAGAAGTTTAAAGCCGGATTTGGATACAAAAAGATTTCCCAAGCTTTAAACATCCCAAGGAGCACTGTGCAAGCGATAATATTGAAATGGAAGGAGTATCAGACCACTGCAAATCTACCAAGACCTGGCCGTCCCTCTAAACTTTCAGCTCATACAAGGAGAAGACTGATCAGAGATGCAGCCAAGAGGCCCATGATCACTCTGGATGAACTGCAGAGATCTACAGCTGAGGTGGGAGACTCTGTCCATAGGACAACAATCAGTCGTATATTGCAAAAATCTGGCCTTTATGGAAGAGTGGCAAGAAGAAAGCCATTTCTTAAAGATATCCATAAAAAGTGTTGTTTAAAGTTTGCCACAAGCCACCTGGGAGACACACCAAACATGTGGAAGAAGGTGCTCTGGTTAGATAAAACCAAAATGGAACTTTTTGGCAACAATGCAAAACGTTATGTTTGGCGTAAAAGCAACACAGCTCATCACCCTGAACACACCATCCCCACTGTCAAACATGGTGGTGGCAGCATCATGGTTTGGGCCTGCTTTTCTTCAGCAGGGACAGGGAAGATGGTTAACTTCTTGCATCGAGCCATCCCGGATCCGGGATCGTGAATACAGCCTCAATGTCATTACCATAACGCAACGTTAACTATTCATGACAATCACAAATGAAATGAAATGAATATGCTAGCTCTCAAGCTTAGCCTTTTGTTAACAACACTGTCATCTCAGATTTTCAAAATATGCTTCTCAACCATAGCAAAACAAGCATTTGTGTAACAGCTAGCGCAGCTAGCGTAGCATTTAGCATTAGCATCAGCAGGCAACATTTTCACAAAAACCAGAAAATCATTCAAATAAAATCATTACCTTTGAAGAACTTCAGATGTTTTCAATGAGGAGACTCTCAGTTAGATAGCAAATGCTCCGTTTTTCCTGAAAGATTATTTGTTTAGGAGAAATCGCTCCGTTTGGTGCGTCACGTTTAGCTACGAAAAAAACCTGTATCCAGGTGTGTAATTATCCCCCCAGCTCATTAGCATAACACAACGTTAACTATTCATTAAAATTGCAACTGAAATGAAATTAACATGCTAGCTCTCAAGCTTAGCCTTTTGTTAACAACACTGTCATCTTAGATTTTCAAAATATGCTTCTCAACCATAGCAAAACAAGCATTTGTGTAACAGCTAGCGCAGCTAGCGTAGCATTTAGTGTTAGCATCAGCAGGCAACATTTTCACAAAAACCAGAAAATCATTCAAATAAAATCATTACCTTTGAAGAACTTCAGATGTTTTCAATGAGGAGACTCTCAGTTAGATAGCAAATGCTCAGTTTTTCCTGAAAGATTATTTGTTTAGGAAAAATTGCTCCGTTTGGTGCATCACGTTTGGCTACAAAAAAAAAAAACGAAAATTCAGTCTTCAAAACGCCGAACTTTTTTCCAAATTAACTCCATAATATCGACTGAAACATGGTAAACGTTGTTTAGAATCAATCCTCAAGGTGTTTTTCACATATCTCTTCATGATATATCGTTCGTTGAAAGCCTCCTCTCTCCTCTCAATCACTGGATGACTGCGTGCAGCTTGTAGATTACGCACCAATTTAGACAAAGGACACCGGGCGGACCCCTGGTAAATGTAGTCTCTTATGGCCAATCTTCCAATGATATGCCTCCAAATACGTCACAATGCTGCAGACACCTTGGAGAAACGATAGAAAGGGCAGGCTCATTCCCGGCGCATTCACAGCCATATAAGGAGACAATGGAAAACAGAGTTTCAAAAATTCTGCCCATTTCCTGGTTGAAGTTTCATCTTGGTTTCGCCTGTAGCATGAGTTCTGTGGACCTCACAGATAATATCTTTGCAGTTTTGGAAACCTTAGAGTGTTTTCTTTCTAAAGCTGCCAATTATATGCATAGTCGAGCATCTTTTCGTGACAAAATATTGCGCTTAAAACGGGCACGTTTTTTTATCCATAAATTAAAAGAGCGCCCCCTATATCCAAGAAGTTAAAATTGATGGGAAGATGGATGGAGCCAAATACAGGACCATTCTGGAAGAAAACCTGATGGAGTCTGCAAAAGACCTGAGACTGGGACGGAGATTTGTCTTCCAACAAGACAATGATCCAAAACATAAAGCAAAATCTACAATGGAATGGTTCAAAAATAAACATATCCAGGTGTTAGAATGGCCAAGTCAAAGTCCAGACCTGAATCCAATCGAGAATCTGTGGAAAGAACTGAAAACTGCTGTTCACAAATGCTCTCCATCCAACCTCACTGAGCTCGAGCTGTTTTGCAAGGAGGAATGGGAAAAAATTTCAGTCTCTCGATGTGCAAAACTGATAGAGACATACCCCAAGCGACTTACAGCTGTAATCGCAGCAAAAGGTGGCGCTACAAAGTATTAACTTAAGGGGGCTGAATAATTTTGCACGCCCAATTTTTCAGTTTTTGATTTGTTAAAAAAGTTTGTAATATCCAATAAATGTCGTTCCACTTCATGATTGTGTCCCACTTGTTGTTGATTCTTCACAAAAAAATACAGTTTTATATCTTTATGTTTGAAGCCTGAAATGTGGCAAAAGGTCGCAAAGTTCAAGGGGGCCGAATACTTTCGCAAGGCACTGTATGTCTCCATAGCCGCTGTCTCTGCCTGTGACAGGGGATACATGTGACTCCTAGGAAGTGCGGCGTCTACAATCGCACAATCCCCCCGACGATGGGGTGGTAATTGAGTCGTCTTCTTCTTGGAGAAGGCGAGAGAGCAACTGCTTGCACGTGCGTTACCACTCCACTGTCTCCCTGTCATGGCTTTTGCGCCATCAGTACTGATAACAACATGAACAGCAGCTACGTTTGGCTACATACGGACCGTTAGTGGAATTCCCGCGAAACAGTAACGGTTAATGTGATTGGATGTTAATTATTTGCCTAGGCTACCTGTATTTGACATTGTGTTGTTATTCGTTGAACACTAGAAGGTTTAATTACATTTTTGGCAGTGAAACGAGGCTACTCAGGCGAGAAAAAAACCTCACCCATATGTATAGCCCCGTTGGAAAATATTAATGGACTGTTTAAAAATGTGAAGAAAAATAAATGTTACAAAAATTATCTTTAAAAAAATATGCGCGTACCCCTGGGGCCAGATTTGGAATACGCGGTCTAGAGCAAATGCATTCTTTCTATGTGAGGAAGTCTATCTGCAATGTTTTGTTTCAACCTGCTGGACCCAGCCCTAGCTGTGTGTAAGACCGGTGTCTGGTTCATTTTGTGTGTGTCTATGTGAAAGCAATACAGAGAATGGGAGGTAGCATGAGTTTGTGTGCATGTTCGTGTTTACAGGATTAAATAGGACAGAGTGTTACACAATATTTCAACCCCGCCCTCAACCCAGCGTGCATGTCTAACCCATTTCTCTCTCAAACACACACACACTCCCTCTCTCCTGCTCTTCCTTCTCTCTCTCTCTCTCTCTTCCTCTGTCTCTCTCAGGCTGGAGGCTCATGTTTTCTAGGTCACAGGCGGAGGCGGGCTGAGGACTCGCTCCACTCTCCTGTCTGCTCTAATCTGCCCAGCACACTCTGATTACAGCCCAAACAACGATAGAGGGAGAGGGAGAGGGAGAGGGGGAGAGGGAGATAGAGAGAGAGAGAGAAAGAGGGACAGATAGAGGGACAGTTAGGGTGAGAATGAGGGACAAGAGGAGGAGACAGAGTAAAATGGAGAGAAGTTAAGAGAAGGTGAAGACAGAGAGAGTGGGGGAGACCAAAATAAAAAGACTAGCATTTGTATTTCAACAGGAAAATGACCCAACAGATCTACAGGCTGTGTAAGGGCTATTTGACAAAGAAGGAGAGTGATAGAGTGTTGCATCAGATGTCCTGGCCTCCACAATCACCCTACCTCAACCCAATTGAGATGGTTTGGGATGAGTTGGACCGCAGAGTGAAGGAAAATCAGCCAACAAATTCTCAGCATATGTGGGAACTCCTTCTAGATTGTTGGAAAAGCATTCCAGGTGAAGCTGTCATCACGGCAAAGGGTGGCTACTTTGAAGAATCTCAAATATAACATGTATTTTGTTTTGTTTAATACAGTTTTGGTTACTACATGATTCCATATGTGTTATTTCATAGTTTTGATGTCTTCACTATTATCCTACAATGTAGAAAATAGTAAAAATAAAGAAAAAGTAGGTGTGTCCAAACTTTTGACTGGTACTGTATCTGAAGTCACCATTGGCTTCATTAACTTACTGAATGTATTCTCGTAATTGTAGGCTAGGCTACCAGCTGATAGATTGTTTGAAATATGATTGTAACAGTAGGCCTACCTACACAATAATATCATATGGGGTTATTGACCACAATCGATTGAATGAATAATAAAAAGTAATGAATCAATTTGGCCATGGGGAGAGCACAGCGCATGGAAGAAAACATAGCGCTGCAGGAAGTGCTGCAGATTAATTCAAATACATTTGCCAAATTCTATAATGACAGGAATAGCAGGAAATTGTTTTAGAAAAGGCAATTTTTTTCCGGAACCACAAACCCATGGTCTTCAGGACTGAGCCCCGATTGTTATGAAACTCTGGTGACGGCCCTGACGACAGATTTCCAATTCCCGCCAATATCCAGCAACTTCGCACAGCCATTGACGAGTGGGACAACATTCCACAGGCCACAATCAACAGCCTGATCAACTCTATGAGAAGGAGATGTGTTGCGCTGCATGATAGTGGTCACACCAGATGCTTACTGGTTTTCTTATCCACGCCCCTACCCTTTTTAAAATGTATCTGTGACCAACAGATGCATGTCTGTATTCCCAGTCGTGAAATCCATAGATTAGAGACTAATGAATTTGTTTCAATTGACTGATTTCCTCATATGAACTGTATGTAACTCAGTAAAATCTTTGAAATTGTTGCCTGTAGCGTTTATATTTTTGTTCAGTATATTTTTTTGTGCAATTCATGGAACCTATAGAACCGTTAGAACCACGCCATAGGCTGTCTCTGTTAACCATGTGGAACCCATAGAACCGTTAGAAACACACCATAGGCTGTCTGTTAACCATGTGGAACCCATAGAACCATTAGAACCACACCATAAGCTGTCTGTTATTCACATGGAACCCATAGAACCATTAGAACTACACCATAAGCTGTCTGTTATTCACATGGAACCGGAAGTAGTGAAATCACTACATCAAATCTTGTTACTTTCCAGCCATTGTGTGCTTGTTATCCGAATGCAAGGTGCTACGCATTAGTTAACCTCCCATAGTCAGTGGAAGGTTAAAGTCAATGGCTTGTTCAAAGTCATGAAGATGGCTGACTGTGTGCATGCCATAAAAAGAGAGGGAGGGATGAAGGGAGAGAGAGAAAGGAGTAAGGACATGGATAGGCAAACAAGAAGAAGATGAAAGAGCTAAACCTGGGAATGAAAGAGCTAAACCTGGGAATGAAATAGCTAAAACTGGGAACCTCCATCGGAAAATGATAAATAGAGAGATAGATGGTTGAAGAAGAGGAGAAAATGTGAGAGATAAATAATGAAGATAGTCAATGGAAAGAGAGTACTAAGGGAGTGGTAGGGAGAGCAATGAACGAGAGAAGAGTAAAAGACAGACAGAGAGAGAGACAGAGACAGAGAGAGACAGAGAGAGAGACAGAGACAGAGACAGAGAGAGAGAGAGAGACAGAGACAGAGACAGAGACAGAGACAGAGACAGAGACAGAGACAGAGACAGAGACAGAGACAGAGAGAGAGACAGACAGAGAGAGAGAGACAGAGACAGAGAGAGAGAGAGAGACAGAGACAGAGAGAGAGACAGAGAGAGAGAGACAGAGACAGAGAGAGAGAGACAGAGAGAGACAGAGACAGAAACAGAGAGAGACAGAGACAGAGTGAGAGACAGAGAGAGAGAGAGACAGAGAGACAGAGAGAGAGACAGAGACAGAGAGACAGAGAGAGACAGAGACAGAGAGAGACAGAGAGAGATTTCTGAATTTAAAAGTGATATTTTACAGTATGTCCAGTCTGTACTGCAGAGAAAGAAAGAGAAGTACAGTCGTGGCCAAAGGTTTTGAGAATGACACAAATATGAATTTCCACAAAGTTTGCTGCTTCAGTGTCTTTAGATATTTTTGTCAGATGTTACTATGGAATACTGAAGTATAATTACAAGCATTTCATAAGTGTCAAAGGCTTTTATTGACAATTACATGAAGTTGATGTTGAAGAGTCAATATTAGCAGTATTGACCCTTCTTTTTCAAGACCTCTGCAATCCGCCCTGGCATGCTGTCAATTAACTTCTGGTCCACATCCTGACTGATGGCAGCCCATTCTTGCATAATCAATGCTTGGAGTTTGTCAGAATTTGTGGGGTTTTGTTTGTCCACCCGCCTCTTGAGGATTGACCACAAGTTCTCAATGGGATTAAGGTCTGGGGAGTTTCCTGGCCATGGACCCAAAATATCGATGTTTTGTTCCCTGAGCCACTTATTTATCACTTTTGCCTTATGGCAAGGTGCTCCATCATGCTGGAAAAGGCATTGTTCGTCACCAAACTGTTCCTGGATGGTTCCTGGATGGAGAAGTTGCTCTCGGAGGATGTGTTGGTACCATTCTTTATTCATGGCTGTGTTCTTAGGCAAAATTGTGAGTGAGCTCACTCCCTTGGCTGAGAAGCAACCCCACACATGAATGGCTCAGAATGTTTTACTGTTGGCATGACACAGGACTGATGGTAGCGCTCACCTTGCCTTCTCTGGATGCCCCAAGCAATCGGAAAGGGGATTCATCAGAGAAAATGCTTTACCCCAGTCCTCAGCAGTCCAATCCCTGTACCTTTTGCAGAATATGAGTCTGTCCCTGATGTTTTTCCTGGAGAGAAGTGGCTTCTTTGCTGCCCTTCTAGACACCAGGTCATCCTCCAAAAATCTTCGCCTCACTGTGTGTGGAGATGCACTCACACCTGCCTGCTGCCATTCCTGAGCAAGCTATGTACTGGTGGTGCCCCGATCCCACAGCTGAATCAACTTCAGGAGACGGTCCTGGCGCTTGCTGGACTTTCTTGGACGCCCTGAAGCCTTCTTCACAACAATATAACCGCTGTCCTTGAAATTCTTGATGATATGACAAATGGTTGATTTAGGTGCAATCTTACTGTCAGCATTATCCTTGCCTGTGAAGCCCTTTTTGTGCAAAGCAATGATGACGGCAGGTGTTTCCTAGCAGGTAACCATGTTTGACAGAGGAAGAACAATGATTCCAAGCACCACCCTCCCTTTGAAGCTTCCAGTCTGTTATTCGAACTCAATCAGCATGACAGCGTGATCTCCAGCCTTGTCCTCGTCAACACTCACACCTGTGTTAACGAGAGAATCACTGACATGATGTCAGCTGGTCCTTTGTGGCAGGGCTGAAATGCAGTGGAAATGTGTTTTGGGATTCAGTTCATTTGCATGGCAAAGAGGGACTTTACAATTAATTGCAATTCATCTGATCACTCTTCATAACATTCTGGAGTATATGCACATTGCCATCATACAAACTGAGGCAGCAGACTTTGTGAAAATTAATATTTGTGTCATTCTCAAAACCTTTGGCCATGACTGTAGAGAGACACACAGAAATAGAAAGTCAGAGTAAGGGCCTTGGTGCAGAGAGAGAGAGAGAGAGTAAAATAAAGAGAGGGAGTAAAAGAGAGAGTAAAGGAAAGAATAAGTGAGACATTTACATTTGAGTCATTTAGCAGATGCTCTTATCCAAGGTAGAGTGTAAAGAAATAGAGAGAGAGAGAGTAAACAGAAGAATAAGGGAAAGAGAGTAAACGAAAGAACAAGTGAGAAAGAGAGAGAGAGAGAGAGAGAGAGAGAGAGAGAGAGAGAGAGAAGGCTGGGGCTCCAGTGGTGGCTGGTGCATTGTTAAAAATGCATGGCCCATTTTCTCATTAATATTGCAGAGGCAAACTCCCTCTTAGCAGCCCCCACGCTAGAATCTGTACTATAGGACTGCAGGCAAAGAGAAAGCTAGCCGATGGGCCGTACCGCAACTCTAGAGGGGGAAAAAACCTTTGCTTAAAGAAAAACAGAAGGAAAAAGGAGAATACCTTATTTTTATACAATAACAATCCTCTCTGGTTAGGGTTAGGGTTAGCCCTCTTTCCTCTCTGGTTAGGGTTAGCCCTCTTTCCTCTCTGGTTAGGGTTAGGGTTAGCCCTCTTTCCTCTCTGGTTAGGATTAGGGTTAGCCCTCTTTCCTCTCTGGTTAGGATTAGGGTTAGCCCTCTTTCCTCTCTGGTTAGGATTAGGGTTAGCCCTCTTTCCTCTCTGGTTAGGGTTAGCCCTCTTTCCTCTCTGGTTAGGGTTAGCCCTCTTTCCTCTCTGGTTAGGATTAGGATTAGCCCTCTTTCCTCTCTGGTTAGGGTTAGCCCTCTTTCCTCTCTGGTTAGGGTTAGGGTTAGCCCTCTTTCCTCTCTGGTTAGGGTTAGGGTTAGCCCTCTTTCCTCTCTGGTTAGGGTTAGGGTTAGCCCTCTTTCCTCTCTGGTTAGGGTTAGGGTTAGCCCTCTTTCCTCTCTGGTTAGGGTTAGCCCTCTTTCCTCTCTGGTTAGGGTTAGCCCTGTTCCCTCTCTGGTTAGGATTAGCCCTCTTTCCTCTCTGGTTAGGATTAGCCCTCTTTCCTCTCTGGTTAGGATTAGCCCTCTTTCCTCTCTGGTTAGGGTTAGCCCTGTTCCCTCTCTGGTTAGGATTAGCCCTCTTTCCTCTCTGGTTAGGGTTAGCCCTGTTCCCTCTCTGGTTAGGATTAGCCCTCTTTCCTCTCTGGTTAGGGTTAGCCCTGTTCCCTCTCTGGTTAGGATTAGCCCTCTTTCCTCTCTGGTTAGGGTTAGCCCTCTTTCCTCTCTGGTTAGGGTTAGGGTTAGCCCTCTTTCCTCTCTGGTTAGGATCAGCCCTCTTTCCTCTCTGGTTAGGGTTAGGATTAGCCCTCTTTCCTCTCTGGTTAGGGTTAGGGTTAGCCCTCTTTCCTCTCTGGTTAGGGTTAGCCCTGTTCCCTCTCTGGTTAGGATTAGCCCTCTTTCCTCTCTGGTTAGGGTTAGGATTAGCCCTCTTTCCTCTCTGGTTAGGATTAGCCCTCTTTCCTCTCTGGTTAGGGTTAGGGTTAGCCCTCTTTCCTCTCTGGTTAGGGTTAGGGTTAGCCCTCTTTCCTCTCTGGTTAGGGTTAGGGTTAGCCCTCTTTCCTCTCTGATTAGGGTTAGGGTTAGCCCTCTTTCCTCTCTGGTTAGGGTTAGGGTTAGCCCTCTTTCCTCTCTGGTTAGGGTTAGCCCTCTTTCCTCTCTGGTTAGGGTTAGGGTTAGCCCTCTTTCCTCTCTGGTTAGGGTTAGCCCTCTTTCCTCTCTGGTTAGGGTTAGGGTTAGCCCTCTTTCCTCTCTGGTTAGGGTTAGCCCTCTTTCCTCTCTGGTTAGGGTTAGGGTTAGCCCTCTTTCCTCTCTGGTTAGGGTTAGGGTTAGCCCTGTTCCCTCTCTGGTTAGGGTTAGGATTAGCCCTCTTTCCTCTCTGGTTAGGGTTAGCCCTCTTCCCTCTCTGGTTAGGATTAGGGTTAGCCCCCTTTCCTCTCTGGTTAGGGTTAGGGTTAGCCCTGTTCCCTCTCTGGTTAGGGTTAGGATTAGCCCTCTTTCCTCTCTGGTTAGGATTAGGGTTAGCCCTCTTTCCTCTCTGGTTAGGGTTAGGGTTAGCCCTCTTTCCTCTCTGGTTAGGGTTAGGGTTAGCCCTCTTTCCTCTCTGATTAGGGTTAGGGTTAGCCCTCTTTCCTCTCTGGTTAGGGTTAGGGTTAGCCCTCTTTCCTCTCTGGTTAGGGTTAGGATTAGCCCTCTTCCCTCTCTGGTTAGGATTAGGGTTAGCCCTCTTTCCTCTCTGGTTAGGGTTAGGGTTAGCCCTGTTCCCTCTCTGGTTAGGGTTAGGGTTAGCCCTCTTTCCTCTCTGGTTAGGGTTAGGATTAGCCCTCTTTCCTCTCTGGTTAGGGTTAGGGTTAGCCCTCTTTCCTCTCTGGTTAGGGTTAGGGTTAGCCCTGTTCCCTCTCTGGTTAGGATTAGCCCTCTTTCCTCTCTGGTTAGGATTAGCCCTCTTTCCTCTCTGGTTAGGATTAGGGTTAGCCCTCTTTCCTCTCTGGTTAGGATTAGCCCTCTTTCCTCTCTGGTTAGGGTTAGGGTTAGCCCTCTTTCCTCTCTGGTTAGGGTTAGCCCTCTTTCCTCTCTGGTTAGGATTAGGGTTAGCCCTCTTTCCTCTCTGGTTAGGGTTAGGATTAGCCCTCTTTCCTCTCTGGTTAGGATTAGGATTAGCCCTCTTTCCTCTCTGGTTAGGGTTAGGGTTAGCCCTCTTTCCTCTCTGATTAGGGTTAGGGTTAGCCCTCTTCCCTCTCTGGTTAGGGTTAGCCCTCTTTCCTCTCTGGTTAGGGTTAGGATTAGCCCTCTTCCCTCTCTGGTTAGGATTAGGGTTAGCCCTCTTTCCTCTCTGGTTAGGGTTAGGGTTAGCCCTGTTCCCTCTCTGGTTAGGGTTAGGGTTAGCCCTCTTTCCTCTCTGGTTAGGGTTAGGATTAGCCCTCTTTCCTCTCTGGTTAGGATTAGCCCTCTTTCCTCTCTGGTTAGGGTTAGGGTTAGCCCTCTTTCCTCTCTGGTTAGGGTTAGGGTTAGCCCTGTTCCCTCTCTGGTTAGGATTAGCCCTCTTTCCTCTCTGGTTAGGATTAGCCCTCTTTCCTCTCTGGTTAGGATTAGGGTTAGCCCTCTTTCCTCTCTGGTTAGGATTAGCCCTCTTTCCTCTCTGGTTAGGGTTAGGGTTAGCCCTCTTTCCTCTCTGGTTAGGATTAGGGTTAGCCCTCTTTCCTCTCTGGTTAGGATTAGCCCTCTTTCCTCTCTGGTTAGGATTAGGATTAGCCCTCTTTCCTCTCTGGTTAGGGTTAGGATTAGCCCTCTTTCCTCTCTGGTTAGGGTTAGGATTAGCCCTCTTTCCTCTCTGGTTAGGGTTAGGGTTAGCCCTGTTCCCTCTCTGGTTAGGGTTAGGGTTATCCCTGTTCCCTCTCTGGTTAGGGTTAGGGTTAGCCCTCTTTCCTCTCTGGTTAGGATTAGGGTTATCCCTGTTCCCTCTCTGGTTAGGGTTAGGGTTAGCCCTGTTCCCTCTCTGGTTAGGATTAGGGTTAGCCCTGTTCCCTCTCTGGTTAGGGTTAGGATTAGCCCTCTTTCCTCTCTGGTTAGGGTTAGGGTTAGCTCTCTTTCTTTCCTCTCTGGTTAGGGTTAGCTCTCTTTCCTCTCTGGTTAGGATTAGGGTTAGCCCTCTTTCCTCTCTGGTTAGGATTAGCCCTCTTCCCTCTCTGGTTAGGGTTAGCCCTCTTTCCTCTCTGGTTAGGGTTAGGGTTAGCCCTCTTTCCTCTCTGGTTAGGGTTAGGATTAGCCCTCTTTCCGCTCTGGTTAGGGTTAGGGTTAGCCCTGTTCCCTCTCTGGTTAGGTTTAGGATTAGCCCTGTTCCCTCTCTGGTTAGGATTAGGGTTAGCCCTGTTCCCTCTCTGGTTAGGGTTAGCCCTCTTTCCTCTCTGGTTAGGGTTAGCCCTCTTTCCTCTCTGGTTAGGGTTAGCCCTCTTTCCTCTCTGGTTAGGGTTAGCCCTCTTTCCTCTCTGGTTAGGATTAGGGTTAGCCCTGTTCCCTCTCTGGTTAGGGTTAGGGTTAGCCCTCTTTCCTCTCTGGTTAGGGTTAGCCCTCTTTCCTCTCTGGTTAGGGTTAGCCCTCTTTCCTCTCTGGTTAGGGTTAGCCCTCTTTCCTCTCTGGTTAGGGTTAGGGTTAGCCCTCTTTCCTCTCTGGTTAGGTTTAGGATTAGCCCTGTTCCCTCTCTGGTTAGGGTTAGGGTTAGCCCTGTTCCCTCTCTGGTTAGGGTTAGGGTTAGCCCTCTTTCCTCTCTGGTTAGGGTTAGGGTTAGCCCTGTTCCCTCTCTGGTTAGGATTAGGATTAGCCCTGTTCCCTCTCTGGTTAGGATTAGGATTAGCCCTGTTCCCTCTCTGGTTAGGATTAGGATTAGCCCTGTTCCATCTCTGGTTAGGATTAGGATTAGCCCTGTTCCATCTCTGGTTAGGATTAGGATTAGCCCTGTTCCCTCTCTGGTTAGGATTAGGATTTGCCCTGTTCCCTCTCTGGTTAGGATTAGGATTAGCCCTGTTCCCTCTCTGGTTAGGATTAGGATTAGCCCTGTTCCCTCTCTGGTTAGGATTAGGATTAGCCCTGTTCCCTCTCTGGTTAGGGTTAGCCCTCTTTCCTATCTGGTTAGGGTTAGCCCTCTTTCCTCTCTGGCTAGGTTACGCAGTTCTGGGATGTTTGAGGAAGAGCAGCTGTTGTCTGACTGTCTCACATGCTACTCAGGCTATCCTCTTATCTGCCCTGTCATTTATCTCTCTGTGGCGTGAGCACCACATTAGCCCAACGTTAGCCCAACTCTCTGAGGAGGGCCCATTTCAATTCCTTGCAAGTCATGATTGTAATTTCTCTTCAGAAAACCGATGGATGGTTTGTGCCCGTGACCTGTTCCACAGCATGATATCCTACAGAAGCAAATGGCTGTAATTGATGAGCAATGAGCATCCTCCCTCCGCCTCTGTCTCTTTCTCCACAGGACCATTTTATTGTTTGTTGTGGTAAATACAGAGAGCATGGTGGGCGAGCGCCAGCCTGGTACCAGACTAGACAAGGAGCCCCAAGGTTTTCTGGCATCGGCTGTTTCTGTCTGCTCCCCTGCTCCCCTTCTCCCCAACTGGCCTCCTCCCATTATTTTTTCTGGTGAACCATGCAGCTAGAGATGTTACCAAGCCTACGGACCGCTAGCACTGGGGATGGAGCCCTGTGTCTGCTGTGTGTATCAGCCCCGACTGGTTGACTGGTGGATGCAGTTAGCAGCCTCCAAAGAGAATCCACTCTCAATCCATTTCTGAGGGACCTGCAGTGGGTGAACATTCCTGTTCTAACCCATCACTAACACATCGCAGCTACTGTACCATTGAAAACTATACAATCGAAAATGTATCCACACAGATATACCACTTTATCTTAAAATGATGCCCTACATAGTTAAACTAACCTGACCATTGTTTCAAAGCCAACTCCCTGAATGCCAGTGATAGCTAACGGTAGTTTTCCACCTCAAAGTTCCACCTCAAAGTTGTTATCCTTTTGATACAACCACCCATCTCTAAGAGGACCATTGATGATACAACATGTCTCAACATGTCTCAACATACACCATAAGCCAGTATTTGGGAGGCTCTACGCAGTGGTCGAGTGGTGCAGTGGTCTAAGACGCTGCATCTCAGTGCAAGAGGCGTCACTGCAGTCCCTGGTTTGAATCCAGGCTGCATCACATCTGGCCGTGACTGGGAGTCCCGTAGGGCAGCGCACAATTGGCCCAGTGTTGTCTGGGTTTGGCCGGTGTAGGCAGTCATTGTAAATAGGAATTTGTTCTTAACTTACTTTCCTAGTTAAATAAAGGTTAAATAAAAATGACTGTGTGTATGGAGGGTGTTCATGTTGGCAACTTGCCAGAGGACAAACAACCTTGTCAGGTCTCTTGAGCCTTGTGGTCCCAATGCCAGCCCCCTGAGCTGGCACCCCCCTCTCTCTGGGTACAGGGGCTTCACAGGATGTGTTTGTTTGTGTCTGTGTCAGGGTGAGGTTGGAGGGTCTGGCACCAGGCCCTGTCCTCTTGTCTCAGGAGGTCTGTTGGTGCGACTGGCTGACTGTCCCAGGGTGGCAGACATGTGTGTGGTAAGAGGGGGGGACACATGTAGATGGAAGGGGTGCTTTCGAGGATGCATTGTACTAATCCCACTCATTTACAGTTTGTTCCTCTCTCTCTACATACACGCCAATAACCACATATTGTCGCTGTCTGATGAAAATCCTGTAACTCCATTTTTGCCAAAACATATATTTTTTACATTTATTGAAGGCAGGAACTCACCTCAATGTACTCTGAACATTTCATGACTCTAGAAACAAGAACATGTATTCATCATAGCTTCTGAAGTTTCATAATTATATGTTCGTTAAAGGGAAAATATATAATATATTTTTCTCCATTTCTATTTTGGAGATAAGAGGTTTTCATCAGACAGCGATGATATAATAAGTCTCTTCCATTTATTGTAAAGGCTGTATGGACAGTTGTGCTACCCAACGACCGCCCACCTCTTGTGAGGCAGATAGAGTAGGTGAGGCCCCTGCCTCTCATTTCAGAGCCAGGCCTGTGGATGTATCGATCCAGCCAGAGGTAGCTAGCTAGCCCCGGTCCTGGGAGACAGAAGGGAGGGAGAAAAAGAGGGAAGGAAGGAGGAAAGGAGGACTACAGCTATTCAAGCTAACTCGTTATGTCCAGGGCTTATTGGAAAACAGTCCCACTGCAGCTCAGCACCGAAATGAGTTATTGATTTCTCCCACCAGCTCAGGGACCTCCAACTCCCTTCTGCTGATTCCTACTCTTTTTCATTTGTCCCTCCCTCCCTCCCTCCCTCCCTCCCTCCCTCCCTCCCTCCCTCCCTCCCTCCCTCCCTCCCTCCCTCCCTCCCTCCCTCCCTCCCTCCCTCCCTCCCTCCCTCCCTCCCTCCCTCCCTCTCTCCCTCCCTCCCTCCCTCCCTCCCTCCCTCCCTCCCTCCCTCCCTCTCTCTCCCCACACCCTTTCCCTGTTCTATCCCTCCTCTCTCTCTCTATCCCTCCTCTCTGTCTCTATCCCTCCTCTCTCTCTCTATCCCTCCTCTCTGTCTCTATCCCTCCTCTCTCCCTATCCCTCCTCTCTCTCTCTATCCCTCCTCTCTCTCTCTATCCCTCCTCTCTCTCTATCCCTCCTCTCTGTCTCTCTCCCTCCTCTCTCTCTCTATCCCTCCTCTCTCTCTCTATCCCTCCTCTCTGTCTCTATCCCTCCTCTCTCTCTCTAGCCCTCCTCTCTCTCTCTATCCCTTATCTCTGTCTGCCCACACCCTTTCTCTGTTATATCCCTCCTCTCTCTCTCTATCCCTCCTCTCTCTCTCTATCCCTCCTCTCTGTCTGCCCACACCCTTTCCCTGTTCTATCCCTCCTCTCTCTCTCTATCCCTCCTCTCTCTCTCTATCCCTCCTCTCTGTCTCCCCACACCCTTTCCCTGTTCTATCCCTCCCCTCTCTAGCCCTCTATCCCTCTCTAGCTCTCATTCCACCTGTCACTCTTCCTCTTAATTCCCTTTCTCCCTTCCTGCTCCTTCTACCTATCCTCCCTCCCCTCCCCTCCTCTTCCCTCATCCCTCCTCCCTTCCCCCTCCTTTCTTTTCTCGTATTCCGTCTGTCACTCTGCCGCTCTCATCCTTTCGCTCTTTCACTTCCTCCTTTCAGCTGCATCAATTCTATAGCCACCCACAAACAGCTGCTGTAACTCAAAGAGGCTGGTGGGTCCGGTCGAGCCCATGGGGCCGGTGGGGTTGGTGGGGCTGATGGGTCCGGTCGAGCCCATGGGGCCGGTGGGGTTGGTGGGGCCGGTTAGGCCGATGGAGCTCTTGGGCTGGTGGGGCTGATGGGGCCGGTGGGGCTGATGGGGCCGGTGGAGCTGGTGGGGCTGATGGGGCCGGTGGAGCTGGTGGGGCTGTGGGGGCTGATAGGGCTGGTGGGGCTGTTAGGGCTGACAGGGCCGGTAAGGGCTGATAGGGCCAGTAAGGGCTGTGGGGCTGATAGGGCCGGTAAGGGCTGTGGGGCTGTTAGGGCTGATAGGGCCGGTAAGGGCTGATAGGGCCGGTAAGGGCTGTGGGGCTGTTAGGGCTGATAGGAACGGTAAAGGCTGGTAGGGCCTGTAAGGGCTGGTAGGGCCTGTAAGGGCTGATAGGGCTGGTGGGGCTGTGGGGCTGGTAAGGGCTGTGGGGCTGTTAGGGCTGATAGGGCCGGTAAGGGCTGATAGGGCTGGTGGGGCTGTGGGGCTGGTAAGGGCTGTGGGGCTGGTGGGGCTGTGGGGCTGGTAAGGGCTGTGGGGCTGGTAAGGGCTGTGGGGCTGGTAAGGGCTGTGGGGCTGTGGGGCTGGTGGGGCTGTGGGGCTGGTAAGGGCTGTGGGGCTGGTGGGGCTGTGGGGCTGGTAAGGGCTGTGGGGCTGGTGGGGCTGTGGGGCTGGTAAGGGCTGTGGGGCTGGTAAGGGCTGTGGGGCTGGTGGGGCTGTGGGGCTGGTAAGGGCTGTGGGGCTGTGGGGCTGGTAAGGGCTGTGGGGCTGATGGGGCTGTGGGTCTTCTACGCAGAGGGATGAATGTGCTGGTATTTGGCACTGGACGGGGAAAAGAAGAGCTACGTGCTACGCTAGTCAATTTATTACCAGCACAGTGTAGCGCGTATCTCGTGCATAGAGCAGGTTGGTAGGCTATATACAGTATGTTGTGGTTGTTATAGGAAGGGATTGTGCTTTGTTTTTTATAGTGTTGAAGGCTTGCCTCTAAATGACATCTCTGTCAGGGGTGCTATCACTGCTCTTTAATGACATCTGCTTGTAGATAGACATTCACACACTATCAACCAAACCAAAATTTACCTAAGGATGTTCATGTTCAGGTCTACTGTTGTGGTGTGTATTCTAACCCTGTCCTCTGATATAACGAGCCAATCAAATTCAGGCGTATTCCCAGACCAACCAATTGCTTGTGAGATGTGGAAATGTAAGTAACTATTTAAGTTAACTTGTAAATATCAATCGGAAATTTAACAAAAATTATTTAAATATTTTTTCCAGAACCACATTACCTGGTAATTGTCTGTTATTCTGTTGGGATCCACCAGGTGGCACTGTGCAACAGGTAAAAAGCTCATTGAACAAGGTCTAGAGAAACTCTATGGTAGATAGCAAACTTTTCCACCCTTACTCTCCCTTTGGCCAACTCAAAATAATTTCACTTGAGTAACTCTAAAAGAGAAAACCTAAATCCTAACCTTAATCATAAGGAAGATTGAAAGGGATCTGACCTAGGACCAGCGGTTTGGGTCAACTTCTACGAACTCCAAAAGGAAATGGCATCAAAAAGGCATCTATAATATTTTCACACATATTTGGCTTGATGACACAGTTCAACAAAGAGCACTACAGCGTACAAGGATTGAGAAACATCAGCCCCAGAAACATCAGCCCCAGAAACATCAGCCCTGGCTCTCTTGCGGGAGCCAAATTTTCCTTAAAGGGACAGTTCACTTTTTTAAAGTCTCAGCTACATTCTACACAAATGCTATCCAGGAGATTCTGGGCATTGCTAAATGACTAGCTAAAGAATGTGGAACTGTTTAGATGAAACGACAACACCCTAGGTAAGTTGAACATTGTTTCACTCACTTCTCTTTGATCTGCACCGTTGGAATGTAAGAATTTCACTGAACCCTACAATTACATCTGCGACCCTGTGCATGTGAGTAATGAACTCTGATTTTAAATAAGCTACAGTGAAACGCCAAAACAAGTGAACTCTCCCTTTAAAGTCTGATTTATTTTCAATGAAGTCCTGCACAACTACTGGATCATCCAAAGATACTGTTCATCTAATTACCATCTGGGCTTATGGCCTCCAACAAAATGCACTATATAACCGTAGTATTAACCGGAGTCATTAAGAAAATGTTCATTCTATGGTGAAGCTACAGTTCTTTTCTCTATCCCCTAGATAATTACGTGTTCCACCACACAATATTAGGATGTAAAATGGGAATGACCAGAATATTCTCTGAGCAGTCAGTACATGGTCATCATTGGTAGTTAGTGGCCATGATAATACATGTGTGAATGTGTGTGTGTCTCTCTCTCTCTTTCTCTCTGTGTGTGTGTGTGTGTGTGTGTGTGTGTGTGTGTGTGTATATATGTCATCCTGGGGAGAAACTAATCTCAGCTCTTAATTGTGAGTTGCCCGTGACTCACTGGGCTGCGGCTATGGAACAGCGGCTCTCAATATCTCCCTCCCTCACTCCCTCTCTCTCTCTCTCTCTCTCTCTCTCTCATGCACGCACAAACACCCCCCTCACAAACACACACACGTTCTCTGTCTTCATCCTTCCTGTTTATTTCTCTGTAGATAACCAACAGAGAGCCAAAACACATACACACACATGAACACAGGCACACAATCTATTTCTCTCCCTCCTCTTTTTCCCAGTGTGTGTGTGTATGTCTATGTGTGTCTGTGTATGTGTATGTGTGTGAGTGTATAAAGCCTTCCACAGTTCTGAGGCATTCCTAACCCCAGTCACATGAGCTACAGCACGTGGTTATGAGCCCCCTTTAGAGAAGCCTCAGCCTCAACCCAGCTGGTAATCAATGTGTGAAAAGCACGTGGTTATGAGACCCCTTTAGAGAAGCCTCAGCCTGGTAATCAATGTGTGAAAAGCACGTGGTTATGAGACCCCTTTAGAGAAGCCTCAGTCTCAACCCAGCTGGTAATCAATGTGTGAAAAGCACATGGTTATGAGACCCCTTTAGAGAAGCCTCAGCCTCAACCCAGCTGGTAATCAATGTGTGAAAAGCACGTGGTTATGAGACCCCTTTAGAGAAGCCTCAGTCTCAACCCAGCTGGTAATCAATGTGTGAAAAGCACGTGGTTATGAGACCCCTTTAGAGAAGCCTCAGTCTCAACCCAGCTGGTAATCAATGTGTGAACAGCACGTCTGGGTGTGTACAGGCCTTTTCAATGTGTGAACAGCACGTCTGGGATCAAACCTGTGTTTACATTCATACAATCTCCCTCATATATCTCATAGGAGGGCAAAGACTCCCTTATGACTCCATTACCCAAGATCCACCAGTAAAACTCTCCTCTGATTGGTGGCACAATTACTCATTGATGTGCAATGGCAAATTGAATTCCAGTGCTCACATTGTTTTTTATATTGTGGGGGAAAAAATTATATTGGCATGATGTATTTGGCATGACGTACTGCCAAAGAACAAACTCCCTCACCAATGACGAAACCACAGTGCTGTGCGTGGGCCCAACAGTCGCCTCACATAGCCTCAACCACAGATCTAGTTTCAGATTGTCTGACTCGTAATCCAAACCTTAACCATTAAATAATATCTAACCCTTACTCAGTGGCCCTTACTAGTTCTTCTTCTTCTTCTTCTTCTTCTTCTTCTTCTTCTTGTAGAGGACCTGCAATAACTGAACAAAAGGCCCATTCTAGAGCTAGACAGGAAGTTGAAGCCCCCTACGTCTTCCCTCTCCCCTTTCTTTCTCCCTCCACCGCTCTCTAGCCTCCACTGCTGTGCCTGTTAGTATTTTCTTCTCATAGGCTTCTTTTTTTCCACTGGGAAAGAAAGAGGGAAGGAGGGGGGTGACTAGGAAAGAAAAGAGGAGGGAAAGAGGGGGGAAGAGTTCGCTAGGTGGGAGGGGGAAAGCAAGCGGCTGAGGGGGTATTGGAAAGGGGGGGTTAAGAGAACAAAGCAGGAATTTAAATAGCAGCCAGATTCCCCCACCCCTCCCTCTAGCCCTCCAACCCCCCTTCCCCCTCATATAACCCCCCCACAAGCCCCCTATTTTTATGTGTTTGCGAGAGCAGCTTGGTGGGGAGGGGGATCCCCTCGCCATCCTGCTCCCCCTTTACAAGAACTGTCTGAGATGAGAAGGGATGCTATTCACACAGGGGCGGTGGAGGTGGGGGTTGTGTTTACACTAATACAGAGGGAGCCCTCCCACCCAAGTCTCATCCTCGATCCCCTGGTTCAGAACAAACCTAACCCAGCACCTGGTCACCCACCACTGGGGAGAGACTCCCAGTGATCCCCTGGTTCAGAACAACCCTAACCCAGCACCTGGTCACCCACCACTGGGGAGAGACTCCCAGTGATCCCCTGGTTCAGAACAACCCTAACCCAGCACCTGGTCACCCACCACTGGGGAGAGACTCCCAGTGATCCCCTGGTTCAGAACAACCCTAACCCAGCACCTGGTCACCCACCACTGGAGAAAGACTCCCAGTGATCCCCTGGTTCAGAACAACCCTAACCCAGCACCTGGTCACCCACCATTGGGGAGAGACTCCCAGTGATCCCCTGGTTCAGAACAACCCTAACCCAGCACCTGGTCACCCACCACTGGGGAGAGACTCCCAGTGATCCCCTGGTTCAGAACAACCCTAACCCAGCACCTGGTCACCCACCATTGGGGAGAGACTCCCAGTGATCCCCTGGTTCAGAACAACCCTAACCCAGCACCTGGTCACCCACCACTGGGGAGAGACTCCCAGTGATCCCCTGGTTCAGAACAACCCTAACCCAGCACCTGGTCACCCACCACTGGAGAAAGACTCCCAGCGATCCCCTGGTTCAGAACAACCCTAACCCAGCACCTGGTCACCCACCACTGGAGAAAGACTCCCATCGATCCCCTGGTTCAGAACAACCCTAACCCAGCACCTGGTCACCCACCACTGGGAAAAGACCCCCAGTGATCCCCTGGTTCAGAACAACCCTAACCCAGCACCTGGTCACCCACCACTGGGGAAAGACTCCCAGTGATCCCCTGGTTCAGAACAACCCTAACCCAGCACCTGGTCACCCACCACTGGAGAAAGACTCCCAGTGATCCCCTGGTTCAGAACAACCCTAACCCAGCACCTGGTCACCCACCACTGGAGAAAGACTCCCAGCGATCCCCTGGTTCAGAACAACCCTAACCCAGGACCTGGTCACCCACCACTGGAGAAAGACTCCCAGTGATCCCCTGGTTCAGAACAACCCTAACCCAGCATCTGGTCACCCACCACTGGGGAAAGACCCCCAGTGATCCCCTGGTTCAGAACAACCCTAACCCAGCACCTGGTCACCCACCACTGGGGAGAGACTCCCAGTGATCCCCTGGTTCAGAACAACCCTAACCCAGCACCTGGTCACCCACCACTGGAGAAAGACTCCCAGTGATCCCCTGGTTCAGAACAACCCTAACCCAGCACCTGGTCACCCACCACTGGGGAAAGACTCCCAGTGATCCCCTGGTTCAGAACAACCCTAACCCAGCACCTGGTCACCCACCACTGGGGAGAGACTCCCAGTGATCCCCTGGTTCAGAACAACCCTAACCCAGCACCTGGTCACCCACCACTGGAGAAAGACTCCCAGTGATCCCCTGGTTCAGAACAACCCTAACCCAGCATCTGGTCACCCACCACTGGGGAAAGACCCCCAGTGATCCCCTGGTTCAGAACAACCCTAACCCAGCACCTGGTCACCCACCACTGGGGAAAGACCCCCAGTGATCCCCTGGTTCAGAACAACCCTAACCCAACACCTGGTCACCCACCACTGGGGAAAGACTCCCAGCGATCCCCCTGGACACAGAAAAGGCTGGAGGAAATTGAGCCTGATCATTTCCATAGTCCTACTGGAGAAGGGGTTTGATTTGAGGGTCATATCTCTCCTAAAGGGCTGCATTGTATGCAGGTCTTTGCTTAGCCGTGCACTAACACACCTGATTCAACTATTCAACTATGGTCTTCAACACAACTTTAAGGTTGAGTTGTTAAAACAAAAGCCTACACACTGCTCCTCTCCAGGACCAGAATTTGCCCGCCTGTTCTATGCATCTGAAAGCGATTGTATTGTTTTTGTTCAGCTAGTTTTTTAGAACATAAATTACCTTTTAAAAATGAAGACAGCTATTCGTCCAAGTTGTTGACTAGCGGTATCCTGTGCAGATGAAATGTTTGAACTCTGCAAACTCTTCTTCTCGAGTGAACTCCAACCCTTCACTGTCTTGGATTGGTCTAATGAAATGGGAGGGTTCCCGGAGGTTACTGCTTCTCTATAGGCGTGTTCACACTGCACCTTAGCCCTGGACTAAGAACCTCCTTAGCCCTGGACTAAGAACCTCCTTAGCTCCGGACTAAGAACCTCCTTAGCTCTGGACTAAGAACCTACTTAGCCCTGGACTAAGAACCTCCTTAGCCCTGGACTAAGAACCTCCTTAGCCCTGGACTAAGAACCTCCTTAGCTCTTGACTAAGAACCTCCTTAGCCCTGGACTAAGAACCTCCTTAGCTCTGGACTAAGAACCTCCTTAGCCCTGGACTAAGAACCTCCTTAGCCCTGGACTAAGAACCTCCTTAGCTCTGGACTAAGAACCTCCTTAGCCCTGGACTAAGTGAGATTTTAGCCCGGGACTAAGCGAATATTCACACTTGCACATTCTAAATTGGGCTAGCACCAACCTTAGCCCAGGGCTGGCAGGCCCTGCTCTGGGGCAGGGTTAGCACCGACTTTTCTGAGCTAGCCCATGAAACACAGTGCCAAAATAGCAAGTGTGAAACGGGGTCAAGAATTTAGAATGCTCAATGTCCAATCACAGAATCATCACCTTCACTTAATTTATATATGCTCGTGATGCTCGTGAATCCTTCGATCTGAGAACAAAAACAAAAATACTTTCATCCCTGCAAAAACAATGGTTGCTATGCCGATCAAAAATGGTTGCAGGCTGCCCAACTTCTTCTCACGTAGCCAACTAAATTTACAAGCTTTACAGCTGGAAGGGCAGCAAATGCTCAATTTGATATATTTTCATTCTATTGATATTTAATTGCGTATATCCATGATAATAATATTGTTGCATGATTTCGCCTGGATCAGAAAAGTTAATGACTTGTTTGTTCACAGCATTCTCTGTACATGGGACAGATCGAATTTCAAAAGTGAAAGAATGTTTCCGATGTCGGCCAGGCAGACAGGTTTATACAAACCATCACTGTTGGAAATCAAATGCTAGGCCATAAGCAGGAGGAACTCATGTGTTAATAAATGTCTTATTACTTATAACATTGGTAGCGTGTCAGAGCGATTGCTGTGCTTGTCTGTTAGCCCAGGGCTTTGTAATACAAGTGTGAATCCTTAGCCCAGGGTTAACAAATGCTTACACAGGCTAAGCTGGCTCAGAGCCAGTCTAGCCTGGGGCTAAGATAGCCCGGGGCTAAGATAGCCCGGGCCAAAGAACAACGCCAGGGTGAAAAAGCCTTTTGATAGTCGATAGCTAGCAGTATGCAGAGACTATGAAAAACGCAAGCAGTTTGCCATAACAATAGCTAGCTATCCTATTTCAAATGTAACCTAGCTGGTTATTTGCCATTCTGCAAAGCTAACTCTTATTAGCAAGTTAGCTTGACTAAAACCACCGGTTTACGTGATTCGTGCCTGCCACCATCTACTGTACTGGGGTGTTATAGACGCAAACTCAAATTGGAGTTGAATAAGTAATAAGCCAGTGTTAATAAAAACGTGAAACTTGATTACATTGACAGCGAAGATCTGAGATGCTGATCACACCCCCAGTAAGCCTGGCTGGCTGAAGGTTCAGAGTTCAGCAGAGATTAGAACCAGGGTGTGTGTGATGAATGACCAGGTTTGGTTTCCACGTTGTTGCCTATTGTTTACCCATTCAAAGGCTTTTGCTGCTCCAAAGCCCCTGAACAATCTGTGAAAAGCGTGCCAAGAAAACAACCACCACCCACCTCCTCCCACCTCCTTTTGTCCTTCCTCCTCCCCTTCCTTTTCCTCTTCCTTCTCCACCTCCTCTCTAATGAGTCCATCCCTTTGCTAACTCGTCTGTTTCCCACCCGTTGCTTGGCAACTGGCAGGAAGTGCATCATAATGGACGTCAAACTACAGAACGAGCTTCAAATAAGTACAACTTCCTGGATGTGTGGTGGTGGAAGGGGTTGTGGGATGTTGTTGGCGGTAGCTGCCCTGACCTGGAAAATGGACCAAAGACTGAAATGTCCGAAACCGGAAACGTTTGAGAATGTATATGGGATGGGAAATATAGAAATGCTCCAGAAAAATGTCTAAATAGCTATGAAGAGTCCTGTAATAATCCCAAAAGAATGCTACAAAGTCCCCTTATTGTAATTGTACCACATTGACGTAACAAGAATCTTCATCCTTTTTTCAAATTCGGTCATTATACAGAAACCAAAAATCCATGGAGGAAAAGTCCATTAAATATCTCATAAACCCTTTATATCAGATGAGGAGTACATTTATGATAATAACCCACTTATAAACATGTCATAACATAGTTCCAACATATTTTCTGTGGTGGCACTCACACCCCCAACATGTCAACACATTGCAGAGGCACCAGGGGGCACTGTAGGTAAATTGGCTTCTTCAGCTCCAGCTCCCTCACATTAAAATTGCAGTGTCCGTTAATGGGAGCTGCCCTGTTTAACGTGGAGCCTATAAAAAGAAGTTAAGGCTTAGCTCAATGACTGGAAAACCACCTTTAGGAGTGAGGTGACTCACTCTCCCATCTGCACGGTCTGTCCTCTGTACGCACTCACATACTCACATCCGCGCGTGTGTGTGTGTGTGTGCGTATATGTGTGACGATGTCCCAGGTAAAAACATAAAGACATCGCCCCCTTATGTTCAAAATCAAACCCTTTGCCTCTCAATGAGAGAGCTGGTCCAAGGTGCCCTTGACAGCTAATGTGAAGCGGTAAACAATGAAGGAGCTATCAATAGTATTTACCAGTTATTGGTGATATATAGCTATGTTCTACCACCGTAACAACACGATCAGTAACACAGTAAGCCTCTGTGTACATGCTGGCGACGAGGAGTTATTTGTGTTGTAGTAGTGAGGACGTGACGTGGACAGTTGTATAATGGAGTTATTGCCTGATCTGACAAAGGACTCTGGGATATGGTTGCCACTCTAGCAGCAGTAACATGAGTGTGTGTGCTGTGTCAATGGTGTGTGTGTGTGTGTGTGTGTGTGTGTGTGTGTGTGTGTGTGTGTGTGTGTGTGTGTGTGTGTGTGTGTGTGTGTGTGAGAGAGAGAGAGAGACACAATAGGCTACAAGGAAGAAATGGTTGAAAAGGGTGTGTCCGAGACAAGAGTAGAATTACTGTTCTGTGTGTGTGTGTGTGTGTGTGTGTTTGTGCGTATTTGAGTGCATGCTGTGCCCACTGCTGTAGGTGATTGTAGTTTGTTGACTGCCAGTTGCCAACGAGAACATCCACATATTAATTATATACAGTAGTTGATGTGGTTCTTTTTTGCAAGTTAAATTCTCCTCGCTCTCTTTCTCTACTCTCTTGTTTTTTTCCTTCTCTCTCTTCTTTCTCTCTTCCTGCTGGCTGCAACAATTCCTTCCCCTCCATCTCACCTCCGCTCAGTCCTCCCTCTCTCCCTCCACCCGTCCTCCTTCCCTCTCTCCTCCCTCCCTCTCACCCTCCACCCGTCTCTCTCTCTCTCTTTCTCTCTCTCGCGCTCTCTCTCTCTGTTTGCAGATTAAACTGGCAGCCTGCCAGTTTTTCATATTTCCTGGCAGCAAAGGGGCCAGCCAACTTCCTGGAAGGGAGGGGCCTCACGAAAGGTTACATTTGCACAATGTGCCTATGGAAAAACACAGAGCAAGGGGAGAGAGAACAAGAGAGAGAGAGAGAGAGAGAGAGAGAGAGAGGGAAGAGTGAGGGTTGAGAGAGAGGGGAGGGAGAGGGGGCCATTGGGATGGAGGGGGGATTGACAGGGAGAGAGAAAGAGAGAGAGAGAGAAAGAGCTCGGCTCAACTAAACGACTCCACCATTCTGCTGTGCTCGCGTAATGGAAAAAGCCCTCCAGGGGAATATTCAGCATGCAAGAGTATCGAGTTGCGCTCCATCATTACAATGCTGTCTAAACCCCCCTTCCCTCTCCCTCTCTGTCTCTCTCCCTCCCTCCCTTGCAATGCCCCATCCCTTGTTTCTTTTTACCGTCTTTTCTCCCTGTCTCTCCCTCTCTCTCTCTCTCTCTCTCTCTCTCTCTCTCTCTCTCTCTCTCTCTCGCTCTCTCTCTCTGTGTGTCTGTGTGAAATGAAAAGGTTTTGTGGGAGGCTAGCTCTGGGACAGAAAAGGTTTGTTTGAAATGCGGCGGTTTGATGTGTGTTAAGGCAATGCGCTGAGGCAGATAGAGAGAAAGGGGGCTGGTTGGAGGGTGGTGGTTTTTGGCGGGTGGAGGAGTGTGTGTGTGCGTGTTTGTGTGTGGAGGACGGGGGGTTCTGTTGTGGTTCATATACAAACACACATCCACAGCAAAATAAATCTTTCCCTATCTAGCTATGTTGGGTTGGGTTGAGTGAATGTGGACGCAGGGAGGGAGAAAGAGGCAGAGAGAGGGAAGCTAGTGAAGACCGGTATAGGGAAAGAAGAGAAGGTTCAATGGTTGACCTCTGTAGCGGGCTAGATTTCCATATAACCTTCCATTCCACGCTCCCTTCATCGCTCCATCTCTCCATGGAGGACCCTCACAACAACGTACACCAACACAGTCTTCATTGGTATTTACCTTCTTCTGTCCTCCTTGATACATTTCTACCTTTTATAGACCTTTAGACCTCCAGTATATTTTCTGTAGACCTCCATCTCCAACCGCACTCACAAATATGTTTTCATGTAAGAGAGAATTTACTTCATATGTTAACTAGCGCTCACAGTCTCAGATCAGAATTAGATATTCATCCATGTTTCGCAAACTTCAAATTTCCAAGTGTTAAAGGTTAAGTTTAGTCATTAACTCCAAATTGTTAAGGTTAGGCTTAAGTTTAGGCGTTACCGCTGACATTTTAAGGTTAGGCATTAAGTCTGAATGGTGAAGGTAAGGGTTAAGATTTGGCATAGGCTTAAAACAAAAATCTCATAAAAACTCTCAATCGCTGGATTCAAAACTTGCAACCATTGGAATCAGAGGCAGATGCTTACATCCATTCGCCATCCGCCATCTCCAATGCCCTAGCAAAACCGAAACCTACTTGAAGGTAACAGCACTCACTGTTTCCACGTCATCTCCCGACGTCCTTAGACATGGATGGAGGTCAAATACTGACTTGTATCACAAGTGACCTGGCTGAATATGTATAGTTGATATACTAGGGTAATTTCTTCTAGAAGGGAGACAGTGTTGGTTCATCTGTAACTTGTTTGTCTACTCGTCTTGGTCTTCATCTTCTCTGAAGAGAATTGCCCATGTGGATTTTTGCCTCTTGAATATGATTTTTGCTTCACGCAAGTATGTATTTGGTGTATTTAGCATTCATGCCAGATAGGCAAAGTGGCTACCACAAACTAGCCAATTACATTTTGAACCGGTATTTACCTAGTTAAGGATAGCTTACTGTAGGCCTGCAGCCACAAAGTGATCACCAAAATATAAAACATGAAGTGTATGGAATTACTGTCCCACACTAAACAATTCTACACCAAAATATTAAACATGATAGTCAGGGTACAGAATGTATTGTACTCGCTTGCAAATTCTGTAGTCAAGCTGGAAAAGTAACCCCAGACTGTAGCTCCGCTGTTACTTGTTACGCTCAAGGTCATAAAAAAAATGATATCTAGAATGATATCTATTTAAGACTTTTGGTAGTAGATTACCTGCCTTGTATATTGCTTGGTCTATGTGAATTCTACCAGGCAGCCCTACGTGTCCTGCTGTTTGCAGGTCCATATAGTCCTACAACTCACTTTTTGTTTACCATCTGAGGGCCTGCAAGACAAGCGTTTCAAAGAGAGGGCAAGGTATATAGAGAGGTGGATATCCAGACAACCAGGCCAAAGGGTCGATAGGGGAGTGGTTCATCTAGCACCCCAGGCACTTTCTCAGATGATCTCTCCACAAAGGTGTCTGAATGTCCCTAGAGAGGATCCATAGCGTATACCTTTGTTGGGAACTGAATGCTACAAGGAATGAGTTCTTGGAGATGTAACTGTTAAATGGCCAAGGAATCACAGAAAATACTAAGACAGCTATAGCTATGGTAAATATGGTATGCTAATAGTTTATTTTAGTTTCTTAAAGCTGATCTAATGGGTTGGCTTCAGTTGTAAATGTAAGGCAGCAGGGTAAGCTTTAGTTATTTGCACTGTCAAATTCTGCCCTCTACAGTGAGTGAATTTGTTATTTTTATTCCTGAGGAGAGTGTTTTTTCTGGAAGGTATGTAGAGGATATCTGAAGAGAGAATAAATGCTGTACCAGAATCCCTTTCATGTCAATTTGAGTTTCCTCCACTTCAACCTCCTGCTGAGAGAAAGGCCTGAGCCATGCAGAGCATAGCATCACAGACACAGGCACAAACACACACACATAAACAGACACAGCTGCACGTGAAGGGTCATGTCTTTGCACCTGACACACACACACACACACACACACACACACACACACACATACACACACACACACACACACACACACACACACACACACACACACATAAACAGACACAGCTGCACGTGAAGGGTCATGTCTTTGCACCTGACACACACACACACACACACACACATTTTGTTCTTCTATCTTTGTGGGGACCTAAAATGTATTTCCAATCCTTACCCCTTACCCTAAACCTAACATTAACCTAAACCTAAATTCTAACCCTAAACCTAACTACTAACCCCTTACCCTGACCCTTATTCTAAACCTAATTGTAACCCTAACCCTAAACTTAACCCCTAAGCTTAAAATAGCCTTTGTCCTCAAGGGGACATGGGAAATGTGTTAATAGTTGACAGAGGGCTGGGTTAATAGTGATGCTCTGGAAAGCATATATACTGTTAGTGAAGAAAAAGCCCAAACACAGCGGATGGTCTACAATTCATTCAGATCAACACCCCTACTATACTTCCACTAGTTTTGTCCCATATGATTTTACAGGAAAACACATATTTTCAGTTACTTATTTACTTCTTAATTGGAAGAAGTTTAGACCCCCCCACTACCATTCTCTTCCCTCCTCTCTCCTCCCTCTATCTGTGTGCGTGTGTCTGTTCCTCCCCATACCAGACAGTGTCTAGACTGAGGCAATTACAGACAGCGCTTGAACGCCTGCCTCTGCCTAGACTTTGAGGGATTCACAACGGCCCCCATCAAATACAGCAGGGGAGAGAGTGAGAGGGGGAGAAGAAAAGGGGGAGGAAGAGACAGAAAGGGAGAGCTGAGGGGAATTTTTAGGCAGGGGGTTACCGAGTGGAGGTTATCAGCTGCAACATTCTTCATCTGTCCCTCTCTCCTCCTCCTCCCTCTCTCAGGAGGACCGAAGGGGAACGAGGTGTCGTTATTCTGCTCTGAGGCAAAGCTGAGATTGGAGACTGATTTAAATCCTTGACCGGAGAAAACATCACAAAAATCCACGGAGGGTGTCGTTGGTTGGACAAACCAAGATCTGTTACAACAACAATATAATTTTTAAATATATATCCATTCTCTTGTGCAATTTACACATCTTTCCAAACATTCAGCTTAATGAGAAAAGGGATACGTTTTTGGTCTCTGTCAATCAAGTTCTGAACTTATTTTAGTAATCAAAGACAAAACCCAGCTGCTTAATCTCTAAAGTTATATTTGACATAGACATATCAGCTCAATAGTCTTATTATTATACACTGAGAGGTTGAGGACCTCAGATTCCACCCAGCACTCTTAGTTTCAATTGAGGATATGGCTAACAGGATATGACCAACACAGTCTCTCACAACAGCATTTCTCATTCTACAAACTCTATGAAAACCGGTTGGAAGAATATCAACATAGACATTAATAGAACATCATGACACCAATGGGACTGTTGATGGCAAGAAAGTACATTTTTCTCTGTGTGAAAAATGTCTCAGTCCTAACCCCTTAGTCTCTCCCTTCCCTCCCTTCAAAATGTGTCTATCTATGGGGCCTGCCTGGTGTCTGTCTATAGCTAGAGGATCACCGCCAGCCCACTACCCCACCCCCGACTAAATATCACACATTCCAATGTCCTCTCTCTCTCTCTCTCTCTCTCTCTCTCTCTCTCTCTCTATATATATATATATATATATATATATATATCTCTCTTTCTCGCTTTCTTTCTCTCTCTCTCACGCTCTCTATGTCTCTTTTTCAATTCAATGGGGCTTTATTGGTATGGGAAACATATGTTTACATTGCCAAAGCAAGTGAAATAAGTGTAATACCATCAATCATTTTATGTGGAAATTAACAGTAAACATTACACTCAAAAAGGTTTCAAAAATATAAAGACATTTCAAGTGTAATATTGTCAACTATGTACTGTGCAGTGTTTTAGCAATGTGCAAATAGTTGTAGTATGAATAGTGGGGGAAGATAAATAAACAGATACATATTGGTGATATTTACAATGTTGTTTGTGTTCCACTGGTTGCCCTTTACTCATGGCAATGGGCCACATATCTTGCTGCTGTGATTGCACATTGTGGTATTTCGCCTAAGAGATATGAGAGTTGATCAATGTTGGATTCGTTTTCTAATTCTTTGTGGGTCTGTGTGATCTGTGGGAAATATGTATCTCTAATGTGGTCATACATTTGGCAGGAGGTTAGGAAGTGCAGCCAGTTTTCACCACATTTTGTGAACAGTGGGCATATATCCTGTCTTCTCTTGGGAGCCAGGTCTGCCTATGGCGACCTCTCTCAATAGCAAGGCTATGCTCACTGAGTCTGTACATAGTCATGGATTTTTACCATTTTGGGTCAGTCACAGTGGTCAGGTATTTAGCCACTGTGTACTCTATTTAAGGCCGGATATTTGGATTTTTGGTTGGTTCTTTCCAGTGTGTCAAATAGTTATCTTTTTGCTTTCTCATAATTTGGTCGGGACTAATTGTGTTGGGCTCTGTGGGGTCTGTTTGTGTTTGTGAACAGAGCCCTAGAACCAGCTGGCTGAGAGGACTCATCTAGGTTAATCTCTCTGTAGGTGAGAGCTTTGTGGTGGAATGTGTAGGCATCCCTTCCTTTTAGGTGGTTGTAGAATTTAACAGTTTTTCCTGGATTTTGATAACTAGTGTGTATAGTCTTAATTATGCTTTGCAAGCATTGTTTGGGGTTCTGCATTGTACACAAAGTATATTTTTGCATGCAGTCTCAATCGGGTGTTTGTCCCATTTTGGGAATTCTTGGTTGGTAAGTGGACCCCAAACCTCACAACCATAGAGGGTAATGGGTTCTAGAACTGATTTAAGTATTTATAGCCAGATCCTAACTGGGATGTTGAGTTTTATGTTCCTTCTGATGGCATTGTCTCTTAGATCATTCACAATGGTGTGGAAGTCACCTGTGGTGTTGATGTTTAGGCCGAGGTAGGTATAATTCTGTGTGCCCTAGGGTAAAAGTGTCCAGATAGAATTTGTAGAATTTGTATAGATAGAATTTGTATTTGTTGTCCTGGCAACTGGACCTTTTTTGTTACACCATTATTTTTGCCCTGAGATTCAATGTCAGGGCCCAAGTCAAATCCAACTTTATTTGTCACATTCAACAAGTGCTGCACTTTACTGCACCTTACAGTGAAATGCTTACTTACAAGCCCATAACCAACAGTGCAGTTCAAGAAGAGTTAAGAAAGTATTCACCAAATAAACAAACGTTTAAAAAAATTATAAAAAGTAACAGAATAAAATAACAATAACGAGGTGTAATAGTCCAGTGGCCATTTTAGGAATTGTTCAGCAGTCTTATGGCTTGGGGGTAGAAGCTGTTAAGGAGCCTTTTGGTCCTAGACTTGGCTCTCCGGTACCGTTTGTCGTGCAGTAGCAGAGAAAACAGTCTATGACTTGGGTGACCAGGGTCTCTGACAATTTTTGTGGCTTTCCTCTGACACTGCCTATTATGTAGGTCCTGCCAAAATCTGTGCAGAAGATCTAGGTGCTGCTGTAGGCCCTCCTTGGTCTGGGACAGAAGCACCAGATCATCAGCAAACAGTAGACATTTCCGGGTCCAGTAGTGTGAGGCCGGGTGCTGCAGACTGTTCTAGTGCCCTCACCAATTAATTTATATAAATGTTGAAGAGGGTGGTGCTCAAGCTCCATCCCTGTCTCACCTCATGGCCCTGAGGAAATAAATATGTGTGTGTATTGACAATTTTAACTGTTCACATGTTGAATGTGTACATTGCACTGGATCAAAAGGGTCAATATCAGGGGATATCTTTATCTATATATATCTGGATATCTGACATTTGATTGGATATAAGCAGTATACATGCTCCAGATATGCATGTCCTTCATTTCATATATGGAGCTAGGATGTTCTCCATAATGGGACAGTTTCTACGTGCATCCAATCCCTGCTACCGTATGATTCCATGGAGATAACTGGGGTGAGATCCCTTCAAGACACACCACTGATGCACCTGCATGTGCTTACATATTTGTGGAATATTTTAACTTTGGAAAGGGCATGTGTCAACATGCTGACATATTTAAGTCTTTATAGTTAGGCATGAACAAATCCACATACTTTTCAAAAAGGCATCATACTGTATCTGTAGTCATTACCTGATTATTTATGGATTAATATTTCTTCCTAAATGTTATGATTTCAATAGATATCTTTACATGATATGTAATATTCAGCCTGTCTGATTGAAAATGGACTAAATCTGACTTATGATCAATGTCCAGTGGCCAAATTATTTTACCTGTTCATCATGCTTCTTCACATGAAGGTGACATATCTGAACATACAGCACCATATTCAGTAGTAGGCTACAAGGAATGGAAAAGCAAACATCATCATATTTAATCTAAAAGCACATCTCTGCTATTTCTGTTTTAAAAAATGCAGCATATCAAATCCCGAGCTCCAATCATCTTATATTAACCAATAATACAAAATACAGCCAAACGTTTTAAAACGTTAGCTGTCACCTTCCTTGAGGCTTGATAGTGGGTAAAACAAATCCCTGAAGGGAAGGAAATGTTGTTATTTGTTAGTTAGCTAGGTTACCCGTTAGTCCCCCCCCCCCCCTATCAAGCCTAGCTAACTAGCTAGCTAGCCCTACTGGCCAAATTAGCAAATGTTCTTAATTCTAGTTACCAAGATAAATAAAACATATTCAATGAGCTACTCACTTTAGCGTTAACTTCTTTGAGGTATTTTCTGAACAGCTTCTAACTTCTTTGTTTCTCCAGTTGTCAGTTTGAACACAAACCCTTTGAAAGCAAATTTGTGGCACCCCAAATTCAAAAATGACAGTTGGAACTCCACAGCAGAAAGTATCATTCTTGTTGCTAGGCTACCAGTAACAGTGCTTTTAGCTCGCATGCCTTAATGCAGATGGAAAACAAAAAGTTTAGCTAGTATCTGAAAGAATTATATTGATTTAATATTTGTCAAATATTTTTCAAAACGGAAATAAGCATCAGAAATTGTCCTTATTTAGCATATCAAAAAGCACATCAAAATCCTGATATGGTCCTCAGTCAAGAGCATATGCATTGTATGTGCTGAGAAAATATACTATGTAGGCCTACCGTCAGTATTTGTAGGCTTACTGTCAGTAATAGAATGTCCACATAGGCCTATCACAAGATATCTATTGAGTCAATATCCGTCCATACCATGTATGATATACAGAGGGAATCCCAAAATTATTTTTATTTGAAAGAAAAATATGGATTTCATATTTGACATATTATTGATGCATATTATTGATATTATGATCTGAAAACTCCATCAGAAATCATCAGTATTTTCTCACATGAGCCCGTTCCCCCTTCTGCCACTCTCTCTTAGCACTCTGTCTATTTTCCTGTGGCTTTTATTTCCCTTCTCTCCATCTTTCACCCGTTGTCCCCCTCTCTCTGTCTCTCTCCCTGTTTCACTCCCCCTTCTCTCGCCCACTGTCTCCATCCTCCCTCTCTCCCTCCCTCTCTCTGTCTCTCTCCCTGTTTCACTCCCCCTTCTCTCACCCACTGTCTCCATCCTCCCTCTCTCTCTCCCTCCCTCTCTCTGTCTCCATCCTCCCTCTCTCCCTCCCTCTCTCTGTCTCCATCCCCTGCGGCGGTGCACTCCCACCCACTCTCTGACACTGACACACAGGGATGTCTGTGTCTGTGCAGACAGTGGCTCTCTCCCATTGCCACAGACTGGGTGACTTCACTGGGAAAAAATGTTCTCCTCTCGCTCTATCCCTTGCTCTCTCTCTCCCTCAGAGCCTCTGCTCTCTCCTCTTCTTTTCTCTCCACACAGTACTCACACTTCGGCAGCCTGTATGTGCTAGTTTAGCTCAGAGAATCCTAGACAATCTGTGAAATGAGTAAGGTATTGCTAGGGCTAACTTTCTAGACATTGTTGTTCTAAGATCCATATAGGCTGTACTTTACATAGAGACTATGGAAGCAGATTCACTATATTCACTAAAAACTATATTGGTTTTGACATGAATCTGCTTCCATATAAGACTGTACTCATCCCATTTCTATGAGCTGAGAAAGAAGTCCACTCACACTCATATTTCAGATGTATCTCAGAAACGAGTAACAGACAGTTCATATGTTACGAAGAAAGCAGGGCAGGTAACACTGAATAAAACATTTAAAAATGACAATATCAAAAACACTACACAAACATCGCACATTACATACAGTCATTTCAATACAAGGGGCTGCTTCTCCTGTGAAATATCAGGACATCTCTCTCTGTTTCACAGTGATACTGTACTGTTGCATGTGTGTGTGTGTATCTGTGTGTCAGGGGTCCCTCGCCCTACCCTTGTCACAAGTGCACCTTGACCTTCCCCACTCAGCTTGTCATTACAGGCCGGTGACCGTGTCTCTCGCCCGGTGACCCGTCAGTCTCTACGGTCAAGGTAATATCCGGCGTTTTACACCCCTCGAGCCTTGCAGATTAACCAGCGGCAGCAATTAAGGAGGCGAAGCCCACGAACTGAGGATCCCAGACTGTAATGAGGAGATCAATGGCACATTGGTGGCAGCGGACGGATCTCTTCAACAGTGTTGTTTGTGTTGTTGTTGTTGTTATTCTCCTTCCGGGTAGTAAACAAGCAGACACATTTGTTTGTCCTCTGTTGGATTAAAGGATTTATATGGAGAGCTAGCCAGTAGATTACTCTCCCCCCACACACCCACCCAGAACATATGATTGTTGGAGCCATTGGTCAATCCCAGACTGAGTCAGATCTGTGTGGTGTTCTTCTGACCTCACTGACATCAGTCTGGGCCCAGGATGAGTGCTTCCTCCCACCTTCCCTGGAGGTGGACTGTGAGGTATTTTATTCAAATGTGTCAGTAAAAACACCTGATTAGCATATATTTTCTTTTCTTACACTGCTTAAAAGGCTGCTTTGCAGTTCTACAGTATATAGATCCCGTTTGAGGGCCATATATGAAGTGAGCCATGGAATCCTTTTTGGTTCTATAAAGCACCATTTCTTCTAGCAGTGTACCAAGCCTATCTATTGCAGTATTTAGTTTTGCTGTTCTATTTTAGCACCCCGTCACCGTATCCAGTGAGATACATTATTTATTGCTTTCGTCAGAGAGGGTTACAAAGCAAAATACAAGGAAACTAGGCACCTATGCCAGAAAGATTTAAGTATCTGATGTTTCTATCCTAAACCCCCACTGTAGACCGTTGATAAACCCCCACAGTGGACCGTTGATAAACCCCCACAGTGGACCGTTGATAAACCCCCACAGTGGACCGTTGATAAACCCCCACAGTGGATCCCCACAGTGGACCGTTGATAAACCCCACAGTGGCCTGTTGATAAACCCCCACAGTGGACCGTTGATAAACCCCCACAGTGGACCGTTGATAAACCCCCACAGTGGACCGTTGATAAACCCCACAGTGGACCGTTGATAAACCCCACAGTGGACCGTTGATAAACCCCCACAGTGGACCGTTGATAAACCCCCACAGTGGACTGTTGATAAACCCCCACAGTGGACCGTTGATAAACCCCCACAGTGGACCGTTGATAAACCCCCACAGTGGACCGTTGATAAACCCCCACAGTGGACCGTTGATAAACCCCCACAGTGGACTGTTGATAAACCCCCACAGTGGACCGTTGATAAACCCCCACAGTGGACCGTTGATAAACCCCACAGTGGACCGTTGATAAACCCCCACAGTGGACCGTTGATAAACCCCCACAGTGGATCTTTGATAAACCCCCACAGTGGACCGTTGATAAACCCCACAGTGGACCGTTGATAAACCCCCACAGTGGACCGTTGATAAACCCCCACAGTGGACCGTTGATAAACCCCCACAGTGGACCGTTGATAAACCCCCACAGTGGATCTTTGATAAACCCCCACAGTGGACCGTTGATAAACCCCCACAGTGGACCGTTGATAAACCCCCACAGTGGACCGTTGATAAACCCCCACAGTGGACCGTTGATAAACCCCCACAGTGGACCGTTGATAAACCCCCACAGTGGACCGTTGATAAACCCCCACAGTGGACCGTTGATAAACCCCCACAGTGGACCGTTGATAAACCCCCACAGTGGACCGTTGATAAACCCCCACAGTGGACCGTTGATAAACCACCACAGTGGACCGTTGATAAACCCCCACAGTGGACCGTTGATAAACCCCCACAGTGGACCGTTGATAAACCCACACAGTGGACCGTTGATAAACCCCCACAGTGGACCGTTGATAAACCCCCACAGTGGACCGTTGATAAACCCCCACAGTGGACTGTTGATAAACCCCCACAGTGGACCGTTGATAAACCCCCACAGTGGACCGTTGATAAACCCCACAGTGGACCGTTGATAAACCCCCACAGTGGACCGTTGATAAACCCCCACAGTGGACCGTTGATAAACCCCCACAGTGGACCGTTGATAAACCCCCACAGTGGACCGTTGATAAACCCCACAGTGGACTGTTGATAAACCCCCACAGTGGACTGTTGATAAACCCCCACAGTGGACCGTTGATAAACCCCCACAGTGGACTGTTGATAAACCCCCACAGTGGACTGTTGATAAACCCCCACAGTGGACCGTTGATAAACCCCCACAGTGGACTGTTGATAAACCCCCACAGTGGACTGTTGATAAACCCCCACAGTGGACTGTTGATAAACCCCCACAGTGGACCGTTGATTAGACTGTAACTGTACATTATTTCTTCCAACATTGTTGGAAGGTCTTTTCCTCCTGTGAGGCCTTTACACAGTCTTCAATTGGAAATAAGGAGGATTGGTGATGACCAATTTGGTCTGTACTCCTTAATGTATCATGACCTGTTTGAAATCACTAGATCGACCCAATTAAGAAAAACAACAAGATACAATTGGGCCACTAAGAGCTGTGGCACAAAAACATTGTCAGCATCCCAGATGGAATCCTATTCTCTATAGTGCACTATTTCCCTGGTCAAAAGTAGTGCACTATTTCCCTGGTCAAAAGTAGTGCACTATTTCCCTGGTCAAAAGTAGTGCACTATTTCCCTGATCAAAAGTAGTGCACTATTTCCCTGGTCAAAAGTAGTGGACTATTTCCCTAATCAAAAGTAGTGCACTCATTAGAGAATAGGGTTCCTTTTGGACACAGAATTTGAGTCCCTGACCCCAAGTAGCACTACAGTACAAAGGCCACCATGGTCAGGGAAGTGCATGCGTCCTAGCCACGTCTGTGATTTCAATAATGATTTGGTCTTGTTATTGTCAAAATGACGATAAAAGTGGGCCATTTAAGTCAATAAATACCCTTTGATTTGTCACATCACATTTGTATTGACTCATTAACCGAAAGTAAACCACTGACTTCCATGCACACAAACATACATAGCCTTCTCCACCCAACATATTTTTCTGTATAACATCCTATTCTCTTCCCAACAGCAGAAATGTGACAAACATACACTGAGTCTACAAAACATTAGGAACAGCTGCTCTTTCCATGACATAGACTGACCAGGTGAATCCAGGTGAAAGCAATGATCCCTTATTGATGTCACTTGTTAAATCCACTTCAATCAGTGTAGATTAAGAGGAGGGGACAGGTTAAAGAAGGATTTTTAAGCCTTTGGAGAATTGAGACATGGATTGTGTATGTGTACCATTCAGGGGGTAAATGGGCAAGACAAAATGAACGGGGTATGGTAGTTTGTTGCCAGGCGCACCGGTTTGAGTTTGTTATGTTTATCAAGAATGGTCCACCACCCAAAGTAGAGAGAGAGAGACAGAGAGAGAGAGAGAGAGAGAGAGAGAGAGAGAGAGAGAGAGAGAGATAGAGAGAGAGAGAGAAAGAGAGAGGTAGAGAGAGAGAGAAAGAGAGAGAGAGAGAGAGAGAGACAGAGAGAGAGATAGATAGAGAGAGAGATAGAGAGAGAGACAGAGAGAGAGAGAGACAGAGAGAGAGAGATAGAGAGAGAGAGAGAGAGAGAGAGAGAGAGAGACAGAGAGAGAGAGAGAGAGAGAGAGAGAGAGAGAGAGAGAGAGAGAGAGAGAGAGAGGGAGACAGAGAGAGAGAGGGAGACAGAGAGAGACAGATAGATAGACAGAGAGAGAGAGATAGAGAGACAGAGAGAGAGAGAGACAGAGAGAGAGAGAGAGAGACAGAGAGAGAGAGATAGAGAGACAGAGAGAGAGAGATAGAGAGACAGAGAGAGAGAGATAGAGAGACAGAGAGAGACTTTGTAACACAACAACATTTTGAAAAAGTAAAGGGGTGTGAATATTTTTTGAAGGCAATGTAGGCTCTGTGTGCCAGTTGTGACACGTCTTTCCCACTGCTGAACAGAACTCGCTGCACATACGTGCTGCTAATATTATTGTGCCTATCACTAAAAAGCTCTTAATCTTTCCAAAAACTCTTGCCCAGTCCACTTAGTAGTCATATTTTAATTGAAATGAAAAATAATTTTTGGTTAATTATAGTTTTTTGGGGGTCTGTTTAGTCAGTTATAGTCTCATCAGTTGTCACTGAAAAATAGGTGTTCAGTCACTATATTTGCTGACAAAATGAACACCACTAGTTGGTAGAGCAAGGCACTTGCAACGCCAGGGTTGTGGGTTCAATTCATATGGACGACCAGTATGGAAAAGTATGAAAACGCATACTCACTACTGTAAGTATCTCTGGATAAGATTGTGTGTTCAAAATGACTGAAATGTCAAATGTGTGGGTGGGTGTGTCTTCGCAAAACCACTCATCTGTCTCAGCAAATGGATGTTTTGACATAATGTCTATTATGTGTGTAGAGCACCGACTTGACTGTGTGTACGAGTGTGTTCCTTGTCAGAGGTACACAGACTCTTTCAGGAGCTCAGAGATAAAGTGAGACAGACAGGTGTGGTGTCCTGGGATAGGGTGAGGGGTCTGAGAGATAATTAGTCTATCTATTGACCCAGACATATCGTTGCCTCAGTATCAGACTTCCTTTTCCTCATTTCATTAACCCTATCAATAACACCAGAAGTAATACCACCACTTTGAGACTGGCGGGTCCTGACACTATCCACAGTCATGTTCTTACTAAGAAATAAGTGCCTGGATACAGCCCTTAACTGTGGTATATTGGCCATATACCACAAACCCCTGAGGTGCCTTATTGCTATTATGAACTGGTTACTAACGTAATTAGAGCAATCCATTTTTTTTTGGTCATACCTGTGGTATATGGTCTGATATACCACAGCTGTCAGCCAATCAGCATTCAGGGCTTGAACCACCCGGTTTATAAACTGAAATCTACACTACCTAAAACAATGTCCATATATGGAGGTAATGTATAGCACTTTCCAAGGCGAAACCATATTTTCCCTCTGCATCTCCTTTTCAGTTCCTATGGTTTCTCGCATATTTCATGTTTTCCATGAGACATTCACAACCCTGGTCTAACCCAGCCAAGTGCTCTGGCATTGAAGGAATGTTCCAGTGGTCCTCCAGACTACCAATACCCCATAGTGGGGTAGCTGTGTTCCAGTGGTCCTCCAGACTACCAATACCCCATAGTGGGGTATCTGTGTTCCAGTGGTCCTCCAGACTACCAATACCCCATAGTGGGGTAGCTGTGTTCCAGTGGTCCTCCAGACTACCAACACCCCATAGTGGGGTATCTGTGTTCCAGTGGTCCTCCAGGCTACCAATACCCCATAGTGGGGTAGCTGTGTTCCAGTGTTCCTCCAGACTACCAATACCCCATAGTGGGGTATCTGTGTTCCAGTAGTCCTCCAGAGTACCAATACCCCATAGTGGGGTAGCTGTGTTCCAGTAGTCCTCCAGACTACCAATACCCCATACTGGGGTAGCTGTGTTCCAGTGGTCCTCCAGACTACCAATACCCCATAGTGGGGTAGCTGTGTTCCAGTGGTCCTCCAGACTACCAATACCCCATAGTGGGGTATCTGTGTTCCAGTGGTCCTCTAGACTACCAATACCCCATAGTGGGGTAGCTGTGTTCCAGTGGTCCTCTAGACTACCATTACCCCATAGTGGGGTAGCTGTGTTCCAGTGGTCCTCTAGACTACCAATACCCCATAGTGGGGTAGCTGTGTTCCAGTGGTCCTCTAGACTACCAATACCCCATAGTGGGGTAGCTGTGTTCCAGTGGTCCTCTAGACTACCAATACCCCATAGTGGGGTAGCTGTGTTCCAGTGGTCCTCTAGACTACCAATACCCCATAGTGGGGTAGCTGTGTTCCAGTGGTCCTCTAGACTACCAATACCCCATAGTGGGGTAGCTGTGTTCCAGTGGTCCTCTAGACTACCAATACCCCATAGTGGGGTAGCTGTGTTCCAGTGGTCCTCTAGACTACCAATACCCCATAGTGGGGTAGCTGTGTTCCAGTGGTCCTCTAGACTACCAATACCCCATAGTGGGGTAGCTGTGTTCCAGTGGTCCTCTAGACTACCAATACCCCATAGTGGGGTAGCTGTGTTCCAGTGGTCCTCCAGACTACCAATACCCCATAGTGGGGTAGCTGTGTTCCAGTGGTCCTCTAGACTACCAATACCCCATAGTGGGGTAGCTGTGTTCCAGTGGTCCTCTAGACTACAATACCCATAGTGGGGTAGCTGTGTTCCAGTGGTCCTCTAGACTACCAATACCCCATAGTGGGGTAGCTGTGTTCCAGTGGTCCTCTAGACTACCAATACCCCATAGTGGGGTAGCTGTGTTCCAGTGGTCCTCTAGACTACCAATACCCCATAGTGGGGTAGCTGTGTTCCAGTGGTCCTCCAGACTACCAATACCCCATAGTGGGGTAGCTGTGTTCCAGTGGTCCTCTAGACTACCAATACCCCATAGTGGGGTATCTGTGTTCCAGTGGTCCTCCAGACTACCAATACCCCATAGTGGGGTAGCTGTGTTCCAGTGGTCCTCCAGACTACCAATACCCCATAGTGGGGTAGCTGTGTTCCAGTGGTCCTCCAGACTACCAATACCCCATAGTGGGGTAGCTGTGTTCCAGTGGTCCTCCAGACTACCAATACCCCATAGTGGGGTAGCTGTGTTCCAGTGGTCCTCCAGACTACCAATACCCCATAGTGGGGTAGCTGTGTTCCAGTGGTCCTCCAGACTACCAATACCCCATAGTGGGGTAGCTGTGTTCCAGTGGTCCTCCAGACTACCAATACCCCATAGTGGGGTAGCTGTGTTCCAGTGGTCCTCTAGACTACCAATACCCCATAGTGGGGTAGCTGTGTTCCAGTGGTCCTCTAGACTACCAATACCCCATAGTGGGGTAGCTGTGTTCCAGTGGTCCTCCAGACTACCAATACCCCATGGTGGGGTAGCTGTGTTCCAGTGGTCCTCTAGACTACCAATACCCCATAGTGGGGTAGCTGTGTTCCAGTGGTCCTCCAGACTACCAATACCCCATAGTGGGGTAGCTGTGTTCCAGTGGTCCTCTAGACTACCAATACCCCATAGTGGGGTAGCTGTGTTCCAGTGGTCCTCCAGACTACCAATACCCCATAGTGGGGGTAGCTGTGTTCCAGTGGTCCTCTAGACTACCAATACCCCATAGTGGGGTATCTGTGTTCCAGTGGTCCTCCAGACTACCAATACCCCATAGTGGGGTAGCTGTGTTCCAGTGGTCCTCCAGACTACCAATACCCCATAGTGGGGTAGCTGTGTTCCAGTGGTCCTCCAGACTACCAATACCCCATAGTGGGGTAGCTGTGTTCCAGTGGTCCTCCAGACTACCAATACCCCATAGTGGGGTAGCTGTGTTCCAGTGGTCCTCTAGACTACCAATACCCCATAGTGGGGTAGCTGTGTTCCAGTGGTCCTCTAGACTACCAATACCCCATAGTGGGGTAGCTGTGTTCCAGTGGTCCTCTAGACTACCAATACCCCATAGTGGGGTAGCTGTGTTCCAGTGGTCCTCCAGACTACCAATACCCCATAGTGGGGTAGCTGTGTTCCAGTGGTCCTCCAGACTACCAATACCCCATAGTGGGGTAGCTGTGTTCCAGTGGTCCTCCAGACTACCAATACCCCATAGTGGGGTAGCTGTGTTCCAGTGGTCCTCCAGACTACCAATACCCCATAGTGGGGTAGCTGGGTTCCAGTGGTCCTCCAGACTACCAATACCCCATAGTGGGGTAGCTGTGTTCCAGTGGTCCTCCAGACTACCAATACCCCATAGTGGGGTAGCTGTGTTCCAGTGGTCCTCTAGACTACCAATACCCCATAGTGGGGTAGCTGTGTTCCAGTGGTCCTCCAGACTACCAATACCCCATAGTGGGGTAGCTGTGTTCCAGTGGTCCTCTAGACTACCAATACCCCATAGTGGGGTAGCTGTGTTCCAGTGGTCCTCCAGACTACCAATACCCCATAGTGGGGTAGCTGTGTTCCAGTGGTCCTCCAGACTACCAATACCCCATAGTGGGGTATCTGTGTTCCAGTGGTCCTCCAGACTACCAATACCCCATAGTGGGGTAGCTGTGTTCCAGTGGTCATCTAGACTACCAATACCCCATAGTGGGGTATCTGTGTTCCAGTGGTCCTCCAGACTACCAATACCCCATAGTGGGGTAGCTGTGTTCCAGTGGTCCTCCAGACTACCAATACCCCATAGTGGGGTAGCTGTGTTCCAGTGGTCCTCTAGACTACCAATACCCCATAGTGGGGTAGCTGTGTTCCAGTGGTCCTCCAGACTACCAATACCCCATAGTGGGGTAGCTGTGTTCCAGTGGTCCTCCAGACTACCAATACCCCATAGTGGGGTAGCTGTGTTCCAGTGGTCCTCCAGACTACCAATACCCCATAGTGGGGTAGCTGTGTTCCAGTGGTCCTCTAGACTACCAATACCCCATAGTGGGGTAGCTGTGTTCCAGTGGTCCTCTAGACTACCAATACCCCATAGTGGGGTAGCTGTGTTCCAGTGGTCCTCCAGACTACCAATACCCCATAGTGGGGTAGCTGTGTTCCAGTGGTCCTCCAGACTACCAATACCCCATAGTGGGGTAGCTGTGTTCCAGTGGTCCTCCAGACTACCAATACCCCATAGTGGGGTAGCTGTGTTCCAGTGGTCCTCCAGACTACCAATACCCCATAGTGGGGTAGCTGTGTTCCAGTGGTCCTCCAGACTACCAATACCCCATAGTGGGGTAGCTGTGTTCCAGTGGTCCTCCAGACTACCAATACCCCATAGTGGGGTAGCTGTGTTCCAGTGGTCCTCCAGACTACCAATACCCCATAGTGGGGTAGCTGTGTTCCAGTGGTCCTCCAGACTACCAATACCCCATAGTGGGGTAGCTGTGTTCCAGTGGTCCTCTAGACTACCAATACCCCATAGTGGGGTAGCTGTGTTCCAGTGGTCCTCCAGACTACCAATACCCCATAGTGGGGTAGCTGTGTTCCAGTGGTCCTCTAGACTACCAATACCCCATAGTGGGGTAGCTGTGTTCCAGTGGTCCTCCAGACTACCAATACCCCATAGTGGGGTAGCTGTGTTCCAGTGGTCCTCCAGACTACCAATACCCCATAGTGGGGTATCTGTGTTCCAGTGGTCCTCCAGACTACCAATACCCCATAGTGGGGTAGCTGTGTTCCAGTGGTCATCTAGACTACCAATACCCCATAGTGGGGTATCTGTGTTCCAGTGGTCCTCCAGACTACCAATACCCCATAGTGGGGTAGCTGTGTTCCAGTGGTCCTCCAGACTACCAATACCCCATAGTGGGGTAGCTGTGTTCCAGTGGTCCTCTAGACTACCAATACCCCATAGTGGGGTAGCTGTGTTCCAGTGGTCCTCCAGACTACCAATACCCCATAGTGGGGTAGCTGTGTTCCAGTGGTCCTCCAGACTACCAATACCCCATAGTGGGGTAGCTGTGTTCCAGTGGTCCTCCAGACTACCAATACCCCATAGTGGGGTAGCTGTGTTCCAGTGGTCCTCTAGACTACCAATACCCCATAGTGGGGTAGCTGTGTTCCAGTGGTCCTCTAGACTACCAATACCCCATAGTGGGGTAGCTGTGTTCCAGTGGTCCTCCAGACTACCAATACCCCATAGTGGGGTAGCTGTGTTCCAGTGGTCCTCCAGACTACCAATACCCCATAGTGGGGTAGCTGTGTTCCAGTGGTCCTCCAGACTACCAATACCCCATAGTGGGGTAGCTGTGTTCCAGTGGTCCTCCAGACTACCAATACCCCATAGTGGGGTAGCTGTGTTCCAGTGGTCCTCCAGACTACCAATACCCCATAGTGGGGTAGCTGTGTTCCAGTGGTCCTCCAGACTACCAATACCCCATAGTGGGGTAGCTGTGTTCCAGTGGTCCTCCAGACTACCAATACCCCATAGTGGGGTAGCTGTGTTCCAGTGGTCCTCCAGACTACCAATACCCCATAGTGGGGTTTTCTAGTTCATCTCACTCTCTTCTTCTTTTTCTATTTTTATTTATGTTTTATTTATTTATTTGCACCAAAGAAAACAAGTGATTGACAGCAATACACATACTGGGTTTTTTAAGCGGTGTGTAGGTGTGGTTGGAAGCACAAGGGTTTATATGAAAACTGCACCACAAAAAAAATAACATACAACATACAATACAGAAGTACAAAAATAAAACATTTGTTAAAACAGATAATAAAACCTATTAAATTATAAATGTATAAATGTCTCCCGTTCTCTCTATTCCTTTCACATTATCATCTCCCTCTCCTTCTCTCTATACCTTTTCTACTCTTTCTCTTATTCTCTACGCCTCTCTTCAACAAATGAAATCTAAAATAACGGATATTTGTTCCGTTCTTTATAGACAACAGGTGTAGACTAACAGTTAAATACTTACTTAAGGGTCCAGTTTCAACAATGCAGAGTTGAAGATAATACGACAATAGAATGTACAGTGCCTTCGGAAAGTACTCAGACCCCTTGACTTTTTCCACATTTTGTTAGGTTACATCTTTATTCTAAAATGGGTTAAATTGTTTTTATCCCATCATCAATCTACACACAATACCCCATAATGACAAAGCAAATCAGTATTTTAGAACATTTTCCAAATTCAATTTTATTCAGACCCTTAACTCAGTACTTTGTTAAAGCACATTTGGCAGCGATTACAGCCTTGAGTCTTCTTGGGTATGACGCTACAAGCTTGGAACACCTGTATTTGGGGAGTTTCTCCCATTCTGCTCTGCAGATCCTGTCAAGCTCTATCAGGTTGGATGGGGAGCGTTGCTGCACAGCTATTTTCAGGTCTCTCCAGAGATGTTCGATCGGGTTCAAGTCCGGGCTCTGGCTGGGCCACTCAAGGACATTCAGAGACTTGTCACGAAGCCACTCCAGCATTGTCTTGGCTGTGTGCTTAGGGTCGTTGTCCTGTTGGATGGTGAACCTTCGCCCCAGTCTGAGGTCCTGATCGCTTTGGAGCAGGTTTTCATCGAGGATCTCTCTGTACTTTGCGCCTTTCATCTTTGCCTTGATCCTGATTAGTCTCCCAGACTCTGCCACAGAAAAACATCTCCACAGCATGATGCTGCCACCACCATGCTTCACAGTAGGGTTTCCTCTAGACGTGATGCTTGGCATTCAGGCCAAAGAGTTCAATCTTGGTTTAATCAGACCAGAGAATCTTGTTTCTCATGGTCTGAGAGTCTTTAGGTGCATTTTGGCAAACTCAAATTGGGATGTCATGTGCCCTTTATTGGGGAGTGGCTTCCTTCTGGCAACTCTACCATAAAGGCCTGATTGGTGGAGTGCTGCAGAGATGGTTGTCCTTCTGGAAGGTCCTTCCATCTCCACAGAGGAACTCTAGAGCTCTGTAAGAGTGACCATTGGGTTCTTGGTCACCTCCCTGACCAAGGCCATTCTCCCCCGATTGCTCAGTTTGGCCTGGCGTCCAGCTCTAGGAAAAGTCTTGTTGGTTTCCATTTAAGAATAATGGAGGCCACTGTAATCTTGGGGACATTCAATGCTGCAGTATTTTGTTGGTCCACTTCCCCAGATCTGTGCCTTGGCATAATCCTGTCTCAGAGCTCTACGGACAATTCCTTCGACATCATGGTTTGGTTTTTGCTCTGACATGCACTGTCAACTGTGGGACCTTATATAGACAGTTGTGTGCCTTTCCAAATCATGTCCAATCAATTGAATTTACCACAGGTGGACACCAATCAAGTTATAGAAACATCTCAAGGATGATCAATGGAAACAGGATGCACCTGAGCTCAATTTCGAGTCTCATAGCAACTAGGCAAGTCAGTTAAGAACAAATTCTTATTTCCAATGACGAGCTAGGAATATTGGATTAACTGCCTTGTTCAGGGGCAGAACGACAGATTTTTACCTTGCCAGCTCGGGGATTCGATCTAGCAACCTTTCAGTACCTGGCTCAACGCTCTAACCACTAGGCTACCTGCAGCAGAGGGTCTGAATACTTCTGTAAATAAGGTATTTCTGTTTTTTATTTTTAATACATTTACTAAAATATCTAAAAACAGTTTTCGCTTTGTCATTATGGGGCATTGTGTGTAGATTGCTGATGATTCTTATTTTATTTAATCCATTTTAGAGTAAGGCTGTAACGTAACAGAATGTGGAAAAAGTCAAGGGGTCTGAATATTTTTCCAAAGGCACTGTATGTGTGTGTTGGCGTATCAGTGTAAGTATGTGTGAGTGTGTGGGTAGAGCATTGCCAACTGTTGGACCGCAAATAGACAGGTGTGTGCCTTTCCAAATCATGTCTAATCAATTGAATTTACCAGAGGTGGACTCCAATCAAGTTGTAGAAACATATCAAGGATGATCAATGGAAACAGGATGCACCTGAGCTCAATTTTGATTCTCAAAGCAAAGGGTCTGAATACTTATGTAAATAAGGTATTTTATTTAATTATATTTTTTATAATTTTGCAAAAACGCTTAAAAACCTGTTTTTGCTTTGTCATTATGGGCTATTGTGTGTAGATTGATGAGGGAAAAAATGTATTTCATCCATTTTAGAATAAGGTTGTAATGTTACAAAATGTGGAAAAAGTCAAGGGGTCTGAATACTTCCGAAGGCACTGTATATCCTACCTTTTCAGTCTCCATAAAGGTGTGTATTAATGAAGTGACGTGAATTCAAAATGAAGCTAACCTTCGTGGCCCCTCAAATACTCCTCTAATTCCACCCGAGTCACTCTGCCTCATCATGGCTCCTCACCCTTATCACTTGACGAGGGTCTCAGTTGACCGCTTCCTCTTGTCAGGGTCTCATTAGACATGCGCGGCTGTAGGGAAGGCCAAGGGTTACATCATGGACCAGGTCCCTACAACCCCCTTAATCCTGACTCCCCAACCTAAACTGCTCATGCCCATTATCATTTTTTGTTCCTCTTTCTGTTTCGTTCTCCCATTTGCTCTGATGGTTTTCTTCTCTGTATCTCACACGTTCTCTTTTTCTCTTCTCTCTTATGCCTGTTCTCTCTCTTTTTCTTTCCCCTGCTATTTTTCTCTGGCTCCTTGTCTGCTCTGTGTGGGGAGTTCAGTCAGAACTCAGCATTTGGAATCCCTTCTGGTTCAGGGTGTCTCTTTCTCTCTCTCTCTCTCTCTCTCTCTCTCTCTCACACACACACACACACACACACACACACACACACACACACACACACACACACACACACACACACACACGAATACAGTACACACAACACACACACACATCCTCTTGCTCTCTCTCCTTCTCACACACACACACACACACACACACACACACACACACACACACACACACACACACACACACACACACACACACACACACACACACACACACACACACACACACACGCATACAGTACACACAACACACACACACATCCTCTTGCTCTCTCTCTCTTTCTCACACACGCACACACAGACACACAGAAACACTGTGCTTTTTTTCCGCTAGCACGGACTGTTCTCTTCCACTCCCTTTCCCTGTCTCTCTCTGTCTCTTTCACTCTCTCTCCCTTCACTACCAGCACCACACAGTTCTGTTTGTGAACCACAGAGTCCCTGACAACCAGACCATGTAGCTAGGCTACGAGTTGCTTCATTCCAAAGTCTAATCTGGGGACATTGCTCTGGCAGGCATCTGCTCGTAGCCTAGTTCGGGTAGATATAGAATGACTAGATATAGATAAAGAAAAATAGATCCATACTAGATCCTAAATATCTATGTAGAAATAAAATGTCAGTGTAAGTATTAGTTATGAATGCACTGATATAGTTTTCACGGACACACTTGTAGGACACACGTAGTGTATAATTTTGTATATTTTGTTATGGTAAAAGTTTTAGATTTGATTTCAAAGTCTGCATATCAACCACCCGTGATACAAGTGAGTATTCCACGTCCATCCATGTCTGAGGACGTTGGGGCAACAGTGAGCGCTGTTGCCTTCAAGTAGGCTTTTGTTTTGCCAGAGTGTTGTTGCTAGTGTGTTGTTGCTAGTGTGTTGTTGCTAGTGTGTTGTTGCTAGTGTGTTGTTGCTAGGGTGTTGTTGCTAGTGTGTTGTTGCTAGGGTGTTGTTGCTAGGGTGTTGTTGCTATGGTGTTGTTGCTAGGGTGTTGTTGCTAGGGTGTTGTTGCTAGTGTGTTGTTGCTAGGGTGTTGTTGCTAGGGTGTTGTTGCTAGTGTGTTGTTGCTAGTGTGTTGTTGCTAGGGTGTTGTTGCTAGTGTGTTGTTGCTAGGGTGTTGTTGCTAGGGTGTTGTGGATGGTGATGGCGGATGGGCAAAAAGCATCTGTCTCTGGTTCCCAAGGTTGCATTTTTCGAATCCTGTGATAGAAAGTAGTTTTTTAATCTTTTTGTTTTAAGCCTTTACCAAACCTAAAGAATTCAGAGTTAATACTTAACCTTAACATTGGAATGATACAGAGCACTTCAAAATGTTACATTTGGAACAACTTCGAAATGTTACGTTTGAGAGCTTGTTGCATAAACTGCCTAAATCATTATGAAATAGTTGTTGACCATTAGTAAACTGTATATAAATTATATACCACCACCATATATCACATTATGCTTCAACCCTGCATAATATGCATTTATTACCAAGCCTAAATAAATCATGAACTATTGGCTTTATTTATTTATTTACTTCATTAAACGTTATAAGCAGTCGATAAGCATATCTGTTATAGTAGCAGTTGACATAAGTGCACATGTCGTGACAACAGACATGCCATTCATCTTATAGTTAAGCAATAAGGCCCAAGGGGGTGTGGTATATGACCAACATACCACGGATAAGGGCTGTTCTTATGCACGACGCAATGCGGAGTGCCTGGACACAGCCCTTAGCTGTGGTATGTTTTCCATATATCACAAACCCCCGAGGTACCTTATTGCTATTGTAAACTGGTTGCCAACATAATTAGTGCAGTAAAAATAAAAGTTTTATCATACCCGTGGTATGAGGTCTGATTTACCACGGGCTGTCAGCCAATCAGCATTCAGGGCTCGAAACACCCAGTTTATAATGTTCATTATAATATGGTTTACAACACGGTATGCTGTTCTTCATAGACTCCATGTCACGTTCAGGCTATTTTATGGCAGATGTTATGACATTGTATATAGCTGTCATAAAGGCTTCATGAATGCATACATTAGGGTAAACAAAGTGGAAAAGAGGAAGTCCACTTTAGAACATCATGCAATACCAAGAGCAACTATTGAACAACTAGGAGTAAGAGAAGACTCACTGGAATGCTTTCCACATGCTGAAGCAATTCCAATATGAGGTGTGTAGGTACGAGGGAGGAGTGAGTGGGGTGCACTATAGGGCAGGGGTACTCAAATCCGAGCCGGGGGTTTCAAAATGTTTCCATTTTTTTTCTTCTTCCTGGTAGATAATGGATTAATGAATGTCACTGATTGGCCAGAGATGCTACTCACCTGCTGTCTCAGGTCCTTGATTGGAGGGGAAGGTTACAAAAACAGTAGTGCTGAGGACACTGAAGAGATTTAAGAAGGGGTATATAGGGTATTATAAACTGGGTGGTTTGAGCCCTGAATGCTGAATGGCTGACAGCCGTGATATATCAGACCGTATACCATGGGAAAAAACATTTATTTGTACTGCTCTAATTACGTTGGTAACCAGTTTATAATAGCAATAAGGCACTTCAGAGGTTTGTGGTATACAGTATGTCTAATATACCACGGCTAAGGGCGATATCCAGGCACTCCACGTTGCGTCGTGCTTAAGAACAGACCTTAGCCGTGGTATATTAACCATATACCACACCCCCTCGTGCCTTATTGCTTAAATACATCCTTCAGTGAGTTTCTTACCCATTCAAGAACATGTTTATAACGTAAGTATGTCCTGTTTTCGTTACACCTATGAGAGTAACGGTCCAATTTTAGCACAGTGGAAAGGGAAAGGGGGATACCCAGTCAGTTGTAAGGTTGCTGAACTTTTAGTAGCAAGTAACTGTTAATGTAGTATATGAACCAACATTATTCAACTACGCTCGAATGAGTCCGCTTACTTGAAGCTGGCTTTGCTGTACCTTGTTCGTACAACTATTACCTCCATAAGTATTGAAGTTATTTCAGGAAAACATTGTGTGATTTGTAAGATATTCCAGCTACTTCAGATTGAGTGGAGTTTCTTTCTTTCTTAAAGTCATGGTATGACACACTTTACATAGAACTTAACATACAACTTTAGTCTAATTTTACTGGTGGACACTATTGAGATACCATACAGCATTCTGTGTATAGTAATAACACACTTATTCCACCAGAGACTCATTACAGTCATCCAGAATGGGTCCAATGGCCAGAGACCAAAAACCACAACAAACCAAGGTATCCGTGAGTGGAATAATACTTTTGGACTATGATACTCACTGGATTCAACTTTCTAGAGCGTGGACTAAAAACAAACACTTAAGTGTCTTTCTCTTTTACTCTCTATTATCAGATAGTGGTCTGAATACCTCATTTATTTAGAGAAATTTGAAAAATAGCAATAAAACGGCGTTCCTTCTCCCTAGTTTTTGGCACTGGCTGCCTTTCAAATAACAACCCCTTCTCTGCTATACTCAATCACACACAGGCGCACACACACAACTGCATCTCTGTCTTTCTCCCTCTCCCTCCTACCCTCCCTCCCTCTCCCTCTCTTCACCTCCTCCTCACGCTCTGCTTCTATAATTCAAATCCTGTCAGCCCTGTTCCAGACTGCTGGCGCCAGCCTCTCTCTCCAGGAAAAAAAAGAGAAGATAGAGAGAGAGGGAGGGAGAGAGGGGGGAAAAGCAGAAGGAAAAAAATCTCTTTGAGGGACAAAGCCGCTGGAGCCACACACACAGTAAGCCAGGCCGAGCAAGAAGTAGACGGGTAGTTTTGAAAAAGCCAGCTGCATGTTTGGATTTTTCAGGGCCCAATATTTTTCTGTGTTCCGCCTCCCATTTCTCTCTTTTTTTTCCTTTTCATTTATTTTCTTTTACTCGTTGTTTCTCCCTTTGATCTGCCTCCGCTGCCTTCACTGGTAAAAAGCAATAAAATATTCTCCCCCTCGCTATATTTTTCTCGACCACTTTTATTAACCCTTTAAAAAGAGTTATAACTCGGGGGAACTTGTGTAAGATTCAACGCTTGGATGAAAAAGAATGGAGGCCCTCGTTGTCAGACCAGGTCTGCCAAGCCGAGAAGAGGACAGGGATGGCGAGATTCTTTGAAAGAAAGGAGAAAAGAGGGGATGGAGACAAAAGAGGCAAGGTTGAAAAGTCAGATGAAAAAGGAACCAGAGATCAGCCAACCACGTTTCACTCAGGACTATAAATAGCTGCAAACACAAATCCATCTATTTTGGGCTAATGAGAGAGCCAGTCATGTGACGCAAACACAGAGAAATGAAGGCCGGCATCCAAGAGCCCTCGAATGCGTCAAGGTCCCACATATCCCCCCAATCCATCCCCTCCTCTCTTCGCCGGAACTGCGCCTAGCTGGCATCACAAGATAGACACATTTGGTTTGTGTCCTTGGGACAAAGATCTCCTCTCTGGGCCCACAGGAGGATGAAGTGTCCTCTAAGCCAGTGGTTCCCAAACTGTGGGCCATGTTTTTATTTTATTTACATTTTTATACATTTTCGGGATAGAAAAACGCTTTCATTGTAAACTTAAATGACTAAAACCAAATAGAAAGTATGTGGAAAAGATAATGAACCTATATATTTTTCAATAATAGCCTAAAGTCTTTGAGAATATACAATTAACAAAATAAAAGCTAGACAATCAGGCCCCCATTGAGTTTGTTATAAGTTTGAGCAAAACAACACATCTTTAGCCATGTCAAAATGCATTTTCTCTCAAGCTCGATGGAAAAATTTATAGAATTGCAGGAAATCTGCTTTAAAACTGCAAAATTGTATTTCAGGTCCATGGTAGGATGTGTGGAATTGCAGGAGATTAGCTTTGAAACTGCAAATTTTTCCTTATTCTTTGGTCTGTGTGTGTTTTTTCACCCCTTGGGTCACAAAGCAAAAAAGTTCTTAACTGACTTGTCTAGTTAAATAAAGACTAAATTAAATATAAAAACCCTGCTTGAGCGCTGATCTAAAGTCAGTTGTCTCTAACTCTCCATAATGGTTTAACCAATAATGGCTGCCTAGACCACACATGTGCAACTTTTGGGGAAGATTAGTGTACCATATACAGTGCATTCGGAAATTATTCAGGCCCCTTGACTTTTTCCACATTTTGTTACATTACAGCCTTATTCTAAAATGGATTAAATTGTTTTCCCCCCTTATCAACCAACACAGAATACCCCATAATGACAAAGCAAAAGCAAGTTTTTGTAAATAAAAAGTATTCAGACCCTTTACTCAGTACTTTGTATTTGGGGAGTTTCTCCCATTTTTCATTGCATATCTTCTCAATCTCTGTAAGGTTGGATGGGGAGTGTCGCTGCACAGCTATTTTCAGGTTTCTCCAGAGATGTTCGATCGGGTTCAAGTCCGGGCTCTGGCTGGACCCCTCAAGGACATTCAGAGACATGTCCCGAAGCCACTCCAGCATTGTCTTGTCTGTGTGCTTAGGGTCGTTGTCCTGTTGGAAGGTGAACCTTCGCCCCAGTCTGAGGTCCTGAGTGCTCTGGAGCAGGTTTTTATCAAGGATCTCTCTGTACTTTGCGGTGTTCATCTTTGCCTCGATCCTGACTAGTCTCCCAGTCCCTGCCTCTGAAAAACATCCCCTCAGCATGATGCTGCCACCACCATGCTTCACCGTAGGGATGGTGCCAGGTTTCTTCCAGAGGTGACGTTTGGCATTCAGGCCAAAGAGTTCAATCTTGGTTTCATCAGACCAGAGAATCTTGTTTCTCATGGTCTGAGAGTCTTTAGGTGCCTTTTGGCAAACTCCAAGCGGGCTGTCATCTGCCCTTTACTGAGGAGTGGCTTTCATCTGGCAACTCTACCATAAGGGCCTGATTGGTGGAGTGCTGCAGAGATGGTTGTCCTTCTGGAAGGTTCTCCCATCTCCACAGAGGAACTCTAGAGCTCTGTAAGAGTGACCAACTTCTTCCAAACTTCTTCCATTTAAGAATAATGGAGGCCACTGTAATCTTGGGGACCTTCAATGCTGCAGAATTTTGTTGGTACACTTCCCCAGATCTGTGCCTCGACACAATCCTGTCTCAGAGCTCTACGGACAATTCCTTCGACCTCATGGTTTGGTTTTTGCTCTGACATGCACTGTCAACTGTGGGACCTTATATAGACAGTTGTGTGCCTTTCCAAATCATGTCCAATCAATTGAATTTACCACAGGTGGACTCCAATCAAGTTATAGAAACATCTCAAGGATGATCAATGGAAACAGGATGCACCTGAACTCAATTTTCGAGTCTCATAGCAAAGGGTCTGAATACTTATGTTAGTAAGGTATTTCCTTTGCAAACATTTCTAAAAACCTATTTTTGCTTTGTCATTATGGAATATTGTGAGGAAAAAAATGCATTTAATACATTTTAGAATAAGGCTGTAATGTAACAAAATGTGGAAAATGTCAAGGGGTCTGCATATTTTACGAAGGCACTGTATATTTTGCAGCCAGTAGATAAAAAGCTAATATTATAAAGTGACCACTGAATAGTGTCTGCATAAACCCCCCACCATTGGTTTTACATTTCAAAATATAGACATTACAGTGTAAAAACTGACCCATCATGGTGACCTTTCTTCTGCAACGAGAATGTCAATGTCCTCTTGGTAAACTCCCACCTTCAGCTTCTGGAGGGGGGATTGTGGACATATTAGAAGTGAACAGATTGAATAAACACCATCAGCAGGGGTCAATTATTTTGCCTATACAGTGACTATATTGGTCACTTCACTCTTGTTGGGGATGAAATGAGCCCCCTTTTCTCATGTTGATTCTACAAAGCTAAGCGAAACTCCCCGGGGATAGAGGGTTGACGGACAGTCGGACACTAGCCTCTCCTCTTCCCCCTCCATCTCCCTTCGTTGTTCCACAGACCTGATCGGCAGGGCTGGCTCTGATGGTGTGGCCGGTGCGCTGGCTTCAGGGGTAATTGGAACATAATGGAACATTTTCGGTGGCAAAGCCAGCCCCATTGCCCTCCTCACCTTGTGAACCTCTCAAAAAAGATCCTTCGTCATCTGAAATGCCACAGATTTTGGGCCAGCTTTCGCCTGAATCGACATGCTTCACTAATCATCCCTCCCTCCACCCTCCTCCCTCTCTCTTCCACTTCCATCTTGGATTTTTTTCTCATCTCCACCAGCTGATTGATTGCTCCGACGATCCCTTGTTCAAATGCATCGCAGGTAACCGCCCCCGTCCTTAATCTAAAAGGAGTTGAGCTTTGATATTTGTCTTTTCACGAGCAGCTCTGGAGAAAATATATCTCTATTTCAGCAAAGTGGGACAGGAAGGCCAGCCAGGAATTATTTACCAGCCAGGAGTATGCAGGCTTCAGTGTTCAGGAAGCAAATTACATTTCACACCTGAACCACTCAGTGTAACCACTCCACTCTATGTAACCACTGCACTCAATGTAACCACTGCACTCAATGTAACCACTCCACTCTATGTAACCACTCCACTCAGCGTAACCATTCCACTCTATGTAAGCACTTCACACAATGTAACCACTCCACACAATGTAACCACTACATAAAATGTAACCACTCCACTCTATGGAACCACTCCACACTATGTAACCACTCCACTCTATGGCACCACTCCACATTATGAAACCACTCCCCTCTATGGAACCACTCCACTCCATGAAACCACTCCACTCTATGGAACCACTCCACACTATGAAACCACTCCACTCTATGGAACCACTCCACTCCATGTAACCACTCCACACAATGTAACCACTACATAAAATGAAACCACTCCACTCTATGGAACCACTCCACTCCATGAAACCACTCCACTCTATGGAACCACTCCACTCCATGAAACCACTCCACTCTATGGAACCACTCCACACTATGAAACCACTCCACTCTATGGAACCACTCCACTCCATGAAACCACTCCACTCTATGGAACCACTCCACTCAATGTAATCACTCCACTCTATGGAACCACTCCACTCTATGGAACCACTCCACTCTATGGAACCACTCCACTCTATGGAACCACTCCACTTCATGAAACCACTCCACTCTATGGAACCACTCCACTCTATGAAACCACTCCACTCCATGGTACCACTCCACACTATGTAACCACTCCACACTATGAAACCACTCCACTCTATGTAACCACTCCACACTATGAAACCACTCCACTCTATGTAACCACTCCACACTATGAAACCACTCCACTATATGGCACCACTCCACATTATGAAACCACTCCACTCAATGTAATCACTCCACTCTATGTAACCACTCCACTCTATGAAACCACTCCACTCTATGGAACCACTCCACTCTATGGAACCACTCCACTCTATGGAACCACTCCACTCCATGAAACCACTCCACTCTATGGAACCACTCCACACTATAAAACCACTCCACTCTATGGAACCACTCCACTCCATGAAACCACTCCACTCTATGGAACCACTCCACTCAATGTAATCACTCCACTCAATGTAATCACTCCACTCTATGGAACCACTCCACTCCATGAAACCACTCCACTCTATGTAACCACTCCACTCTATGAAACCACTCCACTCTATGGAACCACTCCACTCTATGGAACCACTCCACTCTATGGAAGCACTCCACTCTATGGAACCACTCTAGCAACTCTTATCTCGTGAGGACCCCCTGTTGTTACCTATGATCTGGTTCCAAATCCCTCCCTGTTTTGTATAATCTGAAAGCAATACTGCAAGATTCTGGCAATTAAGATGTCTATCTACTCACCCTGAGTCAGATGAAGATAGCATATGCTAGTGTACCTGGATACTTCGTCATTGTGGTAATTCAAGTTAGCATTGGCTCACGAAAATACCTCAAACTTCATACTGCACACAGAGACATAAAATGGTATCTATGAGTTCATCTGAAGTAGAGAATTCTGAAGTAGAGAATTGCCAGAATCCCGCAGTATCAATGTAGGGTTTACATTGAGACTACCTAACACACTCAAAGGCAATGCATGATATAATGTACGTCAACTTGCGGTTTATGAATGTTTGTATGGCACCATTAATGGTAGTATGCATGGCTTATAATTAAGTATCCCCAGATTGGGGGTCTCCAAATGCTTTGGTCTGTCCAAGTCTATATGTTGTGAACCATAGTGGCCATGGACAAAGGAACTCATCAAGGCCAACAACCCTGTCACCTCTCATCCACTAGCCCATTTATACAGACATAGCTAATGACTAGGGGTGTGGTTTTTACCATCCACCACTATCTGGCAACCCAAACCAAATCTGGCAACAGAAATGTAATCTAGCCATGTCTGGTTGTGTTAGTTTGTGTGTCTGTGTGTGTGTCCTTATCTCTTTGCCTGGCCACTTTAAATTGCCTTTTACATGCAAGGTGCAGCTGAGCCCTCCCTCCCCGAAGGACTCCATTTCAGACTGGTCACTCAAGCCCTCAGTCAATCAGCCAAGCCACTAGGGACCTTCCCCCTTTTTCCTCTTCCACAGCGCCATGCAAGTCAAAGGCACAGACAGGGGGACACAGACAGGCCCAGACACACCAAGGGTCACAGAGACAGACAGAAGAGAGAGATGGAGAGAAAGAGAAATAGAGAGAGAGGGGAGACCACCAGCTATGGAGAGGGAGGTAGAGAGAGAGGGAAAGAGGGGAAGATAAGAGAGACGGGACCACCAGCTGAGTGCGATACCACTCCCCATGTCTGTCCCCTTGAATTATTGAACTCATATGCTTTGGCCCCAGTATTCTTCAACTATTTTTCTGTCCTCGCCTATTTCCCAAAAAGCATATAGATTTACACTATGCTACTTTCATCTAGAAGCTCTAAATTTACGCTATGCTACTTTCATCTAGTAAGCTACAGATTTACACTATTGTACTTTCATCTAGAAGCTCTAGATTTACACTATGCTACTTTCATCTAGAAGCTATAGATTTATACTATGCTACTTTCATCTAGAAGCTCTAGATTTACGCTATGCTACTTTCATCTAGTAAGCTACAGATTTACACTATGCTACTTTCATCTAGTAAGCTACAGATTTACGCTATGCTACTTTCATCTAGTAAGCTACAGATTTACACTATTGTACTTTCATCTAGAAGCTCTAGATTTACACTATGCTACTTTCATCTAGAAGCTATAGATTTATACTATGCTACTTTCATCTAGAAGCTATAGATTTACACTATGCTACTTTCATCTAGAAGCTATAGATTTACACTATGCTACTTTCATCTAGTAAGCTACAGATTTATGCTTTGCTACTTTCATCTAGGAAGCTATAGATTTACGCTAAGCTACTTTCATCTAGGAAGCTATAGATTTACGCTAAGCTACTTTCATCTAGGAAGCTATAGATTTACGCTATGCTACTTTCATCTAGGAAGCTGCTTTTAAATCAGATGTCATGCTAACATATACAATATAAGACCAGGAAAGTTGGAAGCTGCTTTTACACTACAAAATGTTTGTCTTGAATTTCATCTTTGTACAATGCCCTGATAATCGTAGGAGGTTTTGGACATTTTAGGAATATCTGGGACACAATTTGTGTAGTGTCTAAACCCTTTCCCTTCTAAAGAAGAACAGCACAAAACCAACGCAATATGCAAGGAACTAGTACTACACAGAGGAAAACAAGTGAAGAGACAAACATTTGCGAGATCTCATAAGATAATCGCTGTGAAAACAATTCTGAAAGTGCAGAAATGACACCCTGGTCCCTATGGCTCAGGCCAAGTAATGCACTATACTGTAGGGAATGGGTTGTCATTTAACACCTTTCTCAGATATATCTACATGTCCTTTATTTTATTCTAATCCCTTTACCCCATCACTTTTTTGTTGGTCGGATGTATTGCAGCCATATTCACAGCCAACACCCTTTCTCTCACTGTCGCCTCCCACTTGAAATAACTTGCAGGCCCATGTCTGGATTTGAAAGAACCAACCAGCTGCACAGACATAACAGTGAGTGCCCAGACTGGATGCCTGAATGTTTCCTGTCTTTTGTGGCTTCAAAGGCAATCTGATACACCCATAGATTCTCTCTCTATGTGTGCGCGCACACACACACACACACACACATAGTAACACACACACAAACTTACACACCTACTGTGGGATCGAAAGTGTGGGGAAATATATCAGGCTGTGACCTTCAGGAGTACTTATTCCACTTTTGTGGTTCTCGTTCTCAATTAATTCTGCAGTGCTTTCCTCAAAAATAACATAGTCCATGAGTGTTGCAGTAACTGAGATACAAGATAGAAACAGACTCAAACTTGACCCAAAAGTGTAAGGTACAATTATGTAGGCCTTAGGCAGACCTTCATATAACTGCTTTATGAGTAGCCTGTGGAACTGGTCAGTAGAAACCAATCAAAATAAGGTCTTTGCTTTGTCATATACTGTATGTAGGCTGAAATGGGCACATGGTAGGACAACTATTGTAGAATCCTTGTTGTTATCCTCCATGTCATAGGTTTGTGTTTTTTCTTTAAAGGCCCAGTACAGTCAAACATTTGAATTTCCTGTTTTTATATATAAAGTGTATTTCCACATTATAAGATTGGAATAATATTGTGAAATTGTGAAAATGAGGATGATGCCCTTTTAGTGTAAGAGCTGTTTGAAAAGACCTCCTGAAATTTCTGCCTGTTTTGGTAAGGGGGAGTTTTGGCCTTCCATGGTGACATCACCAGGCGGTAAATTAGTTAATAGACCAATAAAAAATAGAGTTCCAAACCTCTCTGCCAATAACAGATAATTTTCTGTTTCCCCCTCCCCAATCAAACCACTCCCATTCAGTTCTAGCCAGTGGTGTAGTGTAGGGTATATGCTGCATACCCACTTATTTTTCAGTGGTCATTGCGTTTACTCACTTCTTAATCCCCACGATGTGTATCAAAGTAGTGCAGTGGAGGTATACACTGTATCAATTAATAGGGCTGATGGAACAGATCGGAATGTTTAGTTTGTTGATAAACGATATATTATTTCTTCCCATTTTAGGCGCATCAGTGTACACATGGCAGTAGGCCTAAGCGTGAATGTTTTAAAATGGAATTTTCAGGAAAACACAGTTCGAAAACGCGCACTGCACATGCAAGCGGTTTCATGGACACAGATGGAAATGTCAATTAGAAAGAGGGGGAGGATTTAAAGATGCAACAACTATTATCAGTTGCTAATATGACTAGGATGCCTTTGGCTGATAGACAATGAAAGAAAGTTCAAAGAAAACCAATAGAACAGGAGAATGCATACGAGGAAGTCTTTTTTTTAAATAATTGCCTTCACGTTTCTATGGAGGGATTTTGGCTATAGGCTACTTTGAAGCAAGGTAAAGACATGCCTCATAATATGAAGTAAAACGTCAGTTTGAAACAATTAAGGAACAGGAAACATATAGAGATGCTAATGATAGACCTGACTGTCTTCTGGTAGATGGTAATGATAGACCTGACTGTCTTCTGGTAGATGGTAATGATAGACCTGACTGTCTTCTGGTAGATGGTAATGATAGACCTGACTGTCTTCTGGTAGATGGTAATGATAGACCTAACTGTCTTCTGGTAGATGGTAATGATAGACCTGACTGTCTTCTGGTAGATGGTAATGATAGACCTGACTGTCTTCTGGTAGATGGTAATGATAGACCTGACTGTCTTCTGGTAGATGGTAATGATAGACCTGACTGTCTTCTGGTAGATGGTAATGATAGACCTGACTGTCTTCTGGTAGATGGTAATGATAGACCTGACTGTCTTCTGGTAGATGGTAATGATAGACCTAACTGTCTTCTGGTAGATGGTAATGATAGACCTAACTGTCTTCTGGTAGATGGTAATGATAGACCTAACTGTCTTTTGGTAGATGGTAATGATAGACCTAACTGTCTTCTGGTAGATGGTAATGATAGACCTAACTGTCTTCTGGTAGATGGTAATGATAGACCTAACTGTCTTCTGGTAGATGGAAAGGCTTTCCCAAAAACCTTCTCTATTAAATGTTAACTAGCTACAAAGTAGCCCATGCCTACCTGTCAGAATGATATCATGATGATTATTTGCACCAATCCAGTGGCCATTTATTTTGAAAACTCCATCTCATGTGCTACAGAAACATCACCAATCAAAAAACAGTGCTAGGTGCCTGCACACTTGAATTAAAGGGTAACTACTCACAAAAACATACATTTCTTAGGGATAGGGGATACGTAGTCAGTTGTACAACTGAATGCATTCAGCTGAAATATTTCTTCTGTATTTAACCCAACCCCTCTGAATCAGAGAGGTGCGGGGGCTGCTATAATTGACATCCACGTCTTCGCCGCCCAGTTAAGAACAAATTCTTATTTACAATGACGGCCTACACCAATCAAACACGGACGACGCTAGGCCAATTGTGCGCTGCCCTATGGGACTCCAAATCACGGCCAGTTATGATACAGCCCTTGGCTAGGCGAACCGGGAAAAAAAACCTTACCAAAGTCCAAAACGAACAATAACTTCACAAAATGTCGTCATAATTATACACAAACTCTTCCGGCTGGGAAGCCTTTACCGTAGCCACTCGGAATGAATACCTAAACTTAATCGTTGAGGTTAATCCTATCACAAACCTTAACCACTCTGAATAAATTGTTATTTTTATTTAACCTCTATTTAACTAGGCAAGTCAGTTAAGAACAAATTCTTATTTACAATGACAACCTACCCCTACCCTAACCCAGGTGACGCTGGGCCAATTGTGCACTTCCCTATGGGACTCCCAATGACAGCCGGTTGTGATACAGCCCAGGATCAAACCAGGGTCTGTAGTGACGCCTCTAGCACTGAGATGCAGTGCCTTAGACCGCTGCGCCACTTGGGCGCCCAAATACCTAGACTTAGACTGACAGCTAACATATGACAAAATATACTGTCATTACAATGGCAACATACTCCATAATATGCAGACAGCACCACAATGCCCCAACCATAATTAAAAGGGCCAGCCATGCCATATCTCAGTTGCTGTCATTATGGCCAGGTATGGGGTTTTCTTTGGAGATTGTGCAGGTTCAAATGTACTTTAACCTTTTAAATTCCTTAACCTTTCAGATATTAAGTTAAGTTCCTTTTAACCCTTTCAGACAACCTCTGTTGTCTCTGGTGTCCTTCGTTGCAGCCTCTCCCCACGAAACATTAGGACAGAACTACAGGCCAGGGAACGCTGCAACCCTGTGTTCATTTCATCCAAGTTACAATGGAAGGACTTCCGAGGACCATGCAGGGACTAGAACACACAAGTTATTAGAAGAGAACTTGCTACAAGACACTTAAAAAAAAATTTGAATCCCTTTTGAGATTTACCATCTTTACTGAATAGGCTGTTATTCGTTTGAAGGTGAGATTTACACCACACGATATGTCCTCATAACCAAATAAAATACTATTTGACAATACTCTTATTCATCTCAATGTTTCAGAGTAACTAAAAGAAAATGTCTTGCTATACATTTGTAATTTCTTTCATTTGCTGCTTGTTTGATATTACAATTATCTTGGAGTAATTTTAGATTTCTTTGGAATCACAAACATTGGTGGATGAGGCTTGGATCACCTAACTTAAAAGCAGCTTGTGTGGAAATGTTTTTTCCGCATTCAAGATAGCAAGGTTATGAATTATTTATCTAATTGTTCTCTGCTGTAATGAAGACAGGGAACAATCAAGGGACGTTTGTGACCTGAGAATAAACTGTTTAAATTCGCATTCTTCCTTTATTTCCGCCTTTCCCTCAAATCAAAAACACCCGCCGTGTTGCCTCGGAGAGCAGATCTGAAACTCATAACTGTTTTTAAAAGGCCGCGCAAATTAACTGAAAAGTCTGGTTTCATTCAAATGGTAAAGCGCAGACAGACAAAGCAGGAACGTTGGAAGCCAGGCTGTTTGCTAGGCTCTCTTTTTCTTTCCAGGCTCACTCTGCCGCTCCCTCCCTCCCCCAGTTAGCTGGAGAGGCAGAGAGAGAGAGAAAGAGAGAGAGGAGGGGGGATACAAAAAACGCAGCTACACAAAGGCAGCGCTAGCTCTCCATCGCTGGCTTACTAATCGGCCTCTTTGTTGTGCTCGATGCATGCCTGTCGCTGTCACATGACCGCGTTTCCATGGCGACCGAGGTCTGAGTAATCATTTGCGCAATGACCTTTATTCCCTTGAGGGAAGGGGAGGGGGAGGTTAGAATGAAAGCGGAGCTGGCAAAAGCAGAGGGAGAAGGAGGGGGAGGGAAGAGGGAGCGGGAAAGGAGGAGGGGTGAGCAGCCGAGTGAGGCAGTGGGGACTTAAATGGAAAAAAATAAAGGAGAAAAAATAACAGATTTTTCTCTCTCTGCAGCACTGAGAAGAATCTGTTGGGTTTGGTTAGATAACGAACATAGCTTGCTCCTTTAAAAAGGAGAGAGCAAGGGGAAGAAAGAGGGGATGGAGTGAAAGATAGTGAGATAGAGAGAGGCCAACCGTGGGATGGGGAGAGGGGTGCCAATAAAGGGGGTTTGTTTGCACCCTCTGTCCAACAGAGGGAGAGATAGAAGGAGAGAGAGAAATCCACACTGCAAGCCATACTCACAGACACATTTGCACTACACCAGCACGCAGTCCATCCACCACACAGACATGTCAGTTCTGACAGTAGCCCCAAATAACAAATAACAGTGTTAAAAACAATCAACTAACATAAATTATGCTTTTAGAAGAGACACTGTGTTGAGCTCGAGCCACGGAAACCGCACCATTGTCTAACATTCAAAAGATAAATGGATCCTATGTGGAAACCAGCTCTGGATCCAATTAACCATTAGCCCCACCATCCACAGCCAACATTCACACCAGACCTCAAACCTTACCCCAAACCGTGGTCATGGGCTGTTACAACCTTATCTAGGCATGAATGAATATTCAAATAAGGTGCTACCAAATGTTATTAAACTAGAGTAGCTGAAACATGATAGAGTAGAGTGAGTAGAGTCATTTAGTAGTTTTGGACCATCCCTTATGGGAAACCATGCAAACAAAATCTCTAGATGAAGTTACCCTACTGGAAGGTCATATTTGAGTTGTTGAACCTCACTTTAATTTATTTGTTTTTTTTATTCAACCTTTATTTAGGAACAAATTCTTCTTTACAATGACGGCCTACACAGACCAAACCAAAGTGGGGCTCCAATGTGGCACAGCAGTCTGTGGCACTGTATGTCAGTGCAAGAGGTGTCACTATAGCCCCTAGTTTCACCTTTATTTAACCAGGTAGGCTAGTTGAGAACAAGTTCTCATTTACAACTGTGACCTGGCCAAGATAAAGCAAAGCAGTGCGACACAAACAACAACACAGAGGTACACATGGAATAACAAACATACAGTCAATAATACAATAGAAATAGTCTATATACAGTGTGTGCAAATGAGGTAGGATAAGGGAGGTAAGGCAATGAATAGGCCATAGTGGCTAAATAATTACAATATAGCAATTATACACTAGAGTGATAAATGTGCAGAAGATGAGTGTGCAAGTAGAGATACTGGGATGCAAAGGAGAAAAATAAGTACAATAAATAACAGTATGGGGATGACGTAGTTGGATGGGCTATTTACAGATGTGCTATGTACAGGTGCAGTGATCTGTGAGCTGCTCTGACAGCTGGTGCTTAAAGCTAGTGAGGGAGATATGAGTCGCCAGCTTCAGTGATTTTGGCAGTTTGTTCCAGTCATTGGCAGCAGAGAACTGGAAGGAAAGGCTTTGGGGGTGACCAGTGAAATATACCTGCTGGATTGCGTGCTATGGGTGGGTGCTGCTATGGTGACCAGTGAGGTGAGATAAGGCGGGCTTTACCTAGCAAAGACTTATAGATGACCTGGAGCCAGTAGGTCTGGCGACGAATATGAAGCAAGGGCCGAGCATACAGGTCGCAGTGGTGGGTAGTATATGGGGCTTTGGTGACAAAACGGATGGCACTGTGATAGACTGCATCCAATTTGCTGGGTAGAGTGTTGGAGGCTATTTTGTAAATGACATCGCCGAAGTCAAGGATCGGTAGGATAGTCAGTTTAACGAGGGTATGTTTGGCAGCATAAGTGAATGATGCTTTGTTGCGAAATAGGAAGCTGATTCTAGGTTAAATTTTGTATTGGAGATGCTTAATAATGTGAGTCTGGAAGGAGAGTTTACAGTCTAACCAGACACCCAGGTATTTGTAGTTGTCCACATATTCTAAGTCAGAACCGCCCAGAGTAGTGATGCTGGATGGACGGGGAGGTGTGGGCAGCGATCGGTTGAAGAGCATGCAATTAGTTTTCCTTGCATATAAGAGCAGATGGAGGCCATGGAAGGAGAGTTGTATGGCATTGAAGCTTGTCTGGAGGTTAGTTAACACAGTGTCCAAAGAAGGCCCAGAAGTATACAGAATGGTGTTGTCTGCGTAGAGGTGGATCAGAGAATCACCAGCAGCAAGAGCGACATCATTGATGCATACAGAGAAGAGAGTAAGCCAGAGATTTGACACACTGAACTCTGTTTGAGAAGTAGTTGGTGAACCAGGCGAGGCAGTCATTTGAGAAACCAAGGCTGTTGAGTCTGCCGATAAGAATGTGGTGATTGACAGAGTCGAAAGCTTTGGCCAGGTTGATGAATACAGCTGCACAGTATTGTCTCTTATCGATGGCGGTTATGATATCGTTTAGGACCTTGAGCATGGCTGAGGTGCACCCATGACCAGCTCGGAAACCAGATTGCATAGTGAAGAAGGTACGGTGGGATTCTAAATGGTTGGTGATCTGTTTGTTAACTTGGCTTTCGAAGACCTTAGAAAGGCAGGGTAGGATAGATATAGGTCTGTAGCAGGTTGGGTCTAGAGTGTCACCCCCTTTGAAGAGGGGGATGACCACGGCAGCTTTTCAATCTTTGGGAATCTCAGATGATATGAAAGAGAGGTTGAACAGGCTAGTAATAGGGGTTGCAACAATTTTGGCGGATAATTTTAGAAAGAGAGGGTCCAGATTGTCTAGCCCGGCTGATTTGTAGGGGTCCAGATTTTGCAGCTCTTTGAGAACATCAGCTATCTGGATTTGGGTGAAGGAGAAATGGGGAGGATTGGGTATGTTGCTGTGGGGGGTGCAGGGCTGTTGACCGGGGTAGGGGTAGCCAGGTAGAAAAGATGGCCAGCCGTAGAGAAATGCTTATTGAAATTCTCAATTATCGCAGATTCATCGGTGGTGACAGTGTTTCCTAGCCTCAGTGCAGTGGGCCGCTGGGAGGAGGTGCTCTTATTCTCAGTGGACTTTACAGTGTCCCAGAACTCTTTGGAATTTGTGCTACAGGATGCAAGTTTCTGTTTGAAAAAGCTAGCCTTAGCTTTCCTTACTGCCTGTGTATATTGGTTGGTTCCTAACTTCCCTGAAAAGTTGCATATCAAGGGGGCTATTCGATGCTAGTGCAGTACGCCACAGGATGTTTTTGTGCTGGTCAAGGGCAGTCAGGTCTGGAGTGAACCAAGAGCTATGTCTGTTCCTGGTAATCCATTTTTTTAATGGGGCATGGTTATTTAAGATGGTGAGGAAAGCACTTTTATAGAATAACCAGGCATCCTCTACTGACGGAATGAGGTCAATATCCTTCCAGGATGCCCGGGCCAGGTTGATTTGAAATGCCTGCTCCCTGAAGTGTTTTAGGGAGCGTTTGACAGTGATGAGGGGTGGTCGTTTGACCGCAGACCCATTACGGATGCAGGCAATGAGGCAGTGATCACTGAGAACCTGGTTGAAGACAGCAGAGGTGTATTTGGAGGGCAGGTTGGTTAGGATGATATCTGAGGTTGCCAGTGTTTGTGGATTTGGGGTTGTACCTGATGGGTTCATTGATAATTTGTGTGAAATTGAGGGTATCAAGCTTAGATTGTAGGATGGCCGGGGTGTTAAGCATGTCTCAGTTTAGGTCACCTAACAGCACGAGCTCAGAAGATAGATGGGGGGCAATCAATTCACATATGGTGTCCAGGGCACAGCTGGGGGCAGAGGGTGGTCTATAGCAAGGTGAGAGACTTGTTTCTGGAAAGGTGCATTTTTAAAAGTAGAAGCTCAATTTGTTTGGGCACAGACCTGGATAGTAAGACAGAACTCTGCAGGCTATCTCTGCAGTAGATTGCAACTCCGCCCCCTTTGGCAGTTCTATCTTGTCGGAAAATGTTATAGCTTGGGATGGAAATTTCAGGGTTTTTGGTGGTCTTCCTAAGCCAGGATTCAGACATGGCTAGGACGTCCGGGTTTGCTGAAGTAGTGAATAAAACAAATTTAGGGAGGAGGCTTCTGTTGTTAACATGCAAGAAACAAAGGCTTTTACGGGTTACAGAAGTCAACAAATGAGAGCGCCTGGGGAATGGGAGTGGAGCTAGCCACTGCAGGGCCTGGATTAACCTCTACATCACCAGAGGAACAGAGGAGGACTAGGATAACGGTACAGCTAAAGGCTATAAGAACTGGTCGTCTAGTACGTTCGAACAGAGAGTAAAAGGAGCAGGTTTCTGGGCACGGTAGAATAGATTCAAGGCACAAAGGTATGGTAGGATGTGAATACAGTTGAGGTAAACCTATGCACTTAGTGACGATGAGAGAGCTATTGTCTCTAGAAACATCATTTAAACCAGGTGAGGTCACCGCATGTGTGGGAGGTGGAACTAAAGGTTTAACTAAGGCTTATTGAGCAGAGCTAGAGGCTCTACAGTGAAATAAGGCAATCATAGGGGTCCAGTGAGTGGCTTGGAAGGTCGGAGACACGGCGTTTCAGGCAGCTAGCGGGCCAGGGCTAGCAAGCTAGCAGAAGGGCCTATGAGGGGCATCTCGACAGAAGAAGTCAGTTGTAGCCCCCTCGTGCTGTTACGTCGGCAGACCAGTCATCGTGTATCAGCAGGGCTCCGTGTGGTAAAAGGGTCCAGGCCAATTGGCAAAATAGGTATAGTGGCCAAAGAAATTGTCCGATAGGTCTCTTAAGATAACAGTCCGATATGCTCTAGAGAGTTAGCAGGCCGCGGCTAGCAGGCTAGCAGATGGGCATTCAGGGGACGTCGCAGCGGAGGAGCCAGTTGCCAGTTGAAAAAAAACCTTGGGCGAACAACGTCGGTAGTCCAGTAGTGATGGGTTGGCGGGGGTCTAGGCCAATTGGCAAAATAGGCATTGTAGTCCAAGGAGTGGCTGATGCACCTGTTCGGCTAGCCGGGAGATGGGCCTAGCAAAGGCTAGCTCCAGGCTTATTGGTTCTTGCTTCGGGACAGAGACGTTAGCCAGGAGTGGCCACTCGGATAGCAGCTGGCTAGCTGTGATGTTCCAGGTGAAAAGGTTCAGAGCTTGCGTTAGGAATAAGTCCGATTTGCTCTGGTTTGAGTCGCGCTGTGCAGACTGGTGAGAGCTGTCTGGGCTAAAGGTAGCTGATGACTGCTAGCAGTGGCTTGCTGACTACCTGCTAGTAGCTAGTTAGCTGGCTAGCCTCTGTTGGGGGTTCCGGTTATGAAGTACAGAAAATAGCAGATCCATACCACATTGGATGAGGCGGATTGCAGGAGAGTATGTTGAAGTTGAGGTTAAGAAAAATGTAAGATAATATATGTGAAGAAAAAATATATAAAAAGATATATACACGATATTAACACGGGACAAGACGAGGACAAAAGACGTATGACTGCTACGCCATCTTGGATCAGTCGTAGACTCAGGCTGTATCACATCTGGCTGTGATTGGGAGTCCCATAGGCCAGTGCAACATTGGCCCAGCGTTGTCTGGGGAAGGCCGTCACTGTAAATAAGAATTGGTTCTTAACTGACTTGCCTAGTTCAATTTAAAACACAGACAATGCTGGGCCAATTTTTCACCGCCCTATGGGACTTCCAACCACGGCCAGATGCGATACAGCCTGGATTTGAACCATTGTGTTTGTAGTGATGCCTCAAGCACTGAGATGCAGTGCCTTAGAACGCTGTGCCACTTTAATAGCAAGACTTGTGTTCAATGAGTCAGACACAGTTATGAAGAAGCCCTTTAAATCATTCAAACCAATTATATTTTTTGATGGGAGACAATATGAGTGTCTATGGATTTCGCTAGGTTTCTCTTTTCACTTTTAAAGGGAGTTTGTATTTTAGTATCAAAATTGGAAAAACGAGTCAATGATAGAATATAGCAGCAATGCTTCTGATGCATTTACTAGTTAGTCCTGCTACAGCTTTATAATGGTGTAGTAGTCAGTCCTGCTATATAATTGTGTAGTAGTTAGTCCTGCTACAGCTATATCATGGTGTGGTAGTTAGTCCTGGTATATCATAGTGTAGTAGTTAGTCCCGCTAAAGCTAGATCATGGTGTGGTAGTTAGTCCTGGTATATCATGGTGTAATAGTTAGTCCTGATATATAATGGTGTAGTAGTTAGTCCTGCTACAGCTGTATCGTGGTGTAGTAGTTAGTCTTGCTTCAGCTTTATCATGGTTTTGTTATTAGTCCTGCTACAGCTATATCATAGTGTAGTAGTTCATCCTGCTATATTACGGTGTAGTAGTTAGTCCTGCTACAGCTATATCATGGTGTTGTAGTTAGTTCTGCTACAATTATATCATAGTGTAGTCGTTCTTCCAGCTATATAATTGTGTAGTAGTTAGTCATGCTACAGCGATTTCATGGTGTAGTTGTTAGTCCTGCTACAGCTATATTGGGTGTAGTAGTTAGTCCTGCTATGTCATGGTGTACTAATTTGTCCAGCTACAGCTAAATTATGGTGTAGTAGTTAGTCTTGCTATATTACGGTGTAGTAGTTAGTAATGCTACAGCTATATCATGGTTTAATAATTAGTTCTGCTAAAGCTATATCATGGTGTGGTAGTTATTAATGCTACAGCTATATCATGGTGTAGTAGTTAGTCCTGCTATATCATGGTGTAGTCGTTAGTCCTGCTACAGCTATATCATGGTATAATATTTAGTCCTGCTACATCATGCTGTAGTAGTTAGTCCTGCTATATCATGGTGTAGTAGTCAGTCCTGCTCTATCATGGTGTAGTAGGCAGTCCTGATACAGCTATATCATGGTGTAGTAGTTAGTCCTGCTCTATCATGGTGTAGTAGTTAGTCCTGCTATATCATGGTGTAGTAGTCAGTCCTGATACAGCTATATCATGGTGTAGTAGTTAGTCCTGCTCTATCATGGTGTAGTAGTTAGTCCTGCTCTATCATGGTGTAGTAGTTAGTCCTGCTATATCATGGTGTAGTAGTCAGTCCTGATACAGCTATATCATGGTGTAGTAGTTAGTCCTGCTCTATCATGGTGTAGTAGTTAGTCCTGCTATATCATGGTGTAGTAGTCAGTCCTGATACAGCTATATCATGGTGTAGTAGTTTGTCCTGCTGCAGCTATATCACGGTGTAGTGATCAGTTCTGCTATATCTTGGTTTAGTAGTTAATTCTGCTACAGCTTTATTATGGTGTAGTAGTTAGTATTTCTACAGCTATATCATACTGTAGTAGTTAGTCCTGCTCTATCATGGTATGGTCGTTAGTCCTGCTGTATCATAGTGTAATAGTTAGTCCTGCTACAGCTTTTTCATTTTGTAGTGGTTAGTATTTCTACAGCTATATCATGGTGTAGTAGTCAGTCCTGATACAGCTATATCATGGTGTAGTAGTTAGTATTTCTACAGCTATATCATGGTGTAGTAGTCAGTCCTGATACAGCTATATCACGGTGTAGTAGTCAGTCCTGATACAGCTATATCACGGTGTAGTAGTCAGTCCTGATACAGCTATATCATGGTGTAGTAGTCAGTCTTGATACAGCTATATCATGGTGTAGTAGTCAGTCCTGATACAGCTATATCATGGTGTAGTAGTCAGTCCTGATACAGCTATAACATGGTGTAGTAGTTAGTTCTGCTATATCTTGGTCTAGTATGTAGTTCTGCTACAGCTTTATCATGGTGTAGTAGTTTGTCCTGCTATATGATGGTGTAGTAGTTTGTCCTGCTATATGATGGTGTAGTAGTTTGTCCTGCTATATGATGGTGTAGTAGTTTGTCCTGCTATATGATGGTGTAGTAGTTTGTCCTGCTATATAATGGTGTAGTGGTTAGTCTTGCTATTTCATGGTTTTGTAGTTAGTCCTGCTATATCATGGTGTCGTAGTTAGTCTTGGTTTATCATGGTTTAGAAGTTAGTCCAGCTACAGCTATATCATAGTGTATTAGTTAGTCCTGCAAACTCATGGTGTAGTAGTTAGTCCTGCTATATCATGGTGTGGTAGGTAGTCCTGCTATATCTTGGTGTGGTAATTAATCCTGCTATATATTGGTGTGGTAGTTAGTCCTGCTATATCATGATTTTGTAGTTAATCATGCTATTTCATGGTGTAGTAGTTTGTCCAGTTATATCATGGCGTAGTAGTTAGTCCTGCTATGTCATGGTGTAGTAGTTAGTCCTGCTATATCATGGTGTTGTAGTTAGTCCTGCTATATCATGGTGTTGTAGTCAGTCCTGATACAGCTATATCATGGTGTTGTAGTTAGTCCTTTTATATCATGGTGTAGGAGTTTGTCCTGCTTCAGCTTTATCTTGGTGTGGTAGTTAGTCCTGCTACAGCAATATCATGGTTTAGTAGTTAGTCCTGCTACATCTATATCATGATGTAATAGTTAGTCCTGCAATACCATGGTGTGGTAGTTATTCCTGCTCTATCATAGTGTAGTAGTAAGTCCTGCTATATGATGGTGTAGTAGTTCGTCCTGCTACAGCTATATCACGGTGTAGTAGTTAGTCCTGCTATATGATGGTGTAGTAGTTTGTCCAGCTATTTCATGGTTTAGAAGTTAGTCCTGCTATATCATGGTGTAGTAGTCAGTCCTGCTATATCATGGTGTGGTAGTTAGTCCTGCTATATCAAGGTGTGATAGTTAGTCCTGCTATATCATGGTGTGGTAGTTAGTCCTGCTATATCATGGTGTGATAGTTAGTCCTGCTATATCATGGTGTAGTAGTTAGTCCTGCTATATCATGGTGTAGTAGTCAGTCCTGCTATATCATGGTGTAGTAGTCAGTCCTGCTATATCATGGTGTGATAGTTAGTCCTGTTATATCATGGTGTGATAGTTAGTCCTGCTATATCATGGTGTAGTAGTTAGTCCTGCTATATCATGGTGTAGTAGTTAGTCCTGCTATATCATGGTGTAGTAGTTAGTCCTGCTGTATCATGGTTTGGTAGTTAGTCCTGCTATATCATGGTGTCGTAGTTAGTCTTGCTTTATCATGGTGTAGTAGTTAGTCCTGCTATTTCATGGTGTAGTAGTTAGTCCTGCTATTTCATGGTGTAGTAGTTAGTCCTGCTATTTCATGGTGTTGTAGTCTGTCCTGATACAGCTATATCATGGTGTTGTAGTTAGTCCTGCTATATAATGGTATTGTAGTTAGTCCTGCTATATCATGGTGTAGTAGTTAGTCCTGCTATATCATGGTGGAGTAGTTAGTTCTGCTATATCATGGTGTGGTTGTTAGTCCTGCTATATAATGGTATTGTAGTTAGTCCTGCTATATCATGGTGTAGTAGTCAGTCCTGCTATATCATGGTGTGGTAGTTAGTCCTGCTATATCATGGTGTGATAGTTAGTCCTGCTATATCATGGTGTAGTAGTTAGTCCTGCTATATATTGGTGTGGTAGTTAGTCCTGCTATATCTTGGTGTAGTAGTTAGTCCTGCTATATCATGGTGTGGTAGTTAGTCCTGCTATTTCATGGTGTAGTAGTTAGTCCTGCTATATCATGGTGTAGTAGTTAGTCCTGCTATATCATGGTGTAGTAGTTAGTCCTGCTATATTATGGTGTAGTAGTCAGTCCTGCTATATCATGGTGTGGTAGTTAGTCCTGCTATATCATGGTGTGATAGTTAGTCCTGCTATATCATGGTGTAGTAGTTAGTCCTGCTATATATTGGTGTGGTAGTTGGTCCTGCTATATCATGGTGTGGTAGTTAGTCCTGCTATATATTGGTGTGGTAGTTAGTCCTGCTATATCATGGTGTAGTAGTTAGTCCTGCTATATATTGGTGTGGTAGTTGGTCTTGATATTTTATGGTGTAATGGCACTGTGAAACTCCAGATGTGATCCATCAAATGAACTATTCGTATCACATATTCATGGGAGAAAACATTGATATGGTGCTTTATTGTGAGATTTTAGGGAGTAGGGACAGATCTGAACCAGGGGCTTAGAGCAAAGAGGGCCTGATGGAAGTATGGAAATGTGTGTGTGCTTTCTCATAGAGGTTTGTAAGAAGCCCAAAGTTTGGCCCTCCCTCTTTCTGAATACTTTAGAGAAAGAGAGAAAGAACAGCCACCCTACAACTGATCCCCCTGCTCGTATCATCTGCACCACGTCCTCATCATATCCTACAACACACACACACACACACACACACGCTCTTATTGATACCCCCATTCTAAATCATACTTTCAAATTCTAAAATGTGCTAATTCAGTCTGGAATTCAATCAAAACTGCAATTGGAATGAGGGACTGTTGATGGGAAAGAGACAACGACTACATGTTTCTGGAATGCATCAAGGTCATTAACAATGTTAAAAATGTTCAGCAATGTTCAGTATTAATGCACCCAATGAACTGTTTCATAAGCTTTCTGTAAGGATTGTTGAATGTGCTAATTGAATCACAGAATTTAATGAACTGAATTGAAATTGAACTGGCCTCAACTTTGGTTCACAGAACTCTGGTCATGTTGTGAGATATGTTACGAGATATGTTATGAGATATATTATGAGATATATTATGAGATATGTTATGAGATATGAGCTGGAGGAATTGGATTCGTTTTTTTATAAAAAAAACTTTTTTTTTGTGTTAGCTATTTCACCGACAAACACACACACAAGCACACTCACACACCTGTCCTCTTTAAAAAAAATCTTCCTCACACACACACACACACACACACACACACACACACACACACACACACACACACACACACACACACACACACACACACACACAGGCAGTGTGATAGGGCACACAACAAACCAGTCGGGATGGTTGGTAAACAACCAAAAAACAACGCTCTGTGCAGGAATATGGCCCGGGAGGAGGCACGCTGGGGTGGTTGATGGGGTCAGAGAGACAGTTAATCACGGAAATGGTTCTGTTAGCCACGACAGCTAAATCAGCACTGAGGCACATGGTACCGCTAGCCACGACTGATGATCCTGCTCATGATGTCATCCCCTCCTCAGAGCGAGCTGGGTGGGGGTTGAGGGGAGGTTCTCTCAAGGTTCTCTGTGCATTGTTCAAGTTAATATATGTCTACCCTTCCTCCACCTCTAGATCCCCTATACTGGGGTCTTGAAATAGGCTACAGAATGGCAAGCCGGTGGCTGAAATCAGGTTGGAGGGGGTTAGTGGAAGCCTGACTACCAGTGGACACTTTATATTTCATTTAGATTGACCACATTGGTAAATACGTGTATTTTTTATGCAGATCAACAGCATTGTAGTTGACAGCTAATAAATGTTGTTTGTGGATTTTTCATGGAGTATCTGCAGCAATTTATACCTGTTTGGCAACAATATAATTACTATAGTAACAACATTCTATTAACAAATCATCACGTAGTAACTTATTCATTGCTTTGCAATTGCATTTCAAGAGTTGTGGTGTTTGTTAAGTGGATTAAAGAACCTAATGTAAAGTGATATGGAATTCTGAAAACCTACAAGAGGGTGGCTCTCCAGGAACAGGGTTGGAGAGCAATGTAAACACATTGTCTTGGTTCACTGTGATGACGGCTACCTCCACTCTACCAGTTGGCTACACAGCACAACAATGTAGATTAAAAACATTTGCAGCATTGTGTTAAAAAAGTCCCGCTTATATCTGCCGCTTGCTCATGCGTCCTTCGTTCTCGTCTAATCCTGATCTGTCTGTTAACACTTATAAGATCTGGTCAAGATCAGTTCACAATGCGTCTTTTAACCGTCTACACCTGTCTGAAATGTGAATGTGATCAGAATGTGGACATGATCTGGATATAGGACGCATGTAAGCACCAGGTAGAAACGGGACTAAAATGGCCGCCATAGCCATCTGAACATGGCACAAGTCTACACTGGAGAACTGGAGAACACTGGAGAACAAAATGTTTACACAACCATGTTGTCTAAGGGGGCGATAATAGTGGAAGTCTGGTATATTATTGTGGAACGACGAAAAGTTAATTTCTCTCAGATAGCATCACAAACAAGCAATCTCAAAGACCAAGCAAAGCCATATGACTTGTGGGAGATTTTCTCGAGACTTGGAGAACAGAAGGGTGAGTGTCAGCTCTCCTTTCTTATCTCTATCCTCCCAAAAAGAGAGGGTCATACAGAGAATATTCCGCAAGGCTCCTCCAAACTCCCCGCTTCTGGCGAGAGCCTGGTCCGTTAAGAAGGGCCAGTGTTGTGACTTGAAACGAGGATGGAAGGCCATTGGAGGGAGTGCTTTGGCCAGGCCTCTCACTACGGGGATGGTTCTTTGAAAGCCCCGGTCTACAGAGTGGGCAGAAGGTGCTCCATTGACGTCCCAGAGAAAAGAAGGCTCCCATTCGGTCTTTCAGACGCTCCCTTCCAGAGCACAGAGGCTCTTTTGTGGAGCGAAGGAGGCCTCTCTAGATTTTCAGGGGCTGTCGGCGGTGTACAGCAGTAGACATTTCGGTTGGTGGCCACACACAGATGGGTAAGGGGAGGGGAAGGGAAAAGAGGGAGGGATGGTGAAGGGTGCGAGACAAAGTCACAGACTCCAGTGCCTCAATGAGTCATTCCGCCCCAGCCTGCTGCAAGAGTGGCCCGTTGTATCAGGATGGTGGCAGGGTTGCTCGGTCCTCCAGACACCCACTCCTGGCTCACTGCCGCAGCCCAGCAAGCCACCGTGGCTGGGGAAGGCAGGAATAGGGCCAACAGTGTTCCAAGAAGGGCTTTGTTTAATTGGTAATGAAGCAATTATCCAAACAAGATAATTCTGACAGGCACAGAGACACAATCTGTGTACTTTCTTTTTATGTTGAACCACATCAACCTTGTTTACTGTAATTTAGCTGTCTGTCAGGTGTCAGACAAAATGTCACACACTACAAAATGACAAGATATTGAAGACATAGTAAATACTGATGAGACACACACACATTATCTCTCACTTGGAAAGACCAAAGTGTAAACATTTAATATCAGTCGAGCCAAACACCCTTGGATGAGAGATACATGCTTGTGTAAGCTGCCGCTCAAATGAATAGATTAGACCTGAGACAAAAGAGAGAGGCAGAAAGGGAGAGACAGACACAGAATGGGAGAGACAGAAAGGGAGAGAGAGAAATAAAGGGAGAGAGGGAGAGGCAGAAAGGGAGAGAGAGAGACAGAATGGGAGAGACAGAAAGAGAGGGAGAAACAGAAAGAGAGGGAGAAACAGAAAGAGAGGGAGAGGCAGAAAGGGAGAGAGAGAGACAGAATGGGAGAGACAGAAAGAGAGGGAGAGGCAGAAAGGGAGAGAGAGAGAGACAGAAAGGGAGAGAGAGAGACATAAATGGAGAGAGGGAGAGGCAGAAAGGGAGAGAGAGAGACAGAAAGGGAGAGAGAGAGACAGAATGGGAGAGACAGAAAGGGAGAGAGAGAGACAGAATGAGAGAGACAGAAAGAGAGAGAGGGAGAGGCAGAAAGGGAGAGAGAGAGGCAGAAAGGGAGAGAGAGAGAGACAGAAAGGGAGAGAGGGAGAGGCAGAAAGGGACAGAGAGAGGCAGAAAGGGAGAGAGAGAGACAGAATGGGAGAGACAGAAAGGGAGAGAGAGAGACATAATGGGAGAGGCAGAAAGGGAGAGACAGAACGAGAGGGAGAGAGAGAAAGAGAGGGAGAGACAGAAAGAGAGGGAGAGACAGAAAGAGAGAGAGAGAGACAGAAAGGGAGAGAGAGAGAGACAGAAAGAGAGGGAGAGACATAATGGGAGAGACACAGAATGGGAGAGTCAGAAAGAGAGGGAGAGACAGAAAGGGAGAGAGGGAGAGAGAGACAGAAAGGGAGAGAGGGAGAGAGAGACAGAATGGGAGAGACAGAAAGAGAGGGAGAGACAGAAAGGGAGAGAGAGAGACAGAAAGGGAGAGAGGGAGAGAGAGACAGAATGGGTGAGACAGAAAGAGAGGGAGAGACAGAAAGGGAGAGAGAGACAGAATGGGAAAGACAGAAAGAGAGGGAGAGACAGAAAGAGAGAGAGAGACAGAAAGAGAGGGAGAGACAGAAAGAGAGGGAGAGACAGAAAGAGAGGGAGAGACAGAAAGAGAGGGAGAGACAGAAAAAGAGAGAGAGAAAGAAAGGGAGAGAGGGAGAGACAGAAAGAGAGAGAGGGAGAGACAGATGGGGAGACAGATAGAGAGAGAGACAGATAGAGAGAGAGAGGGAGGGAGATGTAGAGAGAGACAGAAATAGAGAGACAGAAATAGAGAGACAGAAAGGGAGAGACAGAAAGAGAGAGACATAAAGGGAGAGAGGGAGAGAGAGACATAAAGGGAGAGACAGAAAGGGAGAGAGGGAGAGAGAGATAAAGAAAGGAAAATCCCCACCACCAGTTCATCCATCTGCCAGCTCCTGAGCCTGCTCCCCTGCTCTATACATGCAGACACACACCCTGCCCACCCCCCACTGCCCCACAGTCTCAATAAAATAAAGAAGGCCACTATGGCCACGTGTCTGTTCAATATAGCCGGACAGCTGACACACACCACCCCCAGACAGCTGACACACACAACCCCCAGCCAGAAGGCCTCATTAACCCCCACTGGGCAATAGGCTGAAGACACACACACACAAAACAGTGAATGATATTTTAAATCAACAGTGTGTAGCAACAGCATCGCAATAAGACGTATGGATTTTCTGGGCTCAGTATCCTAAGTGTTTTTATGTGTGTATGTGTGTGTGTATGTGTGTATGTGTGTGTGTGCACATGTGACTGCATGCATACTTGCGTGGGTGTGTTGCTTGTGTGAGTGTGTGAGTGAAAGAGAACTCTTCTCTGCTTCCCTTCCCAATCCCCCCTGAATTGCAGTGAAAATTGTTATTTAATAGACAATTACATTAAGAACACTGTAATCAGCTTCAGTGGGATGAAGACAGCTTTAGAAGACTGTAATCAGCTTCAGTGGGATGAAGACAGCTTTAGAAGACTGTAATCAGCTTCAGTGGGATGAAGACAGCTTTATAAGACTGTAATCAGCTTCAGTGGGATGAAGACAGCTTTAGAAGACTGTAATCAGCTTCAGTGGGATGAAGACAGCTTTAGAAGACTGTAATCAGCTTCAGTGGGATGAAGACAGCTTTAGAAGACTGTAATCAGCTTCAGTGGGATGAAGACAGCTTTAGAAGACTGTAATCAGCTTCAGTGGGATGAAGACAGGTTTCGAAGACTGTAATCAGCTTCAGTTGGATGAAGACATCTTTAGAAGAAAAAAATCAGCTTCAGTGGGATGAAGACAGATTTAGAAGACTGTAATCAGCTTCAGTGGGATGAAGACAGCTTTAGAAGACTGTAATCAGCTTCAGTGGGATGAAGACAGCTTTAGAAGAAAATAATCAGCTTCAGTGGGATGAAGACATCTTTAGAAGACTGTAATCAGCTTCAGTGGGATGAAGACAGCTTTAGAAGACTGTAATCAGCTTCAGTGGGATGAAGACAGCTTAAGAAGACTGTAATCAGCTTCAGTGGGATGAAGACATCTTTAGAAGAAAAGAATCAGCTTCAGTGGGATGAAGACATCTTTAGAAGACTGTAATCAGCTTCAGTGGGATGAAGACAGTTTTAGAAGACTTTAATCAGCTTCAGTGGGATGAAGATATCTTTAGAAGAAAATAATTTGCTTCAGTGGGATGAAGACAGCTTTAGAAGAAAATAATCAGCTTCAGTAGGATGTTGACAGTTTTAGAAGACTGCAATCAGCTTCAGTGTGATGAAGACATCTTTAGAAGAAAATAATCAGCTTCAGTGGGATGAAGACAGCTTTAGAAGACTGTAATCAGCTTCAGTGGGATGAAGACAGCGTTAGAAGACTGTAATCAGCTTCAGTGGGATGAAGACAGGTTTAGAAGACTGTAATCAGCTTCAGCAGGATGAAGACAGCTTTAGAAGACTAATCAGCTTCAGCAGGATGAAGACAGCTTTAGAAGACTGTAATCAGCTTCAGTGGGATGAAGACAGCTTTAGAAGAAAAAAATCAGCTTCAGTGGAATGAAGACAGCTTTAGAAGACTGTAATCAGCTTCAGTGGGATGAAGACATCTTTAGAAGAAAAAAATCAGCTTCAGTGGAATGAAGACAGCTTTAGAAGACTAATCAGCTTCAGTGGGATGAAGACAGTTTTAGAAGACTGTAATCAGCTTCAGTGGGATGAAGACAGCTTTAGAAGACTGTAATCAGCTTCAGTGGGATGAAGACAGCTTTAGAAGACTGTAATCAGCTTCAGTGGGATGAAGACAGGTTTAGAAGACTGTAATCAGCTTCAGTGGGATGAAGACAGCTTTAGAAGACTGTAATCAGCTTCAGTGGGATGAAGACAGCTTTAGAAGACTGTAATCAGCTTCAGTGGGATGAAGACAGTTTTAGAAGACTTTAATCAGCTTCAGTGGGATGAAGATATCTTTAGAAAAAAATAATTTGCTTCAGTGGGATGAAGACAGCTTTAGAAGAAAATAATCAGCTTCAGTAGGATGTTGACAGTTTTAGAAGACTGCAATCAGCTTCAGTGTGATGAAGACATCTTTAGAAGAAAATAATCAGCTTCAGTGGGATGAAGACAGCTTTAGAAGACTGTAATCAGCTTCAGTGGGATGAAGACAGCGTTAGAAGACTGTAATCAGCTTCAGTGGGATGAAGACAGGTTTAGAAGACTGTAATCAGCTTCAGCAGGATGAAGACAGCTTTAGAAGACTAATCAGCTTCAGCAGGATGAAGACAGCTTTAGAAGACTGTAATCAGCTTCAGTGGGATGAAGACAGCTTTAGAAGAAAAAAATCAGCTTCAGTGGAATGAAGACAGCTTTAGAAGACTGTAATCAGCTTCAGTGGGATGAAGACATCTTTAGAAGAAAAAAATCAGCTTCAGTGGAATGAAGACAGCTTTAGAAGACTGTAATCAGCTTCAGTGGGATGAAGACAGCTTTAGAAGACTAATCAGCTTCGGCGGGATGAAGACAGCTTTAGAAGACTGTAATCAGCTTCAGTGGAATGAAGACAGCTTAAGAAGACTGTAATCAGCTTCAGTGGGATGAAGACATCTTTAGAAGAAAAGAATCAGCTTCAGTGGGATGAAGACAGCTTTAGAAGACTGTAATCAGCTTCAGTGGGATGAAGACAGTTTTAGAAGACTTTAATCAGCTTCAGTGGGATGAAGATATCTTTAGAAGAAAATAATTTGCTTCAGTGGGATGAAGACAGCTTTAGAAGAAAATAATCAGCTTCAGTAGGATGTTGACAGTTTTAGAAGACTGCAATCAGCTTCAGTGTGATGAAGACATCTTTAGAAGAAAATAATCAGCTTCAGTGGGATGAAGACAGCTTTAGAAGACTGTAATCAGCTTCAGTGGGATGAAGACAGCGTTAGAAGACTGTAATCAGCTTCAGTGGGATGAAGACAGGTTTAGAAGACTGTAATCAGCTTCAGCAGGATGAAGACAGCTTTAGAAGACTAATCAGCTTCAGCAGGATGAAGACAGCTTTAGAAGACTGTAATCAGCTTCAGTGGGATGAAGACAGCTTTAGAAGAAAAAAATCAGCTTCAGTGGAATGAAGACAGCTTTAGAAGACTGTAATCAGCTTCATTGGGATGAAGACATCTTTAGAAGAAAAAAATCAGCTTCAGTGGAATGAAGACAGCTTTAGAAGACTGTAATCAGCTTCAGTGGGATGAAGACAGCTTTAGAAGACTAATCAGCTTCAGCGGGATGAAGACAGCTTTAGAAGACTGTAATCAGCTTCAGTGGGATGAAGACAGCTTTAGAAGACTGTAATCAGCTTCAGTGGGATGAAGACAGTTTTAGAAGACTGTAATCAGCTTCAGTGGGATGAAGACAGCTTTAGAAGACTGTAATCAGCTTCAGTGGGATGAAGACAGCTTTAGAAGACTGTAATCAGCTTCAGTGGAATGAAGACAGTTTTAGAAGACTGTAATCAGCTTCAGTGGGATGAAGACAGCTTTAGAAGACTGTAATCAGCTTCAGTGGGATGAAGACAGGTTTAGAAGACTGTAATCAGCTTCAGTGGGATGAAGACAGCTTTAGAAGTCTGTAATCAGCTTCAGTGGGATGAAGACAGCTTTAGGGTTTATTTAGACTTGATAAATCTCTACTTAATGGTGGTAAGAAGGAGCACATGTCAGAGAGCCAGCTCTGTCCGAGCAGAAGGTGTAACAGCACATCTACTAGAATCCATCATGACAAAAACGGAGGTATTCTGGGTAGTGTATTTCTTAAGTATATGTCTTTGTTGTTAGTGCTACATGTAGGTTTCGCCTGTCATATTGATGGATAGGGAGACAAACTTGACCTTGCCAACACTGCAATTAGATAAAGATCATTTAATCCTGGCATTTACTGTAGCCTTACAGGAGAATGTGGAAATTAGAAAGGGGCTCATGGTCAAAAATTGTATAATACATTTTTTTTTAATTGAACCTTTTATTTAACTAAGCAAGTCAGTGAAGAACAAATGCTTATTTATAATGACGGCCTACCAAAAGGCAAAAGCCCTCCTGCGGGGACGGGGGCTGGAATTAAAAATATAAATATAGGACAAAACACACATCACGACAAGAGAGACAACACAACACTACATGAAGAGAGACCTGAGACAACAACATAGCAAGGCAGCAACACATGACAACACAGCATGGTAGCAACACAACATGACAACAACATGGTAGCAACACAACATGACAACAACATGGTAGCAACACAACATGACAACAACATGGTAGCAACACAACATGGTAGCAGCATAAAACAGGGTACAAACATTATTGGGCAAAGACAACAGCACAAAGGGCAAGAAGGTAGAGACAACAATACATAACGCAAAGCAGCCACAACTGTCAGTAAGAGTGTCCATGATTGTCTTTTAATGAAGAGATTGAGATATTGAGTGTTTGTTGCAGCTCGTTCCAGTCGTTAGCTGCAGTGAACTGAATAAAGGAACGACCCAGTGATGTGTTTGCTTTGGGGAACTTTAACAGAATGTGACTGGCAGAACAGGTGTTGTATGTGTAGGATGAGGGCTGCAGTAAATATCTCAGATAGGGGAGAGTGAGGCCTAAGAGGGTTTTATAAATAAGCATCAGCCAGTGGGTCTTGTGACGGGTATACAGAGATGACCAGTTTACAGAGGAGTATAGAGTGCAGTGATGTGTCCAATAAGGAGCATTGGTGGCAAATCTGATGTCCGAATGATAAAGAACATCTAGCCGCTCGAGAGCACACTTACCTGCCAATCTATACATTACGTCTCCGTGATCTAGCATGGGTAGGATGGTCATGAGGACCAGGTATGAACAGCATGGGCCTTGGCCTAAAGTGAGTGTTGAAAATGTGAAGAAGGTTGAGGTATGGGATCGTGGAAGTGTCAGAGGAGACGTAGACCATCCCAAACAGCTCCTGGCAAGCCTGCATGGTTTATGAGGTCTCCACTCATCCTGCTTTACGAGCACTCAGCTTCAGCAGTTCTTGTGGGACCACTACTAATTAAACATGCCATAGAGAAGGGATATGGCATTTATCTTTAATAAGAACACACTGTTCTCTTTCACTCCCTTCTTCCTTTGCCTCTTTTTAATCCGTCTCTAGTCCTGATTTCTTCCACTCGTTTCTTGAGGTGTTCTATTACTGTTTTCTTTCTCTTACTTTCAGGTTCAGTTTTTTCTGTTTTGTCACTTCTGTATTCCTATTCCTCCCCTGCTGCAGCAACTTCCTTTTCTCCTTTCACCGACTGACCTCTATCACTCAATGTCCTGCCCTAATCTTTCCCCCTACTGCCTGTCCACCCTCCAGCCACAGTTGTTTTGTGTTTTTTTAACCTCTTTCTATGTTTTCTCCAGTTACCCTCTCTCATTCTCTCTCTTCATTCTTCCTTCCCTAATTTGTCTTCCCATGTTCCTCTCTCTATTTCCATATTACCTATCTATTCCTTCCTTTATCCTCCAATCCCTTGCTCTTCCTCATCCTCTCATCCTTTTTTTGTGTCTTATTTCCATTTGCTTCTATGTTTACCCTTCACACCCTCCTTCCTCTTCTATATTTACCCTTCACACCCTCCTTCCTCTTCTATATTTACCCTTCACATCCCTCTACCCTCTTCTATATTTACCCCTCACATCCTTCTATCCTCTTCTATATTTACCCCTCACATCCTTCTATCCTCTTCTATATTTACCCCTCACATCCCTTCCAACCTTTTCTATATTTACCCCTCACATCCTTCTACCCTCTTCTATATTTACCCCTCACATCCTTCTACCCTCTTCTATATTTACCCCTCACATCCCTTCCAACCTTTTCTATATTTACCCCTCACATCCTTCTACCCTCTTCTATATTTACCCCTCACATCCCTTCCAACCTCTTCTATATTTACCCCTCACATCCCTTCCAACCTTTTCTATATTTACCCCTCACATCCTTCTACCCTCTTCTATATTTACCCCTCACATCCCTTCTATCCTCTTCTATATTTACCCCTCACACCCCTTCTTACCTCTTCTATATTTACCCCTCACACCCCTTCTTACCTCTTCTATATTTACCCCTCACATCCCTCTATCCTCTTCTATATTTACCCCTCACATCCCTCTTTCCACTTCCATATGTACCCCTCACATCCTTCTAACCTCTTCTATATTTACCCCTCACACCCCTTCTATCCTCTTCTATATTTACCCCTCACATCCCTCTCACTCTTCTATATTTACCCCTCACATCCCTCTTTCCACTTCCATATTTACCCCTCACATCCCTCTCACTCTTCTATATTTACCCCTCACATCCCTCTCACTCTTCTATATTTACCCCTCACATCCCTTCGTATCTCTTCTATATTTACCCATCACATCCCTTCTATCCTCTTCTATATTTACCCCTCACATCCCTCTCACTCTTCTATATTTACCCCTCACATCCTTCTCTCCTCTTCTATATTTACCCCTCACACCCCTTCTATCCTCTTCTATATTTACCCTTCACATTCCTCTTTCCACTTCCATATTTACCCCTCACATCCTTCTTTCCACTTCTATATTTACCCTTCACATTCCTCTTTCCACTTCCATATTTACCCCTCACATCCTTCTTTCCACTTCTATATTTACCCCTCACATCCCTCTTTCCACTTAAATATTTACCCCTCACATCCCTTCTATCCTCTTCTATATTTACCCCTCACATCCTTCTATCCTCTTCTATATTTACCCCTCACATCCCTTCCAACCTTTTCTATATTTACCCCTCACATCCTTCTACCCTCTTCTATATTTACCCCTCACATCCTTCTACCCTCTTCTATATTTACCCCTCACATCCCTTCCAACCTTTTCTATATTTACCCCTCACATCCTTCTACCCTCTTCTATATTTACCCCTCACATCCCTTCCAACCTCTTCTATATTTACCCCTCACATCCCTTCCAACCTTTTCTATATTTACCCCTCACATCCTTCTACCCTCTTCTATATTTACCCCTCACATCCCTTCTATCCTCTTCTATATTTACCCCTCACACCCCTTCTTACCTCTTCTATATTTACCCCTCACACCCCTTCTTACCTCTTCTATATTTACCCCTCACATCCCTCTATCCTCTTCTATATTTACCCCTCACATCCCTCTTTCCACTTCCATATGTACCCCTCACATCCTTCTAACCTCTTCTATATTTACCCCTCACACCCCTTCTATCCTCTTCTATATTTACCCCTCACATCCCTCTCACTCTTCTATATTTACCCCTCACATCCCTCTTTCCACTTTCATATTTACCCCTCACATCCCTCTCACTCTTCTATATTTACCCCTCACATCCCTCTCACTCTTCTATATTTACCCCTCACATCCCTTCTTATCTCTTCTATATTTACCCATCACATCCCTTCTATCCTCTTCTATATTTACCCCTCACATCCCTCTCACTCTTCTATATTTACCCCTCACATCCTTCTCTCCTCTTCTATATTTACCCCTCACACCCCTTCTATCCTCTTCTATATTTACCCTTCACATTCCTCTTTCCACTTCCATATTTACCCCTCACATCCTTCTTTCCACTTCTATATTTACCCTTCACATTCCTCTTTCCACTTCCATATTTACCCCTCACATCCTTCTTTCCACTTCTATATTTACCCCTCACATCCCTCTTTCCACTTAAATATTTACCCCTCACATCCCTTCTATCCTCTTCTATATTTACCCCTCACATCCCTCTTTCCACTTCCATATTTACCTCTCACATCCCTCTCTCCTCTTTTATATTTACCCCTCACATCCATTCTATCCTCTTCTATATTTACCCCTCACATCCCACTTTCCACCTCTATATTTACCCCTCACATCCCTTCTATCCTCTTCTATATTTACCCCTCACATCCCTTTAGCCTCTTCTATATTTACCCCTCACATACTTCTTTTCACTTCTATATTTACCCCTCACATCCCTCTTTCCACTTAAATATTTACCCCTCACATCCCTTCTATCCGCTTCTATATTTACCCCTCGCATCCCTTCTATCCTCTTCTATATTTACCCCTCACATCCCACTTTCCACTTCTATATTTACCCCTCACATCCCTTTATCCTCTTCTATATTTACCCCTCACATCCCTCTTTCCACTTCCATATTTACCCCTCACATCCCTCTCCCCTCTTCTATATTTACCCCTCACATCACTTCTTGCCTATTCTATATTTACCCATCACATCCCTCTTTCCACTTCCATATTTACCCCTCACATCCCTCTATACTCTTTTATATTTACCCCTCACATCCCTCTCCCCTCTTCTATATTTACCCCTCACATCACTCTCTCCAATTCTATATTTACCCCTCACATCCCTCTTCCCACTTCTATATTTACCCCTCACATCCCTCTCTCCTCTTCAATATCTACCCCTCACATCCCTCTCTCTTCTTCAATATCTACCCCTCACATCCCTCTCTCCTCTTCAATATCTACCCCTCACATCCCTCTCTCTTCTTCTATATTTACCCCTCACATCCCTTTCTCTTCTTCTATATTTACCCCTCACATTCCTTTATCTTCTTCTATATTTACCCCTCACACCGTGCTACCCTCTTCAGTATTTACCCCTCACATTTCTCTCTCCTCTTCCATATTTACCCCTCACATCCCTCTCCCCACTTCTATATTTACCCCTCACATCCCTCTACCCTATTCAATATTTACCGCTCACATCCCTCTCACCTCTTCTATATTTACCCCTCACGTCCCACTCCAACCTCTTCTAGATTTACCCCTCACATCCTTCTACCCTCTTCTATATTTACCCCTCACATTCCTTTATCTTCTTCTATATTTACCCTTCACATCCCTTCCTCTTCTTCTATATTTACCCCTCACATCCCTCTCTCCTCTTCTATATTTACCCCTCACATCCCTCTCCCCTCTTCTATATTTACCCCTCACATCCCTCTACCCTCTTCTATATTTACCCCTCACATCCCTCTACCCTCTTCTATATTTACCCCTCACATCCCTCTACCCTCTTCTATATTTACCCCTCACATCCTTCTACCCTCTTCTATATTTACCCCTCACATCGTTCTCTCGTCTTCTATATTTACCCCTCACATCCCTCTTACCCTCTTCTATATTTACCCCTCACATCCCTCTCTCCTCTTCTATATTTACCCCTCACATCCCTCTACCCTCTTCTATGTTTACCCCTCACATCCCTCTCTCATCTTCTATATTTACCCCTCACATCCCTCTCCCCTCTTCTATATTTACCCCTCACATCCCTCTACCCTCTTCTATATTTACCCCTCACATCCCTCTACCCTCTTCTATATTTACCCTCACATCCCTCTCTCATCTTCTATATTTACCCCTCACATCCCTCTCCCCTTTTCTATATTTACCCCTCACATCCCTCTCCCCTCTTCTATATTTACCCCTCACATCCCTCTACCCTCTTCTATATTTACCCCTCACATCCCTCTACCCTCTTCTATATTTACCCCTCACATCCCTCTCTCATCTTCTATATTTACCCCTCACATCCCTCTCACCTCTTCTATATTTACCCCTCACATTCGTCTCTCATATTCTATATTTACCCCTCACATCCCTCTCCCCTCTTCTATATTTACCCCTCACATCCCTCTCTCCTCTTCAATATCTACCCCTCACATCCCTCTCTCTTCTTCTATATTTACCCCTCACATCCCTCTCTCTTCTTCTATATTTACCCCTCACATCCCTCTCTCTTCTTCTATATTTACCCCTCACATCCCTCTCCCCTCTTCTATATTTACCCCTCACATCCCTCTCTCCTCTTCAATATCTACCCCTCACATCCCTCTCTCTTCTTCTATATTTACCCCTCACATCCCTCTCTCTTCTTCTATATTTACCCCTCACATCCCTCTCTCCTCTTCTATATTTACCCTCACATCCCTTCTATCCTTTTCTCTATCTACTCCCTTTTCCCTCCTCTCTCTCCTATGTTCCTTCTTTCCTAAATCCCACATGCCTCACTCCCTCCCCCTTTTCTACTTACCCCCTCTTTTCTCCTCTCTCTCAATTCAATTAAATTAAATTGCCAAAGCAAGTTAAATAGATAATAAACAAAAGTGAAATTAGCAGTACACACTACACAACACAAGTTCCAAAATAATAAAGACATTTCAAAAGACATTTCAAAGTCAAATTTTATCTCTCTCTCTCCAACATTCCTTCTCTCCTGAACCTCACATCCCTCACTCCCTCTCTCCTCTTTTCTACTTACCTCCTCTTCCTTCCTCTCTCACTCTCTTTCCTACATTCCTTCTCTCCTACATATCACATCCCTCACTCCCTCTATCCCGTTGTCTACTTATCCCCTCTTTCCTCCTCTCTCATTTTTTCTCCAACATTCATTCTCTCCTAAATCAAACATCCCTCACTCCCTCTCCTGTTGTCTATTTACCCCCTCTTCCCTCCTCTCTCTCCCTCTCCTGTTGTCTACTTACCCCCTCTTCTCTTCTCTCTCACTCTCTCTTTCATACATTCTTTCTCGCCTAAATATCATATCCCTCACTCCCTTTCCTGTTGTCTATTTACCCCTCTTCCCTTCTCTCTCTCCCTCTCATGTTGTCTATTTAACCCCTCTTCCCTCCTCTCCCTCTCTCTCTCTCTCTTTTTTCTCTCTCTTTTTTTCCTCTCTCTCTCTCTCTCTCTCTCTCTCTCTCTCTCTCTCTCTCTCTCTCTCATGTTGTCTATTTAACCCCTCTTCCCTCCTCTCTCTCTCTTTCTTTCTCTCTCTTTCTTTCTTCTCTCTCTTTCTCTCTCTCTCTCTCCTCTCTCTCTTTCTCTCTCTCTCTCTTGCTCTCTCTCCTCATTTCCCCAAATATTTCTCTCTTTCTTTCTTTCTTTGCTTTTTCTCTATTTCCACTAGCTACCCCTCACATCCCTCACTCTTCCTATTCTCTATTTACCCCCTATGTTTCCCCACCTCTCTTTCTCTCTCTCTCCTTCTCTCCTTCATTTGTTCTCTGCTTCATCTCCTGAAGGGAGCACACAGCACTGCAGCACTACTGCAGGTCTCAGCGCAAATGAGATTCTATTTTCTGCTGCCGCTTCCTGTTCCTCCTTTCTCCCCATCACCATGGTTACCAGCTTTTGCCCACAGAGGTCTAGCTTCTTCCCATGTCTCAGTCACAGCACCGGAGCTAGGCCAGGTTATCTCTCTTTCCCTCCGTCTCTCTCGCTCTCTCTCTCTCTCTCTCTCTCTCTCTCACTCTCTCCCGTGTCTCAGTCACAGAGCTGGAGCTAGGCTGGGGTTATCTCTCTCTCCCTCTGTCTCTCTCTCTTTCTCCCGTGTCTCAGTCACAGAGCTGGAGCTAGGCTGGGGTTATCTCTCTCTCCCTCCGTCTCTCTCTCTCTTTCTCCCGTGTCTCAGTCACAGCGCCGGAGCTAGGCCGGGGTTATCTCTCTCTCCTTCGATCTCTCTCTCTCTCTCTCTCTCTCTCTCACTCTCTCCCGTGTCTCAGTCACAGAGCTGAAGCTAGGCTGGGGTTATATCTCTCTCCCTCCGTCTCTCTCTCTCTTTCTCCCGTGTCTCAGTCACAGCGCCGGAGCTAGGCCGGGGTTATCTCTCTCTCCCTCCGTCTCTCTCTCTCTCTCTCCCGTGTCTCAGTCACAGAGCCGGAGCTAGGCTGGGGTTATCTCTCTCTCCCTCCATCTCTCTCTCTCTTTCTCCCGTGTCTCAGTCACAGCGCCAGAGCTAGGCTGGGGTTATCCCTCTCTCCTTCTCTCTCTCTCTCTCTCTCTCTCTCTCTCTCACTCTCTCCCGTGTCTCAGTCACAGAGCTGGAGCTAGGCTGGGGTTATCTCTCTCTCCCTCCGTCTCTCTCTCTCTTTCTCCCGTGTCTCAGTCACAGCGCCAGAGCTAGGCTGGGGTTATCCCTCTCTCCTTCTCTCTCTCTCTCTCTCTCTCTCTCTCTCTCTCTCTCTCTCTCTCTCTCTCTCTCTCTCTCACTCTCTCCCGTGTCTCAGTCACAGAGCTGGAGCTAGGCTGGGGTTATCCCTCTCTCCTTCGATCTCTCTCTCTCTCTCTCTCTCTCTCTCTCACTCTCTCCCGTGTCTCAGTCACAGAGCTGGAGCTAGGCTGGGGTTATCCTTCTCTCCTTCGATCTCTCTCTCTCTCTCTCTCTCTCTCTCTCTCTCTCTCTCTCTCTCACCGTGTCTCAGTCACAGAGCTGGAGCTAGGCTGGAGTTATCCTCTCTCCTCGATCTCTCTCTCTCTCTCTCTCTCTCTCTCTCTCTCTCTCTCTCTCTCACTCTCTCCCGTGTCTCAGTCACAGAGCTGGAGCTAGGCTGGGGGTTATCCCTCTCTCCTTCGATCTCTCTCTCTTCTCTCTCTCTCTCTCTCTCTCACTCTCTCCCGTGTCTCAGTCACAGAGCTGGAGGCTAGGCTGGGGTTATCCCTCTCTCCTTCGATCTCTCCTCTCTCTCTCTCTCTCTCTTCTCCTCTCTCTTTCTCCCGTGTCTCAGTCACAGCGCCGAGCTAGGCTGGGGTTTATCTCTCTCCCGCTCCATTGTGTGTGTTTTTCCCGCTGCTATTCCCGCTGCTATTTTCCATCTCACCTATCACTCCTCTTTTCCCACACTATCTACCATACCCTGGATATGTAGTGTTGTATGATATGTAGTGTTGTATGATGTGATATGTAGTGTTATATGATGTGATATGTAGTGTTGTATGATATGAATATGTAGTGTTATATGATGTGATATGTAGTGTTGTATGATATGATATGTAGTGTTATATGATGTGATATGTAGTGTTGTATGATGTGATATGTAGTGTTATATGATATGTAGTGTTGTATAATGTGATATGTAGTGTTGTATAATGTGATATGTAGTGTTGTATGATATGATATGTAGTGTTATATGATGTGATATGTAGTGTTGTATAATGTGATATGTAGTGTTGTATAATGTGATATGTAGTGTTGTATGATATGTAGTGTTGTATAATGTGATATGTAGTGTTGTATAATGTGATATGTAGTGTTGTATAATGTGATATGTAGTGTTGTATAATGTGATATGTAGTGTTGTATAATGTGATATGTAGTGTTGTATAATGTGATATGTAGTGTTGTATAATGTGATATGTAGTGTTGTATGATATGTAGTGTTGTATGATGTGATATGTAGTGTTATATGATGTGATATGTAGTGTTGTATGATATGATATGTAGTGTTATATGATGTGATATGTAGTGTTGTATGATGTGATATGTAGTGTTTGTATGATGTGATATGTAGTGTTGTATGATGTGATATGTAGTGTTGTATGATATGATATGTAGTGTTGTATGATGTGATATGTAGTGTTTGTATGATGTGATATGTAGTGTTGTATGATGTGATATGTAGTGTTGTATGATGTGATATGTAGTGTTGTATGATGTGATATGTAGTGTTGTATGATATGGTATGTAGTGTTGTATGATGTGATATGTAGTGTTGTATGATGTGATATGTAGGTGTTGTATGATATGTGAGTGTTATATGATGTGATATGTAGTGTTGTATGATGTGATATGTAGTGTTGTATAATGTGATATGTAGTGTTGTATGATGTGATATGTAGTGTTGTATGATATGATATGTAGTGTTGTATGATATGATATGTAGTGTTATATGATGTGATATGTAGTGTTTATATGATGTGATATGTAGTGTTATATGATGTGATATGTAGTGTTGTATGATGTGATATGTAGTGTTGTATGATGTGATATGTAGTGTTGTATGATATGGTATGTAGTGTTGTATGATGTGATATGTAGTGTTGTATGATGTGATATGTAGTGTTGTATGATATGTAGTGTTATATGATGTGATATGTAGTGTTGTATGATGTGATATGTAGTGTTATATGATGTGATATGTAGTGTTGTATGATGTGATATGTAGTGTTGTATGATATGTAGTGTTATATGATGTGATATGTAGTGTTGTATGATATGTAGTGTTATATGATGTGATATGTAGTGTTGTATGATGTGATATGTAGTGTTGTATGATATGATATGTAGTGTTGTATGATATGATATGTAGTGTTATATGATGTGATATGTAGTGTTGTATGATGTGATATGTAGTGTTGTATGATATGATATGTAGTGTTATATGATGTGATATGTAGTGTTATATGATGTGATATGTAGTGTTGTATGATATGTAGTGTTGTATGATGTGATATGTAGTGTTGTATAATGTGATATGTAGTGTTGTATGATATGATATGTAGTGTTGTATGATGTGATATGTAGTGTTATATGATGTGATATGTAGTGTTATATGATGTGATATGTAGTGTTGTATGATATGGTATGTAGTGTTGTATGATGTGATATGTAGTGTTGTATAATGTGATATGTAGTGTTGTATGATATGATATGTAGTGTTGTATGATGTGATATGTAGTGTTATATGATATGATATGTAGTGTTATATGATGTGATATGTAGTGTTGTATAATGTGATATGTAGTGTTATATGATGTGATATGTAGTGTTATATGATATGTAGTGTTGTATAATGTGATATGTAGTGTTATATGATGTGATATGTAGTGTTGTATGATGTGATATGTAGTGTTATATGATATGTAGTGTTGTATAATGTGATATGTAGTGTTGTATGATATGTAGTGTTATATGATGTGATATGTAGTGTTGTATGATATAATATGTAGTGTTGTATGATGTGATATGTAGTGTTGTATAATGTGATATGTAGTGTTGTATGATGTGATATGTAGTGTTATATGATATGTAGTGTTATATGATGTGATATGTAGTGTTGTATGATGTGATATGTAGTGTTGTATGATGTGATATGTAGTGTTATATGATGTGATATGTAGTGTTGTATGATGTGATATGTAGTGTTATATGATGTGATATGTAGTGTTATATGATGTGATATGTAGTGTTGTATGATGTGATATGTAGTGTTGTATGATGTGGTATGTAGTGTTGTATGATGTGATATGTAGTGTTGTATGATGTGATATGTAGTGTTGTATGATGTGATATGTAGTGTTGTATGATGTGATATGTAGTGTTGTATGATGTGATATGTAGTGTTGTATGATGTGATATGTAGTGTTATATGATGTGATATGTAGTGTTGTATGATATGATATGTAGTGTTGTATAATGTGATATGTAGTGTTGTATGATGTGATATGTAGTGTTGTATGATGTGATATGTAGTGTTGTATGATGTGATATGTAGTGTTGTATGATGTGATATGTAGTGTTATATGATGTGATATGTAGTGTTATATGATGTGATATGTAGTGTTGTATGATGTGATATGTAGTGTTGTATGATATGGTATGTAGTGTTGTATAATGAGATATGTAGTGTTTGTCCATATTATGTTTCCTCCTCCACTTAGTTTTATTGATGGCTGTTTGTTAGCTCTGGGAAGGGTTGTGTTATTGTCAACCCCTTTAGAGATGAATTCTCTCCAGAACCCAAGGAGGCCTTGGGCACAACCTCTTCCGTTATCGATGTGCCATAAAGGACGTTTGTTTATCATTCAGTGCTAAAGAGGGAGCCAATGGGGACTGCATCCTGTCTATGACACATTGTAATCAACAGCATCCAATCCCAAGTGACACAGATTTAGTCATCTAGTAGTTCAGCCATGATGTCATTGCTTAAAGTAGGAGGGGAAGGTTGGTATTACTGAGAATGACACTAACGTTGAGGCTATTGTTTTTTGTTTAACCATCTATTGTAGGCTACGTTACACCAAACAAGATTCTAAATGGTAAAACCTTGGGGGGGAACTCTGACCCGAGTGTAAATGGCACATAATTCCCTTTTATGCTCTTTTCTCTCTATTGGTATTCTGACCTTGAACTTAAAGGGACATTTTACAATTGTTCAACTTCATATGCATTTCTCCAGCACCACTCCAACGTATGTGAAAATGATGCGTTTCTATGTTTTGTAGTAAAAAAGAAAGAGGAAGTTTGTTTTCTATGACATCATCGTTGTGCATCATGTGATTTTAACCAAGTATGAGTAGGCATTGCCTACTAATTGCCGGCTAATTCCATACTAATTGGTTTAAGATGTAATTGGAAACGCTAATCTTCCTCTTTCTTTTTTATAACAAAACATTTTATTTTATTTTCCTTTAAGCATGAGACTAGTTATCTATTCACCCGCTCGCTATTCTTTTGGTGTGGAGATGAAATAAATGAAGGTGGAGGTGTGTCTACAGATACACCTTATTCTGACCTTGACCTAATTCCCAACATAATTCCACCACCTTTCTGGCTATGAAACAATGACTAATGTCGAGCAACCTGTCGGTTCCAAGTGATATAACCGCATTCTCCGTGCACTGGAATTGACAAATTGATAAGCGCTATTGAGTAAGCCATTTGGATAAGTGGATTGTAAATATAAATGACAATTGTTTTAAATCGATTTGACCTTATGATCGCTGGAGACAAATGTGAAGCCAGTCATGTGGCAGCAAACTGAAGCATATCAACATATCACCTTTTCCACAGTTAAGTTTAGAAAACGCTGACCTTACAACTTGGGATGAAAACAATTGGGAGAGCCAAGTTCCAGGTTTGTGTAGCCACGGGCTGATGATAGTATCTGTCACGACTTCCGCCGGTCCCTCTCCTTGTTTGGGCGGCGTTCGGCAGTCAACGTCACCGGCTTTCTAGCCACCGCCGATCCACTTCTCATTTTCCATTTGTTCTGTCTTTGTCTTATCACACCTGGCTTCACTCAATCAATGACTTGTTTATTATTTAACCCTATGTTCTCCATGTTGTATTTGTGAGTGATTGTTTATTGTATTTTCGGTCCGTCATTGTGTGCTCGTGATGTTACTTTGTTCATTTGTCATTTTGAGTAAAAGTACGTTGATTACTCATATTTGCTGTCCTGCGCCTGACTCTCTACACCAGCTACACACACGACCCTTACAGTATATCGCCAAACCTGTGTTTTAAATACATGCCCAGACTTTTCACTGTATTTTTTGCTATTTTTATTATGTTAAATATTAGCCACCATCCGTTATACCCACATGCATTTAGAGTTTTTATAATTTTCCTTATATTTTCCTTAATTCCATTACAAAGTTAGTTTACCTTCCTTTCCTCTGTCACGTTTGTGTCATTTGGAACATGTAGCCTATTGGAATCATCATGGAACGCAGCCCATATGTAGCAGTTTAAACTTGGAGTCTTGTCACACGGTTCACGGCGGCTGGACCGTTGTCATCACAGTTCCATGATTACTGAGGATTATTACAGTAGATTTATAGGACTTACTGTTCAACTCCTATTGTACACTTCTCTCACCTTCCAATAATTCATGGATTGAACAATGAATGTGAACATTTTCAGGATGAATCAAACCACTGTATTTTTGATTCACCAATATATTTTGTGCATAAAGCCTCTCCAAACCTTTAAAAAAATGATTATTCATAAATACTTTCCAAACCCTAGATAAAATACAATATGAGAGTATTTTTAAATCTAACAATTGTTGCTGACAAGGACACAAATATGTGTGTATTTAGGCCTAGATGGTTTTCTTTCATTGATCCTGTAACGCCCAGGGTGTAGTGGAGGAAGAAGTCAGGCGCAGGAAGCAGAGAGTTCAGGGTAGCGATACTTTTAATACACCACACAGGTGAAAACGACGCCAACCCAAACAAATGCCCCAAACACGGGGAACTAAACAGTAAACACACACACACACACACACACAGACAACCGTTTACAGTCGTGTACAACCGTACAGTGAAAATAATCCCGCACAATCAGCAGGCGGGCCGGGTGGTAAATAAAGCCCAACCAATTAACCTAAATTAAACACAGGTGCAACTAATAAACAGTCAAGGGGGGAAAAAAGGATCAGTGGCAACTAGTAGGCCGGTGACGACGACTAGTAGGCCGGTGACGACGACTAGTAGGCCGGTGACTACGACTAGTAGGCCGGTGACTACGACTAGTAGGCCGGTGACGACGACTAGTAGGGCCGGGTGACGACGACTAGTAGGCCGGTGACGAATACCGCCGAGCGCCACCCGAACAGGAAGGGGAGCCACCTTCGGTAGGACTCGTGACAGATCCCTGATATTCTGAACCGTTCTCTCCATGTATTCTAGTGAGTCTGTCAAGAAAATTACAATTAAAAGGTACAATACATTTCAAGGGCTTAAAAAACAGACCGCGCAAAAGAACCACGTCTGCAATTTTTATTTTATTTTTTATTTCACCTTTATTTAACCAGGTAGGCTAGTTGAGAACAAGTTCTCATTTGCAACTGCGACCTGGCCAAGATAAAGCATAGCAGTGTGAGCATACAACAAAGAGTTACACATGGAGTAAACAATTAACAAGTCAATAACACAGTAGAAAACGAAGGGGGGGTCTATATACAATGTGTGCAAAAGGCATGAGGAGGTAGGCAAATAATTACAATTTTGCAGATTAACACTGGAGTGATAAAAGATCAGATGGTCATGTACAGGTAGAGATATTGGTGTGCAGAAGAGCAGAAAAGTAAATAAATAAAAACAGTACGGGGATGAGGTAGGTGAAAAGGGTGGGCTATTTACCAATAGACTATGTACAGCTGCAGCGATCGGTTAGCTGCTCAGATAGCTGATGTTTGAAGTTGGTGAGGGAGATGAAAGTCTCCAACTTCAGCGATTTTTGCAATTCGTTCCAGTCACAGGCAGCAGAGTACTGGAACGAAAGGCGGCCAAATGAGGTGTTGGCTTTAGGGATGATCAGTGAGATACACCTGCTGGAGCGCGTGCTACGGATGGGTGTTGCCATCGTGACCAGTGAGCTGAGATAAGGCGGAGCTTTACCTAGCATAGACTTGTAGATGACCTGGAGCCAGTGGGTCTGGCGACGAATATGTAGCGAGGGCCAGCCGACTAGAGCATACAAGTCGCAGTGGTGGGTAGTATAAGGTGCTTTAGTGACAAAACGGATGGCACTGTGATAGACTGCATCCAGTTTGCTGAGTAGAGTGTTGGAAGCCATTTTGTAGATGACATCGCCGAAGTCGAGGATCGGTAGGATAGTCAGTTTTACTAGGGTAAGCTTGGCGGCTTGAGTGAAGGAGGCTTTGTTGCGGGATAGAAAGCCGACTCTTGATTTGATTTTCGATTGGAGATGTTTGATATGAGTCTGGAAGGAGAGTTTGCAGTCTAGCCAGACACCTAGGTACTTATAGACGTCCACATATTCTAGGTCGGAACCATCCAGGGTGGTGATGCTAGTCGGGCATGCAGGTGCAGGCAGCGACCGGTTGAAAAGCATGCATTTGGTTTTACTAGCGTTTAAGAGCAGTTGGAGGCCACGGAAGGAGTGTTGTATGGCATTGAAGCTTGTTTGGAGGTTAGATAGCACAGTGTCCAAAGACGGGCCGAAAGTATATAGAATGGTGTCGTCTGCGTAGAGGTGGATCAGGGAATCGCCCGCAGCAAGAGCAACATCATTGATATACACAGAGAAAAGAGTCGGCCCGAGAATTGAACCCTGTGGCACCCCCATAGAGACTGCCAGAGGACCGGACAGCATGCCCTCCGATTTGACACACTGAACTCTGTCTGCAAAGTAATTGGTGAACCAGGCAAGGCAGTCATCCGAAAAACCGAGGCTACTGAGTCTGCCGATAAGAATATGGTGATTGACAGAGTCGAAAGCCTTGGCGAGGTCGATGAAGACGGCTGCACAGTACTGTCTTTTATCGATGGCGGTTATGATGTCGTTTAGTACCTTGAGTGTGGCTGAGGTGCACCCATGACCGGCTCGGAAACCAGATTGCACAGCGGAGAAGGTACGGTGGGATTCGAGATGGTCAGTGACCTGTTTGTTGACTTGGCTTTCGAAGACCTTAGATAGGCAGGGCAGGATGGATATAGGTCTGTAACAGTTTGGGTCCAGGGTGTCTCCCCCTTTGAAGAGGGGGATGACTGCGGCAGCTTTCCAATCCTTGGGGATCTCAGACGAGATGAAAGAGAGGTTGAACAGGCTGGTAATAGGGGTTGCGACAATGGTGGCAGATAGTTTCAGAAATAGAGGGTCCAGATTGTCAAGCCCAGCTGATTTGTACGGGTCCAGGTTTTGCAGCTCTTTCAGAACATCTGCTATCTGGATTTGGGTAAAGGAGAACCTGGAGAGGCTTGGGCGAGGAGCTGCGGGGGGGGCGGAGCTGTTGGCCGAGGTTGAAGTAGCCAGGCGGAAGGCATGGCCAGCTGTTGAGAAATGCTTATTGAAGTTTTCGATAATCATGGATTTATCAGTGGTGACCGTGTTACCTAGCCTCAGTGCAGTGGGCAGCTGGGAGGAGGTGCTCTTGTTCTCCATGGACTTCACAGTGTCCCAGAACTTTTTGGAGTTGGAGCTACAGGATGCAAACTTCTGCCTGAAGAAGCTGGCCTTAGCTTTCCTGACTGACTGCGTGTATTGGTTCCGGACTTCCCTGAACAGTTGCATATCACGGGGACTATTCGATGCTATTGCAGTCCGCCACAGGATGTTTTTGTGCTGGTCGAGGGCAGTCAGGTCTGGGGTGAACCAAGGGCTGTATCTGTTCTTAGTTCTGCATTTTTTGAACGGAGCATGCTTATCTAAAATGGTGAGGAAGTTACTTTTAAAGAATGACCAGGCATCCTCAACTGACGGGATGAGGTCAATGTCCTTCCAGGATACCCGGGCCAGGTCGATTAGAAAGGCCTGCTCACAGAAGTGTTTTAGGGAGCGTTTGACAGTGATGAGGGGTGGTCGTATGACTGCGGCTCCGTAGCGGATACAGGCAATGAGGCAGTGATCGCTGAGATCCTGGTTGAAGACAGCGGAGGTGTATTTGGAGGGCCAGTTGGTCAGGATGACGTCTATGAGGGTGCCCTTGTTTACAGAGTTAGGGTTGTACCTGGTGGGTTCCTTGATGATTTGTGTGAGATTGAGGGCATCTAGCTTAGATTGTAGGACTGGCGGGGTGTTAAGCATATCCCAGTTTAGGTCACCTAACAGAACAAACTCTGAAGCTAGATGGGGGGCGATCAATTCACAAATGGTGTCCAGGGCACAGCTGGGAGCTGAGGGGGGTCGGTAGCAGGCGGCAACCGTGAGAGACTTATTTCTGGAGAGAGTAATTTTCAAAATTAGTAGTTCGAACTGTTTGGGTATGGACCTGGAAAGTATGACATTACTTTGCAGGCCATCTCTGCAGTAAACTGCAACTCCTCCCCCTTTGGCAGTTCTATCTTGACGGAAGATGTTATAGTTGGGTATGGAAATCTCTGAATTTTTGGTGGCCTTCCTGAGCCAGGATTCAGACACAGCAAGGACATCAGGGTTAGCAGAGTGTGCTAAAGCAGTGAGTAAGACAAACTTAGGGAGGAGGCTTCTGATGTTGACATGCATGAAACCAAGGCTTTTTCGAACACAGAAGTCAACAAATGAGGGTGCCTGGGGACATGCAGGGCCTGGGTTTACCTCCACATCACCCGCGGAACAGAGAAGGAGTAGTATGCTCGTTACGCACTTGAATAAGGTAAGTATGAATACGAACTACTGAGAAGTGTGTAGGAAAGGCGGGCCCATGGAGAATTGTTACCCAAAGACTCAGTAACATGGAACATCTAAGGATGTCATAAAAAAATACCAGTACTGGTCAGAATTTGACCAAATGACCAAATAACCACAATTCCCTATTATAGTTTCAAAGACTGTAAGAAATATCTCCCCATTCCATGCTGAGACCTTGTTTGAGGTTCAATTTGGAAATGCTAAATGTTTCATTTCAGTTTGAGAGACCACCCAACCCCAGTAAAATACAATGTTTACTAAATCAATTCTGGTTGGTTTCACTGCTGAGGGGCATAACAGTAGTAAACACTATACAAGGGATCTGAGCCATCTACCCAGTGCAAACAGTCTCATTCCCCAACTCATCTTTTAAATAATATCATATTTTTTATCTGGCATGCAAGAATTGTATTCGGAAGCCATAGGGAATGTGACAACTTTGGAGAAAAGCGACCATTCAGATAACATACTGCATGTAGCATACGAGTCTTTGTTGAAGAGGGCAGCCATTTTACTATTCCGGGCTCCTAAAACATTATTAACGCTAATAAAACATATTCCTCCAACACACAAGTCCCCTAAGAACAAATCCTTTTCTGATATATCTTGAATATTTATTTCTTAGGTATACACTTTTTTTTGTTGATGGGGGGGGGGGGGGGGGGGGGGTGTTGCATCAAAGTAGCCGCAATCAACAGAGTAACCAAACTAGAACCCAAGCTGCTGTAGAATTGTGAAAACGATTCCCTAAGAACTGAAATGTTTTTTATTTTTGTATCTGCTCATCCTTTGTAGTGACGGAAGGGGGTTGAGATGCAGCCAAGAAACACCTCGGGCCGGCCTAGCTGAGAGGACTGTTTCAGAAAGGCTGGCGTATTGATTTCAGCATAAGTGCTAAGCCCCAATGGCAACAGCCTCCTCTGGAAACAAAAGCGGAGGGCCACCCTTGACCACAGAGCCACACCGTCACCTCTTTTGTCTAATTCTGTTTCTATTGGAGCCTGTCTGATGGATGAGTGAATTACTAGCCTACCTCTACTCTGGCCAATGCAGTGCCACAAAAAAAACAAGAAATGTTTTGGTCGATAGCGTTGGGATTTGGATTTGGGATTGAAAGGCATCTTCATAAGCATAAGCATCCCTTTATGGGATATTGAAGATGTGCTTTTGATTGCTGGTGAGTTAAAGCCAGTGGTGGAAAAAGTTACCAATTGTCCTACTTGAGTAAAAGTAAAGACACCTTCATAGAAAAGGACTAAGGTAAAAGTGAAAATATCCCAGTAAAATACTACTTGAGTAAAAGTCTAAAAGTATCTGGTTTTCATAATACTTAAGTATCAAAAGTAAGTGTAATTGCAAAAATATATGTAAGAATCAAAAGTAAAAGTATAAATCATTTCAAATTGCTTATATTAGGAAAGCCAGACAGCACAATTTTAATTTTATTTCACACTAGGAATGAAGTGAAGTAAAAGTTACTTAAGTAGTACTTTATAGGATTTTTAAGTACTACTTAAGTAGTACTTTATAGGATTTTTACTTAAGTACTTTACACCACTGGCTAGAGCAGGGATGGAGCAAAAGACTGCATACCAAGTAGCATTGTAGAAAGAGGATTGACCTATGTTTTAGCTAAACCCAACAGAAACACAACTTCACCTAAGTGGAGAAAATAACTACAATGACAACAACCTCTCCCAACTAGAAAGTTAGGGTCATGTTGAGTTGGGAGAAAATGTAGTGAAACAGGGAGGTACTACCGAAAATTTTCTAATAAGAAGCAAATATTTTCATTTTCGGTTGTTAACATTTTGTGATGGTGGCCCCTACTGAACATGGCCCAGGCTTCAGACTGGGGCTTCATAATTACAGATATGTTTGTGTCGCAATGCTTTGCTTTATCTTGGCCAGGTCGCAGTTGTAAATGAGAACTTGTTCTCAACTGGCCTACCTGGTTAAATAAAGGTGAAATAAAAAATAAATAGAGTATGTGAGATCCAATTAGGTGGCAGAACGGGATTGATGACCATCAGCCACATCTCTATCCTCTGTGCTCTTCCATTCCTCCATTGTGTTGCCTCACATTGATCCACATGACATTTACACCAACGGCACGTGGCCGTTCTCAGCAGGGGGTGGGTCCAGGGCCCTGGGACGGCCATTCATCCAAGGACAGTGTCTTTCTATTGTGATGGACACATTGTGCCATCAATGAGTATAAGCAACATGTCTATTTGGAGACACTTTGAATCAAGTTCCAATTAGCTGGGAGTGTTGCATTCAAGTGTATGTGTGGCTATTGTAGGTGTGAGGATTTGTGGGTTGGATGTGTGTGTGTTTTGGAAAACAGCTGGGATGATAACGATGCACCTGAGGAACTTAACACTATGAAGGCTCTAGGAAACCAGGCCCAGGTTGGAGGAAGCTATTGTGGTCAGTTAAAACAAAAACGCCAAGAAACCAAGCGCAAGCTTTTAAAAATAAGTGTCTTAATTTCAATAATTAACAGACAAAGGCAGTAAGGACAAACACTCTTGTGTAACTCCAAAACATGGAACCATGTCTACTATCCCATGAAGCCTTGGGAAAAGGTTTATGGGGCGTATTTGAGGCGTATTTGTTCTGCTGCCGTGAGGTTTGTACCAGGTGTTCCTGTTAGCTTATGGTGTGTTCCTCCTTCCCCACCCCCACCCCCTCTCTCTCTCTCCCTCTATTTCTCTCTCTCCCCTCTGTCCTTATCTTTTCTCTCTCTCTCTCTCTCTCTCAATTCAATTTCAATTTAAGGGCTTTATTGGCATGGGAAACATATGTCAACATTGCCAAAGCAAGTGAAATAGATAATAAACACTTAGTGAAATAAATAATACAAATTAACAGTAAACATTACACTCACAGAAGTTCCAAAAGAATAAAGACATTTCAAATGTCATATTATGTATATATACATTGTCTCCCTATCTCCTAATCTATCCTTATATGTGTGAAATCAGTTAAGATTTATACCATATATACAGAAGTATGTGGACGCCCCTTCAAATGAGTGGATTTGGCTATTTCAGCCACACCCGTTGCTGACAGGTGTGTAAAATCTAGCACACAGCCATACAATCTCCATAGACAAACATTGGCAGTAGAATGGCCTTACTGAAGAGCTCAGTGATTTTCAACGTGGCACCGTCATAGGATGTCACCTTTCCAACAAGTCAGTTCATCAAATGTCTGCCCTGCTAGAGCTGCCCCGGTCAAATGCAAGTGCTGTTATTGTGAAACGTCTAGGAGCAACAACGGCTCAGCCGCGAAGTGGTAAGCCACACAAGCTCATAGAACGGGACCGTCGAGTGCTGAAGCACGTAGCACATAACAATCGTCTGTCCTCAGTTACAACATTCACCACGAGTTCCAAACTGCCTTTGGAAGCAACGTCAGCACAATAACTGTTTGTCGGGAGCTTCATGAAATGGGTTTCCATGGCCGAGCAGCCGCACACAAGCCTAAGATCACCATGTGTAATACTAAGCGTTGGCTGGAAGGGTGTAAAGCTCGCCGCCATTGGACTCTGGAGCAGTGGAAACGCGCTCTCTGGAGTGTTGAATCACGCTTCACTCTCTGGCAGTCCGACGAACGCATCTAGTTTTGGTGGACGCCAGGAGAACGCTACCTGACCCAATGCATAGTGCCAACTGTAAAGTTTGTTGGAGGATGACTAATGGTCTGTGGCTGGTTTTCATGGTTCGGGCAAGGCCCCTTAGTTCCAGTGAAGAGAAATCTTAACACTACAGAATACAATGGCATTCTAGATGATTCTGTGCTTCTGACTTTGTGGCAACAGTTTAGGGAAGGTCCTTTTCTGTTTCAGCATGACAATGCCCCTCTGCACAAAGCGAGGTCCATACAGAAATGGTTTGTTGAAATCTGTGTGAAAGAACTTGACTGGTCTGCACAAAGCCCTGATCTCAAACCCATCCAACACCTTTGGGATGAATTGGAACACCGACTGTGAGCCAGGCCTAATCGCCCAACATCAGTGCTTGACCTCACAATTGCTCTTGTGACTGAATGGAAGCAAGTCCCCGCAGCAATGTTCCAATATCTAGTGGAGAGCCTTTTAGTGGAGAGCTGTTAGAGCAGCAAAGGGGGGACCAACTCCATATTAATGACCACAAGCAGGTGTCCACATACTTTTGGTCATGTTGTGTAGTTTAGGGGTAGGTTGGATGGACCATCATCAGCTGGGCAGCCAACTTTCAGGTGAAGAAAGGGCAGTGTGGAAAAAATGTCCTCCTAAAACTGTGTATAACACAAACTCTTTTTGTGATATGGAAATGCCAGTGTGTTATGAGCAGAAGTAGATAGAGTCCTTGGTTCACTCCAGAACTGTCTGCCCTTGACCAGCACAAAAACATCCTGTGCATTCTGCATTAGCATCGAATAGCCTCCGTGATATGCAACTTTTCAGGTAAGTTAGGAACAAATATACACAGGCCGTTAGGAAAGCTAAGGCTAGCTTTTTCAAACAGAAATGTGCATCCTGTAGTACAAACTCAAAAAAGTTCTGTGACACTGTAAAGTCCATGGAGAATAAGAGCACCTCCTCCCAGTTGCCCACTGCTCTGAGGCTAGGAAACACTGTTCCCACCGATAAATCCACTATAATAAAGAATTTCAATAAGCGTTTCTCTACGGCTGGCCATGCTCTCCACCTGGCTACCCCTACCCCGGTCAACTGCCCGGCACCCTCCAGAGCAACCCGCCAAAGCCCCCACCATTTCTCCTTCTCCCAAATCCAGATAGCTGATGTTCTGAAAGAGCTGCAAAATCTGGATCCCTTCAAATCAGCCGGGCTAGACAATCTGGACTGTCTCTTTCTAAAATTATCTGCAGAAATTGTTGCAACCCCTATTACTAGCCTGTTCAACCTCTCTTTCGTATCGTCTGAGATTGCCAAAGATTGAAAAGCTGCCACTGTCATCCCCCTCTTCAAAGGGGGTGACACTCTAGACCCAAACTGCTACAGACCTATATCTATCCTACCCTGTCGTTCTAAGGTCTTTGAACGCCAAGTTAACAAACAGATTACCGACCATTTAGAATCCCACCGTACCTTCTCCGCTATGTAATCTGGTTTCAGAGCTGGTCATGGGTGGACCTCAGCCACGCTCAAGGTCCTAAACGACGTCATAACCGCCATCGATAAGAGACATTACTGTGCAGCCATATTCATCGACCTGGCCAAGGCTTTCAACTCTGTCAATCACCACATTCTTATTGGCAGACTCGACAGCCTTGGTTTCTCAAATGATTGCCTCGCAATCATTTGTTCAGTGTGTCAAATCGGTGGGCCTATTGTCCGGACCTCAGGCAGTCTCTATGGGTGTGCCACAGGGTTCAATTCTCGGGCTGACTCTCTTCTCTGTATACATCAATGATGTCGCTCTTGCTGCTGGTGATTCTCTGATCCACCTCTACACAGACAACACTATTCTGGCCCCTCTTTGGACACTGTGTTAACTAACCTCCAGGCAAGCTTCAATGCCATACAACTATCCTTCCGTGTCCTCCAACTGCTCTTAAATGCAAGCCAAACTAAATGCATGCTATTCAATCGATCACTGCCTGCACCTGCCCGCCCGCCTGTCCAGCATCACTACTCTTAGAATACGTGGACAACTACAAATACCTAGGTGTCTGATTAGACTGTAAACTCTCCTTCCAGATTTACATTAAGCATCTCCAATCCAAAATGTAATCTAGAATCGGCTTCCTATTTCGCAACAAAGCATCCTTCACTCATGCTGCCAAACATACCCTCGTAAAACTGACCATCCTAACGATCCTCGACTTTGGCGATGTCATCTATAAAATAGCCTCCAACACTCTACTCAACAAATTGGATGCAGTCTATCACAGTGCCATTCGTTTTGTCACCAAAGCCCCATACACTACCCACCACTGCGACCTGTACACTCTCGTTGGTTGGCCCTCGCTTCATACTCGTTGCCAAACCCACTGGCTACAGGTTATCTACAAGTTTCTGCTAGGTAAAGCCCCACCTTATCTCAGCTCACTGGTCACCATAGCAGCGCCCACTCGTAGCACGCGCTCCAGAAGGTAAATCTCACTGATCTCACCCCCAATTCCCCCTTTGGTCGCCTTTCCTTCCAGTTCTCCCCCAATGACTGGAACGAACTGCAAAAATCACTGAAGCTGGAGACTCATATCTCCCTCACTAGCTTTAAGCACCAGCTGTCAGAGCAGCTCACAGATCACTGCACCTGTACATAGCCCATCTGTAAACAGCCCATCTACCTACCTCATCCCCATACTGGTGTTTATTTATCTTGCTCCTTTGCACCCCAGTATCTCTACTTGCACATTCATCTTCTGCACATCTACCATTCCTGTGTTTAATTGCTATATTGTAATTACTTCGCCACCATGGCCTATTTATTTCCTTACCTCCCTAATCTCACCTCATTGTATATAGACTTTTTTATATACTACCTTATTATTAATTGTATGTTCTGTTTATTCCATGTGTAACTCTGTGTTGTTGAATGTGTTGAATTGCTATGCTTTATCTTGGCCAGGTCACAGTTGCAAATGAGAACTTGTTCTCAACTGGCCTAGCTGGCTAAATAAAGGTGACATAAATACATTTAAAAAACACTCATATCTCAAATCCATTACTCACTTCTGCCGCATTAGGTATATTAATTATGACATCATTGTTTGATGGTTGCATCACTTCCTTGACCAATATATCCCAGATGTTTAAATTAAACCATCACCCACCTCCTCCTTTTTCTCTCCTCCCCTCCCTGGCAGCTGGTGTGTGTGGCCAGTGTATTTGTGTGTGTAAGTTGTGGAGAAACACACTCGTATTTTACCAGGGCCAAGCACAGCCTTTTGTCTGGTAAGGACGGCTGGTCTCTCTCTATCTCTCTCTCTGTCTCTCTGTCTCTCTCTGTGTGGGTGGGGTTTATGGGGACCCTGGGCCAGGAGGCAATAAGGAAGAGGTATGGTCCTTTAAATCAGGGCTCCTCTGCCCCTCTTCCACCTCAGGGAGGGCTCCACTGGTAAACGACCTTCTCTTAGAGCTATTACTCCCAGAAAGCACTGCAGCAGCCACCATCATCACCACCACCTCCCACCCTGCTCTGCCTTTCATTGGTCCAGGGGGAACCATGTGTGAGAAGAAAAGTTACGTTTGTAGTGGGTTGTCCGGGGTTGTTAGGGGTTGTAACATGTTGTAGTGTGATGTGTGTGAAAAAAAAGTCAAAGAAATGTTAGCTTGCAACCATTTTTGGCCAGTGCCAATGAGTCCATTTCCTTGCAAACTGTTCCAAACACGTTGCGACTTGAATTAGCCATGGATCTCTGGAGGTTTTCTATTCACTCTGTATAAGGTTGGGCCTGAGGCTGGGTCCAGTAGATAAAGGCCAGTAGGGCCTCCTCCCTCCCCTCCTCCCTCCTCCCTCCCACCCACCCTCCCTCCGTCCTTCCCTCCTCCCACCCACCCTCCCTCCATCCTTCCCTCCTCCCACCCTCCCTCCCTCCCTCCTTCCCTCCTCCCACCCTCCCTCCCTCCCTCCCTCCGTTCTCCCTCCCTCCTCCCTCTGTCATCCCTCCTCCCACCCTCCCTCTGTCTGTCCTTCCTTCCACCGTCCTCCTCCCTCCCACCCTCCCTCCGTCCTTCCCTCCTCCCACCCTCCCTCCCTCCGTCCTTCCCTCCTCCCACCCACCCTCCCTCCGTCCTTCCCTCCTCCCACCTTTCCTCACTCCTCCCTCCATCCTCCCTCCCTCCTCCCTCTGTCCTCCCTCCCTCCCTCCCTCTGTCTGTCCTTCCTTCCCTCCTCCGTCCTCCTCCCTCCTCCCTCCCGCCCTTCCTCCCTCCTCCCACCCTTCCTCAATCCTCCCAACCTCCCTCCCTCCTTCCCTCATCCCACCCACCCTCCCTCCGTCCTCCCTCCCTCCTCCTGCCTCTCCTTCCCTCCTTCCCACCCACCCTCACTCCGTCCTCCCTCCCGTCCTCCCTCTCGTTCTCCCGTCCTCCCTCTCGTCCTCACTCCCCTCCCTCCTCCCTCCCTCCCTCCCTCCTCCCTCCCTCCCTCCTCCCTCCTTCCCTCCCTCCTCCCTCCTCCCTCCCTCCCGTCCTTCCTCCCTCCCTCCCTCCCTCAGCTGGCCTGGGGTACGGGGCTGGTGGTGGAGAGGTGTCAGGTGTGTCACCCCCCCTAGTCTGTGTTTGCACAGCTGGTCTCACCAGGCCATCTGGTGCTGGGTGAAGGGGAGAGAGGAGAAGGAGGAGAGGAAGGGGAGGAGAGGAGAGGAAGGAGGCAGACGGGAGATGGGATGGGGGGAAAACAAAAGGTGGAGAGGGAGAGCCACTGGGAAGTGAGGGAGGAGAGGGGAGGAGAGAGGGAGGAGCGATGGAGGAGGGGAAGGGAGGAGAGAGGGAGGAGAGAAGGAGGAGTGGAAGGGAAGACAGAGGGAGGAGGGGAAGGGAGGAGAGATGGAGGAGGGGAAGGGAGGACAGAGGGAGGAGGGGAAGGGAGGAGAGATGGAGGAGGGGAAGGGAGGACAGAGGGAGGAGGTGGAGGGAGGGGAGAAGGAGGAGGGGAAGGGAAGACAGAGGGAGGAGGGGAAGGGAGAACAGAGGGAGGAGGGGAAGGGAGAACAGAGGGAGGAGGGGAAGGGAGAACAGAGGGAGGAGGGGAAGGGAGAACAGAGGGAGGAGGGGAAGGGAGAATAGAGGGAGGAGGGGAAGGGAGAACAGAGGGAGGAGAGAAAGGGAGGAGAGAGGGAGGAAGGGGAAGGGAGGACAGAGGGAGGAGGGGAAGGGAGGAGAGAGGGAGGAGAGATGGAGGAGGGGAAGGGAAGACAGAGGGAGGAGGGGAAGGGAGGACAGAGGGAGGAGGGGAAGGGAGAACAGAGGGAGGAGGGGAAGGGAGAACAGAGGGAGGAGGGGAAGGGAGAACAGAGGGAGGAGGGGAAGGGAGAATAGAGGGAGGAGGGGAAGGGAGAACAGAGGGAGGAGAGAAAGGGAGGAGAGAGGGAGGAAGGGGAAGGGAGGACAGAGGGAGGAGGGGAAGGGAGGAGAGAGGGAGGAGAGATGGAGGAGGGGAAGGGAAGACAGAGGGAGGAGGGGAAGGGAGGACAGAGGGAGGAGGGGAAGGGAAGACAGAGGGAGGAGGTGAAGGGAGAACAGAGGGAGGAGGGGAAGGGAGAACAGAGGGAGGAGGGGAAGGGAGAACAGAGGGAGGAGGGGAAGGGAGGAGAACAGAGGGAGGAGGGGAAGGGAGAACAGAGGGAGGAGGGGAAGGGAGATGAACAGAGGGAGGAGGGGAAGGGAGGAGAACCGAGGGAGGAGAGAGGGAGGAGAGAGGGAGGAGGGGAAGGGAGAACAGAGGGAGGAGGGGAAGGGAGGAGAGAGTGAGGAGGGGAAGGGAGGAGAGAGGGAGGAGGGGAAGGGAGGAGAGATGGAGGAGGGGAAGGGAGAACAGAGGGAGGAGGGGAAGGGAGGAGAGAGGGAGGAGGGGAAGGGAGAACAGAGGGAGGAGGGGAAGGGAGGAGAGAGGGAGGAGGGGGGAAGGGAGAACAGAGGGAGGAGGGGAAGGGAGGAGAGATGGAGGAGGGGAAGGGAGAACAGAGGGAGGAGGGGAAGGGAGGACAGAGGGAGGAGGGGAAGGGAGGACAGAGGGAGGGTGAGGGAGGAGAGAAGGAGGGGAAGGGAGAACAGAGGGAGGAGGGGAAGGGAGGACAGAGGGAGGAGGGGAAGGGAGAAAAGAGGGAGGAGGGGAAGGGAGAACAGAGGGAGGAAGGGGAGGGAGAACAGAGGGAGGAGGGGAAGGAAGAGAACAGAGGGAGGAGAGAGGGAGGAGAGAGGGAGGAGGGGAAGGGAGGAGAGAGGGAGGAGGGGAAGGGAGAACAGAGGGAGGAGGGGAAGGGAGGAGAGAGGGAGGAGGGGAAGGGAGGAGAGAGGGAGGAGGGGAAGGCAGAACAGAGGGAGGAGGGAAGGGAGGAGAGAGGGAGGAGGGGAAGGGAGGAGAGATGGAGGAGGGGAAGGGAGAACAGAGGGAGGAGGGGAAGGGAGAACAGAGGGAGGAGGGGAAGGGAGAACAGAGGGAGGAGGGAAGGGAGGAGAGATGGAGGAGGGGAAGGGAGAACAGAGGGAGGAGGGGAAGGGAGGAGAGAGGGAGGAGGGGAAGGGAGAACAGAGGGAGGAGGGGAAGGGAGGAGAGATGGAGGAGGGGAAGGAGAACAGAGGGAGGAGGGAAGGGAGGAGAGAGGGAGGAGCGGAAGGGAGAACAGAGGGAGGAGGGGAAGGGAGGACAGAGGGAGGGTGAGGGAGGAGAGAAGGAGGGGAAGGGAGAACAGAGGGAGGAGGGGAAGGGAGAACAGAGGGAGGAGGGGAAGGGAGGAGAGATGGAGGAGGGGAAGGGAAGACAGAGGGAGGAGGGAAGGGAGAACAGAGGGAGGAGGGAAGGGAGAACAGAGGGAGGAGGGGAAGGGAGAACAGAGGGAGGAGGGGAAGGGAGAATAGAGGGAGGAGGGGAAGGGAGAACAGAGGGAGGAGGGGAGGAGAACAGAGGGAGGAGGGAAGGAAAAACAGAGAGAGGAGGGGAAGGGAGAACAGAGGGAGGAGAGAGGGAGGAGGGGAAGGGAGGAGAGAGGGAGGAGAGGGGAGGAGGGGAAGAGGAGAGAGAGAGTGGAGGAGAGAGG